>NC_088693.1:31926075-32561492 GCF_028017835.1 Emys orbicularis
TGTAGGAGAGTGAGCAAAATTCTTCTACTGCTCCTCCTCCTCCAGAAGACTTAAGTGAGTTTCACATGGAGAATCTTTATTATTGGTGATAATGCATACAATTGAAAGAACACAGCTCGACCCTCAGTTCTTAGGCTGAATCTGCAGGGCTGGCAGATAGAATAGCTTTTTTTTAAATTCTTGTAAATGCAGCAAATTTGACATCCAAACCATTGAGACACACATAGAACCCATGACCCCATTTGTTAAGTCACATTTCAGAGAACAGTACACTTAAATAATTTTGCATGAAAATCACTATTTAAATGGACAGATAAATCCCTCTTGCTTTGAACTGAATCACAAAAATACAAAACCAAAACACAGAAAAAAATTCAACTTTTAAGTCCCTGACTTTTTCCAACATTTGCATTAAGTATAGCTGTGAGTTAAGATATTTAGCCTTATTCTTAGAGGTATGTTGGGAGAAAGGCATGGTCCTATGGTCTGACCACCACAGCTCTAATCCTGGATCAGACAGCAACCCCCTCTTATTTAACCTTTCCATATTAGTTAATAATGCTTACTGTACCGACACCTCACAGGGTATTGTGAGGTTTAATCAGTTAATGTTTGCAAAGTGCTTTGAAGATGAATCTCATTACATAAAATGTTAAAGTATTATTAAGTTCAAACTCAGACTTTTAATAAAACTGGTTCATGGGAGGTAGATACTATTCAGATTAAAGAATCAGTTTTCCTGCCACTTGGAAATATTTGGACAGAAAATCTAAATACAAATGTTTCACATTAGTCACTTGAAAAGGGCAGTTTGTAGAAACAGATTAATACCTTTTTTCAGAAGGCTAGGATTTACAGTGAAGAATACAGGATATAATAATTGTTTTTAGGCCAACAATACTGTGAAAAAATAAATTTAGTACAGAAGAATGTAAGGTGGCTTTGACCAATTGTTACAAAACTTTATAACATATGGGACTGTTAAGCCTCTGTATTGAAGCATTTGTCATATAATCCATTGAAATGGTCTATCCCTGTGCATTTTATGAATCTTTTGGGTCCTTTACATTTTTGTTCTGGGCATAATTAAAAGTGAGAATATGTTTCTTCTGACAGCAACTTGTTCTCAAATTTAAAAGGCAAAAATAAAATTTAATATATAAGGGAATACTGTAGGTTACATGGAGAATAAAAATGAGATTAATAAAACAGAGGTCATAGGAGGCAGATATAAAAACAAAAACCGTGAATATTATTGTTGGGGTTTGCATTAAGCGTAAGATGAAAATGTAAGTTTTTCTTTAGCAATTAAGGTTATAAAAAATCTAAAGTAGTATTTCAGTGTAAGCATTTCTATTTACTAGGTAGTAATAAATGTTCATCCTTTTAGTAACATTTTAGATTTATAATGTATTATTTAGAGTGATTTTAGGCACAATAATATGTACAAAATATGGAATCAATGGTTTTTTTCCAGCAACAGTTTATTATGTTTTAATTAAAATTTTATCCCACCTAAAGGATACAGAAAGATGTGCTAGTATAAAACAGCCGTATTAAATTATATTTAATGGTTTATTTAAACCATTTAAATATTTATTTATTTAGACCATTTAAAACTGGACAGTCAACTTATATATGGGACGTTTAAAACAAAAAGGTTGGTTTAGTTAAGAAAAACTGACAATTCCACATGGCATTTTCACTAAGCATATATTTATGGTATAAATCCTCATTGATACAATATGTGCATCACTATTAGAATCACTAGGGTGCTGTGAATTCCATTCTACTTTCAAACTGCTTATTAGACAACTTCTAAAACCTGAGGTACTCCCATATCATAGTGATGTCTACAAAACTGCTGACAGAGCCCTTTAGCAATAAATGCATGTTTAACAACCTTTTGTTGTTTACTGATCCCTGAGGAATTATAGGGAAAAAAACTCTGGTACAATTATGATAGTTTGTTACCCAGTTTACATAAGTAAAATGATTACAAGTTTGTGTGTGCTATTGTTTGAAATTTAATTGCTAAACTGGAGGAACTCAGGAGAGTCCTGACTAAATATCTATTTGATACTACACCGTGCATTCTACACCCTCTGATTTTCTTGTGCTTTTTAATGCTGGTAATAGAGCATATTGCTGGGTCAAATCATGAACTCCACAGTCAGTCAAAACTTCCATTAAATTCTGTGGAAAATGGGAGATTTGCATGAGTATGGAATGTAGAGTTTGTTCCCATATTAGCTACTAATACCTCTGCTAATACATGATGCTACTGTACTGAGCTCACAGTACTGAGACTAGAGGAACACGACAACATTTAGTTTTAAGAAAAACACTTCATTGTGTTGATATACTCCTTAATTTTTGCAAACAACAAAAAACATTTTTCAACCACTAGTAAAGAACTTTTGTTTTTAAATCAAGAAATTATAAAAAATTAAATTTCTATCACAGCAATTTTCATTTGGCACCGCTTCAGAGACCACTCTGCTTTCAGGATAGAGTTTTTTCACCAGATTTTTTAGTGAGATATTTCCTGTTTAGATAAATAGCCAAGGAAAAATACATCACCAGTTTTTTTTTCCAGCTAAATTGTGGGCATGACAAAATAATGTTATTTTATGGGACACTGCAGCTGCTTACAAACTATTAGAAAAGAATGTAATCCAACTTTTCGATACATAAGAGCGGCTAGGTAGCCTTCCACTTCCCAACTGTTAGGCATTATTTTGATGTTAAACACAGAATTAAGCTGCTAGAATTAATTTTGTTTAAATTTATAAACAGTTAATTGAGCCAAAGCTGCTTATTACATTCTTTAGAAATGTGTTTAACGGAAGTCTGCTCTTGCTACTAGTCATGATTTCGATATTCCTTTTACCTTTAATTCTTTTAATTGTCTGTGATTTGCATTTGATTATTTATTTTGCTACTTCCTGGTTTACCAAGAGCTTTAACATTTTTATAGTTAGATATTAATATAAAAGTCAATACATTATACTATAGAAACAAAAGGCAAGGTTAGCAATGTTTTAGCCTTGAAGCTCTCTGAAGATAACATCATGGTTAAATCTGAAGATACCATCAGACTGAAATATGAGATGTAAATTAGTCCATCATGGCCTAACAAAAGTTTAATCAATAATTTTGTATATTGCCTCTGGTTTTATTATCTATGCTATTCCAGCATGTAATTTTATTAAGTCCTTTTTATTTTTGCGGTGTACACTCTGTTGCAATACAAGGTACGGTATGATCTGACATTTTAACCACTGGAGCGGCAAATGTTGATTGAAGTGTTTTATCTAATAAATCTCTAATTATTACAGTCTAAGTTGAATAAGCTGAATAGAGTACTCCTGATTAAACAGCTTTTTCTTGAGTTACTTAAGTTACTGAACATAAGCAGTTTTGTTTAATGTTGTTCAATCTCAAATCAATTCTAAGGACTTTTTTCAATTTCTTTCTCTGACCTTCCTGGCCAGAGTTATTTACGTTCTGTGCAAGTGCTATGTACGTAAATGATTTATTCCCCTTCAGGAGGCTCATATATTTTGTTCTGAAATGGTAAGGGATTTAAAAAATAAATTCTCATAATTACACACAAAAATATTTTGATATAGCATGAGATACATGTGAAAGAAAGAATGCTTGTTAGTTAAATATGTGTAAATAGAAGTATCCACCCTCCACTTTGGACAACTTTATGCTTTGCTTTTTTATGGAATTTCATGACCAGGGATTTTTATTGCACAGAATGTGAAAGTGCAAAAACCTACTTCTCCATGGATAGGGTGACCAGATGTCCCGTTTTTAAAGGGACAATCCCATTTTGGGGGACTTTTTCTTATATAGACGCCTATTACCCCCCCACCCCCTGTCCTGTTTTTTCACAGTTGCTATTTGGTCACCCTATTCAAGGAGTACTGTAGTTGCAAAATTTAATGCAGAAATAGAAGACAGATAATCAGGGTGAGGGAGACAGTGTCAGAAGTATATTACTTATCTATATTACAGACACAGGGACATTTTCTTTCAGCTTGATTGTCAGAGCCCTTAATTGACCACAAAGGGATGCAAGAAGGAGCAAGGCCTACAGGACTACGATGGGAAAAGCAAGGGCTACTTTGCCCAGTGCTCCTTGCTGAGAAAAAGGCAATGAGGAGAGGGTGAAGAGAAAACACAAGGAGGAGTAAGCTTCTCCACAAAAAGAGGTGAAGTAACTTACTGCTTCCCCAAAATAAAGGGGAAGCAGGGTGGAAATTGTGACTCTCCAAAGTCACAATTCATCCTGTGATCTTCTCCTGGGCCAGTGCAGCTAACATGCATATTTTATATGCATAGTCTGTAGGAAAGAACACATAGTTGTGGTCTTGAGCTTCACATAGGGAGCACAAGTGTGGATGCAACTTAAGAGCACCCAAGAAGAGCTGTCCTCAGCCAGGACACTTTCCTTTTGTTTTTATAGTAGCCAAAGCTCCACTATATGCAGCCCGCATGGAAATGGCAGACGCCATGGTGCGGGCGGCAGAGTGTGCAGCATCTGATGCCACTTGAGGGGCTGCCCTGGCAGTGGCCATGCCCTCTTGGAGGAGTGCCCGGAATTCCTTCCAGGAGGGCACTCTCAAACATGGCCGTGGTCTGCCACATATTGAAGTTGTAGCAGCCAGAGAGGGCCTGGTGGTTGGCCACCCTCAACTGTAAGCTAGACGAGGAATACATTTTTCGTCCGAACAAGTCTATTCTCCCGGAGTCTTTATTTTTGGGGGTAACTCCGGGTTGCCCCTGGCGTTCCCTGTGGTTAGCTGCCTCAACCACCAAGGAATTGGGGCAGGATGGGAGTAAAGGTATTCGTGCCCCTTAGTCGGGACAAATTACTTACGCTCTGCCATTTGGAAATGGGGGGCAGAAAGGAGGGGGTTTGCCACAAGGCGCTGGATATCTTCAATACCCCTTCGTGAAGGGGAAGGGCCACCCTAGCAGGGCTGTGGAGGACAGGACATCACATAGGGAGTCCGCTTGCTCCTCCAACTCCTCTGCCTGCAGGCCAAGGTTGGACACGACCCTCTTCAACAGCTCCTGGTGCACCTTAGCGTCATCCAGAGGAACTGGGTGAGGGGCTCTGTGATGGTCTCATCCACAGACTACGAGGAGGAGGCCATTACCGCAGGTTCCATGACACCCATTGGTAGTCCAGCAGGCTGTTCCCCTTGGTCCACATTGACTTGTGGGGTCTTATCCCCCTGGGCCTCAGGCACCGGAAGGAATTGGGTCGTCGATGCCACTGGCCTGTCCGAGCCCCTGACGCCGAGCAGGCAGGCTGGGAGGGCTGGGTGAACCCCCACAAGTTCCAGGGGTACCACAGGCCCAGCCACTGGGCCTGGGGTCATGGGGCAGGTTTGGTACTGACGATTCAGGCAGCACCGAGGGCCTGGGAGGCTGCCCCATCGATGTGGAGCCTTGCTTCGTACCGGCGCCATATCCGGAGCTACTGCTGGCCGGTCACCCGGATCCACTGGAGAGGCGACCCTGTGCCTGGTGATAATCATAGTCGCATCTGGAGGAGGACCAGTCCGAGCTGGACGTGTGCCTCCGTGGGGACCTAGGTGACCGGCGGCGCTCAGCGGATCCACAACAGGAGACTGGCAATTGACGCCTCACGCTTCAAGACCGGTACTAAACGAGGAGTGGGACCTGGAGGTATGGCGGGCCGGGAGGGATCTGTCTTGCGGATCATTGTCAGGGCCCATGGCTGTGGTCCTCCGATCATTCCCGGGATCTGTAGCGGTGTTCCAGTGATGCGAAAGGCCAGTCCCAATGTTCCTCCCAGGGAGCGCATGGGTCTGCGCCAGGTAACCGGCGAAGTGCGCCTCGAATCCCACTGCCGGTGCCCAAGGTCCAGTGACCATAGAGAGCGTCTGCCTCCCTAACTCGGAGGCATGACGGCTTCGAGCGGGTGGATGGTGGTGGGACGTCCCCCATGATGGGGAGCGGTACCGTTGAGGCGAGGGTGGACGGAAAGATCCCAAGGCGGGCTTACCCTGAAGTCTGGGATGTCAGGATCTCCTGCACAGCCTGGAGCGCTTCAGGCATCGACGGCACCTGAAGCTGATGACGGCCCACCTCTGTGTCCAGGCTTCCAGGCAAGGAACGGGGTGGGATGCATCGCTCAATGTGAGCTGAGGCCCGACTTCCCGACAGGAGAGATGAGCTGCCCAGCGCAGGTCTTAGCTCGCCCCCAGCCCTGTCCTTCCCCTTGCAGGGAGTAGGAGACTGTCCCCTACTGGCCTTCTTCAACTTCTTGGACGGGGCCATGGATGGGGATTCGTGCTGGCTTGTCGACGGCGGGGCACTACGCACTAACGGTGCTGGGTGCTGAGTTGGACCTTTCCTCCAGGGCCGGAGTGAGCGCCAACTCCATCAGGAGCACTTTGAGTCTGATCTCACGCTTTTTCTTGGTCCTAGGTTTAAAGGACTTGCAGATTCGACACTTATCACTTATGTGCCCTTCACCGAGGCACCTGAGACAGCTACTATGCGGATCGCTCACGGGCATGGGCCATTTGCAGCGATCTCAGGGCTTAAAGCCTGGGGACCAGGGCATGCTCCGTCCCCCGGCTAAGTCCCTAACGGGACTAACAAAACTCAAGCTACTGCTAAGGGCTAACTAACTCAATTACTAACTTTACAAGAACTCTAAGCCTAAGCAATGCTAGTAAGAGCAGCAAACATTCCGTGCACCCTCACTGGCGGCAAGAAGGAACTGAGGTGGGGGGAGCCAGCAGCGCCCCTTATACCGCGCCATGCAGGCGCCACTCCAGAGGGCGCAAGAGCCACTCCCCTCCGGATACTGCTGAGGGAAAAACTTCCAGCACTGGTGCATGTGGCCGAACACACACACCTAATGTGGAATGGACATGAGCAACGCATCTCGAAGAAGAATTAGTGTTTTATACAACCATTACTTTTGTGTGACCATGGGCCTGGATTAGATCATTAATCAGAAATTAGCTTTCTCTGATCCATACAAACTACTGATTTAGTGTAAAACTGCAGATAGAAACTGCTCAATTGTCATCAAATTTAGGGAAAATAAGTAAACCATCTGAAGATTGAAGTCTTCATAGATCCATAGTTTGGGATTATTTCCTTAACTTTGAAAGATAACATTATAAATTATATTTTTATATGTATAACACACCCTTTATTCTGAAAAATCTCAGAGCACTTTGACAAACTTAATTAATATACAAATTATACACAAGGATCACTTCACTAAACACTCAAGTGCAGCCATCTCTAGAGTGGAATTTGGCAAACATATGACAATACAAACTCTACATAAATGTTTTGCAGAGGAAGCAATACATTTTGTAACTGAACTGAAGGGGAAAATTTGGTAGACGAAGTGCTATTACGTGAGCTTCAGTTTGGCGAATGCATAAAAGTTAAAGATTTTTGGTTTTTGAAGTATTACAAATTGAACCGGATTTCTATATCTCATCCAAAAGATAACACTCCCAATACTATGCTGGGGCATTGGTTCAGTGCTGTCTCAGAGCAAGTAGTGCCACCTGCTGACTCAAAAAGCCAAACAGATTTATATGTGAGAGTTCAGTGTGCACAATATAACTTAATTTAATGGTTCATTTGAGTGAAAATATACAAGGAAGGGAGGGTGGCTACCCACCGATCTAAGAAAACTACCATACCTCAGAAAAAAATGCAAGTCTTTTCCCTACAGCCCAATAGGAAATGCACTTCAAAGACTCTACGCAAATAATTATTCAGAACAGAAGTATTTATCATTGTGGTATAAAACCTTTAATTAAGAGATGCAGGAATAGATATTGTTCCATGATAGTACCACAGATTTCAAATGCTTTCTGAGATACAGCATACTAAAAGTGCTTATGGCTTGAATTTACTCCCTATTCTTCAGCTTTCAGCAGTAACCATACTATAAAATCAGATAGGGTGAGAAATGCTCCAATTCTGTGCCTTTGTTGTCATTCAGGAAAACTGAACACTCAGGACACTATCCTTGCTGCACCGATAACCCAAATCTTGACTCCTTTCACAGCATTATGTTAACACTGTTTTGTAACTTTATGACAAGGACTTCCCAGTTGCAGCTTTTCAAACCTTCGGTCATAACTATAAAGGGAAGGGTAACAACCCTCCTGTGTACAATACTATAAAATCCCTCCTGGCCAGAGACACCAAAATCCTTTTACATGTAAAGGGTTAAGCAGCTCAGGTAACCTGGCTGACACCTGACCCAAAGGACCAATAAGGGGACAAGATACTTTCAAATCTTGGTGGGGGGAAGGCATTTGTTTGGGGTGTGTTCGTTCTTGGGACTAAGAGGGACCGGACATCAATCCATGCTCTCCAAATCTTTCTGAACAAGTCTCTCATATTTCAAACTTGTAAGTAACAGCCAGGCAAGGCGCGTTAGTTTTATCTATGTTTTCTCAACTTGTAAATGTTCCTTTGCTAGAGGGAGGTTTATCCCTGTGTTGCTGTAACTTTGAAACTAAGGCTAGAGAGGATTCCTCTGGGCCCTTTGAATCTGATTACCCTGTAAAGTTATTTTCCATCCTGATTTTACAGAGATGATTTTTACCTTTTCTTTAATTAAAATTCTTCTTTTAAGAACCTGATTGATTTTTCATTGTTTTAAGATCCAAGGGTTTTGGATCTGTGTTCACCAGGACTAACTGGTGAGGATATACTCTCAAGCCTACCCAGGAAAAGGGGTGTAAGGACTTGTGGGGGAGGAATTAGTATCAAATCTGCCCAGGAAAGGGGGGGTTAGAGACTTGGGAAATATTTGGGGAAAGGCAGAGTTCCAAGTGGCTCTCCCCTAAGATTTGGAACACGTTTGGTGGTGGCAGCTTACTGTTAATCTAAGCTGGTAAATAAGGTTAGGGGGCTTTCATGTGGGTCCCCACATCTGTACCCTAGAGTTCAGAGTGGGGAAGGAACCCTGACACCTTCCCTAGAAAAATTATGTTCATCATTAACAGTTGCCAACTTTAATGTGTTCCTCAAATTTCAATCCCACTAGAGTATAGCAATAAAAAAATACAAGCAAGGAAGCACTAGAAATGCTTTTTATACAATGCACTAAACTAATGTGTTAATTTTTATTTTCAAAAGGACATAAAATACTGGATGGACTTAAAGGGTTTGTTGCAACCAGAAAGCAAAACAGTTCGACAGCCAGCTTGTAAAACAATTCAACAGGACTGGTATGAAGAAAGACAAAGAGGTTGGCAGAAAAATGGCAGGTTACTACAGAACTAAAGTACTACAGAACTAAACATCTCCTTAAAAATAAACCCGATAAGAATATGAATGAATACTTTGTCTTAGAGTCTCTTGATTCCAAAAAGTCACTGGCCATCTGAAATGGAATCTGCCATATAAAATACTTGAGCTCACTAATTCAGAGAGTCTCACAAAAGATTTAAAGATCTGTGAAGCATTCACTTATATCCTATAACTCCATGGGGTTTTGATGGCTTTAAGTCCATTGTATCCTTGATATATCAACTACTAGATACCAGAGGCTGGTCTGTAATTGGTTTATCTTCTACAAAGTAATGAAAAGTTGAAATTGAAGCTAAGGTAGGTAAAGTCCAGATTCTGACAAACACAGGAAGTATAAATCCCCCCAAAAAACTGCTTGTGTAAAAAATATGCTGTAATTGTTTGACCTAATATCAGACAGCAAACCTTTTTCACTTAAAGTTATAAGCTTTCTAGTGAGAGAAAGAATTCGTGGTAAATAGTAATAACTGCACTTTGGACTTACATAGTGCTTTTCATCCACAGATCTCAAAGTGCTTCACAAAAGTGACCTGCTTTATAAAGAAGATTGACCTGCTTCTGGTGTTAAGAAATTTGGGATTTCTAGTCAGAATAGTAAGATTGACTTGAGACGTCCACGAAGCTGATGACTCAAATGACACACACATTGAGACTCAGTGTAAGCTTAAGATCACTGAGACCTCAATGTTCTTTGAAGATTCTCCCACACTGAGGTAAATCATGGCCACAGGGGAGGCCGGCCGGCCATGTAAAGGCCTGATCAGTGCCCATTGAAGTCCATGGGAATATTCTCACCGACTTCAACCGACTTTGCATCAGGACCTAGAAGTAGTGACTGCCAGTATCCGCTGAATCTATTAGAGTCTATCCAGTAAAACCACAGCATCTTGAGTTCCTTCAATCACAAAAAAGATTTTCATTTGAGTTACAGGTAATAAAAAAATATAGATTCTGCAGTTGCTTGGAGAGAGTATGCTGGGGTTTAGAGAATTAGAGAATTAAAGAGATTCTAGCATCAATATAAATTGCAGTAGTAATTTACAAACAAAAACAATTATTCTGTAACAGTAAAAGAGGAACAGTGTTCAAGTGGCTAGGGCACAAGAGTGGGACTCAGGAGACCCCAGCTCAAATACCACTTCCATCACAGACTCTCTGTGACACCTTGGGCACTTCGCCCTGCTCTACACTTAAAATTTAGATCAACCTAGCTATGCTGCTCAGGGGTATGAAAAACACTGTAGTTAAGCTGACCTATCCCCCTGGGTGGATGTGCTAGGTCAATGGAAGAATTCTTCTGCCTCCCTCAGTGGTGGTAGCTAGGCCAACAGATTACCTACATCAGTGGAAAACGCCTTCCTGTTGATGTAGGAAGCATCTACACTATAGCGGCATAGCTGCAGCTGTGCCACTGTAGCCCCCATTGCATAGACATGTCCTAGATCTCTCTGTGCCTCTTCCCACTTTGTAAAATGAGGAAAATAGTACTTTACGGCCAGTACTCAGATGCTACTGATGGGGCCATAGATTTACATAGGCTTGGAAGGATTCGATTTTTATCAGTAAATGTTGGAAAATGTCAATTTCACCTACATACACAAACTGATGAAAAGCCATTTCCACTAATGATCATCTAAATTTACAATTAAGCAAAGTAAGAAGAATGCTGCTTGAGAATTTAGAGTGTGATTTAAGGATATTTACTTTGTACATTTTGACTTGTGATGTTGATAGTTTGTGTTTTAATGATTTTAAAGCTTTAACTTTAGAATCTCAACATCTACAATCATTAAATATTTATTCTCTGTCCCCCCTTAATTTCTCACAAATGTGAAAATTTTAAATCAATAAAAATAAAAAAAATGCTTAAAACCCATACTTTTACCCAACTATGACAATTTAAAATTGACAAAAAAAAATAAAAATAAACATTGATATTATCCATCAAAATTATAAAAAAATAAAATTGAATTCTGCTTAGTCTAGACAGATAGATGTGCTATTTTAAAAAAAACATAGTATTTCAGTTTTGGGTTGTTAATACAATCTAAGATTTTGTGTACACACAGACGGCCAAATACTACTTTCAACAGCAGTGGCATAAATATTAAATATTTTCATTCAAATAATCTGAGTTGCTTTGGATTTAAACTGGTATTGCAGAGAACACAATTTCTCCTTTTAATATTTAGCAAAAGTTAATGATTACTGTTTGCTTTTTATTTACCTTATACAATAAGAAACTGAACTGATTTGAATTTTGCTGAATTGTACTAATAAAATGCTTCATAAAAAAGTACCAGTAATATTAATTTAAAATGCATTTTGTAAAGTATAGTGAAGTGAAAAACGCTTTAAATATATGTAGACATTACTTCATTTTAGGTTGGTGTGACAGGGTGTACTCACCCCGCACTGGACAGGAAGGGGTTAACTCTTCCTTGGTGGCTGAGGAAGCCATGCCCCCACGACCCTACTGGGCATGCTCCAGGTGCAGTGGCTGTATAAAGGCAGGCAACCCAGCTCAGTCGGGGCTGACCGCCGGAGGGGAAGTACGTAGCATACAGGCTCTCGATGGGGAGCAGCTATCAACCCACCCCGCGGAAGCTCAAAGCGCTGAGGCCCCAGCTGACGCCAGGTGCCTGCTGATACCCAGGAGGGAGCGGAGACATCAGGAACAGCCCCAGCCAAGCAACCCGAAGACACCCCAACTACTGGCACCAGAACCACGGCAAGAAGTAGCCATGGAGGGGACTAACCATAGTCCCGGACATAGGCAGCATGTTGCGGTTGGATCCCTGCTGACCTCAGTGGTGGAACCTTCTGCCACTATTAGGGCCCTGGGCTGGGACCCGGTAGAGTAGGGAGGACCTGGGTCCCCCTACCCTAGTGTGTTAAATTGTTTACAGTGTAAATTACTGTAAGATGAATGCACAACTGGTTGAAAGACTGTATTCAGTGGTTCCTTGTGGGAGGGTGTACCTAGAAAAGTCCCAAAGGGGTCAGTCCCGGGTCTGGTACTAGTCAATATTTTTTTTAATGATTTGGATTATGGAGTGGAGAGTATGCTTATAAAATCTGAAGCTCATACCAAACTGGGAGGAGATTAGGATTAGAATTCTAAACAACCGTGACAAATTAGAGAATTGGTCTGAAAACAACAAGTTGAAATTCAATAAATACGAGTCCAAGGTAGTACTCAGAAAAATCAAATGCTCAACTACAAAATAAGGAATAATTGGCCAGGTGGTAGTACTGTTGAAAAGGACCTGGGGGTTATAGTGAATCACAAATTGGATATGAGTGATGCAGTTGCTAAAAAGGCTAATATCATTCTGGGGTGTATTAATAGGCATGTTTTTTTTTTTTATGGAGATATCCCATCTCCTAGACTGGAAGGGACCTTAAAAGGTCATTGAGTCCAGCCCCCTGCCTTCACTAGCAGGACCAAGTACTGATTTTGCCCCAGATCCCTAAGTGGCCCCCTCAAGGATTGAACTCACAACCCTAGGTTTAGCAGGCCAATGCTCAAACCACTGAGCTATCCCTCCCCCCATGTCAGATGTAAGATACAGGAAGTAATTGTTCCCCTATTCAGCTCCAAAGGAGACCAACAAAAATGATAAAAGGTTTAGGAAACCTGACCTAAGAGGCAAGATTTAAAAAACTTTGCATGTTTAAACTTGAGAAAAAAAGATAGAGGACCTGATAACAGTCTTCAAAATATGGTAAGGGCTGTTATAAAGAGGACTGTGATCAATTGTTCTTATCCACTGAAGGTAGAACAAGTAGTAATGGGTTTAATCTGCAGCAAGGAAGATTTAGGTTAGACATTAGTAAAAAATTTCTAACTATAGAGATAGTTAAGCTCTGGAATAGGCTTTTAAGAGAGATTGTGGAATCCCCAACATTGGAGGTTTTTAAGAACAGGTGGGACAAACATCTGTCAGGGATGGTCTAAGTTTACTTGGTCCTGGCTCAGTACAGGGGACTGAAATGGATGACCTCTCAAGGTCTGTTCCAGCCCTACATTTCTATGAAGCCAACATATTTGGGACTATTTGCCTGTTTGGGGCTATTCTCAGTGCATGATTTCTGGTATTTTATCTTCGCATTTTTTCAGTAATTTTTGAGAATGAAAACTGCCTTTTCTACCCGTTAATTATGCTTTCCACTTGCTGAATAAGTTGCAAACCTAAAGTTTAGTGAGGCTGCAGCATTAGAAGCTGCTGTGTTTTGTAGCACACAATTGTGTACCAGACTGACTATAGTGGTTGATGCTGTGAGACCCCCCTACCTCCCCTTTAAAAGCCCAACATTCAAGGACCTAGAGAATAGTCAAGGACAGACTTGTTGGGTGTTGTGAAAACTATTACTCATTGCAGAAAGTTAAAAAGGTTGAGGGTAGCATAGTTTTCAGCAGAAGCGTTCGTAATTTTTGTTTTCACAAAATTTTCAGCTCTACTCCACCTCACAAAACACCATATAATTTGGCATAATCAGCAATCTTCAAAGTTTCATCTATACTGGAAGGAAGAGTTGTGTTAGCTAATATGTTTTAATTATCACACTGTTAAACACCACTTAACATCTAGGACAAGCATGTGTTAATTAAAACATGTGAGTATGTGTTTTCTAATACAACTCATTTTCCAAGTATAGATAAAAGCCTGAGAAGCCAATGACTGGAATAAGAATGGTATTTTTACATCTGAACAGTTTTCTGGGGAAATCTATGCAGCATATGTCCAACCTTCTGCCTTGCTCTGGACAGTACAATTAGTGTCTTATTTTTAAAGCATTAAATTCACACACAAGCACACAAAAAGTTTGCTAGGAGATACTTATGGCGGCTCTGAAGTCTGAAATGACCTACACAAAAATATTCTGTGATGCAAAAGTACTTTCTGACTCTCAAGTCAGCTACTTGCTTAACATATTTGTTTATAGAAGTTCTGTGTCACTGTTCTGCTCTATGAATGCAGACATATAGCAGTCAAAACGTTAAGAAAGAAACTGCACACTTTTTCAGAGCTGAATGAATACTTACTTCTGCTTTTTTACGTGCTTCCATAGCTTTCATAAGCATCATATGCTGTCTTCTCCTCTCTCGTTCCTATTAAAGCAGATAAAATTAGAACAAGACTCAACCACAGTTACAAAAGTGTCTTTTTTATTTTAAAAACTCAGTACAACAAGTTTAGCATTAATAGACAAGTCACAATAAATACTATATATAGGACAAGAATGGCCAAGTCTGTGCATGTTTTAGTTCAGGTTTAGAAAGCAAATACAAGAACAATCAAAAGCAAAAAGGTAAAGCAATGAACATGGAGACAGTGTAAAACAGAAAGCATACAGCTTTACGTATGGTCAGTTGTGATGCTCCTTCATAAGCTGGCAGAACAAAAAGCATAATGGTTGGCTGGAACAGGTCAGTTACCTTACATCTGCTATTAGAAAGCTTGCAATTACTAAATGAATAGCCAATTGAACAGAAGGCTGTATTTCTAATCATTTAAAAATATAGTAAAAGGCTGAGTTTTAAAATAATTTTAACTTCATGTTTACTCTCAGAAAAATCTTGCTGGAATCCAATATGCCACCAACAAATAAGTATGCTGAATTTTTCTGTGTTGAGACCAGTTTTACTTAAACTAGCCATGGTTCATACACGAACATGAATAAAATAGGATATTCCTATTTACTGATGCCTGTTCCTCAATGCAAAGTCACAAAAGCTGCACCATAGATTATGTTAACAAATTTAAATGGAACATGAATTATAGAACTATAGAAAAAACTAGATAAGTTCCTTCAACTTTAAAGTTCTAAGGTAAAATCCTGGCCCCACCGAAGTTAATAGGAGTTTGTCATTTATTTCTCTGAGGCCAGGATTTCATCCCTAGTTTCATTTTCAGATTAAAATATTATGCATTTACCATTTATTGAAAGCTAGTGTGCTCAGCACTGTACAAATCTGGGGGAAGACATGGTCCCAATTTGTACAGTAATTCTAATCCAATTTGTAGTGTTCTAATCCAAAATTATATTAAAAGCTTTATACGGAATCCCAACAAATGGGATAAGACTTGCAAAATTTGTACAGTGATTTTCTATGAAAGGTAAAATGCTACTTTTGCATAAATTCATCACTGATTTTACATAATGGTCCAACTCATGTTGTGACATCAGTAATGTAGATTTCCAGTCAACAGCCTCATATATGGATCGCAGAATTCAATTTATAACACGTCTGAGACAAGTCATACTTTTTTTTCTTTAATAGACAAGACAAGCAGATGTATGCAATGCACTGTGCTGTAAAGCCATGCAGCAGTATGTAATATGACAGCAGCCAGTGCTACATTTTATGCATTGCTATGACAACCATATCACAACCAAATCACAATGCGGTGTTAGATGTACAAAAATAAACATACCCATACCATATCTAGTCTATGCCTCTCCAACTCCTGGTAGAAAGAGTTGGCACAATATTATGAAACAGAAATCACAAAGTCATAAAACCACTTTATAACCCCCACAAAGTGACCCCAATACCAAAGCAAGTCAATAAACCATAAAATGAAAGAAAAACTTATGCAGGAATCAAAATCAGAAATTTATACCAAAAATATTTTGAAGACTTTCCCCCCAAATAGCTTAAACAGAAGTTAAAAATTAGCATTTGCTACTGTTCTGATAACTGTATGTATACCAACCTGATGTTTCAGAAGAACAGCCTGCTGCCTTCGCATCTCTTTTTCCTTAAACATAAGAACAAAAAGGTGCTTCAAATACCTGACAATTATTATTTTTAGCAGTAAGATGCAATTTTTTGAGCCATGCTAAAATAGGAAGAATCTGCATTCTCTCTCTCTTTACTCCTTTATTATCAAACACTTTACATAATATAGGAACAGTTTATGCTACCAAATCTACTGAACTGAGCATCAGAAGATGCCAATAACATTTGGCTACACTGAGAGTGCATGATTTCCAAATACAGCAAGTAAGTTTTTCAGCACTGATAGGGATAAATGGGATATTTGACCACAACGTTACACAAGTAGCAACAGAGTTTTTCATTATACTCAACATAAAACAGAAGAGACACTATGCAATGCTATTACATAAGGGTTTGGTGAGTATGTCTAAAGCTGCTCAAGCCAAGCATAAGGTACGGATAACCCTAGTATTGACACTTCTATTTATTATTATTTATATGCACGTATATGCACGTATATATGTATATGCACACACACGCGCACACACACACGCACACACATGCACAATACTTACTCTACATTTCTGTTACAAATGTAATACCTTATCAAAAAAGATTCTGCCATACCTACAGTTCTCATATTAGTTCACAATTATTATGCACAATCACACAGTTTTTATTTTTTGAAAATAAAAACTCTGATGCTCATCTAAACTAACCTTTATTCGTTTCTCAGCCTCCAATAATTTGGCATTTGCTGCTTCTTCCTTCTTTTTCTTTTTAGCCTGTGCATGCAAAACAGGTCTCAAGGTCATGCAACAACACCACTAAAACTTGAAAATAATCTCAGACTAAATAAAACTACATGCCTCACAAGGTGCAAAACAATACCACATATTATGTGTACATTATAACAGATTTCTTCCCCAGTACACTTTGCATTACACTGGTCTACAATTTTTGAGAAGTCGTCTGCTTCAGAGATAAAATGTGCTATTTATTATGTATTTTGATGTGCTGAATTCAAATATGACAATTAAAACAACTGATTGGCTACTGTTTCTAAGATATTTAAGTTTTTACATTTTTTGTCTATGTATATTGTGTAGATAGTAGAGTTTTAATCATAAATTGTAAATCTAGGTCTTTTCATGTGTTTATGGTTGCTTTACATGATAATATTTCACCTGTCCTGTTTATGTAACACTTTAAAAATCAGCAAAAGGGTTATATAAATAAAATTTATTATGAAACAAAAGGCAAAAAACTATTATGTACATAGTTTAGTCCTATTCAGTGTCTACTCGGCGCTTCCTGGCTTGTCTCTTGTATTCATTAAATGGAGCATCTCTTGTCACTGTCCAGCAATAGTCTGCAAGCATTGATGGCCTCCATTTGCCCTGATAGCGTTTCTCCATTGTTGCAATGTCCTGGTGAAATCGCTCGCCGTGCTCGTCGCTCACTGCTCCGCAGTTCGGTGGGAAAAAATCTAGATGAGAGTGCAAAAAATATATCTTTAGTGACATGTTGCAACCAAGGCTTTTGTATGCCTTGAGGAGGTTTTCCACCAACAACCTGTAGTTGTCTGCCTTGTTGTTTCCGAGAAAATTTATTGCCACTAACTGGAAGGCTTTCCATGCCGTCTTTTCCTTGCCACGCAGTGCATGGTCAAATGCATCATCTCGAAGAAGTTCACGAATCTGAGGACCAACAAAGACACCTTCCTTTATCTTAGCTTCACTTACCCTTGGAAATTTTCCACGGAGGTACTTGAAAGCTGCTTGTGTTTTGTCAATGGCCTTGACAAAGTTCTTCATCAGACCCAGCTTGATGTGTAAGGGTGGTAACAAAATCTTCCTTGATTCAACAAGTGGTGGATGCTGAACACCTTTCCTCCTAGGCTCCAATGACTGTCGGAGTGGCCAATCTTTCTTGATGTAGTGGGAATCTCTTGCACGACTATCCCATTGGCAGAGAAAACAGCAGTACTTTGTGTATCCAGTCTGCAGACCAAGCAAGAGAGCAACAACCTTCAAATCGCCACAAAGCTGCCACTGATGTTGGTCATAGTTTATGCACCTCAAAAGTTGTTTCATGTTGTCATAGGTTTCCTTCATATGGACTGCATGACCAACTGGAATTGATGGCAAAACATTGCCATTATGCAGTAAAACAGCTTTAAGACTCGTCTTCGATGAATCAATGAACAGTCTCCACTCATCTGGATCGTGAACGATGTTGAGGGCTGCCATCACACCATCGATGTTGCTGCAGGCTACAAGATCACCTTCCATGAAGAAGAATGGGACAAGATCCTTTTGACGGTCACGGAACATGGAAACCCTAACATCACCTGCCAGGAGATTCCACTGCTGTAGTCTGGAGCCCAACAGCTCTGCCTTACTCTTGGGTAGTTCCAAATCTCTGACAAGGTCATTCAGTTCACCTTGTGTTATGAGGTGTGGTTCAGAGGAGGAGGATGGGAGAAAATGTGGGTCCTGTGACATTGATGGTTCAGGACCAGAAGTTTCATCCTCTTCCTCGTCTGACTCAAGTGAGAATGATTCTGGTGCATCAGGAACCGGCAGTCCTTCTCGTGGGGTACTGGGCGTATAGCTGATGGAATGTTTGGATAATGCACAGTCCACTTTTTCTTCTTTGACACACCTTTCCCAACTGGAGGCACCATGCAGAAGTAACAATTGCTGGGATGATCTGCTGGCTCTCTCCAAATCATTGGCACTGCAAAAGGCATAGATTTCCTTTTCCTGTTCAACCACTGGCGAAGATTTGTTGCACAAGTGTTGCAGCATATGTGTGGGGCCCACCTCTTGTCCTGATCTCCAATTTTGCAGCCAAAATAAAGGTGATAGGCTTTCTTAACCATAGTGGTTATACTGCGCTTTTGTGATGCAAAAGTCACTTCACCACAAACACAGCAGAAGTTATCTGCACTGTTCACTCAAGTACGAGGCATCTCTGCTCACTTTGGCTAAACAGAAATGTGTCCCTTTGCAAAATCAAACACTGACAAATAAGAGAGCACGACACTGTATGATTTCTAGAGCTGATATAGGGCAATTTGTTCAGCAGAGTGATGTAAGCTTCGTTATGATTGCATCATCCATGACTTCTAGGAATAACATGATGCAATTCATATCATGTATGACGCAATACCAGCTTCAGATTGCATCATTCATTGTTTTGCCTAAAAAGCAAGTACTGTCCAAACCCAGTCATAGATTTATTCATAGATCCAGTCAAAGATGTATTTTAGTCATTTCTGGTTTAAATTGAGATCCCTTCCCTTTATAACTCACTTATCCTCCGCCATTCCCAAGTCAAGGGTCGTATATACTGACCCAATAGCATATCTTGAAAACTAGAGCCAATCAACAATTTTAAGCATCATTTTCATTCTCAGTGACCCAGAATTAGTAAAGTTTGACTACATTTATTTCAGAAGCATTTTGGCTGTAGAGTGGTGTTATCAGTAAGTTCACGATTAATTTTTTTTTTTTTTTTAAGTCAAACCAGAATTATGAAGTCACATTCAAGATTTATTTTACTTGGATATTTGTAACCAAGATACATAGCATATAGGAAAATAGTTATTTTTTAAGTATGATTGGAAAGAGATTAAAATTCTAATCATTATATAAAACAGTGGGTTAAAAACTTTAGCAATCAATGGTTTACCACTTTTTTCCATTTTAAATACATATTTGATGTAATTGAAAATGTTCAGTTGAAGCCAATGTAAGGACTGCTCATCAACACATTTTGGGAATAATATTCCCATCTATTTAATTTATATCAATATCAGTTTTAATATAAGACAACTGAAACCAAAAAGAAATCTGTTGTCAGACAGATCAGAAATGGAGATCTGAAACAGAAATCTTAAATTCAAATTCCTTTAATTTAATTGTATGTGACATGGATACATTATATGAAGCAACCATCTGCAATATGGAAGCTTATGTCTTTTAAAAATAGATCATGCACATTTTTGAAGATCAGAATCATGCTGTTCAAATATCACCTTCACAGACAAATGTTAAATATTTTCCTTCTTTGCTACTCTAATTTAACTTTTAAAACAAAGTTTTAAATCCATTCCACAGTCAGGAACTAAATTCCATATAAAGTAGATTGCAATACTATTTTACTCCCTGATTCTGCAAATACATATTTGCTTAACTGTAAGCATGAGTACTCCTTTTGTCGTTGATCAGACAATTGTTGTGTTTAAAGTTAAGCATACGTGTAAGCAACTGCAGGATTGGGACCATAGTTTAAATTATGGATCAGTATTCTTAGAATTTCTGAAATAGTGAGACAGTTAACAATTTGAATCAAGACTGTGGAATTCCTGAAGCAGACCTTACTTTAATCCAGTTGCGACAAACATGCAGTTAAGACTTTTTTCTTAATTATAATGTTCTTGAAACGTATGAACACATTTAAAAATAATTATACTTAGTTTATTGTTTCTACCTCTAAAATTTGCTGAGCCCGAAGTTCTTTTTCCATTCTGATTTGTTGAATTCTCTTAATTTTTTCCTGCAAGGGGGGGAAAACATCTTTTAACCCTTTTAAACAACAACAACAAAAAGTATATAAAAGATTTTTTTACATGAATGAAAAAAAAAAAAAAGTGAGAAAAGAGCCATAATTATTTTTAAAGAAATGAGCACTTGTTGAATCTTACACACATTCCAGTTGATTATTTTGAACTACAATTTTCTGTGTTTGGTGTTCTACATTAACATTAGCAAATATTTGATGCATCTCTGAAAGCACTGAAAATGGAATCTATGCCTGTGGGTTTATGTTTACACAGTCACAAGTTTTTCTTTTATACTAACTTAGAGAAAGGAAGCACCCTGATGACACTACAAAATATACAGTGTAGGCCAAATCCTGGCTTGCAATGGTAGGGATGGGTAGAAATAGGGGCTGTTGTGCTCGGACGCAGTCTGCTTATGCAGGGAATGCTGGGGGCTATGAAATCCTCATTGCTCCCTACTATCTATTGCTTAACTCTTGCAGACATCAGGGGGCTGGGAGCATAGCCATTCTTGAACCTCCACTGATCTTGCTACCTGGGACCACACAGTACCTCTGAGCATATTGCATGGCCCAAAGTACCTACCCAGTAACAGCCAATATTTAGCCTAGCCATATCTGATCTGGATGAAGTATGCACAATTAAATGCTATATACTTTTATTTCCACTGGAAACTAACCTATCAAGGTGGATAGTCTGAGTTTGGACAACCTTACTTGTATTTCTCAGAGGGGTGTATGAAGTTATGCACTATAGAGTAAAAGTAAATAAATAAGTCTGGAAAACAGTGACCACAACACTTTCAGTCAAGTTCATTCCCAGAGACGTCAGCATGCCTGTGAGCTCCTGAGGCATGGGGGGAGCCTAATGCAGTCACTGGACAGTTTTATTTTACATGTCCCATGTTGTATACTTTGTGATTTGTCAACAGAGATAGTATGTGCTGCAACTGAAAACCTTATAGCATCCTATTTAAGGGTTTATTGTCTCAGAACAACTGCTTGAGGCACATCAATTAAAAGAGCAGAGCATGTCTATGGATGGAGGTGTTTCCATTCTGTTATCTGGACAGACAGGAGAAAATCTGAACCACAGAACTCAGGACATAGCAAAGCTTATTCCAAGTGATGTCAAAGAAGCTTGCATCAGGCTGTGTCATACAGACAAGCATTCGATGAACATAGAATCAAGGCACCTGGAAGAGAAAAGTCTGAGTATGATACGAGCCATCAATTCTCTATTCTGTGTGTTGGAAATTACGTCACCACTGTAGTTTCCGAAGTCTCCAGAGAATAAATAAGTCATGAAGAGGAGTCAACTTCATCTCCTCTCAGGGGCATGGTGACGGTTCCTGCACAGTACCAGAAGCAGGACCACTATGGTTGGAACAGGTTACTAAAAACAATATTCTGCCACCTCTATGTTCTCTATTACAACTTTCTGAAATTTAAACTGTTTAAAACATGTTAAAAGTCACTACATTTTCTGTGCTGGAGGCTAAACACATGCCAAAAAAGCCTAATGTGTGTGTGGGGGGGGTGGGGGGGGGGAGGGAATCCCCTCTTAACCATACCCTGACCTCCCAGGAAAGAGAAGTGTAAAAAGCACAAAATTAATCATCTAGAGTCACCCACAGTTTTATTACCATAAGTATATTTAATTAGATTTCTTTAAAATGTGGCTATCCAAAGCTCAAACATCTCAGCTACCTGCAAATGTCACTATACCACCCAGGGACAGAGGCAGTGAGCCCAGATCAAAGAGCTTAGTTGCAGAGTACCCTGTGGATGAAACTCTGTTCTATGAGCAGGCAGGTAGTTGCATTCTGCCCTAGCAGTTTCCAAATAATATTAAAGGTGTAGCCCCAATGTAGAGTGCAAAATGGCAATCAACCTCTCTCTTAATACTACTGACTCCACCATCTCAACTGGAAAATCATTCCACCAATTCACCAATCTCTCTAAAAAAAATGCCTCTTACCTGCTGTATGCCATAGTCATACTTAAATAACATCTATGTCCCCTCATTTTAATCTAACAACTTCAAGTAGATCAAGTTGAATGAAATACCACATATACTCTAGGTTAGGGACAATAGCACTTCAAATCTTAAAAATTACCATTTTGTTGCTCTCCTCATATGCAAGCCCTCTCCATTCCATTTATTATTTTGGTATCCTACCCTTATTCTCTCCATTTTAACAAAATTTTTCTTCAACTAACGTGACCTACACTGCATATTTCACAAATGTAGTACCAATATACTCAGTGTTTTTTATAAGTTAGCTAGCATAATATCCTTTAGATACAAGCCAACATCCTCTTAGCCTTTACTGTGCTGCAGAGTGGACTAAAATTTTATATGTTGAGTTTCTCAGTTCAAATCCTTTCCCTCTCCTTTCTTTACTAATTCAATTCTATTTTGACTATACTTAGCCTGGGCATTACACACAAAAACAGGACACTATGTTGTACGTGTTAGATGAAACAGTCCTTTACCATGTAAAAGTTTCTAAATGCAATTATCTGAATAAACTGATTAAGTTAACTCAGACTGAAGAGGTTTACTCTCATGCACACAATTGCCAGTATCTTCAAATGCTATTTTAATAGGTAATCTCTTTCTATTAACTTCTTTTTTTGTACTCATCATGTTTACTAAAGATATTGAGGCCACTACTCATAGTTACTGAGTAGCACCTGACTCTGAGAGTGGTCCCAACTGATTCCATGGACTACACAAAGCATAAAGTACTACTCAGCATTAGCAGGGACGTTAAAATCTGTTCCACAGTTCACTAAACACTACTGCCCTAATCAGAACTGCTCAACTGCATATCATAGACCATATACTGCTAAGTCAGAGGAGACTCTAGGTGACGTGGTAGAGTCCTATGTTTTTGGAGCAAGAGGCTTAAGCCTCTTTTTTCTTTTTCCTTTTTCCTCTGTTGCCGTGACCCTTCCTGGGTCCTTAAACTATCCTGTCGGTCTCCCCAGTGCCCCAACTACAGCCCCTTGCCAGTCTCTGTTTAAACCAGGGAAGCCCCAGTCCAAACAGGGCTGCACTATGGCAAACTTTAGGACGTCTGTTAGATAGGGACAGTATCTCCTTAGGAGTGAGCAGTTCCATTTCTCAGTTAGCTATCACCTGTAAATCTTTTGTTCTCCTTGACCACTTGCCCAATTTCCCATTCACTTGGCAGCAACAGGGCAATCACAGGGGACATGTAAAAAGAAAGATACGTAGACAGTTATCTGAAAAGTGCCTCCCTGTGAACCTTATTAGATTCATGACTTGCTGGAGAATCTAGGGCGGATTTGCAGAAAAAGGCAGATGGGGGTGTTGCGGGAAAGGAGGCAGGGCGTGTGGAGGGGAATAGGTGCCCAGGGAAAGGGTCTTTTCTTTACACTAAACTTTAGTTAGTAAAAAGTTTCAACATGGATAAAAGGTTTCCCTTACATTACATCCCCATAACAATATCCCACTAAGCTATCATTCCCAGCCTCCCTAATGTACAGAGACATACAGAGGTGTGAATAAGGAGAGTCCCACTGCAGTGAGCAACTTTGCTATCATGTGCTTTGTTCTGTCTGTCACAGTAGAGCTGCTCTCCCACAGTCTTTACACATCAGGTGCATTTAAAAAAAACACATGGAAATCCCTATCCAAAGCTGTGTTAAGTTATACTTAAGGATGTTCAAGTGTACATTTTCTATTTATCTAACGAAATCACTACAAATCAAGGAAATCACCACTTAAGGCAATATTAACATTCACGTCACAGCTTACCACCCAAAAATCACAATGCCCACAAAATTTAATTCAGATTCCTCATGTCTACATAAAACTAACTTTCACTTCCAGCATTCAAACACCGACAATGTACCCTAGCAAGATTCTCTGAAACCTCATTCAACTGCATAACCTTAACTCTGACCTCTTTTTTTTTTTTTTAAGGTGAAACAAAACAGGACACAGTTCTTCATTACAACTTGGCGGCATGTATTTGTTACTGAGGTCAGAGTTAATGCTGCTTGTAGAGAAATAACTATTAGAATTCTCAAAGTTTTGAAGTTGAAGTGTGCTTCAACAGCAGAAGGATTGTGTTGTTACTACACAGGACCCAGATCGTACCATGCGAGGATTAGAGCTGGGCAACTTTTTCATTTGTGTCAATTTCGCTGAAATGTTCATTTAGGAAAGAAAAATAGAACACATATCAAGATATTTCAACATTTTCAAAATGAAACCTTTTGATTGTTTTGTTTGAATGCTATTAGTTTAAAAATTTCCTTAATATTTTTAAATGTCAAGTATATTTAAAAATGGTCAAAAGTTTTATTTAACCCAAATTATTATTATTATTATTATTACACTTTTTGATTCCCTGAAAATTTCAAAAATGTTGGTTTTCAGTTGAACCCAGTTTTTTTAAAACATTTTTTGAAATTGCCAACAAACCAAAAAATATGTTATTCAGCCAGCTCTAGTCAACACTGACTTGTAATCATTTCAAGATGGTGAGACGATGAGAGCACACATTATTTCATCCCCATTAATGACTCCCCAAAGCCAAAAACAAATACAGACAGATCTGGGTTTACTTGTTTCCTGTGAAACCTGAATGCACAGTCCTATCATGTAGAAGATTCTATAAATAATATAGATAAACCTCACTTAAATTAGGGTTGAGCTACAGGCACATTTTCAGTATGCTGAGCAATACTCTAACACAAGCGCCATTTTTTTAAACAACTGAGCTACAAAAGCAATTAATCAGCAATACGCTATTATAAGTAAGTTCCCTTGGGCAGGGACAATCCTTTTGTTCTGTTTCTACAGCACATAGCACAGTTGGGTCCTGGTCCATGACTGGGGCTTTAAGGCACCACTGCAATGTAAATAATAATAAAATCCATAGCAGAAATTGACCAGAAAGGTAGAAATTTATACCAATGTTCACTCTCACAGGTTACAATCAAGATATGGTATCAAGAATGTGATAACAAATCCCTCCTTGCACAGACATCTGGTGAAGCCTGTTTAAAAAGTGCAAGGTATTTCATCTTGAATACGTTCCACTAGCTCCATGGTTGGGTTTTATTATTGGATTGAAATGGAAATCTCAAGTAAACACTGACTCCCCTTTCCACACACAAAGTAATTAAGGTACTTTGTTTTTCATTTTCTTTATAAATCAAAGAAATATTGTAACTGTACTGCACAATACAAGGACAGTCAAAGAAATACTGATCAGGATATCCTTACAATCTTAATAAAGTTCTCTATCAAAAAATCAGAATGCCTAGGTTCTAACCATAAACACACACAATTTAAGCTTCTACACAAACAGCAAAGTTTCTATATCGATATGAATACAGAACTTAAAATAGTGCAAAGAGCAATTTCTAACTTTCTTCAAAAACACAATGCGCATCACACGCTATTTCAGAAGTTAATGTGTCCAGCTCACTGCAGGGAATAGAATTAATACAAAGAAACCTAGTAAAATAATTGTTTTTTAGAATTTCAGGCTTCAAAAGCAATCATAATCATTTAATACTTCATTTATTGGGATATTTGTTCAAACGATGAAAAACCTGCTTCCACAAGTAGCTTAATTTATTAATGGCTAAATATGAAAAATCTTCTTGCTGTTGAAAGTATTACATATGGTTAAGAGCCTTTGCTATAACAATATTTAACAGTAATTTTATATTTAAAAAGCAAGCAACGTGTAATTTAATTCATCACTATGCTTAGATATAATTGTTCTTAAGCAATCCAAAATCACTGGCAGTTTTCTCTCTAGCAGTTTTGGCTGAGCTATTTCAATGTTTACATAAGCAGCTATATCACTATTTCTTTTTATAGAGCCGTAGAGTAGTTGAGCATGTAACTAACTGGAGGGCCAGCTGCGCAACCCTTATTCACACGCGTAGTGCCATTGAAATCAACATGATCACTCAAGGGACATATTCATCAACACGAGTAAGGGCTGCACAATCTAGTCTTTCAAAATAAAATACAACATATGTTCTTTATAATTAGATAACTAACAACTTCAAATTTTAACAAGTACACTGTATAACCTATCAAATATATTGAAAGCATGCGTTTAAGTAAATAAATAAAATAGAGCTTATTTAATGAACACACAAAATTTACCTGCTGTTTCATTATCTTTATCTGTTCTTTTTGCTTCCGCTTTTCTTCAGCAGCCATAATAGCTACAAGTAAAACAAAAAACATAACATCAGCAGAAAATGACTGAAAAACAGTAACCTAATATCGACAATTCTAAAGCTCATCTGCAAGTATGCACAATCTCTTAGAGATTTACTACTTACCTTGCTGTTTTTTTGCTTCTTTGGCAGCTCGAGCCTGTTCCTGCTTCTGAAGTTTTCTCAAAAGCTTTATTTGTGCTGCTTGCCTAGCTATTTCTGTAACACAAAGAGGAAATATTAAGTACATAGTCATAGCATTGTCGCACATAAGAGATCTAACTTATGTGTTCAGACATTTTCACATAAAGAAAGAGGAGACGAAGAAAATAGTGAGTTTATCTTGCACATATTTATCCTGAAAATGTTTAAATATAGAATTCTTATACCAGGATCTCTTTTATAAACAAATACCTATAACAGCTTCTCAGATGAACATGAATGCTCTCTGTTATCTACACAAAAATGATGTATAATTCTGAAAAACGAAAATGATTTACTTTCAATCAAAAAATACTGACCCACCTCTTTGTCTCTTTATAAACTATTCCATATAAACTTCTAATCCTTTTTGAACAATCCCATGAAAGGGTTCAGATAGCACATACTATGCAGTACACTCTCATAAGGCTAGATTTTGCCACTCTCGCATATGTTGATTAGTATATCTTACTCTTTGAATAGTTCCATTGATTTTAGTGAGATTATTTGTGAAGTAAGGTGGTACTGAAGTGAGTTAAATTTTCAACCTGAGTCACAGTCACATTACTTTTTTTTATTCTTATTTTCCCTTAATCTAAAAGATAATTTAGACTAGAAGTATATGGCTGCTCTCTGTGTATGAAAAAATGTAATAAAATTTCAGGGTACAAGACAAGGATGTAAAACAGCAGAGCTCAAAATGAGTGACATAACAGTGAAGAGGTCTACTAGTTAAAAAAAGAAAAAGTTAAAAAGACAGTTTATGGACGGTTTATCATGTAACCAAAAAGAGGAAAAAATTAAAGTATATTTTAAGAGAATACATCAGTATTTCATGTAAAAGCTATTGAAAACCGAAAAAAAATCAGATCCTGAATTACAGAAGAGTGATATTTGAAATGCCTGAAAAACTTATGTTTTCCCACAGAAATAAGAGAGACGAAGTATAAGGATTTAAAGATGCAGTACAGACAAAAAGGAATTGTTAGCGGGTACTCTATATATAGGGTGGGATTTTCAAAACACATTCAGGACTGGGTTAACTCTGCTTCCACCAAACTCAGTCCTTAAACTCCAGTTGACTTCAGTGGGAACAGAGTTAGGCCAACACTAACTGCATTTTCATATAGGCATCATAGAATCATGGGGGTGAGGGACAAAACAAAACAAAATTCTAAGAAATATTTACACAACGTATAAAAAGTTACCATCTACCCATCCAGGTATTTATAACACACACTATATAGACATCTCTCTGCAGAATATGAATGCCTTACAAATTCTTCAAGTAAGTAAATATATGGCCAGTTCAAAGAATTGGTACGTGCTTAAGAAAAACTCTGGATGCCACCCATGAAATGAGCCTGGAACCCCCTCTATTAAAAACACTTTTTTCTTTGAAATACATTGACATATCCAAATACATGGAGACACAGAATAGTTGATAGGAAGAATGCCAAAATGCCTCTGATTGGACTAGCAGTTCCTAGTCTATACCATTATTAATTAGTAAAGATTCTGAAAGATTGAGATCACAAAACATCAGGTCGAAATCAATTTTACTCTCAATGCTTGAGAACCTGAGTGGGGAAAAGGAAGCCAAGGTGGGCATTAACAGGCATAATAGGTCCAATACTACATATAAAGAACCGCCTGTAGCCATGGGCTATGAGAATCATCTGTCCTTGAAGAATGGAGAAAAGCAGACAAGAGAGTGCCTCCAGATACCTATCTGCTTGCATGGCCTCTTTCAGTGTAGTATCTGGACACCTCTATGAAATCTCAAACAACAGGAAAATTTGCAAACAGGGCACGGGGAGGGGTGTCTGTTAGTAATACATCAAAGTCACTAGTGAGGAAATAGTCACTACTGAGGAAATACACCCCAATTTGCTCTAACCCTGCTACTGTAGGTAGAGGGCTGAAAAAGGAGGCATTGTGGTCTAGTGGTCAGAGTGCACATCAGGAGATCTGGATTAATTCTGGCTCTGAATGGGCTAGACAACCTCTCTAGCATCTGTTTTTGCATTTGTAAAATGAAGCGGATATCGACCTTCACAGGGATGTCATGAGGCTTAAGCTGTTAATATTTGTAAATTGCTTTGAGATTATCAGATTGAAAGCAATATACAAGCAACAAGTACTATGGTGCTTAGTGGCCTCTAATGAGACAGAAAATGATCTAGCTACCTTACCTGATATCCAGCCCCAAGCCAAAAATACTACCTACAACAGGTATCTTTAAAAATGCATCCTCTCTGTTTGTTGAGGTAGAATGTTTCAATCATCTCCAATGACTGGTTCTTTGTTGTGTAATGCTCTTTGCAGGCACAGGGAAAAAAGGCACAATGAATCTCACAAAGAGGTAGTAAAGGCTTAGATATTTTAAGTATGAATCTTGTGCAGCACCGCAACAGACAGCATATGTCCACATTCACTATATAGGCCAGATCAATCATGAAACTCAAGAGGAAAAATAACCCTGAGCCTTAAGAGAATTTTGTAGAATATCAACTTATTTTAGGAAAATGTGATGCAATTTTGAAGTACAGCGCTGGGATGAAGGTTACATGCCTGATGCTTATATTTAGGATCAGATTCTCATATCCTTATGTATTTAAAAAAAAATTGTCAGTGGTACCCAGATTTCCACTCTTATTACATTGTATAAATCTAAATAAAGTTAATATTGCCCAAGCTTATTCATTTATTACATAAACACATACACCCCCTCCTCACCTCTCTTTAAAGCACATTTATATCTACTTGGCTTTAACCTGAAGGTCAAGGTCACACTTTTGACAAGATTTCAAAAAGCAACTTGCAAGGATGTACCGTAGCAGAAATACATGGTAATACTTGCCCTTAGGAAAATCGAACATCGTTACTTTCAGGTTGTGGAAACTATAACAAATTTCTTACCTTGAGCTTGCAATTTCCTTAACAGCTTTGCATCAGTGTTGTCTAAAAATTCAGTGCTACCAACATTTGGAGGTCGGCCTTTGCGACGCCTCATTCTTGATTCTTCTCTAGCACGCTGTCTATCTGGATTTGGTGGTCGTCCTCTACGACCTTCCATAGCTCTGATACGGGGAATGACTTCCTCTTCTTTCAGGAGACACCACTGCATACCCTTTTAATTAACATATTTCATAGCCATTATAAATAAAAGTGAAAAGAAAACAAAAACACACATTCACAGATCTGGTCAGACATGCAAAAATGCATATGTCTATATATGTAAATATATTTACACAAAAACATGAAAGTCAGTATTAGAATAACAGTGGTGACACAGAGCAATTGCATAGATATTGTGGGATTTATCAAAAGCATTTCTACAATTTGCCACTAAAACTTACAAGATCTCAAAGCTAATTTACTCAGCGAAACACCATTTGTTATTACATATGTACCACTACTATATTGCTTCTAGTTCTCTCTTGCCTAAATAGCCCATTGTTCAACTTAGTAGGTTAGACAGAAGAACAGATTTTCCCTTAGCCTATAAACTTCAAATTTAACTACTATACCTGCACTTATCCATTAATCAATGTGATGTTTAAAAAAATCTGACAGGCTATATGTAAAGACCATTGTTTTCCTGAAATTTATAGAATATAAGGAAAACAGTAAAAGCAGGAGAATTTATTGTGATTTTTACTTGTTACTTTTGGAGGGTTGGATATCTCAGTTCTATAATAAATAAATTGAAAAACCACAAACTCATTTCTACCTTGCGATTTTATTTAGTACACTTTAATTTTCACCTACTGTGAAAATTAAATTTGTCAGTCAACTAAAATTAAAAACTAATCAAAAGTTTTCAAGTAGTTATAATCTGCTCTATGACCTTAATTCAAAGCTCTGGAAATTGTACAGTCTCCTGAACAAGTTAAGAAGCACTAAATTCAACCCTTTTTAATTTCTCATGGCACCTATCCTCATCCTAAATTCCTGTTGCTATAATACCAAGAGGTTAGTTTTTAGATAGCTTTCATTTAATTGACACAAGGGGGAAACTCATATTGTGTCTATTAATTAAAACAGTTGCTTGATCTATTTGATCTTGCTTGATTGAGCTTGATCTATTTGGAACTGTGGTATCTCTCACTGCTTTTCCAATTTTTTTGGAATGATAGGAAGAAATGATAGCTAAGAATACTTCTGGGAGCACGTCATTATTTACTTAATGAAAGCTTGTCAAGGACTCTGAAAATGTCTGCCAAAGCAACTATGAAGCCAGTCACATCTACTTTTTAAAAAAATACTATTGATTCGCAATACTGAATTTCTGAATTAATAAGTGCACAAACAATAAAATCAAGTATGATTAACCACAAAATGTGCTTTGTTCATTTATTTTGTCAATTATGTTTTAATTATTTATGCTAATCTTTCATAATATGTTAAGAAATGTTTCATAGAACATTCTGTAAAAGGAACATTTTAATAACGAGACCCTCACATCCAAAAGCAGCTGCTAATAGAAGCTGCATTGATATTTTTCAAATCTCAAACCACTATGAAGTAAGCTATCACAAGAATCCATACTGTACTTGGCATGCGGATCTTCCAAGAGGCATACATTAACTGATATCCAGCACCAAGTGCAGAATCCATCCTTGTTAAAAACTGATTGAAGACTTCTCAATTCAAAATCAGTATCTGTACCACTCGAGCCAAAGAAGTATCTTAAATATCTGTCAGCAGGAGTACCATTTATAATATATATACTATATTCTTTTTCAGGTGTCTAATATCTCAGGGATCTCCCCCTGTAGTTTATCACAGACTATGTGTCTTTTTGAGCCATGTAAACAAGGCTAAAAATTGTCTCTCTTTATGGTCCATACCATCCTGCAACCTAGCAGACAACTTCTTATATGTTTATTCATGAGTGAGAAAAAAATGCAGAACAAGATTCAGAAATAGAAGGAAAAAAAATCAATCAATCATGGTTCAAGGGTAGTCCAGTCTGTGCTGTACTGGTGTTTGCTCTCCTTTTGTACTGTTTCCACAAACTGAGGGACACTACATTCAAATACATTAACCTTTGAAAAATCCTTCATCATCAAAGGTAAGGAAAGCCATATGGATTCCGCCTTTCCATACCACATTTGATTCTATGGACAGGATTTTTCCACTGGTGTAAATCAACATATTACCATAACAAAAGGAATGTTGATTTACATCAGATGATACTCTGCTCCTGTATCTATTTTATTCAGTTTTTTAGAATGCAGAACAGGAGATATTTGCAGGACATGACATTGTTTTAGAACAAGAGTCTAAAGGAACTCTCTTTTTCTGGTCTTCTTGAAGCATCGAAGAATGTTGGATGAGTAAACATAGATTGGGAAAAAGACAGCCAAAATCTCATTGTAAATTTCAATCATTTTAGAAGTTGTTGAATTCTGGGAACCATTGTTTATTCAAAAACAGGAATCTGGCTATTCCATTTAGACTCCTACATAGTTTAGTACCAGCTTTCAGTGGTATCTTCAAAATTACAGGCCTTGTCTCCACTAAGATTTTACATCAAGATAGCAAAATCAATGTAAAAGCACACTTTTTTGCAGTGAAGACATAGCTATAGTCCATGTTAGAACAGCCTCAAGGCTACTCTAACTTATTTTAGCTAGTAATCGACTCTTAGGGCTGTTATATAGCTGAGGATTGCTGAAGTGCAAATCATTCTATCCCATCACTCCTACCAGCCTTGACACTACTCATATGCAAGACTAACCCCCTATGTCTTGTGATGCTCTAACACACCTGAGAATCAGGACCAGAGTTCCTGGGACCCAGTCTTGCATTCAGAACACTAACCAGCATCTATATATCTATAGACATACATCTCTTTTTTGTTTTTAAACAGACACAGCAGAAGACCTATTCCCAGGTAGTGGATAAAAGTAATCTGAATGATATCATCAAAGTACGTATTTCACAGCTGTAACACAACATAAGAGGTTTTAGGAACCGGAAAATGAGGTTACTTATGTTTACAGTAACAAATGTTCTTCAAGGTGTGTAATCTGTATATGCATTCCACAGTTGGTGAGTGCATGTCCAGCGTACACACGTTGGAGAATTTTCTTGTCAGCAGTACCCCTAAGGGTAATGCATGCACCATTCCACAAGGGCATTCTGTGGTCTCAGGACTCTGAAGTAGCAGGCACAGAGGTAGGTAGTGGAATATGTATACAGACTACACATACTGGGTCAAACCAATGGTCCATCTAGCCCAATATCCTGTCTTCCGACAGTGGCTGGTGCCAAATGCTTGAGAGGAAATGAAAGACCAGGGCAATTTATTGAGTGATCATATTGTCCAGTCCCAGCTTCTAGGAGACAATCCCCTTGTCATCCAGACCTAGCTACCTGGCTTCTCGAAGAACGTCAGTTCTTCATTCATCACACATAAAGGTGTGTACTCTCTTTTTCTTCTTAGAGTGCTAGTCTGTATGCATATTTGTGACTCCCAAGCAGTTTCCTGTCACCCGAGTCGTCTAAGAGACATCAAAGTATGGACTGCAACACAGATCATGTGAATCTTGCATTGTCCCTAGCAGCCTGCACCAATATACAGCGTTTTGTGAACATGTCAGTCCACCTTCATCCTGGGTCTTCTGCACTGAGGCCACTGGGTGGCCCTGGGGATGCAGCAGGGATGGGTCTAGCCTCAGTTGCATGGGTGAGGGTCTTAACCTGCGGATTCAGATAGTACGACGATCCCCATGGGGCCACCTGCTCTACATTCCAAAATTAAAAAACATGGAGACACCTCGGTGTCTAAAACCGGTGATCCTCATACTGCATCATAGCAGTATCAGGCTCTCCCCTTAGTTATGGGTACACACCTTTTGACTCCTTGGGAGAGATCAAGACTGCTGAGTCCTGGGATCAGGCTGGGGACAGCTGTTGGCTGTCTTGAGTCAGAGGACAAGACAGCAGTCCTCTGGAAAAGATTGTGCCCGTCCCATGAGTGCAGGGGGGACATGACTGGGTGCTGGAAACATTGAGGCCACTGGGTCCAGGAATCTGGAAAGCATCAGGAATAAGTGTGACATATATAAGTGCAGGCCCCAGAGATGAGGCCCTGAGTGGTGGAGCCCCAGCAAGTTGGTGTGGCAGTGACTGCGCAGGTACCTGAAAGCATGCTGAAAGCATCAGGATGGCCAGTACCAAAATCAAACTTTTACCAGGTACTGAGGTAGCCAGTGACCACTCTGACTTCTTGGTACCAAGGCGGCTTATATAGCTGTGGCAACTCGGGGTGGTGGGTGCAAGCTCTGGTGCTCAGGGAACTTTTTCTAAGTTTTGTGAGCCCAAGTCAGCTAGCATGAGCCAGCCACCGGTGTCTAGTTGCTGTGTAGACTTATCCTGTATGTCTTCCAGACAAGGCAGCTTCAGACAGTTTTAAAGTATACGCTGGGGCCGATTTCAACAACCTTTGTTCCCCTGTGGGCCTAGATGCCTGGAATCTGGAGTTGGAGTCCAACCTCACTGCCTGCTCCATGAGAAAAGCCTCAGGCATGAAGTGCTGGGTCCACTTCAAGAAGGACCTGGAGATTTCACAGTACCCCCAGGTATGTCCTTCTTGAGACAAAAACAGATACCTCACGTGTCCGTCATTCAGAAACACAACTGCTTCGCATGATGGGCAGTTCTTAAAGCCTGGGGAATTGCTGTGCTTGAGCATAGTGTCCCACACCACCTGCAACCTTGGGGAAGGGCCTCTCTCTCCCTGTGGCTTCCATGTGCACCTATCTGACTAAACTCACAACACTAAATAGCCAAAGCGGAGGTAAATTTGAGAAGAGTTGCTCCGACATATACCATGAGCAGTAGAAAAGGAACTGAGGCATGGCAATACATGGAGAGGAAGGTCCTATGTGTCACCCCCCCATAGAGAATTGTCTAATTGGCAATATCTAACACATATACATGAGATGTGCGCTCACCAACTATGGAGTATGTATCTGGACTAGCACTCAAAGAAGAAAAAGTTCCTTCAACCCAACAAGTTTACATTTTAAAAACACATCTTAATCTCACTTCTTTGCTATCCCTCCCTTCTTTTTCCATAGAAAAACAAACAGGCATTTTTAATTCCTTAATTATGGCAAGAAGGTAGAGATTCCACAGATAAGGATGAATGATGGTTTCTATCCTTAATATTATATATTTCAGTTACTTACCTCTATAACTTATTCCATATATCTATTAATACTTTCATGAAGTAGCTTGGCTCAAGTCCCTGTTAATCTTAAACTAGAAAAATAGGAGTTCTGTACCCCCTTTTTTTTTTAGAAAATTGGTACCAGTCTAAAAATGTACTGTAAATGACAATTACACCTCTACCCCGATATAACGCTGTCCTCGGGAGCCAAAAAATCTTACCGCGTTATAGGTGAAACCGCGTTATATCGAACTTGCTTTGATCCACCAGAGTGCGCAGCCCCACCCCCCCGGAGCACTGCTTTACCGCGTTATATCCGAATTCGTGTTATATCGGGTCGCGTTATATCGGGGTAGAGGTGTATATCAGTTCCTTTCATAATATAGAAATCCTTCATTATGTACCTCAAATATTCTTTGTTTTCAATTAGGAAAAAAATCTCTGATTGAGCTAAAAGAAACTTTAGGAGATTACTATGCTTTCAAATTCTTTTTTTAAATTCACTGTACTGAAAAGCATTAAGAAATGTCATTGTCAATATAGTAGGAAAATTTAGGTGGATTTCAACCTGGAAAATTTAGATTGAATGTTCTACAGTCTACAACTCATCAAACCATGTTCTGAATTTTATAATATAGTTACCTGAAGTTATCATTTATTCCAAATTTAGGATTGATATAGTGCTTCTGGCTTTTATTAAAAAACGACTGAAAATACCTCCAAATCACTTTGTAAAACTAAAATTATTTTTCATATCAAGAAAAACTTCAGAAAATCTATCACACTGAAGTCACTGACAAGAATTCTGCTGATTTCAGTGAGTGCAGGATCAAAACCATAAATAGTTTTCCATGCATCTTTTTCCATCTTTCAATTTGAATTTTGCAATGCTCACAATCAGATGAGACAGATACAATAACCTGGATTATGATATGCCAGAGAACTCAAAGAAAGGCAGAGAGAAGAATGTGAAAAGTAGCAGTAAAAGGCCCAAAACCGTAGAAAGTGGAGGAATCAGCAGAAAAAAAAACTATTTGATGAGCAAATTCCTGGAATAAAACTGATAATTTTCGAAACCAATAAAGATATAGATGAAGTATTGGCACTTTCATTATTACAACAGGACACTAAATTTCAGTAACCTACGTACAGATACCATTTTCATTAAGTACTAGTTTAATTTTTTGTTTGACTTACTGTAAATGGTATGTTAGCTGTTATCAGTTTAGTTCAAATGTTTACATAGTAATCTAATGAATCAAAATCTGATACATAAAGTATAAATATAATTTTAGAGCTGCTTAATCATACTAGGTTTTTAGGCAATATATTCTCTTTAATTCCATATTTAAAAAAATATATGGATTAGAATAGAAAAACAAAAATATACACACTAAAAATTACCTGATTCAAAAGCTGGACTGATGCCACATGTAATAAAAATGCCAATGAGGAATGCTAAAGTTTATTTTTGTCATTAAAAACATAGATGTAAAAACAAATCTGCTAAATCTAGTGGGTTGATTTTAATAGACAACCTAAGCCTCTAGTTAAAAAAAATCCAGATTTACTATTTAAAATGTTTGCAGTTTTAATGGTATTTCAGATAAAATCAAGAAAAAACGTAAATATAAGATTCACATGCCAGTTATGTCTGGAAAGTGCAAATGCTCATGACCTCAGTTTGAAATGGATCAGATTAGTCTATGGTATCTAATGCTGATTGGCGTACTTTAAAGTTAGGTAACACAACACTCACAAGTTACCTCCAACACAGATAAATTATAAGAAAAATGGTGGTAGTGACACAGAATAGAGATTCTGTAATCACATTAAACACCAAATACATTAGGCTCATGCTTTGTAAGTACCAATAGGTATAGAATAAAATTAGAAGTAGGATCTGGGCTTGTAAGCATAAACATATATAGACATATATAAAAGACAACATACATATAGTGTTCACACACACACACACACACACACACACACACACACACACAGAGTGTAAGAATTTGAAAATATACAATAACTTATATGATTATGTATGACAATGTAGCTACTGTGAACAAACAACATTACTCTCACCAAAGATGTTATCCCAAGCACACCTATGTTACAATAAAAAAAGCATCTCCCTAGTGACTAAAGGATAAAATTACTCACCTATAATTATTGTTCTCCAAAGACAAACATCCTGTACAGGATCCACTATAAATCTAATATCTCCAGAAGGCAGATATTGCTAGGGCTTTCCAAGATTCTGAAATGGCTCCCTCCTCCACCCAAGATGAAGGTAGCAGCTTTGAGTTTCAATCTGAGGAATCTGCAAATTCTTCCTGTTTGCTTGTCAGGATTTGGTCTTTGACTAAGTCAATGTGCATTATCTAGTTACATATCAAGCATCACAGTTTAGCTTCTACACTGGAAGCAAGGGGTTGGGGGGGGGGGGAGGAGAGGAGCAATGCTTTAGTGGTACACTTTAGAAAGAAATCTGGATGAACTAGCCACAACTTCTCTTGAAGTTCCTGAGGCATGCACATTGCAGAGCCTGTTCTGCCACCCTCCCATGTGGTACGGTCTGTGCTCCTTCACAGCACCCTACCAGTTCTGCTATAAGGTATGGAGGAAAGATACGGCCAGGTCACAGCTCTTCTAGACCAACCAGCAGTGGAGCTAGGAGAGAGCAGTGTTTGCATACCCAATTGTATTTAGCATTTTACCTGTAAGGGTGCACAAGGCAAGAGGCCTCTTGTGCCCCTATCCTCTTGCCCACCTGTTATACGCTGGGGACAATCCATCCATAAAAATGTACATGTGGAATCTGAGACCACTGGAAATCTCAATGTCTTTTAACAGTGTATTATGGGGAGGTGTGATCTGGGTGTGATAATAGTGCTGAGGCCATCTATACCACCATCCCTAACAGAATAGTATTTGCTAATACCTACTTGTTCTGTTTTAGCCTCCCCTTTCATGACATTTTTCTCTCTCTTAGTAAAACTGCTTTGACCTGAGCAGAATAAAAACTGGAATTCTTGAATGATATTTAGAAGAAGTTTGGGATAATTCATTACCCAGCCTTGTGACTGAACTGTGGCCCTTCCTCAGTTCCTCCTTTCTGAAGCTTTGCAGTCCCAAAGGAGGGCAGGGAGTGCAGTACATCCCACTAGATAGAAGGTAAGAGGGGTGGAAAGAAGTAACTAAGGGTGGGGACATGTGAGATGGGAAGAATATAACAGACAAAGGAAAAGGAAAAGGAAAAGGAAAAGAAAAAGAAAAAGAAAAAAGAAAAAGAAAAAAGAAAAAGAGGGGTTGACCTGATGTCCAGGAGACTAGTAGGTACTTAAATCAAAGTACTGAGGTTCAATAGCAAGATACATACCTACGTGATTTATTGATCTTGATTTATTCAACCGTGGGTTTACAGTGGCTGATGTACAAGGGGCCTACAACATTAGCTTCCTCAATGCGCCAGAAGTTAGCCAATGCCACCCCAAAGTAAGCAATCTGGCATGGCTTCAGTTTTATTACAAACATTTATGCATGTTTTGTAGACAATGTATACTCCTACAGGGACTCAACCGCCTAGGCAAGATGTTTTGAAATTCCAGGAATTGTAGAGCACATTTTCTTGATGTCTGTCCACATTCATGTGGTGATATCCAAGGAAGAATTATTTTTAACAAGTAGTAAATATATTCACTGACATGAGATCACAAGAAAAAATGAAAGTCCCTAAACTGGACAAAATAGATGGTGGTGTCACACAGTTCAATCATAATTTATTCTTCTGTGAAGTGGCTACTTTATCCACATAAAGCAAAGCAGAGTTCTGCCACACTCAAGTAGAATGTTTGTTCGTACAACTGTGCATAAAAACTGGATCCTTCAGAAAAGCTAATACTATATTCTCTACATAGTAAATACCCGTGTTTCAAGTATGATGTATTTTAGATACCCTAGATGGATGAAAATACAAAAAGAGACATGATACACACATATACAAACTCCATAGCTGTAGAAGTTCTGTGTAACATAATAAGAAAAAATTTCTACTCTAAGTAGTATCTGAACATGTTCTCTTACAAAATACTTAGCTCAAAGCTCCTTCTTACTAGACAACTATAATTTCAGAGCTGATCTTGGGATATACTGAGCACCTACAACCTCCTGCTGAAGTCAATGAGAGATGTAGATTTTCAGCACCTCCCAGGATCAGACCCTCAACTCTCAACAAAAGCTACTGTAAAGTACTATGTACGACTATAAGAATGAATTCACTAACAACAGGCAATGCTCCAGCGTGTAGTAAAAATTACTTCACCTAGATTTATGTTACTACTCCTCGGATCAAAGACTTTACTTTTTAAAAAGTGGATACCTGCGGTCCATCTCTGGCTTCATAGAAGTCACCCACTCCTATTTTTGCACTGAAGCTGAAATTGTCCCTTGAAATATCCATTATTCCATTTCTGCTGAGATACTGAAAAAATCACATATTTTTCCACTTCAGGTTTTAAATAATTACAACCCAGCTTTGATGTACAGCTAACGTCAGGAGTCAAATGTTTTGAACAAATGGTATGCCTCTATAGGAGGTCAATTTAGAAACAGGTTAAGGTACATTAGCCTCACATCACAAGACATTTTGTATCAAGGAACTTTATTTGAGGAAGAAGTGCACTTTTTTATTGTACACATGCTTAATGGTACCAGAATGCATACAAATTGAAAAAAATACGTACCTTTACTACTTCAGGATACTGTCTCAGTTTCTTTCCACATGGTGCATAATATGCTACTTCTCCTTGAAGGCGACCACCAAAATTCCTTATTCGTGTTTCTCTTTGCCAGCTGTAGTAATAGTAAATATAGGTGTGTGTTAACACTCATTTCTTGAACTAATTTATAAACATTAATTTATTAATTTTACATTAAAGTCAAGAGACAAATATAGACAAATTCCAAATGCTGTTCAAGTAAATATAAAACATACCCATACTCTAAAGGAATACGCAACTCTCGTTCGTCTGTTACTCTTCGCCTTTTTGAAGTACCTTAAATAGAGTTTAATTGATTAACATTGGAAAGCAATGAGATGACAGAGAATTGATTTACTGAAAACATGTATTCCATTACTCAGATCCGCAAACCAGAAGAGCAAACACATTTTATCCATCATGTATAAGACCACACCAACTGATTTGTACCCACTACTTTTTCCAATAGGCTCTCTCCAGTCAAAGACTTCTGAGATGTAAGTACAGTAGAACCTTAGAGATATGAACATCAGAGTTACGAACTGACCAGTCAACTACACACACCTCATTTGGAACGTAAAGTACACAATTGGACAGCAGCAGACACACACACACACACACACATACACACACACACAGAGCAAATATAGTACAGTACTGTGTTAAACAAACTACTAAAAAAAAATAAAGGGAAAGCAGCATTTTTCTTCTGCATGGTAAAGTTTTAAAGCTGTATTAAGTCAATGTTCAGTTGTAAACTTTTGAACAACCACCATAACCTTTTGTTCAGAGTTACAAACATTTCAGTTACAAACAACCTCCACTCCCAAGGTGTTCGAAACTCTGAGGTTCTACTGTACCTCCTTCTCTGCCGTAGGCAATGAAAAGTGGGCATCCTTGCAATGAAGAGATGTCAAATTTATCAGAAATTAAAGTATTTACAGTCTTATTTACATTTATTTCATATGTCCTTTCTCACTGAGTACCAGCTTTGGGCAAAAAAATAAATACATTGACACTGCTTTCTAAGAGTGTGCACTTTTGATGCAAGTAAACTAAAGACAGAGGAGCAGTGGAGACTGGATACAGGAAAGCAAGGATAAACAAATCTTTTTAGGTGATTGACTAATGATATGATGGACAAAAAATAACCTTTGATTCCAGATTGGTGGATCTGAGTAGGCAGAAAGTGTTATACCATATACTAAAGAAAACATTTAACATAAAACGTACATCAGTGCCATATATAAACAAAATACAGACAAACATGGGCATGCCAGTTTTTTGCACGGTGTGTAAACTTATGTTATTAAATAAAACTAGTGCCAGCCAATCAGAATGCTGAAGAGCAATATAAACTTCACAGGATCAGAATTCAGGTTATTCATAAGATACAGTAAATCTTTATAAACTGTAAAACCAATAAGCTTGCATCTAACTGAAAGAGCCAGTCTGGATAATAGCAAACAACTTTTCGTTAATGGTTAAGCAAGCAACTCTTATTTCACTGCACTCTAACTATTAGGATAAACTGGTTTCTGATTCAATGCCCCTATTTAAAAAACAAAACAAAAACATTTATTTTCATGAGAAGTAAGTAGCACTTCGCTAATTAGCAGCCAAGAGACTCATTTTGATAATTATTGAATATTATGAATTAGCAAGTAAGGGAATGACCATTTACGCAAAAAAAGTTAAAGATAATACATCACCAAGTGTACTTAAAATTTACTTATTTAAAAGTGTGTCATAAATGTATTAATAAATGGTCTATTGTGAATTTTGCAAAAATAATGAAACTTGTAATACAACAACTCACTACAGTCAATACTCTTGTTGTGAAGAGTGGGTGAGATGGGCAGTTTTTGGTGCAGTTTATAGTATGTAGAATGGCAAGTATGTAACTGGAATAGAAAAATACTACTGCCTAGGTCTTGTACCGTAGATCTCAAAGTACTTTAGAAAGGAGGTCATTATCATTATTTCCATTCTACAGATGGAGAATGTAAGGCACAGGGAGATGAAGTGATTTGTCCAAAGTCCAGAACAGAACCCAGACATCCTGAGCCCCAGTCTAGTGTTCTATCCACCAGTTGTCACATTGCCTCCCAGAATGCTTACAGAGAGTAATGATCACCCCAGATGATTTGAATATAAATGCCATATAAAGATCATATAAATTGACCTTAGCATTCAGGTCCTGGTCCTGAAAGGTGCTGAGTACCCACAACTCTGTTTGACTTCAGTGGAAGTTGCAGGTGATCAGTACCTCTATGGATCAGGCAAAGGAGAGGAAGGTCAGTATCCAATTGCAACATTGTACATTATGGACACTATTATCTTGATTACACTTTCTGAAATACATTTACGAGACACGTTTCTCAGACAGTACACTTTGTTATACAAAAGACAGTAAGATACCACAGTGCGTACTTGGAGTAAGTGTGGAAGAAGGCGTCCCAAGAAAAACTGGTGACTGGGATTCAGGACATAAGGCAGCAGGAGCAGAGCTTGGAGTCTTTACTACTTGGAGATTAAGTGGTGTAGAGTGAGCTGTGAGACTGATGGAAGAGCTTTTCACAGAGGAAGATGTTTTATTCAGTTTCAGTGGCGTTTTCTCTCCCTCAGTATCGGTATCAGATTCATCTTGATCTTTGTCATCCTCATCATCATCTTCAGACCCTTCTGTATCTGACTCTGAATTACTGTCAGACTCTGTGGGAAAACAGTAACAAATACAGGTTACAACCGGACAACCAACAGCACACTGAGAATTGTTCATTGTAGCTTTTTGTCATTCTAGCATTCCTCAAGTCTGTGGATACATTTATTAAGAAATGTTTTAAAAGGATGCCTTTTAGTATCATTACAAGATCATCGTGAATTTACCCAGGCTTTGACATGACTGGAACCAATACAGAACAAAGTAACTCAAGGAGTTGTGGGATATGTGTTTCTTCATACAAAATTTAGAATAAAATCTTTAATTTTTTTATGTAGAAAAATCAAATAACCTGATTGACTATCATCAGAATCCTCATCATCTTCATCTTCATCATCGTCTTCATCATCATCATCATCGTCATCATCATCCTCTTCATTTGAGTCATCAGAGTCTTTACTACTAGGAATGTCTGAATCTGTTCCTCTAAATTGTTCCACTAAAGATTTTGAAGAATGAAGGCGGTGCTGTGTTTTTACTGCTGTTATTGCATTATTGCTGACGGCTTTTTCCTTTCCCAGACCAGGTAACACCGGAGAGGTAGAGGGCATAACAGGTGTCCGGTTACCAGATGTTTTTTTCCCACATGTACTTACATTTCCTAGTGAAGAAAAGGGGGCACTGCTAGAAGTAGCTATGTTTTCATTTATCTTGGGCTGGGATTTAGATTTGGTTGTAAGTGCCAGCGGTGCTTCCTGGATGACACTCTGAATAACTCCATTGGGTTGGTGATTACTTAAAAGTGCATTTGTTAAGAATGGATTAGAATGGTTGTTTTCTTGAGATGTGTGTTTTTGATGAGCTGGTAAACCACAGGTTGGTTTTGGACTTGACAAAGCTGTGATAATCTTCTTCAGGTTCTTAGAGGATTCTTGTTTCTTTAATTGTGCTGGGAATGTCTGTTTATACTGTTCCTGTAGAAACAGAGAGGCAAAAAAATAAAATAAAAAAAGACTGCATCTCACAGAGAAAATTGTATTTGTTTAGTCCTCACAATTTGCATCCACAAAAAGCAGTTTTAGTAGGTGGGAGGGAGGCTAGGTAGCTCGAGAGCTGGGTAGATGACCAGGTATCAAGACATCTAGACTCTCCCTAGATTTTTCATGATAAATCAAATAAAGAAAGATGGCTGACCCAGGGATTCAAGATATTAAGCTGATGGGAACAATGGTGCAAGCTTTTGAAGCTTCTACTTCAGTCTAGAGAGCTATTTTCACTCTTATCACCTGCTACAGTTATAACTGGAAACTGAGAGTTTACCTCTTATGAAAACAAGTCAATAGAAAAAAAATTACATGAAACAGGACATGCCCAGTGTAGCATTTATAAGATTTCCATAGCAATTAAAGTAAAAATCCTGGTTTTCTTATTGACACACAGTAAAAGTCATACAAGTGGATGCAAATCAAATTGTTAGGCAATTTATAAATTTTAAACAATAAATATAACACAGAATACAATAATGGCTACTAAAAATAACAGGAGATAAAGGGGATGGCTGGAACAGGAAAATTTGACACAGGAATCAATGAGAATACGTTGAACCACTGGGATCATTCCAAAAAGTGTTATGCTAGAACACCAGGTTGTTGTTATAGAGACCAGCAGTGGCTGAAAATGCTCAAAGGCAGCATAATTATCCCTTAATTAGGGAAACAAAGACGCTCTTGAAGTCACTCAACAACAACCCTTTTGGAGTGCATGGAGCGGGACTGATAGGCTCCAAAGGGAATCCCATTCCATCCATTTTAACCAGAATTAAATCCTTATCAGGGTTCCTCAGAGGTTCACTGTAGACCTTATACTGTATTTATTTTCATGGCTCTGTTAAGGGCAATAATACCACCTCACCTTCCCTAGGGGAAAATAATCAATGAATATATATAAGCAATATTCATACACTAATGAGAAGCCATGATTACACACTAGACATGGAAAGTGTTAAAACTACATTAACAATCTGACTGAAATCACGAGAAGCAAAGGAAAAAATCCTCAGGCCTGACTGTCCCATAGGAGTACATTTTCAGTGTGGTGCATTGATTTTTAGCCACTCAACTCCTTAATAGGAGCTGCATGACAAAATCCCTTTCTTTCTTTTGTTGCATTACATGCTGACAAAGAATCGGGAAGTTTATAACCTTCATAATCCAGCAAGCTGAAGCCCTTCCAGATGCACTTACACTGTCTTTAGCATCTCCTATTTTTTTTTTTTTTTAGGATAATAAGATATTATAGTATTTCAGACTCGTCAGAATTCTGATGCCAAGATAGAAGATATGAAAAAAATATTCCCTTACTTTTCTTAGGCCTGGTCTATACGACAGACCTATATTGGCATAACTACATTGCTCGGGGGCATAAAATATCCACACCCCTGAGTAATTTAGTTATACCGACCGAACCCTCTATGTAGACGGTTCTTTGTCAGCGGGAGAGCTTCTCCCGCCAACATAGGTGCTGCCCCTCGGGGAGGTGGATTAACTATGCCGACGGGAGAGCTCTCTCCCTTTGGCATAGAGTGTCTTCATTAAAGCGCTGCAACTGTGCCAGTACAGCATTTTAAATGTAGACTTGCCCTTAGTGTATGTCAAACCTTAAACATCGCCTTAAAACGTGAGTTTCTATTGTTTTATTATTAGTATTACGGTCCTTTTCGCCCCTCCCCCCCCCCCATAGGTCAATGTTTGAAAGCCCTACTGGAGCTTGAAGAATCTCCCAAGTTTTTGCCTTTGCTAATTTATCATGGGTTCTCCAATGCAAAAATCCAACCTAATGATTAAGGACTGGAATCTGCTCCCAAGAGAGCCAAACATTTCATGGGCTGCCTTCAGAAAATATCCATGTCATTAGTTTAGGACAATGATTTCAGGTGAGACTCACGCTCCTAATGCTAACACACTACATTATTCTTGTATTGCTGTCTTAGTGCTAGGTTATGGCTCCCCCCATTACACTGGTGAGCATTCACACAAATAGTCTCACTGGAGTCAATGGTTACTTGTGGAACTAAGGGCCAGATTTTTAAAGGTATTCATGACCTAAAAATATAGATAAGTAACTAGTGGGAGTTTTAAAGTGCTGTAGCCACTAACTTCTATTGATATCAATGGGGGATGACATATGTTAAAGCTACTAGACATCTAACTCCCACTGATATCAATAGAAGTTAGTGGCCTATATGCTTTAAAAATCCCACTCGGCACGTATCTACATTTCTAGGCACCCGAATATCTTTAAAAATCTGACCCTAAGAGTTTACCAGCATGAGCACTGGTTGCACAATATGGGCCATAGTGACTTACTGTAAACCTTGTGTGGCACTTTCACTGGCATTCTACTGACATTCAATGGACTTGTAAGAGACCAGTGTCAGCAGAATATGAGACTAATCAACCTTGAAACCAAGTATGTTCTGAGAAGCAACTACTGTGGATACTTCATGAACTCGTTAGGATACGAGTTGATTTTTCCAAGATATTGTTTCAGAATACTGAAAGGCACTGCTAATTTACATTACACATTCAGCAAATAAATACATACATACCTACATACCTACATACAACCTTTTACCTAAGGCTTAAGATTAGCTGTTCTAAAAGGCAACCAGATAGCTTTAGAAGTGTTATTAGTGCTCATTCACAAACATAACCTTCACTAATTAACATCGTTCAAAAATCCAAGTAGATTTTTTAAAAATATGCCAAAATTAAGTCCTGTGTAATTTAAAATAACCAATATAATTCTCCCCCAAAATCCGGATTTTATAACGAAGGGCTTGAGAAACATAATGCTATCATTTGTTAAGAAGGACATGCATATGGACACTACAGCTGTAGAACAAAGTCAAGTATTGCTAAGCCAGTAATTTCTACTCACCCGTTTTGATCTTACATCACTGTTTAAAGGGCTAGATTCTTCAGAGGTATTTTTATTCCCTGGTTTCAGTAGATCAGGAGAAGGAACTATAAGTTTTAAATAAGTTTCCTTTTTGGCTTGATTTACCAAAGACAAAGGTTTCACACTGGGCACCAATCCCGTAGACTGTATTACACTTGTGTGTTTGTTCACAGATTCCTCCTTTGCCTGAGAGCTTTGGAAAATAAAGGGAAGCTGCTGTGACAAAACCTGAGGCTGCTTCTGCTGGGATTGGAATGACGAGGGAGTCTGGGAATCAGACACAAGAGGTATCTGCTGGTGTGTTCTCTTTTCCTGGGACTTTTCATGTGTTTTTTGTCCATCTGCTTTCATGTCTGTTACACCACTATGCATTAGCACCTGTAAAATATATTTTACAAAATTATATAGATTACACTAGCCCATTAAATATTTAAGATGACAAATGAAATGTTATATAATTAATCTCCATAAAGCAACTACAATTTCCTCAAAACAAGGTAACTAATTTATTTTAAAATAATCTTACAATATATTTGATTGCTTGATCTTTTTCCCCATAGGAAGTCACTGTTTAACATAAAAACAAGGCCAAAAAAAAATCAGTTGTTTTGAAATGTATTCTTGATTATAAACCTAATGGAATGGTAAATTTCTTACCTGTTCATTTCCTTTCTCCTACCAACTTCCCCCACAATTCTGATATGTATGGGCTATTCCCCTTCTGTCTGCAGTTTCCCAAGGCAGTTCAAAACTGTAACAGTCTCTGTGCTAGCCATACCCCCTTCTCCAACCTGCTGCCTGATGATTCATTCGAAAAATGAGTAAAAACTTCACAGAATAAGATTAGTAAGAATAACTTCAAAGCCAACCAATAAACTATGTACAGTAGGCTATGGCCTACAGGCATAACTACCAAAATTAAACATTGTCCCTTGGCTTGGAAGCCAGCCAGGGATGGTAGTGCTGTAGCAGAAAGGAAATAATTAAGTAAGAAATTTACCATTCCGCAAGCCCAGTGTATCCCACAATTCTGATGCAGATATAGATAGGAAGCAGTGAACAGCCAACAGACGTAGAAAGGGATAGGAAATACAGAATGAGATAAGGAAGAGCCCCTGGAATTAACTGGCAATGCTATTACTGAATCCTTGCATGCAGCACCTTACTGCCAAGGGAGGCTTCTGCAGAAGACATGAAGTCCACTTTGTAGTGTCTAATAAAGATGTTAACCGGTGAAGACCACTTTACTGCTCTGCAGATCTCTTGTGGTAGAAGCACAAGCTCTTTCCGCCACAAAGTCACCACAGATCGAGCACCTGACGCACTATATGCCTTTATGATGCATAGCTTGATCCATCTAGCTAGTAATAACTTAGATACGTGAGCCCTTCACATGAAAAGTGACAAACAAGGAGCCCGATCTTCTTGTCAATTAGGTGCGCTTGATATAGAACTTCAGTGCTCATATAGAAGAGGTAATAGTGGTAGCGCCACACTGGCCAAAGAGACATGGTCTTCTAATCTGATAGTACTGAAATTGGAACCCTCACTTCAGCTACCAATGAGACCAGGCATCGTTTACCCAGGCCCATTTCTTCATCCAGACCATTTACAACTCACAGCATGGTTACTGAAAGGAAAGTGTTAGCTTGCACTGAGGTGATCTTCCAAAGCGATTGGAACTGTAGTCTCCTGCAGCCGAGCTTCAACACTAAAGGCCTACTCCTCTGTCTGGACTAGGTTTAGCTCATGGTGTCAAGAATACAAACAACAAAAATCCCAAGGATCCTGGTATCCCAGTTATCCTGGACTTGCTTTATGAAGATGTAGACAAGGGATTTCAGCCCACCACAACAGTGCCAGGTGTCAACATAGTGTCATATTCACAAGATCCTCTGGTTCCCTGAGAGAACCCTCAGGTATCCAGATTTCTCAGAGCAGCCACACTGGCTAAACCAGGGGCAAGCAAACTTTTTGGCCTGAGGGCCACATCGGGTTTCCGAAATTGTATGGAGGGCTGGTTAGGGGAGGCTGTGCTTCCCCAAACAGCCAGGCGTGACCTGGCCCCCACACCCTATCTGACCGCCCCTGCTTCTCGCCCCCTGACGGTCCCCCCGGGACTCCTGCCCCATCCAACCCCCGCTGTTCCCTGTCCCCTGACACACACACCCCGGGACCCCTGCCCCATCCACCCCTCCCTGTCCCGTGACCGCCCCCGGACCCCCTGCCCCTGACTGCCCTGCCCCATCCAACCCCTCCTCTCATTCCTGACTGCCCCCCCGGGACCCCTGCCCCCATCCAATCACCCCTTCTCCCTGTCCCCTGACCGACCCCGGAACCCCTGCCCCTGACTGCCCCCTGCTGCCCCATCCAACACCCCCCCCTCCTTCCTGACTGCCCCTCCGGGACCCCTGCTCAATCCTTGAGGGGGCCACTTAGGGATCTGGGGCAAAAATCAGTACTTGGTCCTGCTAGTGAAGGCAGGGAGCTGGACTCGATGACCTTTCAAGGTCCCTTCCAGCTCTAGGAGATAGGATATCTCCACTAATTTTTTTTCCCCCCTAAACTGTATTTGCCTTTAGGATTGCCCTCTAGCACTTGCTCAGGTTGGATCTGGATCGTGCCTGCAACCTTTCTGCACACTGTTTCAAACATTTTATGAGGGAAAAAAACCTTTCTTGTATTTTTACCATGTCCTGCTCAGAGCCTGAATCTGAGCGCTCCCCTTCCTCAGTAGAGACTGAGGCGTCTGAGTCAGAGGACAAATACCTCTTAGTTTTTGGTTTTTTAAATCCTTTCTCCTTTCTTTTTTGCTCTTTTTGAAATTTTTAGCCTTTTGGCCCTCTTTGCAGATCTTGCCATTCAGCTGTGGCTAGGGCTGACCTTTTGTGGCTTGCTTTATGCAGTGCCTTGAGCCCTTCAGATAAATCTTCCTCAATGCCCTCCCCCTCAGGGTCCCATTCTCCCAACCTGGAAAATGGGGTTTCATTGCCAGAGTTCCCTGATTCTAGCTCTGAGTACAAGCACTGCTTCTCTCCCTAGGGAGTTTAGAGGGAGACCTGGAGCCCTTTACAGGTTTTTTCTTTCTGGTCCTGTTCTGCTCTGGGACTTTCCCCCTGGACTGGCTGCTTGAAGTCCTCCTAGTCATTGGAGTCTCTCCCTGCTCTGCTTTGTGTCTACAGATTGGGCTTTTCTGTGTTGGAGTGGTGCTTTCTTGGAGTATGGGGGGGACCTGAAGTGCCTATCCAACTCACAGCCAATGCACTTGCCGTAGAAGGGCTGGCTGGCTCAGAACTGGCAGGGCACAATTCGCCTTCTGAAGAGCCTGTAAAAGCTGCCTTGCAGCCCACCACTTGGATTTAGCTTGGAGTTAGCATGACAGCTCTGCCATGCCAGGGACAGAAGAATCCCACTGGGAGACGCTGAAGTGCCAGCTCTGGGTGGCTGAGACCATCCCACAGCCCAGCGCTTGATCCAGAGGAGGGAAAAGAAAGACAGGCTGCTTACTTTTGCTACTGTCTGGGAAAAAAGAGATAAAAAAACAACCTGTCAAAGAAAATTTGGGAGCAAAGTGAACCTCCACTTGACTGCTGCCACAGAGGCAGAAGATCAGGCAGTAGGCTAGAGAAGGGGATCTGGCTAACACGAAGCTGTGCTACAGCTTTGAATGGCCTCTGGAAACTGCAGACAAGAGAGGAATAGCCCATACGCATCAGAATTGTGGGAACAGAATATTGAGATTCCCATCCTGCTTTACTGGGTCTGGGTAGGGTAAAGAGCAGCTATGAACAGAATGCAGTATCCATAGTGACATACAGTTCAACTAAACTTTACAGCACAAAGTACTTAATTTGTCTTTACATATATTATATATTTTCCAGTTTATAATAAAAATTACCTCCAGGTCACGCATTTCCTAGAAGTTAACAACCAGCTGAGTTAAGGGCGCTTTTTACCCTGAGCAAGCCATTGACTGTCAGAAAATGCCCTTCCCTGCCAGGTATTACTTCTTGAACAATGCCTCAGCTGATACAAATCTGAGTTTAATTTTTCAAGAGTAACTTTCAGTAACAAGATTGCTAGCCGTACAATCACTATACAGCTATCATACCTTGTTCTTGTTTTTATGTTGTGCTTCATTCTCTGAATCAGAATCATCATCTTCACTTTCTTCAATGCTTTGATCTTCCTCCTCCTCCTCCTCCTCCTCCTCATCTTCCTCTAGATCATCTGAGTCACTACTACTAATGCCTTCACTTGAGGTGTCCGAAGAGGAGCCTGAATCACTATCACTATTGCTGGAGCTTTCTACTGCTTTCTTTCTTGGTTTCTAGAGAGAAGATAAAAACTTTATTAATGGGTAATTTTTAATTTGTTACATCATCCATCTCTTCTTGACATGGTCTTGACTAATATCAGCAATTCTCTAATGCACCTTATTCTCCTGATGTTCTTCGGACAGAAGAAAGAGGAACTAGAAAATGAATAAATTAACCACATCTGTCAAGGATACATCATTGATATTTTAGAGACCTGTATCCCACTGAATGCGAGAACACATAATGTCATCAATTTTAAGGACGATATGAGAGATTCTTTGTGTAACTGCCAAATTCAGGCCTAGATAATTGGGTGACCACACAGAGAACGTATGTTCTAACAAGCCTGAAAACAATAAAACCTACAATAAGCTCCATCAAGGTATTTCAATAATCGTGCTATGACAATTTGGTTAATCTGTCTTTGTAAATCATATTAATTTTGTTTGATATTGTGGCCCCTCTATGTTTGTCTGTGTCAGACTGCAAACTCTATTTTGAACGAGGGGCTGGTTGCCTTCTCACTTCCATGTTGGACTTAAATGCCAAGGGGTGCTGAGGGGAGGGGCATGGAATGGAGCCTACAAGTCTGTCTTTGAAAGGGACTGTAGTTAAGGGCTATTAACTAGTTAAGGGCTATTAACTAGTATAGTGTTTCTATTGCTTAGTACTATAAAGTTGCATGGCATTTCCAGGAAGGAAGAGATGGCCCCTGCGTCAAAGCGCTTACAATCTGTAATAGGCAAGAACAGGAAACAACAGACAAGAGAAGGTAGCAACAAGGTGACAAAAATACAGGAGATGTGAAATATATATTGAAACTTCAAAGAACAGATTTTCAAATGTGATAGATGAGGCTTTGAAAGCTAGCCAAACAAGTGTATTTGCTTTAAGGAGGGACTCTAAGTATGAAGACTCTTGGAACATTAAGACAGGGATGTCATGTCAGATGTAAGGGGCAATGTGGAAAAAAAAGGCATGGATGCACTTAGGGCAAAGGCAAAAAGCATAAAGGCAAGTATTGGCAGAGTGCAAGATATAAGAGTAGAGGGTAGGGAGAAACAAGGTATAAGATGTAGGCAGGGACAGAGAAGTTGAACAGCACCTTGAAAGCAAGGATGAGTTGTGTGTAAACTAGATAGATACAGATACATGGAGCACTGAAGAGGTCGTAGGGAGAATGAGATAGTGTCAGACCAGTAGGAAAGGAAAATAATTTACACTGCAATATGCAGACACGTTGAAGAGCAGAGCATCAGGGTGTCTGGAGAGAACAAAGTGACAATACTTTTAGGTTACAATAGTAATGGGAATGTCTAAGAAAGCATCTTTAGAAAGAAGTTTTTTTCTTTACTTACTTTTTAAAAGAAATATATCAGAGGTTTGGTATAGTTAAGTAGCTTTTTATCATGACTACTGAACAGTAATCATATTACTGAAACAATAGGAGCCTGAAAAGAATTGAGATTTCTATGCTGAAATCCCAAAATTTGTTGTTTTAAGAGGATTTATTGGAATTAATTGTATGGACTGCTAATCATACTTGTGATACACCTGGGCTGAATTTACACGAGGGTGGAGCTATTTGCCATTTGCGATAGTTATTAAACACAGCATTTAGAACAAATGAAGTTTTAATTATTTGTCAATCATAGTGTTTGCATTTCTATTATGGGCTTGTCAAGACTGGTCTGACTGCTTCAGTAGCTGTAGGGCTTTTGCCACGTCTTTACCCTATATGCAACACTGTGACTCATGATACTTAAAACACTATAAAACAGGTACTTATATCCTGTGCAACTCGTTTCAGTGGAGCTGCTTCTGCTTACTCAAGGTCAGAATCTGGTCCTAGATATTTAGTGATTTAAATATGATATAAAGAGGATAAATGTCTTTATCTTCCTTTCAAATACTAGGCACAGAAGTAGGATATGTCTTCATGAAGGTTAAGGTCTTAAAATGAAACAGAATACCATGATTTGCAAGCAGTAAAATGTGCAGAACTTCCTGATATCAGATATATAGGACAGTATTTAAAATGGGTGTTTACCACTCCATGATATTTACCTTTACTGTGATACTGTCTTTACAACACCTCTGTCAGTAGAATAAGAATCACCCAAAACAGTGCAATACATTTAACTATTACAAATAGTAAATGCCCAGTTTTTAATGATACCCACTGGATGTATGTTTATAACATCAGCTTCTTGAGCAACCAGAGATCCAGCAGGCTGATGCTGACAATCAACTTGAATGCATATAGCAGTGACACTAAGTTAGTCTCCCAGACCTGAAGAAGAGCTCTGTGTAAGTTCGAAATCTTGTTTCTCTCACCAACAGAAATTGGTCCAATAAAAGATATTACCTCACCCACATTGTCATGCTACAAAACAGTCAGGAGAAAAGAGTTTGTGAGTGGGTCCACCTCAACTTGCTAGGGTTCATCTTCCCCGGTAAACATGTAAAAACTACAACTTGCTCTGTGTGCACCCAAGTTCTAAAACATATTAGCTACCTCGTTTTTAAAAGCACACCTTTTCATACTGTAGACAAGGCCATAGGGAAAGTGATCACCCTAAGAAGAGGGGTCTGGCATACTCTTATGGACAATACAACAGCAAGTTCTTGCAGACAGATGAGATAGAAGCATGACTGACAAGGGAAGGTAATTAAACATGCTCAGTTCTTGGTTCTGAGGGTTTGAGTGTGATAAGCACAATAGATGAAAGTAAAGGAGGAGCATGGAGTATATTCTATGTACACCTCTACCTGGATATAACGCAACCCGATATAACACAAATTAGGATGTAACGCAGTAAAGCAGCGCTCCGAGGGGGCGGGGCTGCGCACTCCGGTGGATCAAAGCAAGTTCGATACAACACGGTTTCTCCTATAACACGGTAAGATTTTTTGGCTCCCGAGGACAGCATTATATCGGGGTAGAGGTGTATAAAAAGCAGACTCTCCAGTAAGAAAAGAGGTAGCTGCTTTTGGCATACAACTCAATATTCTGCCACCAAATGTCTAGGGACAAATTGGGAACCTCATTGCATTGTGAATTACTGTTGCAGTCATAAGAGTCTCAGCTTTTAGGCTATTCAGGCCCCTTTTGCAATAGGTAAAAGCCAATAATGGTTGGACTGGTCACATTTCTACACAAGGGACACCAATTTAGTATAAAAAAGGAGAAACAGCATTGTGTGTTTATGGGGTGTGGGGGAGGGCATAAGTGCATTTAGAGGGTCAGAAAAGGGTAGGCTTGACCAAGGAGTTTCTGCAGAAGACAGCATAAAAGATAAAACAGCTAAAATATGCAGACAAGTGGACAGCGAAGAAATAAAAAAATAAACAGCAAGAGAGGAAATTGTAGGAGAAAAATAATCTGTAAAAGGGAAATTTAAAACAAAAAACAAACACTCATGGGGATGTCTCTAAAATATTTCCTGACAAGAAAAGAAAAGCAAGACAATATAGAAGAAAGAAGTACATCCATACAATACTGATTTTTGCACCATTGTCTTATCTGAAATATACTAGAGAAGACTACAGAGAGATTTAAATTTGCCAAGATATTGGTCAGAACAGCTACATTCTTAAGGAATATGCAGAAGAAGATTTAGAAGTAGGTAATATAAAAGTTCTTTCAGGGAATTCAGAAGATATAAAATAATAAGCATATGAAATTAAAGAGCCAAATTCTACTCTGACTAGCAATCCCATTGAGTTCAATAAGGTTCTAATGGGGAACCTTGGGCAGAATCTGGCCCCAAGTAAACAAGCTATGTTATTTGAATTAGCCTAGATTGGCTGTGTTAACAGAACATTTCAATTGCTCAGCAAAATACCATCTAGACTGAAAGGAATGAATAAATCCAACAAGCAGTTTTTCGCCCCGCAAGATAATGCTTGGTGAGGTGATGCCAGAAAGTAGTTTCAATACTTGACATTAAGTGGTATTGAAATTTATGAATCAAATACAGCTGAAAAGCCCAAAAGTGAACATTACAGCTCTAGAGGGTGAGGGATGTAGCAAAAGTGTATTAAGCCACCTTTGCAAATCCTGAATCCTTTGACCAGCAAGCCACAACCTGACCTGGCACAAGGCCATAGAGTTGTTCTTTCTCACACCAGCTGCCATTGGACCCAAGGGACTTCACATAAACTGAAGATGAAGTAGCAACTCCCTGATTCTGCCTTCTTTTCCTCATCCACCCTTCCTATACCAGGTTGGGAGAACTGGGGTGCACGCCAGCCCTGCCCTGCCCAACCCAACCAAAAAATTCCTGTACGCCCTGGGAACCCTGAAATAGATTGTTCACCAGTTTTAAATGTTTTGTGTTGCTGGAGCAGCACAGCAGGCTGATGAATCTGGCCCTGAATTTATCCTATGTAGTCTACTTCTTACACTCAGTTAAAGGTGGAGGAAGTCTTAAGGGAAGAGAGAGATCACTTGATCATTGCCTGTTGGTCCACTCCCTCTGGGGCACCTGGCATTTACTGTTTACTTACACTGTGGGAAAACTAGAAAAGGAGCAATTTTAGCCTTAGTGATGAGTAATTCTGAGATCATCTGAGATAAAGATGTGGGAGGGGAGTTAGCTCGCCATCACCATTATATTATGTTTATATTTAAGAGCCTAACAAGACCAAAACAAGAGAACAAAGAGATATACATTTTCAGTAGAGGAAATTCTATAAGAATGCACGTAGGACTGTAAGAAACAAAGGGTATGTTTACAACGCAAAACAAAAAACCCTGCAGAGGCAAGTTTCAGAGCCCAGGTCCACTGATTTGGACTCGCCCTATGGGACTAAAAATAGCAACGTAGATGTTCCTGCTCAGACTAGAGTTCAGGTTCTGAGACCCTTTCCCGCCCCCCCACAAAATTTCAGAGACAAGTCTCCAGCCCAACTGAAAACATTTACAGTGCTGTTCTTAGTCCAGTAGCGTGAGCCCCATGAGCCTGAGTCAGTTGACCAGTCTCTGAGACTTGCTGCTGCAGGGTTTTTTTGCAGTGTAGCTATACCCAAAGGCATAGAGCCAACAAAATAGGGAACTGAAAACTGCTCGAAAGAATGAAAATATAATGACTTAGGGTTATCCTTGTTACCTATCGATAGGGTGACCGGATGTCCTGATTTTATAGGGACAGTCCCAATTTTGGGGTCTTTTTTTATATAGGCTCCTATATACTCCCTGTCCTGATTTTTCACATTTGCTGTTTGGTCACCCTACCTATCGATAACACATTAGGAGACAAAAAACCTAGTGTAGATGAACAAGAAAGTACAGATACATTATTTAAGGACATATGCTTAAATTAAAATGTCAGTTACAGAAGAGGACTATAACCAAAGAATGAAGCTAAAGAAACGGAAAAACAATATAAAAATTAAAAACAAAAAATTTTTGAAAGCCAATAACAGAGATGTAGGTAAATAAGTTGTTTTAACATAGATGAATAGGGAGTATAGTCTCTTATAGACAGTAAGAAAAAATAGAAAGCAAGGTAGCCAATGTTATAAATTAAATTGCACCTTATGTTTCAAAGCACAGATATAAGAAACAGCATTTCCAAGAGGAGCAACAAAATACTGAAGTTGACTAAATTTATGTCTGAAAAATTCATACCCTTATTATTATTTACCTCAACTCTTGTCCTGATCTGACCTTACTAGAAGTGTAAGCTCTTCACAGCACAGAGCTTTAATAGGGCTATATAGAGAATTGTCACCCTTAAATCCTGACATGTTTTCATCAACTTAATAGATATGTTTACCTCAGTATCTGAAGTATTATCTGAACTTCCTTACTATAGGGAATACTACATTTACAGATACACAGTTACTACAAATATAGAGGCAAAGTTATTTAGTTATCTAAGGCAACTGGCAAGTAATTAAGTGACCAAATTCCGTGGACATCTTTGAAAATATTAGCCTATGTCTCTCAAAATACCTCAGCACTTCTTCTTGATTCTACTTTGCTACTGAACTAGAAAAAATGACCATCTTCACACTTAATCCTTTTATCTTCAGACAAGGCACCAACACCAAAAATAGTGAAGTACTCCTTTGCACTGAAGGTCTGATGCGATCTTCACTTTTGCCCATTTATTTTCCTCCAACCATCTTCCATGTGCCCAACAGATCACTCAAAATCCCACCCTAATCCCTTCCCCCATTTTTAACTTCAGTTCAACTCCTCAACCTTTGAGTTTCTATTTAAAATGCCAAACACAAAAGTGAGTAAGTGACACAAATGTAACAATGGCTCCAGGTAACAGGTGAGGAAACAGGTGAGGGGAAAAATGTAACAGAAGAGGGGATTTCTGAGTTCTTGTTTATAGCTTTCTGTACGTCTTGACACCAGTGGCTTGAAACCCAATTGAAATCTTCTATTGATAAAGGACTATCAGGTCCATGGTACTGACCCAAGCATGGATCTGTGAAGAAGAGCTCAGGATGGAGAACACTAACTGGGACAGAATTAGAAAGTTCTGATTTAAAGAAAGTCAATATCATTTAAAAAAAAGAGATGAGAACCAACAAATATCGGGTTACATTCTGAGGGAAATGACAACAAAAATTTTTTGACAGACAAAAGCTCTGGACATTCTGTAATTTACCCAGCTTTGGATGCAACAGTGAAAACAGTCAATTTTTGTAAGCAGTATACATGGTAAACTGTCTGAATAGATAAAGAACTGTCTTGGTTTTAAAGCCAAGTGATACTTGGTGAACTGAAACAATAGAGGTGGAAGAGCAGTAACAGAACAAAATCTACCAATGATTCAGAACCGATAGTTAAAGGAAACAGACAATATAAAGAGGAGGGGAGGAGGGACAGTGAAAATCAGAATGATTTCTTCAGATTAAAATCAAAGGTTGATAATTGGCTTATCCAGCTCAGTTTGGAGACTGAGGCTCAGGTCCAAAAAATGAAATTTGAATGATTTCTACTGTTTCATGGTTATGCCACAAACTACTTTGCAGGAAGAGAAATCTGGAGTAGAGACAGATAAAATTCTAATACCTTCGGCACTGTGCTTAATGGCAGTAAAAAGCAAGCAAACACCTGGGATACATAAAGAGAGGTATTATTAAAGATACTGTGTCCTGGGAAATTCCCTACTTGTGTATGAGGCAGAAATTTGAACACATTTGCATGCAAATCTTATGAACTGATACAAAATTATTCTTCAACTGCTCCATTTCTAAATTTAATAAACAAATCTGGAGTATCTAAAAAGCATAATAAGATTCCCACATGTATAGCAGAACTTTCTAATGCATTTGAAGGTTGTTAGAGGGTGCATGTTTAAACAGTATTCTGAGGTAAAATGTATTTTATACTTTTGGTGAGACAGATTTTGTAAAAATATCCCTAGATAAGCTTGTCATCAAGAGTAAGTAGAGTAAGTAAGTAAGTAAGTTATCCAAGCCTGCATCTTAAAACACCTAAAAATCTTAGATCTTTAGATGTTTTGCATGTCCCAAGCCACACAAAAAATAAAATTAAAAACATATAGTGATTGAGAATGTAGTGTGGAACAGCAACGATCTAATAAAAACCTATATCTAGAAAATGAACATTTTCAGGACTAACTGAATCTTAGGTAGATTGCTGGATATAAACATCAAATCTACTTCAAAAATTCTGACTAAAGTTCACATTTAATTAATTTCACTGAGACCATTTGGAAACAAAGACCTATAGACCATTGCAATGGGAAGAGGCAAGGTGGTTATGGTATCAAGTGATTCTCACAAAAAGTATCAGAATTAATGCACTTCTATCCTTTGACATTTAATCTAGTTATTGGCAGCTGGTACTGTCCAAGTGCCTTCCTTTCTAACCACAAGGAGACTGAATTCTAGCCTCCAGTTTCTATTGCTTGGACATAAGTAACTTGGGACTCAGTGAAGCAAAGTACTTAAACAGGTGCCTAACTAAGCATGTGAGTAATCCTACTTCAATGAAAATACTTGTGCTTAAAGTTAGGCATATGCTTAAGTAATTTGCTGAATTGAGGCCACTAATAGTACTTCCATTACCTCATAGATAGGAAATCCCACATAGGAAGATATGTGAATCTTTTCTCAAAGTGCCAGAATGTTCTTTTTACTATGAAATTCAATGTTATCTTCCCATGCATGACCAAGTATGACTAATCTATTCAGGTTAGTGGAACCTACACATAAAGCTCTAATGCTGGCTTTTAGTTAATGAGCATAATCAACTGGTGCAAGGTGAGAAATCCTGCATTAGAGAAAAAGGAAATCCCAAGACATTGGAAAAGGGGACAAAACACTTTATAATATAATCTTCATTGCAGACAATGGAGTTTTAAAGGCCAATACTATAATCTTACATCTTTAGCCATGAATCAGCAGCTTTTTTAGGTTATTTACCTTATCTTTGATTTTGTCAGCTCTGGTATCCAATAGCTGTTTTTTGTTTTGTTCCTGGTTACATTTGCGACCTCCCGCTCCTGAGGTTATAGCCTTTGCTTGTCCTGCAGAGCTTGCGGTGGTAGTGAGCAATACGGATGTGTTGACCCCAGATACTGATGTTGTACTGTTCCCATTTACTGATCCATTCACACCTTAAAAAAAAATTAAAAACTGTGGTTTACAGAATCGCAGACATTAAGCAGTCACTTCTGTAATGAGTTATGGTCATATTAGCCTATATTAAGGGTACCTGTAGCAAGAGATCAGAACCTTCAGATAAAGACATATTTAAATCCTACAATATACTGGACCTATAAAACACTGCTACCCCAAGAAAAGGAGTAATTTGGAAGGGGGGGGGTTGTTTGTTGTTGTTTTTAAGGAAAACATGACAATACCAATGAGGAGACATAAAAGACTGGATTGAATAATTTGTAGTTTACTGTCAGAAATCAAGAATTGTCTATTTTCAACAATACACTCAAAGTTTAGTCAGTAAAGGTATAATTTACTCTGTTGCAAAATAAAGAGCTTAAAAACATACACTGTGCTAAGCCTCTGCTAGGAGGAATCCCTTCATATCTTAAAGGCAAAGACAGAAGTGTGTGTAGGAAGCTGCATCTGCAGCTTGTTATTGTACAAGGCCTATTGGGGAATGGAGAGAGATCAATGAAGAAAAAGTGAGAAACTTGAAAGAATTTCATTTTAAATCAGACAAGTTTTAGTTTTACAAATTAGGTTTCAAAAACTAAGTTTTTCAAGAGGTAATCCTTGACACACACATAATTTCCCATTCTGGGGTTCTGGAATCTTGAGCACGTGGACTTGGGAGCATGGAAGAGGATGCCAAAAATTTCCTGACTACTGCCCATCCATCAAGATCTCAGTTAAATTATATAAATTATAATTTATATTACATAGAGAGAGGATATGTGATGGCACTGGATAAAGGTTTTATTGGTGTGAATTTGGAATGATTGCAGTAAGAAATCTGAAGGCCATGTCCAATTGCTGCACCGTCATCTGTTTTAAAGAGCCGGCACTTAGAGGCTTGCATGACTAAGGCACAAGTCCTGAACTCAGCACCTGGCCCAAACACCTGGGCTTAATGACACACAGGATGTGGGTGTGTGCAAGGGGAGGGGCCCTCTCTAACTACCACCCCCCAAAATCTCCTGGGGAAGCGAGGTGAAAAACAGGAACATCTGTAAAATTATGATATCCCATGGCTCTTCCCCACCTTTCCCTACATGCTGCTGCCCTGGAGGTGGGTACAGTCTCCCAGAGCCAGCCCCCAACTTTGACAACATAGTGGAACTATATTTGCTACAGGTGACTGAATATGGACTTATTTATCAACCTACTCCTTTAAAAACAAATCTGCTGTGTATACTCAGTATGCAATGGCCTAGATATATAATCATAGAAAAACAAGAAATCAAAAATATATGTCCTAGAAGTGGTATTCAGTGATTGAAAGCCCACACTTGTATGCCTGATGCCCCACTGCCAAAATAAACTCATACTAAATTGTTTAGATATGGCGATGATGATGATGAATTCAAAGTAAAACTCATGCACACTACCAGAAACAGATGATATAGGCTCAGGCTTGTTTTATTCATGTTACAACTTCAGCTGTTACCTTTTTCTAAACCACCTCGACTATTTTTTCCTGTAGTTCTTGAATGGAATGAACTGGAATCATGATTCTGGGCAGGAGGAGCAAATAGTGGTGGAATTCCCAGAAGAGGTGGAAAAAAAGCAGCCCCTGTACGAGTGTGCACATCTGTTCGCCACCATTCTGTACCTCAAAGAAGAAGAAAAAGGAAAAAACCCAAACATTAGTTATCCCACTCAATTTATTCTTTTAATCTTCATCTAATGAAGCTTCTGTGTGCAATTTACAGCAGATCCACAAAATAAATTCTGCCTATTTTAAAGTGCCTACATGACTTAGAAGTACAAGTGTCACTGACTTTCTCTGGGAGTTACACTCTGAAGTCATTTAAGAGCTTTTGAAAATTACACCCTAAATTTTTATTTATTCCCATTTTGAAAACAAGCACATAAAAAAACCACACACATAATTTGCAATACTGAGGTGACCACACCAAAATTACATTGGTGCTCGAGAACACCATCAGGAAACACAGGTCACTTTTGCATGCTTATCATCCGCCATGTGAAGAGTGAGAGTGAGTCCATGCTGAGCCTCTTAAGAGGTGCACCCGAGAACTCCCAGGCCAGGGAGACAAGGTGCTAAGGTACCTTTATGTCAGGTGTGAACCCTCCCAATTTTGATCTACTCTGGGTTCTCTATCGTAACTTGAACATCCCTGGGGACCTCTCCAAACTGAGATAGACTGGGATTGTCCTGTGGTACACAGTGATGCCAGGAACCTGTACAGCTCTGCCCCAGACATGACCATTGTGCCCCCAGCCCTGCCTCAGTTTTCCCCCTACACCAACACTTGAAAAAAAGGGTCCTTAAAAGGCAATCTTTTAGTTGTTGTTTTTTACAGAGCATGCACAAGGGGGAGGGGGGAGATCCTCCCACAGCCAGAAAGTGCTGTCAGGGCTCATTTATGCCACTCCTGCACTTCTACACAACATAAAGAGGCCTGAGTAGGGGAGGAGAATCTCACTTTGAAAACGTTGAAATAAACTGATAATGTAACATGGTTTGTTGTTTTACTAACAAAACAGGAAACCAGTTTTAGTCTTGAATAATTCATGAAATCTCCTTTTTTCAGGCAGATCAAATATACAACCATTTGACATGGTCCCTTAGTAATCAAAATAATTGAATTTTAAACAGAACAGCATCTTAGAATTTTTGTGGCATCTTTCACCTGGAAAGTCCCCAAAATACTATATATTAAATATTGTACATAAAACAGAGACAAGGTGGGTGAGGTAATATCTTTTATTGGACCAACTTCTGTTGGTGAAAGAGAGAAGCATTTGAGCTTACAGAGCACTCAAGCTAGACCAATAAGAGACATTACCCCCTCTCTAATATCCTGGGACCAACATGGCTACAACAACACTGCAGTTATACTGTACATATGGCACCTCAGACACACAGACATCTCTGATGCAGAGATTATTAGTGAGGTAGATAACCTGTGCACCATTCACTGCCCAACAATGTTGATGCCTGAGCTTGTACGGGGATCCATGATGGCATACGGATCTGCCCAAGACAACTGTTTTGCAGTATCAGGGCCATAGTTTGTAATAGCTGCTGATGTTACTGCAGTGGAGCCAATTTAAAAACACTTGTTAGAATGAACACATTTATTCAGCAACAAACCAAAACACACAGCATAATCCAGAAAAGAACTTTTACATCACTTCTAAAGGAATAAAAAACTGTTAAAAGAACAAGCTCCTTTCCTTAAAAAAAAACAAAACAAAACACAACCTTCCTCCCCACCTCCCAAAACTGGTAAAACAACTGGTTCATGTTCTGGCAAGGGGAAGACCTTTTTGAATCTTCTTTTAAATAAAAGGGGGGGAGGGGGTCATGATCTTATACTACCTGTAACAAAAGAGTGACAGAAATAAGATCTGTAAATGCAAATATGACATAAGTACAAAAAAAGTTTGGACTTAATAAAACAAAGCAGTTAAGCAAGTGTGTACTGCTACATAAAATACTGTAACTTCTGAAAGAGACAGGGAACTTACAGTTCCCTTCATGGCTTGCCACACTGTTTTTTTTTGTTTTGTTTTGTTTTGTTTTTTTAAGTGGTGGAAGCAGCTCTTTTGATTGGGTTGTTCAACAGTAAGGAAAGACATAATTATGCTATTTTACTCAACAACAACAAAAACCAAATAACCTCTCTCAGTGTTGCTGATCAGGCCAATGGAGCATAAGATTATAGAGTAAGCTTCCAAGGGAAATACTGGAATTCCTATTACCAATATGATTAAAAGTATAGACTGACAGAGCACTAGAAAATACACAGTAGGGAATAATCTGCACAAGTAACAGGATAGACTAGATGACAAATAGTCCTTTTATATCTAACTCATGTCATTTTTTGAATTAGTGTCCTCCTCTTGGAAATTGCTCCTTTAAGGGTTCCTCTGTGCAATTATGCTTTTAAAAAAACAAAATCAAATATACTTTAAAAAAGCAGCAAGCATATGCTTCAGCTTTGAATAAGTTCCGTGTGATCAAGTTGAGAACCTGAAGAATCCATTGCTCCGCTCCACAGGAATGCTTCATTTTTAAAGAGATGGTACCAACTTCAATACACTATGAAGATGGAAATTGTACCAACAGGAGGCAAATTCTGCTGTTATTTACACTGATGTCAATTTCCCTAGTGAAATTAATAAAGTTACACCTGATTTACACCAGTGTAGTTGAGAGTAGAATTTAGCCTTTTATTTTAAACAGTCATTTAGAATTACTATTCAAGAAGAGCATTTGGAACGGAAGGTTAGATTACGTGTCACGTTTTACATTCATTGGCTTACACTCTTAATGGTTATGAAAACTGGATTGTAACCAATGCTGGTGACAAATACACTGAGCTTATAACCTGCCATGGGGTCACTCAATATGGAGTATTTAAACAAAACAAAGAGCAATGAATTCACAGTAAAATGTGGTGGAAGAAGGTGATTACTGCTCAGGAAAAGGTAAGAATATTTGAGATGTATCAAGATGTGGAGACTACCTGAGAAAGAGAATGCACTACCATGTGCTAAGAAGGGAACACAAAGAGAATGGTGACAGGGCAACACAAAGGATGGAATAACACAAATACCAAGCAATAAAATTGCTTGTCCCTGGTGCCAAGTACCACCTTCAAAGATTCAAATGACAAAAAATGGCTATGTATAGTTATATAGCTATGTATAGTTATGTAAACTTTCTATATTGTCTGATATTATACCAAATGGGATGTATGAACTCAAGACAGTCTTTTAGCAGGACAGCAAAGCAAAATTCTCTGAGAAAACGTAAAACTAAAACTCTCTCTATGTACAATCTTAGTCATAAAAAAACTGTACCTTTATAGATAAGATGCTTCCGGGTTAACTGAAGCACCCAAGAGGTCTCTTTTCCAAGACCATCACTGAAAAGCAGATAAGTAATGATTTAGGGCCTGATCCTAAGTAATGCTGAGGAAATGCAACTCTCATTGAAGTAAAATAAACAATTTTCTTAAAACACAAAGGATTGACATCTATGGTAAATGTGGATGTTCAACATCTCTCAGAATAAGGCTTAGAGTAAGTAACTGTCATTCTATTGCACCAACATCCAGTAGATAAAATGGTTACTGCTGCATGAATCATTCAGCATAACAGAGACAAATCACTGAACTACAATATTGTCCCAGGATCAAGGTCTCCTGCTCTGAATATAATTTTAACCTTCTAGACTACACCTCAACATGCATTTCCTCTAAATGCCTTGCCTCTGTCTAGTTGTGAACCTTTATCTAGTGACAACATTCTACTTCTGTTCTATTGATATGATCTCTAAAATATAACTAGGTCATTTTGGCAAACAATGTAAAAGATTACAAGAGAACTAGCTATAAGGTTTGCTCAGGGTTTTTATCAAGAGAGGATGAGTAAGCCAAGTGGAATTTTGGAGGTAGAATTCTACTCTTACAAATTCTATTTTTTTTTTTAAACAGTCTTTACACAAAGTTCAGTCCCTAGAAAAGAAAATCCCTTTCTCGTGAGAAAATATTCTGTTGCAATCTTCAGGAAACAAATTTTGACACCCACACTTCTCTAGGATGCTCAATGTGTATTAAGATATGAGGTTTTGTTTCCTCAGAGAGGGGATTTAAAGAGTTCTAAATACTAGCAGAATTAGGATGTGGGAAAATACTAGCAGAATATCTGACACCTTAAGCTGGAAGTCAGATGCCTCTGGAGCACAATTTTGTACATGCAAAAAAACGATCTCCCACAGAATTCTACAATTTCGTTTAGGATAGGGCTTATTAGAGCTTATTGTACAGATTTTACAAGACGACACCATGAATAAAAATGTATTACCAGTAACAACAGTTATCTAAGGGAGAGCAATAATAATCATTACCCTAAAGCAGTGTCTGTAGTAGTTCCATACTTTGGGACCCTACTGAGTTGCTACAACTTGACAATTTGTAGGTACCTATTCACCTGCGGTAAAATTTTCAAAACTAGCTACAGGACCCAGGTTCCAAGTCCCATTTACAAAAGTGACAGGCACTTAGGATCCTAAGTCCCATTGACTTTCAATGAGACATGGGCACCCTAAGTCATTAAAGTGCTTTTGAAAATTTTACCCATTGTCCTTGACCCCCAAAGTGAAGAAAAAATTCATGGTTCTTATCAATCAATCACAGCTTGAGCTGACAAAGGACAACTAAAATCAACCATTATCTCTTGAGCTTGGTTAGAATTTTCACTATTACAGGTGTCGGACAGAAAACACAATTGAAGAAGTTACCCCAAAAAAGGGAGAATAGCTCCATTACCCTTGCATCTTTTCTCAATATTAAATAAATACCGTCCAATGTTATTGTTTGTGATGAACATTATACACCTAATAGAAACAAAGGCATGTTAAGATGGAAAAAAAACCCAAGTGTCTGTCTGGTTAAACCTCACTATTGGCAAGAACACCTATTACTTCTGTTACACACTACAGTGGTTCTTAGAGGACCACTCTTGAGAGGCTATTAGTGATAATCTCAGCCAATCTGCAATGTTTTCCTTTCCTCACATTGTAAATTACACTCCGGAATCTCCTGGACCTTGCCCAGCCCCAAATCTTGAGGTCTTTGACACAGGAAAGTTGAACCTCTTCTACCTTGCTTGTTGATGTAAAATAAATCACAGTCTATTTGAATTAGGTCACTTCATTGTTTCTTCTTCATAAGGTTGAATATTCTTTGTAACAGATGTTTACCTGGAAAAGGTGCTAGTTGGGGATGTGCTGCTAAGGCTGTGGGAGTACCAAGTGTTCCCAAGCCACCAAACTCTGAATGCCCTGAGCTGGCTGTATGTAGACCAAAGACTGGGTGGCTGACCATTGGGAAGGCACTCGACACTGTGGACAGGTTACACGGTTGATCCCCAGCTGTTCTGAATAAATGTCCTGAGGGGAAAAAACAACACTTGAAATTGTACTATCAAAAACAGATGCTAATCATGTGAAGCCCAACCCTCATGCTTATAGAAAGTTTATACACATCTTTTCACATTTTTTAAAGAACTGTTGTGTAGTTTTACATGTAGTATCCTCTGTTATTGCCATTCACTTCCTATAAAATACAGATATTATCTGGAAACATTAACAATCCTAATAAAAAATTTGAAATATAAAAGATGGTAAAAAGCTATAGCATTTATCTCTGTAATTATTTTAGTAGTCGAACGTTTTTCTATTCCCTAGAGATAGTGGTGCAGGATCAGAGATAACCCATGGGCCCTGCATGACCAAAACTGACAACAACATTGCCATGTCTATCCTTTATATATATATACAGCCATATATATATATATATATATATATATATATGGCTGTATTCTGCAGTCTTGACTTAAGCAAACTCCCATTTTACTTCAATAGGAGGACATGCAAATCAGGCCTTGTACAAACAAACAAACAAAAAATCTAAATCAAGTTTTGAGTATTTAAAATTTGGTATTGGATACTACAGCCCAAAACTTTCAAAAGATTCTATAAATCTTTCTGGAGCCATAAAACAAGCTGTATGAAAATTAGCTTCAGAAATCTTTTACTTAGAGTAATCTCCACTTCAATCAATGGGTATCAACTAGTGATTATCCTGCTAAAAAAAACACAGTCCAATTACATGTACACCAGTTGGTATTTCTGTATCCAATATTCTGCTGGAACACACACAAAAATTCTAGTAGATTGGAAAGGAAAATTATATTTTTCCTTTTCAGAAGGTATGTTGGTATGTCTCTAACATATCATGTTCAACTAGGTGTTTTATAACTCTCTATTTAGCTATTGGTTCAGACAATTTATTGAGTAGTAACACAAGGCACACTGGTCTGTAATTCCCAGAAATCACCCCTAATACCTTTTATAAATATATAAAAGACAGGTACAATTGTTACTCACAAGTCATCTGTTACAACAGTCGATTTTAATGAGAGAATGTATATTTTTATTAGCAGCTCAGCCACTTCATTCCTAAGTTCCTTCAGAACTCTTATAGAATATCATCATGCAGTCCTGGTGCCTGGCTGCTGTTTGGCACTTCCTCATCTGACAGACACCGCAATGTAATGCTTGAAAGGACTAGCTCTGAGGCAGGCACTGTTTAAAGGCACACTTTTGTGACTGTGATATAGTTTCTTAGATAGCCTCCACGCTGAGTAAAGATTTTAATTTTTTCATTTTTTTATTGGCTTCATTTAAAAAAAAAAAAAAACCCTTTCTAAAATGCAAGCACTAATTTTTGGTATGACCCTTCCCATGTTGTGGTTGAACTTCATTATACGGTGGTCTCACTTAGTGGTTCAACTGCAGTTACCTTTTGAAACAAATCATGTCCACCTCTTCTGTTGTGGACTCCAGAACTACCTGGTCCAAGAAGATCAGATAAACGTATTGATGAATTGCTTTTCTAAATACTGTTCTGTTTTGAGACATGAGCAGTTTATATGGAGGTAGGTCACCCATTATTAGCGCTTTATTAGATTTAATTGCCTCCCGCCTCCCTCACATTAAATACTCAATACCACTAGTCTCCACATTAAGTACTCAATATCATTTGCCCTAATCTAGAGACTGGTAATAAACCTACTAGCATAGTTTTATTCTTATGATTTGGGTTCTGTATCTATACAGATTATACTATGTTTTCTTCCACTAAAATTCTCAGATTCTATTGACTCTTCTAATGACACTGCTGCCCTGCCACTTCTACAATCTAATTTATCATTTTTGCATAGGTTAGAGCTGGCAATTACAGTATTTCAATTTTTTTCATAATTCTGCCATATTTCAGAAATGTGTCGTAGTCTATAACCAATATTATCTCATTATTTCCTTACACTCCCCCGACTGTCTGCATCCATCTCTTGTCATTTGTTACTTAGATTATGAACTCTTTGGTGCAGGGACCTTCTCTGTTTGTACTGCACCTAGCACAATGGTCCAGGTCCTTGACTAGGGCTCATAGGCATTATGGTAATACAAATAATAATCACTATCACCACGGTCCTATTCCACTACTAGGTCTTCTAGTTCACCTACTTCAAAATTTTTGCTATTAAAGCTCTCATCCTTGCACCATTTCATCTCTTTCTTCTATTAGTTGTATCTTGTCATAATTCTAGATTATGAACTCTCTGGAGCAGGGACCGTCTTTTTTTAATTGTTTATATAGCATCTAGCACAATGTGGCCCTGATTGGGTAATGTAGGTACCACTGCAATGCAAATAATATACATCCCCACTTCCTTATTCACCTCCACATGGGTATATAGTTTTTCATTTTTGACCTTTGCCTATATTTATCTCCTTTATTTGACACCTTGTTATTTTTCAGGCATTTATGTCAGCCATACAGCGATTCATTTGTTTTAATGAAATACCCAGCAGATATTGTTGTCTGACTTGAGTTTTTCCTTAGTGCCTGTCGATTTCCCCCTAGTGCCTAGTTTAAATAATTCTCACAAACCTTGTCACAGCTTTCTGTCACAGACGTCTGATTCCACTGCAATTAACATGGAGCCCACCTCTTCTGCCTAGGCTCTCCTTTCACCCACAGTGCTTAACAAATGTAATGAAATGCTGCTTCTTCACATGATGTTCTCATTCACACCTTGAGACCCTGAAGTTTCTAGCTGAAGTCTGTCTGACCCTGGGAGTGCACCTGGAAACATTTCAGAAAAACTACCATAGATGCTTAAGACCCTTCTTGATCATTTAAATTTAGCTGCCAGGACCTCTTTCTGACACCACTACAACACTGGTACCAATATACAGCATAATCACAGACTCCGCACTCACCAGAATTTTATTTGGATACGTCGTGAGATCCTACATCTTTGCATCCTGAAGACATGTTGCAAAACAATTCAAATGGCCATTACATATTTAGCTATTTCTAAAGATCAAATCCCCCATCACCACAGCCTAGCTATGTATCAGAATGGTAATTGCATCCCCTTGATGGACCTCTTTGGTGCATGAAGAACATTCAATCTCCTCTGTATTTATTAGAAGGAGTGTCCCCACTAAGACAGTTTGTCCTTTTGTCCCTACATGAAAATTGTACCAATAAAATTTTTAATAAATTCAAACATTTATTCTGGTGCCCCGTAGTACAGGTGCAGTTTGGGTCTCAGGGGAGGGCAGCAACAAGTCTTAACACCTTCCAGCCACTAATGTTTCATTTTCCTGCTGTATAATAGGAGGCTTCAGAGAAATGACCACAGAGAATGAAGGGTGTCTGTAATCATCTTTGCCTTCTGCAGAACCACCTACACCTGGTTGTTCAACACCGTACTGCTGAATGTCCCACACCGTTTTCCTGCCTCCAAAGGGAAGGTCTATGTCTGAAACCTGTACCTCCAGGGATTTATTTATCAGCCAGCAGCTCCAGCCACTATATCTACTTAATTAAATGGTCCCCAGATCTGACGCTCAAACAAGTCACCACATCCTGGGCAACAATTCTCTCTCATGGGTCTGCTCTCAAGAAATAAACTCTGGCAATGTATGAGACTTCTTCCACCTTCCAAACCTGATCTTTGGCCATGCAATTTCAGTACATCTGCATTTCTCAGACAACACAAAGAGACATCACACACAAAAAACAGTACCAACATTAAAGCTGTGATCCAAGGCACAATGCTGAGAATTTGGCTGGTCCTTCCGCTGACCATAGCCACCTGAACAACCAATCTTTCACATTGGAGTGTACTGGTGGAAGACATCACTGGCACTGTCTCTGGATAAGACATACTTTTTCTCCATCTACTGCAGCAAGGGGAAAATGAGAGGTGTGGTGTCCTCCATGCCTTTTCCACCAGCTCATCAAGAACAGGAAGCACGGCATGGCATGGCAATTCTATTTGTAAGGGGACCCTGATCCAAGTACCTTATCAATCTTGGCTCTTTAGGATTCCTGAAAGTAATTAGTTCTAATCAGCTACTGAAACCAGGGGGGATATCAGTTCCCGCAGGACACAGTCACTGTATTATTCTCCCCTCTGTGGATATGTATTTAGCATCTCACTAATCTGCTAAAATCCAAACAGCACTCATCTCTAGGCCCATCCCACAATCGTAGCACAAGAAGAGCCAATGGTGCCAAAATGGGTATAAACACTGGCTGTGCCAAGAGCTTTAGTGCAGGTAAGCATAACCAAGAAAATGCCTGTGCCAGTATATCCAAGCTCCAGAGCACAAACATCTCTGTCAGTGCAGAAAGGGCTTCCCCAGCACCTCTTCCAGATTTGCTGTTTGATGCAAAGACTAGTGGTACTGTCATTCACATATGTGGTCGTGTTATCCATGTGATAAATTGCAAAGCCAGGTGATCATGAATGTTCTTCACACAAAAGGGTGGAAGGATCAGGAATAGTGTGACAAAAAACCTGTTTCCTCTATCTTTTTCAATACTTGATTATATACTTTAAAATACAACAGAAAACAAGGGCTCATTTGAATTAATATTTTTAAACAAAAAAAAAAGTTGCATGGTGACTTCTTACTAGAAAACAGGTAAATGTGAAATAATATATGTTTTACATAAAAATTCAGTAGGGCATAACCCTGTAGAAATATAATTTGAAATAAGAATGACACTGTGCAATAGGGTAAAGAAATCACAATCTTTTAAGGTTACTGAATTGGAAAAGATGAACACAATGAGAATAAGACTTCTGAAATAATTAAACCTGTACCCACAATACTTACTCCTGTGAGTAATTCCATTCATTTCAATGGAACTAGATTATTCTAGTGAGTAAGCAGGATCAAACTTATTTTTTAAAAACCTTTTGAATATAATAGATTTCATCCTATAAGCAAAACACAATTTACAAATATTAATTAAACCTCACTACCTTTTGAGCTTACTTTACCAATGGCTAAAGAGAACTAACTGTTTAGAAAAGTTAAGTGACTTACCCATGGTCACACACACAGTCAGTGACAGAGTTAGGCATAAAACAGAGTCCCAACTTCCAGTTCCCTACCCTAACCATTAGGCAACATTCCAATGCAATTAAATGTTAATCAGAAACAAAAGTATGTGTTGAGATGCACGAAGGCTATGAAATTCTGAACAACACAGAAACGTTGGATGTCAAACTATTTGAAAGGTAAGAAATTGACAAAAAAAGGATGCAGACTGAAGATGAGTGTGCATTCTGGAGAAAATTCTTCACATGGGGATAATTAATGCATTGAACAGTATACCAATGGAAGTAATAGAAGCTGAACCCTTACCTATCAGTGTATGTGAACATATGTTTTTGTATGTGTGTTTTTTATTTCTTCACTTTTAAAGGAAGCCAGACAAGCAGTGAAGAAATGGAGGAAAGCCTCAAGTAGGGAGGCAGGCTGATGTAAAACAGAAGCACAGTTGACTAAAAAATGTTTAGTTTTACAGTGCTACAGTTACAACTGGTACATGTTTTTTCTGAATATGGGTGGGGGAGAGGAAACAATAGGAGTCATCAGTTTACCTGAGGATTAAAAACACTGCTGAAGATCATGAGCTCAGCAGGTAAAATTAAACAGTTTATGAAGGTCATAGAAACTACTGACAATTCAATAAATTATGAATAAAAAGAAAACTAATTGCAATATATCTACATGCACAAACATATTCACATTAAACTCCTTGTACGTCTTGTCAGCACTAAATGTTGCGTCAGAGAAATCCATCTCTAAGCATTAGAAAGTTTACAGATATTATCTGTTGTGCCTTCTGGCTCCACCATACCAGGCTCCTATTCTTGCTGGAGGAGCCTCCTCCTTCTCCTACTGTTCCAGAAGAATTTTCATTAATACAGCATCTTCACCTGACACCCTAGGAAAACCTGATTTAATACTATTCTTTCTTATTTGTCATTTTCCTTCAAGCCATTTTCTTCTTTCTTATTCTTGTTTCTCCAGTTTCCCCACAGTCCCCTCTCTCTTTATAATAATTAATAGTTAGATAGTAACAAATTTGCATGGGGCTTTTCCAAAAAGAGAGAATCCCTGCCAGGAAAAGATTGCAGTCTAGAAGCCAGATACTGCCATCCTTCCTCATGCTGGGTAGTTCCTTACTCTGCAGCAGTCCTACTTAGGTACAGAGCTCAGCCAAGTGAGAGTAGAGTAGCAGTATCTGGCCCTATATCAGAAAAATAAAGGAAATGAAGACAAAATAAGAGGGGGCAGGGAAGGGAGAGATGAGGGTTAAAACAAAGTTAATGTGAACTGTAATCTATTCATAGATTCCAAGGCCAGAAGAGATCATTGGGATCATCTTCTAGGCTGATTCCTGTATAACACAAGCCATAAAACTTCCCCCAAAGAATTACTAGAGCTTATCTTTTAGAAAAATCATCCAATCTAGATTTAAAAATTGGCTGTGATGGAGAATCCACCATGAATTGGTTAATTACTCTCACTTAAACATTTACGCCTTATTTCCAGTCTGAATTTGTCTAGATTCAACTTCCAGCCAATGGATCATGTTACACCTTTCCCTGCTAGATTGAAGAGCCTATTATTAAATATTTGTTCCCCATGTAGATACTTATAGACTAATCAAGTCACTCCTTAAGCTTTTCTTTGTTAAAATAAATAGATTGAGATTGAGGATGAAGCTGGTAAATCCATTTATTTATTTTAAATTGTGAATAAGGTGGGGAAAAAAGGAAGGAGCAGACAGAGCAGGAGCAGAGATCAGCAGTGGAAGACAAGGTTGAAGTGTTTTTTAAGCAAGACTTCAAAGATCAACAAAGAGATGATTGGAACACTAGAAGTGAGCTGAGGGGCAAGTGTAGCTGCCAGCCTTGAATGCCCATTTGTCTGCTTCTCCCACATACGTATTTGAGCTTTCTTACAACTGCCTATTATATCTGGAACTTCCTCCCTTATCCATAAGGCAGCTATCCTCTCCTACTTCAGGACCCACTTCTGCTGTGATGCGTACAAGAATTCTGTCATGGTGAGGTTAGGCAGTAGCCAGGCTGGTTGGATTTCTCCCTCTCAAAACTTTTCAAATGATCTAGAACCTCAAGTTGTAAAACAGCCAACCTGCATACCCATGTGATCTTACCTTTTCCTCCCACCTTTCCTTCCTATTGTCTGTCACACTCACTTGCTGTATCTCACTTCAAATTAGACTCTAAGCTCTCCAGAGCAGATACTGTGCCTTACCTATTTATACAAAGCCTGGCACGAGGTCCCACGAGGATTGGGGCTTTTGGGTGGTACCTTAATATAAATAATATTCGAGCTCACAGGCAGGTGGAGAGATATGAAGATAAGAGATGGAAAGAAGAGAAGTGGAACAACAAAGACAAATGTAGTTGGCAGAGCAGAGGGTGTGATATGGGAAGCAGAAATAAGTGCTGAAATGCAGACAGAGGCAGAGAGTTGTACAAGGCTTTAATACCAAGGAGTTTAAGTTTGGAAAATGGCATGGAGCTAAAGAAGAAGTCTGAGGAGGGAAATGTGTGACAAAGAAAAGCTTCATGGGGTGGGGGTCTGTGCTGGTGGTCTATGATCCGTGGAGCAGGATGGGGGAGAATCTGTTCCTTGCCCAGACATAAACGAGATCTAGCCATACTTCTGCAGCTTTTCACACAGGTCCAGTATTGGCTCTTACTGAAATCTCTCTCTCGGCTGATTATACTCCTTCCTCTGTTTTTTCCCCACAATGCAATACTGTATCAATGCATGCAAAGGGTAACGCTTTTGATCATCACACCTTATGACATCACATGCTCTGTACTCAGACATTTGTCTGTACTTGGATTTTTTTTATTTTGTTTTATTACCACTACCAAGTGACAAGTGAAACATTATGCCCGATACTGCAAACATTATGTGCACAGTAGTTTTAACACAGGTGAAGTTAAAACCTTGACAGTGATCCCTTTAAGCTTGTGAAGATCATATGTCCTGGTCACCCACTGAAAAAAACAGTTACTTATCTTTCGTAACTGTTGTTCTTTGAGATGTGTTGCTCATGTATATTCCATGTTAGGTGTGCGCGTGCCCATGTGCATGGCTGCCAGAGATTTTTTTCCTTAATGATATCCGTAGGGCTGGCTCTAGTGCCCCCTGGAGTCCTGCACTCACGCACCGGCATATGAGGCACCGCCGGCCTAGCGCCCTCTCAGTTCCTTCTTGCCATTGACTCCGATAGTGAGGAAAGAGGGCGGATCATGGAATGGACATGAGCAACACATCTTGAAGAACAAACAGTTACAAAAGGTAGGTAACCGTTTTTAATTCTTTGAGTGCTTGCTCAGGTCGATTCCATGTTAGGTGACTCACAAGCAATATCCCTGGAGATGGGCTCGGAATTCATAGTCGTGCTGCTTACAACACTGCTCTGACGAAGCTGGCATTGTCCTGGGCCTGCTGGGTGATGGTGTAGTGGGATGCAAAGGTCTGAACCGAAGATCAGGTGGCGGCTCTACAGATATTCTGGATCGGTACCTGCGTGAGGAAGGCCGCTGATGAAGCTTGCGCTCTAGTGGAATGGGCCATCACCATGGCCGGAGGCAACACCCCTGAATGCTCACTGCAGAATCTGATGCAGGCAGTTATCCACAAGGAGATTCTCTGAGCAGATATGGGCAGACCTTTCATCCCGCCGCCACTGCGATGAAGAGCTGCGTTGACTTATCATAGAATCATAGAATATCAGGGTTGAAAGGGACCTCAGGAGGTCATCTAGTCCAACCCCCTGCTCAAAGCAGGACCAATTCCCAACTAAATCATCCCAGCCAGGGCTTTGTCAAGCCGGGCCTTAAAAACCTCCAAGAAAGGAGACTCCACCACCTCCCTAGGTAACGCATTCCAGTGCTTCACCACCCTCCTAGTGAAATAGTGTTTCCTAATATCCAACCTAGACCTCCCCCACTGCACTCTTATGGAAGAGTCTAGTCCTCTTGATGTAGAAGGCTAAGGCCCACCTAACATACAAAGAGTGTAACCAACACTCCTCGTTCGGCTTGTGAGGCTTCAGAAAGAAAACTGGTAGGAAGATGTCCTGATTATTGTGGAACTGTGACAGCACCTTAGGTAAGAAGGCTGGGTGGGGGCGCAGCTGGACCGTATAAGGAGGTTCAGACATCAACGCTCTAATCTCGGAGACCCTGCAGGCCCACCAGAGAGGAGAGGAGCAGCAGAGAACACAAAGCCAGTAGCTCGAAAGGAGGACCCGTGAGCCTTGATAGCACCAGGTTTGGTGCTTGCGATGGAGCAGATAATCCAAGATGGACTGTAGAGAGAGACTGGCCAGCTAAGTTGCCCTGGTGGAGGGCTTCTTGCTAGCCAACAGGATGTGTTGGACTTACTCAGAGCAGGCCTGTTCCTCCGCACAGCCACGCAGAAGCCACGCCGTGAGATACAGTGACGTTAGGTTTGGGTGGAGCAGATGGCCTTGGTTATGTGAGAGCAAGTCTGATCAAAGTGGGAGCTCTGGCAGGGTTGCCACCGAGAGGTCAAAAAGCGTGCCGAACCAGTGCTGGCATGGCCACACCAGAGCTACCAGGATGAACTTCACTTTGTCCATCTTGGCCTTCAGTAGGAAGGACCTTGTGAACCAGAGGTATCGTCGGGAAGGCGTACAGCAGTGTTCCCGTCCATGGGAGCAGGAAGGCGTCAGACAGGGAGACTCTGGCTAGTCCGTGAAATGAGCAAAACTACTGACATTTCCTGTTCCATCTGGACGCGAATAGGTCCCCCTGGGGCGTCCCCCACTTTCGGAAGATCATGTTGACGAGCTCTGGGTGGAATGACCACTCGTGGCAAGAAAAGAAGGACTTGCTGAGGAGATCCGCCAGTGCATTTCGGGTACCCGGGAGGTGCGAAGCCTTGAGATGAATGGCATGCTGCACACAGAAGTCCCACAGCCAAAGAGCCTCTTGACACAGGGCAGAAGAGCAAGCTCCACCTTGCTTATCAATGTAAAACATTACGGCTGTATAGTCCATCAAAATGTGTACCATTCTGCCCCTTAGATGGAGAAGAATGCCTGGCAAGCCAGGGTATTGCCCTGAGCTCCCTAACATTTATGTGGAGGGAACAATCCTCCTGAGATCAGACACCTTGGGTACTGCAGTTGCCAAGGTGGGCTCCTCATCCCCTGTGTCAGAGACCAATGTTACCGATGGGAGCAGAGCTACGAAGGGGACCCCTTCCACAACAACTCACAGTTCTGTCCACCAAGTCAGAGATGACAGGACATTCAATGGAACTGTGACCACCAAGTCCAAATCGTGTCTGCTGGGAGAGAAGACCGATGCCAGCCGGTGAAGTCTGAGCTGTAGCCACGCATGTCGAACCACGTAGGTTAACCCTGCCATGTGACCCAGTAACTTGAGGCATACGCAGGCAGTCATGAGCGGGTGGGCTCTGACATGTGCGAGGAGATTCAACATAGCTTGGAATCGGGACTCCGGCAGGTAAGCTCTGGCATGCGTGGAGTTGAGTACTGCTCCTATAAACTCTATTCTTTGAACGGGGATCAGAGTCATTTTTGTTCATTGATAAGCAGGCCTAGTTCCCGACAGGTGACTTGCACCACAGAAAGGCTGTGCTGTACTTGGGCCTGTGACCTGCCTCTGACAAGCCAGTCGTCAAGATATGGATAGATCTGAACGCCTCAGTGCCTCAAGTAAGTGGCCACCACCGCCATGCACTTCGTGAAAACCCTCAGAGCAGACAATAAGCTGAAGGGCAGTGCCATTAACCGATAGTGGCCCCACCACAAAATGGAGGAATCTCCTGTGGCCATGGAAGATAGAAATATGGAAGTAGGCGTCCTTTAAGTTGAGGGTGGCATACGAGACTCCTTGATCCAGAGGGGATGATGGAGGCTAGGAAGACCATACAGAACTTCAACTTTTTGAGATATCTATTGAGGCGACACAGGTCTAGGATGGGTCTGAGGCCCCCTTTGGCCTTCAGGATTAGGAAGTACCAGGAGTAAGACCCTTTTCCTCTCATATCTTGAGGAACCTCCTCCATGGCCCCCAGACGTAGGATGGATTCCGCCTCCTGGATGAGAAGATGCTTGTTAGAAGGGTCCCAGAAAAGGGAAAGGAAAGGAGGGAGGAATGGAGAACGAAGACTTCAGGGTGTAGCCAACTGCTATGGTGTTGAGCACTGTGCAGTCCAAGGTGACCTTGGCCCATGCAGGGAGGAAAAGAGAGACATGGTCCAGAAATAGACGGGGGGATGGATCCTGGGGCAAGACTGGAACTCTGTCCTCAGGCTCACCCTCAAAACGCCTGCTAATGGCCCCCTGAATGACGCACAGGGCCCGACTGGGCAGAGGAGGGGGACAGAGCAGGTTGGCAGCGTTTAAAGCCCGTCTTTTTTCTTGTAGGAGCTCTGCTGCTGTGGACCCGAAAATCTAGGCGGAGCTGACGTCCAAAAGTGTTTCCTAGAGACCTGAGGCATGTAGAGGCCCAAGGAACAAAGCATAGTGAGGGAATCTTTCAGGCCATGCAGCCTGGCGTCCGTCTGCTCCGAAAATAGAGCAGTACCCTCAAAAGGGAGGTCCTGAATGGACTGCTGCACCACCTGAGACAGCCCCGAGGATTGCAACCATGAGCACCACCGCATCGACACAGCAGACGCCAACTTACTGGCCGCCAAATCAGCCACATCCAACAGTTTGGAAAGAGGCTCTGCCCACTGTCTTGCTCTCCTCCAAAATGGACACAAACTCTTGTCCGAGCTCTTGTGGCAGGGAGTCCTTGAATTTGGCCATGGAGTCCCAAATGTTACAATTATATCTCCCCAGCAACGCCTGCTGGTTGGGGATTCGAAGTTGGAGATTGGAAGGAAAATGTATTCCACAGCCAAACAAATCCAGTTTCTTTTGCATCTTTATTTTTAGGTGTGGCATTCGCCTGGTCCTGCCTATCTCGCTCATTGGTAGCAGTCACCACAAGAGAGACCGGGGGGTGGGGGGAGGGGAATACAAGTACTTGTCCCTGCCAAGGGCTACGGACATCGTATTTCTTTTCTGCCCTTTTTGATGTTGGGGGCAGAGAGGGCGGGATCTGACAAAGGGCCTTTACTTTCAGCACTCCTCCGTGTACTGGAAGCGCCACCCTAGATGGTCCCGCAGCTGCCAGAATGTCAAAGAGGCTGTCCGAGAGCTTAGTGAGTTCCTCCACCTCTAGCCCCAAGTTTGAGGCCACCCTCTTCAAAAGGTCCTGGTGGACCCTAAAGTCATCTGGTGCAAGCGGGTGGGCGAGCCCAGCGACTACCTCATCCAGGAATGACTAGGATGATGGCAACACCGGTCAGGGTGCTGGGGCCCCTTCTTCCACTGGGGAGGCTTCCTCCTGAGCCGAAGCCTGTACCTCAGTAACTGCATTGGAACCTGAATCTGGTTTCTGTACTGAAGCAGGAGGCACTGCAGTCCACTTTCATGATGCAACTGTGAATGACCACTTGGAGCCTGGTCCCAGCATCATACAGAGCCCCCAGGGAACCAGTATGGCCAATGTAGTGGCTATTGACCTTGTGGCCAGATACCCACTGCAGGGCTATTACCGCAATCCACTGCATGGGCTGACTGGTGCCTTCAGAAATGGGAACCTAAATCCCCTTCCTACTCCAAGGACGACTCCTCTCTTGGGGACCCCAGTCACGCTGATGGTGCCTCTTACTGCCAGCTATGGTGCAGGGCTGAACGGTGACAAGGGGAAGGTGACTGGTGACTGGTGGCAGGGATCCGGAGATCGATGCTGCATCAGAGACTAATGTGGAGTTGGTGGTGAAAGATGTGGAGACGGAGACCGAGGTGTTGGAGAACGGCAGTGCAGCAATGGTGACCAGTGCTGGAAGGAGGGCAGCCGGTACTGGGGAGATTGTGACCAACACCGGAAGGTCAGTGGTCCACTTCTCGGGGCCGAGGACTAGAAACATGGGGCCGAGGACCATGAACACGGGTCAGAAACTGTTGACACGGTGACGGAGACAGGATCAAGGAGTTGTGGATTGGTGTTGGGACTCCAGTGAATGGTGGGGACCAAGCAAACACTGGGGGCCCTTGGGTGGCTTTTCTTTGGGAGGGGAGGCCTTCACTGACTCCACCGATGGAGGAAGGTCCCATGGTTTAGGCAGCACCAGTAGGGCCTTCAGGTCCGTGGCTACTTGGAAGGTTTCCGGCATCAAGGGTACCATAAGGTGCATGAACCCCTGCCGCTCCCTCAAGTCGGGGCGGTTCCCATAGTGGGCTCAGAGCCCTGGGCAGAGAGGCTGCACCTTGCAGTCCTCAAAAAGGCAGATGGCCTCATATGGATCCTTTGCCTGCCATCCCTTTCCCGTCCTTCTTTGAGGCCGGGGAGCACCCACATTCGGCACGCTGCTTTCTGTGGTGCTTCCACAGCACCAGTGACGGTGAGTGGTGCCGAGGTGAACCCGATGCTGGTTGGGCGCTCCATTCCAAGGCTAAGGTACACGGCGCCAAGTTGGAGCAGGACGGTTCCGAGGCTGGTCTAAGTGCTGCCTCCATCAGAGGGGCTTTGAGACAAGCATCTCTGTCTTTTTGAGTGCCATAAAGCCCTTACAAATTTTGCACTTCTCTTAACTGTGCGATTCCCCCAGACATTTCAGACAGCTTGTGTGAGGTTCACTGACCAGCATGGGTTTGTGACAAACAGCACACAGTTTGAATCCCGGGGACCGGGTCAGGCCCTGTCCCAGGGACAAAATCCCTAAGGGGACCACTGACTATTCTAACTTGACTACTTATTTAACTAACTCTACTTAAGGTAACTATATACAACTATATACAAAAACTATGAAAGGGAAACCACTAAGAACACTGCAAATTACAAAGGGAGAAAGGTATTCCATCGACCGTTACGGGCGGTAAGAAGGAACAGAGAGGGCACAGGGCCGGCGACGCCTCATATACCGGAGCATGAGCTCTGCGAGAACAGGACTCCAGATATCACTAAGAGAAAAATCTCTGGCAGCCGTGCACGTGGGCATGCACACACCTAACATAGAACTGACATAAGCAAGCACTCGAAGAAGAATATTTTTATAATATAACGCACTTAACATAAACAAAGGCAAAACATGTGAGAGTTTCAAATAGGGCCTTTTGAAAAAAAAATTACTATGTGGTAACTGAGCCATTCTTTAATGTGCCTAGAAAACAAAAGCTATCAATTTTTAAATATGTATTTTAAAAATATGTTCATATTGGAACCGTCCTGCCATTTGTCCTCAAAGCAAAGTCCTCTTACAACAAACTGGATTATAACAACATTTTCCTTCCAAAATAATCATTATCTTTCTTTTCTAAGATACATTAATATTCTGACTGTAGATGAATACTTTTATTTTTTTTATTTTAGTTTTTGTCCCTATTTAAGTTGCTCGCTTACTGTGTGCAAGTTTTGCATAATGAAATTTAATACAAAACTGCATTGCCTAAGACTCTTGACTTACATTTTAATAGGTTGAATATTTTTGAGCAGAGCTTTTGAAATTCTACTAGCCAGTACACAGATAAATGATTGAAAGCATTACCCCAAAGGCCAGCATCCGTTTCTACAACGCTGGTGTCTTAGTAACAAGGAATGATAACTGCAAATGCCTTTATTAATATTAATGAACTTCATGCTGAAATAGAACAATGCTTTTCAAAGGAATTAAAAAGGGATAAATACTTAACTAATGCCTTAAATATAAAGCATCAGTGAACAAAATCAATCATCTATCAGTAGAAGTACAAAAATGATTAGCTAGACATTTTTGGAAACAAAATTTAAAATACTAGTGATGCCAAGACATTCTATCTTATGGAGAATCCAGGAGACCACTTACTGTGACAGAAATGCATGTATGTTATTTTCTCTGTTTTTCAAAGTTCTTTAATCTTTACACTGCTATAAAAGCTTGTTGCAACATGTCTTCCAACATTAGGCTCTAGCTTTTTCAAACTGTATGCATAATTTCACAGCATTGGTGATTGTGCCTGCAATGTAACAAGCTGAAAACTGTGGCTAATCAACAGAAAAGGTTGTATTCCCAAGTAAAGGTCACATACTTTAATTAACATTTGTAAAAATTGAGTGAAACAAACAAAGTGAACTGCATCTAAAATGTTTGTAAATTAAACTGAGCCTTAAAATGCAGCTCAAAAAACTGGCTAAAGTATTAAAATATTTACACACAAAATACTTACATACAAATATGTATGGGGGGAGGGATAGCTCAGTCGGTTGAGCATTGGCCTGCTAAACCCAGGGTTGTGAGTTCAATCCTTGAGGGGGCCACTTAGGGATCTGGGGCAAAATCAGTACTTGGTCCTGCTAGTGAAGGCAGGGGGCTAGACTCAATGACCTTTCAAGGTCCCTTCCAGTTCTAGGAGATAGGATATCTCCATTAATTTATTTAAAATTTGCATATTATTATAGTTAAGAATCAAAATTTACATTTTCACACACACTCTCATTATGGAATCACAGAAGTAAGACAATGATTAAGTTACAAAGATAAATTCCATTTCTAAATCTCAATTTTTAACTACCACCTATAATGCGGGGGGGGGGGGGGAGGAGGGAGGGAGGCTTAAATTTTTGGCTTAAATTCTCAGACAAGATTTTCAAAACTGAGTGCCTAAAGTTAAGCTCCTACAGCCAGATCCTATACCCAGTGAAGTTAGTGGAAAGGCTATCATGTTTCAGCAGATAATTAAGGCCTAAATCCTTATGCACATGCTTAACTTCAAGTGCAATAGGTAGCCAATGGAACTCCTCGTGAATAAAGTTAAGCACATTCATAAGCGTATATAGCACTGTAGGCTAAGTGGCCAGATTTTTAAGAGTGCTGAGTATACAGCCATTCCCAATAAGGACCATGGGAACTGCTGAGTGCTCAACACTTATGGAAAAAAAAAAAGACTTCTTATTTAGGAATATGAATATGGATTTAGGAACCTACCTATAGGGTCCTGAAAATCCTGGTGTTTATTTTCTTTAAATATAGATTTTATCGAAGACATATCTATATACATCAGACTAAAATTACACATTTCCAAAATACACTCAAACCCATGCAGTAATTTTTATACTTTGCGTGTTTAATCTTAGCCTACAGACTTTTTTTAAAGTCTGAAGAATGTAAGTCAAATATTTTTAAGTTATATGACTCTGATTTTTTGCTATGTTTGCTTTCATGTTACTCAAAAATGACCTTTAAAAGTTAGAACCTGTCATGAACATAGTATATGTAACATGTTTATTATTATTACTAATTATGTATATTTTTGAAGCATGCTCTACTGGCACTGTAGGCACATAGATTTGAAGACAGTCCTGTTCCAAAAAATTTACAGTTTAAAAGACAAGATTGAAGCCTGAATGAGGTAGGGGCCCTGTGGGGAAAAAATAGTATGTGATCATGTAACTGAAGACTATCATACAGCATATGCACAAACAGGCCAAATTAAGATTGCACAAGCAACCTTAATTCTGGCATTTCCTAACTTTTGAACACCTAACTTTGCAATGTTAACCTTTTTAATGCATTTTTTGGATGTACTATAGTAAATATTGTGCATAATGCTAGAGGAGAGTAAAGTATCAAGTCTTGTCAGTGTCACAGGTGGAAGAAACATTCAGGGCCTCTAAATCACAGCTGTGCTTTTATGGGATTACTACCATAAGCTCCACCCACCCACAAACTCTACCCATCTCTCTCAAAATTCACATTTAATGGGAAAAAAGGCTTTTCAATGTTTTTAAAACACCTAAAGAGTGGTGTTTCGCACAAAATGTAGATCCTGTAGTCACTCAGCATATAGAACTATTAATAAATTCATGGGAGTCTGTGAAAAGGACCGCAGACTGAGGCCCAAATGTTTGGCAAAAATGAGTTTGACAAAAGCACTGAAGTCAAAGGCAATGGAGTTATACAGTTTACATTTTATTTATTAAATCTGCTCTTACTCAACATTCACTGGAGCTGTTAAAGGATAATTTGGGATTGAGATGGAGGGACATGAAAATAGTTGGCACTTAACTTCACAAATTCTTTGTTGCTATAATTTTAGCTATGTAAATTGGAAATCATCTAACTCTTTAATTAAAGCTATCCTCTTAGTTTGGGAATCTATGTTCACTTTCCCATGATTCAATTTGGGAGAAATCCTGAACTCCAAGAAGATTAATGAATCTGACTGTGGCAGAAGCTCTTGGTTTAATAAAGAATTATTTACATTGATGTTTTATAAAAAGTTAATGATCCTCCTTTATTTAACTCCTCAAAGAGGTCAGACTGTTTAACCAGGATTTTTCTGAAGTTTCTTTACTACTGATATCACCAAAATAGTAAGGGAATTGCTCATCTTTCATTAGCTTTGCTTTGGACCCAGTCCTGCAACATTTGCAAAAGTATAACCACTGAATTACAGAAAGGTTTATTCATTTAAGTAAGCACTTGCAAAAGTGCTGACATCTCACCAGGGTGCAAAAATTTATTTTCCTTTACAGTGTTCTTTATTATTTTTCACCAATGGACGATGAGATAAAAAGGCATCAATCTATTCCGTTGCTTTTTTTCATATTCAGTGATTAAAAACATAGTAGCAAATAAAACAAACACCATAAACTTTTGCATCACTATTATTGTGCTCCACCTAAATTGCATACATAGGACTGTTGTATTTTTCTCTATATTTTCTCACACGTACTTTTTCCATTTGAACTGGGAGAACCCGAAAATAACTTATTTGTAATATAATCTTTTTAGCATTGCATATAGAATTCCAGTCTTGGTTCAATATGTATCTTAGGGATTTGTATGATACAGGTACTGAAGTTTATTACACAGACTACTTACCAGACTATTGACTACTGCAAAGGAAATAATTATACCGAACTGGAGGAAATGTGAACCTCCCTAATTGTGCCTCTCTAATTGTATGCACAGATTAAAGTGTTTTTGACTTCATGCCCTTGAAAACAATAATTGCTTATGCTGAAGAAACCTGAGCAATTTTATTAGACCTGGGAGAACTATATTGGTAAAAGATGTAATATTATAATTAACACAATGGAACTGATGAACTCACAATCATTGGTGCTTTATAAGAAGTTACATGTATGAATGAGATCTGAGGTTGGAAACTGAAACAAAGGTGAATATTTTATTCCATCTTCTCCACTTAGAATATCTTGCAAATTTAATGTAGGAGTGATTTAATGAAACTATGATTGTGGCAAAAAAATAAAATAATGAATAAAATAAGTACGAGCTTTGTTGCTTTGGCTGCAGTTTAGAAACAGAGCTAAATATTTTTCGGAAAATTTCTCTAGGACACAGCAACTCAAGTAAAAACTTGAGGAACCCTTCCAAATGTAAACTGTACTATGTTATGCCAACTAGACTGAAGGATGAATCACCTATAAAGTTTATGGGGGAGAAGAAGGTTACAGCAAATCAGATTCCAGCCTGTTTGTAAGACTACAACATGCCTGTAGGAAAAAATACACTTTTATGAATAGGGGGTAAACAAAAAGTCTGCACTCAAACCAAACAGAATGAACTATTCATGGTATACTGGAGTTTCTGACCCTCTCCACTACCATGATCTGTGTGACAGGAGGATAAAAATTGATGATTAAAAAAAAAAAAAAAAAAAAAAGATTTTTTTTAATTTAAATCGGATTTTTATTTTAAAAAAAAACAAGTTTATAAACCCAATTAAAATTACATTTGAAATTGACAACCTGTGTTAAGGCCAAAGCATCTTATAATCTATTAAAATCATTTAAATTAGATATAAAAATATTATTAAGCAGTACATGTTTGCTGCCAGATTTTAAAGGAAGTCAAACCACTGAACTGGTGAAAGTTATTGCCAAAGCACCTTGAACCAAAGTGCTAAACCAGCTTTTGACAGCAGTAGCCTCTTCTGCTGATGCAGAGAGAATATTTTCTTCATTTCAGTTTATTCAACTATATCAGTTCAATGACTAGTTCATTCAAAGTTGAGTAACCAGTTGGGAGCTGAAAAGACAGGAAAGCTTGTTTTCCTCTCCCAGTTTATGAACAAAAACCAGGGAGAGACAATTTGCTCTACTAGTTCTAAAATCTTAAAGGAGACAGTGGCCAGAAACAATCCGTTCAATTCCCTAACAATAGATTATATTTCCTCTGTTCAATAAAATCAGTTTTAAATGCAAAACATATTTTGATAAACTTTTTTTTAATTTATCCAGCACATTAAAGGTAGTTTTACTTAATAGAAAAATTAAATTAAGTTTTCGCATATTTTTAATTTATTTGAATTTCCATTCAAATAGAGTTTGACACAAATCACAAATAAAAATCATCTAGTAAATACGAACTGCATTATTCACCACTTCCTATACCAAAAAAATAAAAAATCAAGAATCTGAATAACTAAACTACATAATCACTTAAATGTAAATAGATATAGTGTGTCTTTGTTAGCAAAAAGAAACACCAATTTACGCTAAATTTAGTTGCAAATCAACATGTTTTAATGGTTACCAACCAATGTGAAGTAAAAAAAACAGTTACTAACCTGTTTTGTAACTGTTTTTCTTTGAGACATGATGCACATGTCCATTCCACTTCAGGTGCGAGCGTGCACAGAAACCAGAATTGTTTTTCCCACAGCAATACCCGTTGGGGTGGCATATGCGCTCTGTGCACGCTCATGCTGCTAGCCAATTGTATAAAGGGATCAGAGCCACCCCAAACCTCCATCAGTTCCTTCGTACTGGATATTAGTAAGTTAGACGGTGATACAAAGGGAAAGAAGGTGGGACATGGAATGGACACGTACAACACATCTTGAAGAACAACAGTTACACAATTTGTTAGTAACCATTTTTCCTTCTTTGAGTGATTCCACATGTCCATTCCACTCCAGGTGATTCACAAGTTGTTCACCCAGGAGGTGAGGTTCAGAATCTACTTTAACAGAGACTAATACTGCTCATCCAAATTTGGCATCATCTCTTGACTGTTGATATACAGTAAAAAATTTGTGAAGTTAGGCACCAACAACCAGGTTACTGCTTTGCAAATGTCCCCTACAGATACATGACCCAGAAATGTAGCTGAAGCCCCATGAGCTCTTGGAGAGTAACATGGGGCCTCTGAAAACGACATCAGGATACGTATGATCTCACCTCTGACTCCAAAGAAGAGCAAAGTAACCCGACAGCCATGGTGATGCAGTACAGGCAATTGGGATCCGACCCGACCTGGTTAGTACCAGGGAAAGCATGCTTGGTTTACCCTAAGAGGATACCAGCTAGCTAGGCCGCAACTCTATAGAAGTCTTGCTTGCCGTCGGTACCGAGGTCTGTTGCACCAAAACTGAAGTGGAGTGGAACAGCACTGCTGATGAAGTAGGTACTAGAGCTTGTGAAGTAGATGGTGCCAATAACTACATCCAACACAATCGGAGAATCCAGTACCAAGAGGCAGAGCAAGTCTTTAGCCGCTGCATCTGCCTCTCGCATTGTCAGTACCAAGAGACCAGTATAAGCAGATGTCTGCTGCATAGATAAAGTAGAAAGTGTAGCCAATAGAATCGATCTCAATGGTCCTCAGGTTGGAGCTGAAGTCATCAGCTCTGCCTGATGGGTCAAGGAAGCATGAAATACTGGGGAGTGCCTAGCCAGAGCTGGTGCTCTACCTCTGGTATCCACACTCCTGCTTGAAGGTCCCACCAGAAACCTTGGGCTTGTCTACATGGTACTACAGTCCAGACTTTTGGGGTGTGATCTGTACAGTGTTCGAATGCATTGCACTCGAACTGCCCTGTGTAGACCCTGCTGGAGCAAACTCAAAAGTACCTAGTTCCCATTAATGCGGTCCCCTTTTAAACAGGGTTAATGCAAACTAGGTACCTTTTAGTTTGTGCCAGTAGGGTCTACACAGCTAGAGCACTCTACAAATCACACACTCCTAGTCTGGACTGTGGCACTGAGCAGACAAGCCCTTAGATCTCCTAGAAGAAAGTGGCCTTCTAGCTCTAGAGGCACATAAGTCATCCATCTTCATCTCCTTACACAGTACCAGGGAAGAGGGAAATGGCTTTTTCTCCCTTCTGAAAATCTCTGATGAGGAGACACTGCAATGTCCAGAGGAGTGCTCCCAGATGGAATGGAGCCTCTTAGTGCATGTACCAAGCAACTTGGTTCTGAAAGAGGACACAAGGCAGCTTACATTAGAATGATACAAAGCCTCACCTCCCTATCTTTCTTAGTCCGAGGCTTAAGCCCCCTGCAAAAAAGGCATCCATTCTTAACATGACCCTCAAGTACACACTTAGGCACCGAGAGTAGGGGTTAACAACTAGCATGGACTTCTTACAGCTATCGTAGGGTTTTTGAGGCCAGAGACCTAGGCATGCCCTGATACTAAGTGTCCATGCAGAGAAAAAAGTCTGATGCTCTTCAGTCAAAACACACTCCATCCCAGCTTATAGAAAACTAAACTAAATTAATGAGTACCACAATAAAACTAACTATGGAACTAACTACTAACTGTTTACAAAGTTTAATAAACTTTCTCTAGAGGAGAGAGATAGAGATTGTATAGACAAGCATAGACACTCAGAATTCTGGCCACAGGCAGTGAAAAGGACCTGAGGGAGAGTCAGGGTAGCTCCTTTACCAGTACGAGTGTGAGGAGGGCAAACACATTGCCCTGATGGGTATTGCTATGAGAAGACATCTCCAACTTCAGTGCACTGGGTACACATACCCTGACGTAGAATGGACATTTGCAATCACTCAAAGAACCTTTCTTCAGGCAAATAACTAAAATGTACAAATGCAAAACATTATTAAAATAGATTATTTAAATCAAAGTTTCCTGCTTGCTGATTTGAATCATAATCAAAATTGCTGATTTTAATTGCTTTGATTTAAATCAATCCACCCTGCTCTCGGACAAAAAGGAAACAATGGTCTCGTATAAAGAATAAAGTCAACAATCAAAGGAAAAGCTAGTGAAACGTCTACATGCTGACTCAAAAGATATGCAAAGGACTATTGAATTTTCTAATGAAGACAAAATAAACTTAGATATTTTACTATCCTAAACATAAGAACTACCAACTTTATTCTCTCTTTAAAAAGATCTTTATTGTACTTATTAAATTGTGTGCAAATTACCAAAATACTTCTAAAAATATACTACACTACAGGAGACACACACAGACAACATAAATAGGGCAAAGAGAGAAGAAAACTGTGATAAATCCTCAATGTGACCTAAGAGATTTTAGTCACATGTAAATTAACTCCTACTGTATGTTAGGAAACCACCGTATAACCAAAACCTTACAATTGCAAGTGGCGGAGGCCAATAAGGATGGACACACACATCTGGATTTTTTGGAAAAGTGTGGAAAAAAGAAGAGACCCTCATCAGCTTAGCTGGTCCATTTAAAGTGAGAAGCTCCTCTAGTGGCTTCTTTTCGAGCAATTACAAAGAAATATTGTTGAGATACTGCCTCAGACACAGCAGACTACTTTATTTTTTATATTCTCCAGAGCAAAGCTGAAAGTGAGTGGTACTAGGCTGGGACAGAAAGAACACACTGGTTTTAAGTGATCAGGGCAGGAGAGTTCTTCAGTTTGATGGAATAGGTTTCAGCCAATTCCACTAGAAGGAACTACATTTGCTTTGGACTATGGTGAGCTACTTGCAATGTAAGGTCCTATCTACAGACCTTTTCATTTGCTGTGCTTTATTAGGACCTTCAACATTAATAAAGCTAACAGACAGTATATTTACATGAACTTTTCCCTAGAAAGAAGGGAGAAAGCATTGCAAGTTTCTATTATACAGCTGACTGACATCTTCATATTCTAGATCTTCCCTGAGTAAGGAGATCCTGAAATGTTGGTTTATTCATGAGTTGTTGTTCCAGAGATACAGATAAAATGAGACTTGCACTCCTATAGTAATTAATATGTCCAGTTGAGAACTCCCCCATATGGCTTTCCCAGCTGAGTTTGGATGGCCAGAATACAGTAATTTCAGACTGTGATGTTTGGAAATCCAAAAATTTGACCAGGAGGTCCATAAGAGAAAGAAAGCCTTCTCCTACAAACCTCATCAGAGGACACATAATTAGGGTAGTGACTGGGCTTAACTCTGACTAAGAGACGTACATTCAGGAATCTGAACTTTAGTTTTATCAGGTCTATCCCTAAACATTCTATCCCTATGTACAATATATGTACACTTGGGATCGACTGCACTGATTTTTCATGTTGATCTTTTCTGCGATACTAGTGAGGTTGCTTTATAAATTAAACAGTCTTAGAGTTAGCAAAACATCATTTTCAATCTTTTGGAGGTAATGGCTTCTATTGTATAACTAAAACAGAAACAACTTCAGCCTGATATGCAGTTTACTCTGTATCTGTCTTAAAGATTTTCATTTGATGTACTAGTTTTACCTTATTATGCCTAATCCTGTAATACATGCAGCATTCTGAAATTGTCTAAAATATGCTACATACATGCAAATCATACTGCAAATTAATAAAATATAATTAATTAAGAATATTTACCGCATGTGTTGATTGTGGAGCTAAGTGATGCAGCTCCAGTGGAAAGGCCAGCTTTTGAAACTGCTGATGCTACAGAAGGTGTAGAAGATGCAGGAGAGGAAGTAGCTGTAGTAGAGGAGGCTGATGATGATGTTAGTCGCTCTCCTGACTCCATATCTGTAAGAAACAGAACATAAGAAAGAGAACAAATATTTTTCTACCCATTAAGGAAATGAATGGCAGGCAAATTGAAGGGAAACCACCCACCAAAATACAAATATACATGGAATTAAACCTAAGATGTTTAAAGACAGTTAGCAAAGGAATAAATTAAAAGAACAAATTTATAATCCATCAAAAAGTTTAACAAAGAAAAAAAACCCAGGAAATTATCTTCTGCAAAGATTAAAAGGACAGTGCAAAGTTTTTAGATAATTCTGTTATGCAATGAGAGTGATTTATTTAAATTCTGCTTTTTCTGGGTCTTATTTTATTTAATGACTTTCTTCTGTATTTGTAACTGCACAGGCATTAGCTGTTCCCAGTACATTTTAAGAAAAAGTAATTGAAGTGAATATAATTTGTACATTGTAAAATGTTTAATATTAAAGAAAACAGTTTAATAAAATGAGAATTGTAGCTGCTTTAAATAAGCTAGTTATTTCCTTTCCACATAAGATCCTTATCCAGCATCTTCCCTGCTAGCTAGAGCAGGTGGAATGCACTATATATGTGCACTAAATGGTCTGGCACCTACTTATCCAAAGGATAGCTTCTTTTCCTGTGCCATACCGGGGGCATGGCTCAGCATTCACGTCGCACTCCCTGTCAGTACCCAGCCCATGCCAGGGAAGCTAATAATCCAACCAGTGGACAAAATTCAGTGATGAATCCTGGTCACATGCCACCTGAGGCACGCTGCACATGTGCTAAGATGATGACTGCCACATTTGCAATCAGCAGAAACACCCCAATTCAGTGAGAGCGTTGAGTCAGCCAGCAGTGTGTTCTCTAGGACAGCCCCTAAGCTTTGGAACTTGCTCCCTACTTGATTTGAAACAATGTCCAGGGCATGCTGCGAGGACCATCTGTTCTCCCAAGAGGTGAGAGATTGTGAGAGTTCTGGTGGAAACTAATTGTAAAGATCTTAAAATGTTTCTTGTGCTGAGTTTTTATATGTTTATATATTATATACAGCATTTTAAATGTGTTGTGGAGAGTCTAGAGCAAAGGGTAAGGGCCCCTTTTTTAATTAGTGTACAGATGAAAATAAATGAAATGTATTATCAAAAATAATTAATACCAACAAAATATTGAAACCTGCTGGGAAATTAATTTCTCAAATATATTTATAACAGTTACATTCAGACAAATGAAAGAATGAACAGAATGACAAACACATGGAAAACTGCACCAAATGGCCATTTGAGCCAGTCTGTCAAGTCTGCAGGAGATTCAGGATAGAGTTGAAGTGGGGATCACAGTGTTCCCAAACCCCATGATGTTGATCTATTATTACAACTACAGGGAGACCCCAGAGTCCATTCCAATAGTTCTGGGGTCTCCTGTAAATCTGCATTAAGAATGTTGATACATTTTAGTTTTAAAAACAGTTAGACCTATCCCTTTGTGCAACAACCCCATCATCATGGAAACCCCTCCAGCCTCAGAGTTGGTAGCCTGGTTCAACCAGCCCTGGGCTGGGCTGCCAACTGGATGGGGATCCCAGGTCTCTGAGTACAAGCATTCTGACCTCAACAACAGCTCAGACACACACTCTCACCTTTAAGCTTTTTAGAACAAGGATTTCCTTTACTGTGCATATTGTACAGGGCAGACACATTGTCAGTTCCAAATAACAATAATTTCTTAACTGTAAAAGTACAGTTACTCCCGATCTGGTGGTAGAGTAACTGATGAATTCCCAAATGACTATTTGGAAGGCCAGCATACAGAGCACCTCCACTTGAACCTCGACTCACTCCCCCTCCTCCACAAATATCTTGTTCTTGTGCTATTCGGGCAGTAGAAGGTAAGGATTAAGGAGAAAACAAACAGGTGAGTAAGTGACCTACTACCAGCTGTGGAGTGTTCACTGCTGGAAACTATGCTACAGGGAATACACAGGACCCAGGCAATACACAGACAGTAAGTCCTGCATAATATTTTGCAGGATTTGGCCCAGAAGTATGGATCTTAGACTAGTTGGGTTTAATTAAATGCTAACTATATTTAACACATTGTTTAATCATAAACTGTCAGTGTAAATAATTGAAGTTCAACTATAAGTATAGCTGTGTCCAAGACTAGATTATACTTCTTCAAAGTCCATAGAATTCTTTTTATTCTTTCTTGACTTTTTTGAATAAAGATAAATGATTCAGTGCGGTTTTTCATAAAAAAATAAAGCACAACACTTGCAGCCCGGCATTCATAAGTAAATGCTATATTAACAAGCTCACGTGTGCACCAGTGCATGACGTTCAGACGAGTGCTAAAGAAGCCTGCTTGAGTTCCTAATGGCTTAAATACACACAAAGAGGCAAAATCTGCTTAATCCAAAGGGAAAGGAAGATGGACTTGTGTGTAACCAGAATTCTCCAAATATGGGTCTCTATAAGAGTTATGTGCTATGCAACTCAATCAGCAGTTCTTAAGGCAGTTTCATCATTAGTGGGCTCATATACACTGCCTTATTAATGTGATGTCCCAGACTTATAAAAAAAGCCATCCTTCCCTGACCCTGCTCAGTTCCTGTTTCTTGTAAACAGAATACTCCAAAGAAGCAAGGGAAAAGAGAGGATCAACATGGGTCTGTATATACAATGTACTTGGAACATATTAGTACCAGGTAAGTGATCCACATTTCTCCTTCATGAAATTGCCTCTGAATACAAGTTGCAGCCTTACAACCTTATTAATTTCAGTGAAAGTAGTGTGGCTAAACCAGGGATCGGCAACCTTTGGCACGCGGCCTGGCAGGGTAAGCCCCCTGGCGGGCCAGGCTGGTTTGTTTACCTGCCGCGTCTGCAGGTTTGGCCGATCGCAACTCCCACTGGCCGCAGTTCGCTGCTCCAGGCCAATGGGGGCTGCGGGAAGCAGCGGCCAACACATCCCTCAGCCCGCACTGCTTCCTGCAGCCACCATTGGCCTGGAGCGGCGAACCGCAGCCAGTGGGAGCTGCGATCGGCCGAACCTGCGGACGCGGCAGGTAAACAAAGCGGCCCGGCCTGCCAGGGGGCTTACCCTGGCAGGCTCTGTGCCAAAGGTTGCTGATCCTTGGGCTAATCCCTGTAGTTGGCTTTGAAAACCTCAACAACAGAAAGAGTTCGGGAAAACTCTTCACTGCTTAAAAAGCCATTTGGATAATCTCTAGGCAAAGAGAGTTCAATGTTTAGAGTTTCTCTCAAGGCTACAAACAAATGGGATGATCTCAAAAAGAGTTCGGTCCTTTGTAAGTAATACCAGGGTCCACTGGCAGATAATTTAGGCTATCTAGGCTCCTCATGCGTGCTATCAGGCATTGAGGAAAACACTGAAACAACAGGATTTGATTTAATTGAAACTTTGATATCACCTTAGGCAGAAACTCTAGATGGGGGGTACCGCACTATTTTATCTTTGCAATAACTTCTTAAGAAGAGTCCACCATTAAAGTCTGAATTTCGTACACCTTTTAGGCACACCTGATAGCTTCTAAAAAGGAAACTTTAATGAACAAACTATAATGGTCAATACCCCCAATGGTTCAAAGTGAACAGGGCAGGAACCTAGTAAAAACCAAGTTCATCTCCTGAGAACTATCATGCTGATAAATTTGAAGGGAAGCATTACAGGTGTAAAATAGCTAGCAAAAATACTTCAGATCCCTAGGGGGTACAAATTGCACTCTTTTAAACTACACTAATAATGATAAATCTGTAACCTCTTGTATACAAATTAAACCAAGACCTTCAAAACCAAGATGATATCAGTAACTATTACCTATTTTTTACTGAGTCAACCTGATATAAGAGTGACCTTCCTTACTGCCTTCCCTGAATGTTGTACCTCCTACAAGTCATCCCAATAGTTCTACCTATAAAGAACAAAAAGGAATTACACAGAATATATAGCAATTTTATAGGGCATGGAAACAGAATTTATGGATCCATGGTTAGCTGATAGAAAACAAAACAAGACATTAACCTTCCCAAATGGAAATTCTGTAACTGGGAAACTAATTTAATATAGCAGGAACTAGTTTCATTTTATAGAAACTCAAAACAGCAGCCCCACACAGACAACCACTGAACCAGCTTATTGGTTTTATTCTTTACAACTTAATTTATTACATAGAAACTTTGCTCCCTCAGGAGATCAGACAACATCGAATCTGCAAATATAGAAACATGCTATCAGATAGCTCAATGTAGTGCCAAAATTCTCAATTACCTCTTGGCTACATAGGCTACAAAAGCTTTTCCTACAGGACAGGAGCAAGCTAACTTTACACGATGCAGGAGATGAAAATACCAGATAACTCCTAACCTTAGACATTTCACCCAGGCATGACATGATTAAAGTAAGGAGCTCAGATTTTAAATTCAATCTACCTCCTCAGGATTTCTAATAATTAGACATTTCCTACACAGTTACTAAAGGAGACACTCCACAACTGAGAAAGAAGTGTCTGTTTTTTGACCGGAACACCCGGTTGAAAAAGTACCCTGGCGGCTCCAGTCAGCAATGCTGACTGGGCTGTTAAAAGTCTGGTTGGCGGCGCAGTGGCTGGCAGGTTTCGTGCCTGGCTCCGGGGAAGCAGCCGACACGTCTGACTCCTAGGCAGAGGGGCAGCAGGAGGCTTCGCGCACTGCCCCTGCCTGGAGGCTCCACCCCGAGCACCGGCTTCACCGTTCCCATTGGCTGGGAACAACACCCAATGGAAGCTGCGAAGGCGGCGCCTGCGAGCGGGGGACAGCGCATAGAGCCCCCTGGCTGCGCCTCCGCCTAGAAGCCAGAGGACCATGTCACTGCTTCCCAAGAGCCGCTTGAAGACAGTGCTGCCTGGAGCCCACATCCCAATCCCCCAGGAGTGGGGTCTCAGAGAAGGGAGTGGGGCAAGGCAAGGGTGTTCGGTTTTCTGCAATTAGAAAGTTAGGGATGGATGTTCTTATCTCCATTGTAAAACATCTTCGGGAAACACTTGCAAATATATACCACAAGTTCTTTACCCTGGACTTGAAATACTTGAATATCCCTTTAAAGTTTCCATCTGCCACACCTGCAATCAAACGCAGTATTCCATGTTGCAAATAATTTAGTATTTTCATTTGATTTTGAACAAATCCAGAATATATATTTGATGCTTTAAATATGATTTCCAATCATGCTCACTCTTCCTTCCTGCATGGTGGGGTAATTCACTCTAAAGGGACGTGATTTCTAAAGCATACTAATGTGTTGCACGTTATTTGGTTCATGTAGAACCTGATAGTGTCCTTTAACAGAGTATTGTTTTAAACAGCACTACATTGTAGACCTTGCTGGTGTGCTTTAATGTAGTGCTGTTTGAAACAGTACTCTGTTAAAGGACACCAGCAGGTTCTACACGAACCAAATACCTGCAACACAGTATGCTTTAGAAATCATGCCCTCTTAGCGCACATTACCCCACTGCCTTTAGTGTTTAATCCTTTACGATATCCTCTGGGAACTGCCCCATGGGACTAGCTCGCTGGTATGGATTTAAATATACAGAACACAGATATCTATACCGGGCAAAAAGTTTATACAAGGTCTACTGTCTTCCAACAAAGCCCACATTACAGATAGGATAACGTGAATCTTAACCTACAAAAATATCACATCAGTTCAATAACAGCTAAAGAAAGATTCTATAAACTATTGGGGCACATATGTAAAGTATCCAGATATTTATTAAATGATAAAACAATTGCCTCACTCTCTAGATAAATTCAAGTTATAGTCAAACAAATGTGTTGCCAAGATATTAGCAGATTTGATTTTTAGATGTCTAATTAGTATTAGATGTATGTAAGGGAAATTGTATTTAAAAATTTTCATTACTATGTTAATATTAAATTGTAAAAGGAAAGACAAAACTAAGCATTCATGTCTACATCATGATTTAATACAGTTTCCCTTTTACTTCTATCTGATAAAACATTTCATACTCTTCATTCTCTTTACAAAACTGTTCCTCTTTCTGTTTATCTTGAATGCAATAAAAACAACATTAAAATACTGCTTCCTCAAACTAACCAAATGTACAAGTAGTGCTTTTTAAAAAACTACCGGTAAGCCATCCAAAGTGTATGATACCTTACATTATATACTGTACTGGGGAAGATAGCCTCAATAAAATATGGTAAGGTTTGAAAAGCTACTTACAGAATTGTTTTCCATATCTATTTTTATTAAGATTTTTACTAAAACAAATTCTCTCATAGTATTGGTAATGTAGCACAATATGTCATGTGTATTCTTATAGATATTGCTGTTTTAATAACTAGCAATAACTAACACTGAAACAATAATCTGACTTACAAAAATTGCCCTTTAAAAGCAACAACAAAATTAATGTAATGTGGCATTTCATTCGTTGTTGTTTTTTAACTCGGAGCAGTACAACATTGACATTTCTGACAGGATTTAGAACCTAGAATATATTGCTCTGTTCCTAGAGACATAGTTTTGCTTTTAAGGCAAAACCTTAATTGTGTTTAGTTAGTGTATTATTCTAAACCACAACAGATGGTTGACACTGTAAAAGATAATCCCTGAAAGACTCATTAATGAGGATCAGCAATAATTAGATGATAGACTTCATGTCTTCTGTAACTAACAAGTCTATGGACAACAACAAAAAATTTAAAAAAAGCCACTGCTCTCTTTGTAAAGTTAAGCAAGTATATATTAATCCTTTGTTGATCTGCAATATATGTTGCCAACTAATATTTAGATCTGTTACAACTTATTAAAAATTACACATTTTATACATTATAACTTCAACCAAATAAGTTAAATCGAGAACACAATTACACCGCTACCTTGATATAACGCGACCCAATACAACACGAATTCGGATATAAACGCGGTAAAGCAGTGCTCCGGGGGGGCAGGGCTGCGCACTCCGGTGGATCAAAGCAAGTTCAACATAACGCAGTTTCACCTATAATGCGTTAAGATTTTTTGGCTCCCGAGGACAGCATTATATCGAGGTAGAGGTGTACTTCTGTTTCCCAAGTGTACACTAGCAGTTTGTGCCAGTTTCCCTAAACTCTCTGCCATAAGTGCAAATTTAACTTCCTGGCTGCTTACTAATTAACTATATTTTCCAAAGTAGATGAATAACAATTTGTGAATGCACACTGAACCAAATGTAGAGGAAAACAAACTGAACTAGGTGCATCTTTTTATAAGCAAGCAATAGTCTTTTCCTTTTACATGCAAAAAACTGTTTAAATGCTGCCTAGCAACCATGAGTAATAATGGAAAATGCAAAAATATTCCAAGTCCAATTGAAAAGAAGTATATTCACACCAGTAAATTAACAACCAATTTTATAAAGGTAAATGTTCCAGTAATTAAAACTCCATATAATTTAGTTAAAACTATATTCAAGATCGATGGTCAAATTAAGACTTCATAATATACACATTTACACTACATAAACACTTGTTTGTATTTAATAACTATATTTTTCTTTCATGTGATCAGATACTGACAAATGATTCTTTTTCAAGGAGGCATCAATATGTATAGCAACCAGAAGATCAGTATATGGTAGGATGTTTGAATACCGTGCAGCTATGCAGAAACAAAATTAAGCAATACTCATACATAAACCTACTGATGTTCAAATAGAACATGTATATTCTTATAGATATTTCTGTTTTAATAACTAACATTAACCCAACAGAGACAAGAAGTCCAGAATGCAAAAATTAATATGGATACACAATACACTTTTTTGGGGGGGCCAAAATTTATCAAATGTATAACAAGCAGCTACTGGGCTTTGACCCTGCAAGGTGCTGAGCCTCTGGCCCCATCCAGCAAAACATTTAAGCATATTATGTAGATATAAGAAATTAATTATTCCACTGAAGTCAATGAGACTGTTCACATACTTAAAGTTACACACTTAAGTGGTTTGCTAGATTAGGCCAGAGTGCCCAGTCCCTCACAGGATGGTGCCCCAAAGGTACAGTGCTACCCTCAATACATTTGGTAGCAATAAATATCTGGGAAGGTTTAACGATAGCGTTTGATATAAATACTGAATGAATCATGTCAAACACTTGGAGCTTAGGCTCATTTTACAAAATACAATCCACATCTTGCTCCCGCCCTCTCCATGGAATGTATGCCCAAAAAGACAGGGGGTCACATGTGAGTGGCTGCAGAGGGTCAGCAAAAGGCAGGGGGGTGATCTGCACAACTTGCATGCCAGCAGCAAGTAGGGACTCCAGTCTGCTGTGGTATACAGAGGTTTGGCAGATGAAGTAGGGAAAGAACAGTGACACTGCCAGTGAATCCACTACAACATTCACTGGCCAACTTCCATACAGTCACAGAACCGTTTCCACTGATGCTCCACAGCCCTGGGCATGAGGCAGAATGCCATTTTACCAACTCCTGCTGAGTACCACTGTGCAAATCCTGTTTCTAGGCCTTCATACCAATGAGAGATTTTCTTTTTCTGCGTAAAGAGATTTTTTTTAAACTCAGTAAGAGTGTTGCCATTGTTAATAAGCCTTAATGATTAATGTTCGTATAGTGCTTCAAAAATATATGTACCATATAAGTGCTGCATATTATTACTGTTAAAGGCAATATTTGTATTAATATCACCTTTCAGAAGTTTCAGAACTTACGTAGCATCAGCACTTCCTTTAAAAACTCCTCTTTAGGACAAACACATTATATCACACCTTGGCAAGCTTGAAAAATGAAATGTTTTAGCAAAACTCAATTAAATAATTCCTGTTGATTTTCTGCATTTCCTTTCCCATTATGCCAATTACCAAGGTACTTGGGTCAAGGAATAAAATTAATTACCTATAATTCTTGTTCTCAAAAGGCAGCAGCATGAACCCGAGAGTCAGGATCTATTGTGCAAGAGCAAAGGTGTATTGTGACACTTAGCTCATATTTCTCTAGAGGTTTCACCTTTCTAATCATTCTGCCTGATTCATTCAGTGATGAAACAATTCACTGTTTGTTGCATCACAATTCATAACCATGGAAGCAGCCATGATATCACAAACAGTAAGGTCTGTTCAGCAAACCATTAAATGAGTAGTCTTTACCCACATCAACAGACCCATTTATTGCCAAAGTCATTAGACTTAGCAGAACTGGATTTTTATTCTTTTGTAATTTTGACAGATAATATTGATAGTTATTTGTAAGCATTTTTTTTATTTTTATCTATTTGAATTTTGCCAAATTTGGAAAATTTATAGCATGGAGTTGTGACGGGATCCCTGGGGTGCAGCCTGGGACTGTGGGACCGCTGTGTCCCCTTAACTCTCTATAGCCTGGGGTGTCTCTCACAATGCCTTGCTAGTGACCAGCAGCAAACTCCTCCAGGCGCTGTGATCACTCAGCACAACCGCATGTGGAGCCCCACACCCAGCTAGATTGCATGGATGTTCCCAGAGCCACTTATGAATCACACAGGGAAAGGCCAGATCCCCCCAGCTCCCAGCACTGTACCTCAGGAATATACCGTCTTGCACTGCTCAAGACGAGCGGTGCAAATTTATTAATTGGTTCACCACTTCATCAATGGAAAGTGAACATAGACCAGCCTTTGCAAAACCTTAGCACAATTGCCACACACTTCAGGCAAACTCTCTGGTAAAGATAAATAGTTAAAAAATATATTGACTACAAAAGATGGATTATAAGTGATAGGCAAAATGTGAGAGTTAGTTACCCAAAGAAAAGAAAATATAAGCACGCAGTCTAAACTCTCAACCCTATTAGACTGGGCAACATCTAGATTAAGCAGTTTTTCTCACCCCACTGGATATTTCCCCTTGTTGCCAAGAAGGCTAATGGCATTTTGGGCTGTATAAGTAGGAGCATTGCCAGCAGATCGAGGGACATGATCATTCCCCCCTATTCGGCATTGGTGAGGCCTCATCTGGAGTACTGTGTCCAGTTTTGGGCCCCACACTACAAGAAGGATGTGGAAAAAGTTGGAAAGAGTCCAGCAGAGGGCAACAAAAATGATTAGGGGTCTGGAGCACATGATTTATGAGGAGCAGCTGAGGGAACAGGGATTATTTAGTCTGCAGAAGAGAAGAATGAGGGGGGATTTGATAGCTGCTTTCAACTACCTGAAAGGGGGTTCCAAAGAGGATGGATGTAGACTGTTCTCAGTGGTACCAGATGACAGAACAAGGAGTAACGGTCTCAAGTTGCAGTGCGGGAGGTTTAGGTTGGATATTAGGAAAACCTTTTTCACTAGGAGGGTGGTGAAGCACTGGAACGGGTTACCTAGGAAGGTGATGGAATCTCCTTCCTTAGAGGTTTTTAAGGTCAGGCTTGACAAAGCCCTGGCTGGGATGGTTTAGTTGGGGATTGGTCCTGCTTTGAGCAGGGGGTTGGACTAGATGACCTCCTGAGGTCCCTTCCAACCCTGATATTCTATGATTCTCAGTCACATAAGAACTGCAGAATGAGTTCCTAAATTTGGCATCACTAAATAAGCCTGGCAGATGGAGAAGGCTACTTAAAAAGTTATCACTTTACTAAAAGATAATGATGGGAGCCATTTCAATGGAATCAGGATAAAATATGGAATTTTTAGAAGGCTCTCAGTAAAAATAGGTCTCTTTTAGGGGGTCAGAATATGGTCATAGAAATTTACCATGGGATATTTGGCAAATGGAATCAACTCAAAACATTTGTTTTGTATGGACAAAAAAAACCCGATTTTCCTCTTCGTATATCTGGCTGAGCTATTTTAATATCTTTTAATATCTTTAACTAGAAATCAACCTAAGTTTCATATATTTGTGCATCCATTTTTAAAAATAATTTATGCTTATATGTTATGCTCATAAGGGATGGAAGCCAAGTATAAGCCAGTTTGGACAGCTGTTGAGAAAGTTTCTCCACAAGAGTCTTCCAACAAATCTCATTCAGAGCCTACAAACCATCCCTAGTGCTAATCTTAGACTTTACCTGAGACTTTCTTGCTACATAAAATTATGCCAAATTGTGAAATGGCCTTGTAATTAATTGAAATATTCACTAAGGACTAGGGCGCTGGTCCTGCTCTCATAGAAGTCAATGGTAGAATCCCTACTGACCTCAGTGATCCAGAACTAGATTCGAGATTTAGACATCCAAACTCTATATATCAGTGACCTACACAAAAAAATAACTCTAAAGGTTCCAGATGCGAAAGACCAGTGTTTTTGAGATGCGCCCATTATTCTACCTAATACTTGTAATTCCAAATAATGATTAAAAGTGCACAAGCCAAGTCATCTTTCCTTCTTTGAGTCGTGTCCCTATGAGTGTTCCACTTCAGGTGACTCATGAGCAATATCCCCTGAAGAAGGACAGAGCTTAGGAGCTGGATCCAATAATAAAGAAAGGACTGCCATGACAACAACAGGGTCTGATCTAGAGGCATGTACCAAGGCATACCATTTGGAAAAAGCATGCACTGATGCCTGAGGTTTTGGAAATTTCAGTATGTCAGTATATTTTTTAATAATGCAATGGAGTTAGCTTAGGATCTTGTAGAATGGGCAATTATTCTCAAAGGAGGCTAAACATTAGAAACCTGGTAACAAACAAGAACACAACTAGAAACCCACTTGGAAAGTCTTTTGGTGAAGATTGTGGATCCTTTAGATCTGTCCACAACTGAAATAAACAGTCTAGGAAGCTTTCTGAGTGGTTTGGTTCTTTCCAAATAGACAGCTAACACCCTTCTAATATCCAAAGTATGGAGGACAGTTTCCTCTCTCGTTTGCTGTGGCTTTGGGAAAAGCACAGGAAGGTGGATAACTTAACTAATGTGGAAATCAGAGGCTATTTTAGGTACAAACTAGAGATGTGAGCATAACAATACCTTATCCTGAAAGAAAACAGAGAAAGGGGAGAGTGGAGGAATCAGCCATCAATGCTCATAGTTCCCCAACTCTGCGAACAGAAGTGATGCCCGCTAAGAACACCAGTTTCATAGACTAGTGCAGCAGAGAACACTTAGCTAGCGAATCAAAGGGAGGTTTCAAAAGACAATTAGGATACGTCGACACAGCCCTCAGCAGAAAGCCTTCCCGCCCAGGTTGACAGACTCAAGTTTGCGGGACTCACACTAGTGCTCTAAAAATAGCTATATAGACCAGGGGTAGGCAACCTATGGCACGCGTGCTAAAGGTGGCACGCAAGCTGATTTTCAGTGGCACTCACACTGCCCGGGTCCTGGCCACCCGTCCGGGGGGCTCTGCATTTTAATTTAATTATAAATGAAGCTTCTTAAACATTTTAAAAAGCTTATTTCCTTTACATACAACAATAGTTTAGTTATATATTATAGACTTATAGAAAGAGACCTTCTAAAAACATTAACATGTATTACTGGCACGCGAAACCTTAAATTAGAGTGACTAAATGAAGACTCGGCACACCACTTCTGAAAGGTTGCCGACCCCTGATATAGACAGTGCTTTGAAGTCATGGCATGGGCTGGAGCTCTACCTCTGAAATCCACCCCCTCCCTTATCTTCAGAGCCTGAGCTTCAGCCCAAGCTGCAACATCTACACCGTTATTTTTAGCATGGTAGTGCAAGCCTGAGTCTGGCTAGGAGGCTCGCTGCCATGGACTGTGTAAACATACCCTTAAGAACCAAGTTTAAATCCCATATAGAAGCAGGCTCTCTGATTTGTGGGAAAAAGTTAACCAACTCCTTGATGAATCTTGCCATTTGTGGGATGAGCAAAGATTGAGGCTATGTCTACACTACAATTTATGTCGGCATAACTTATGTAGTTCAGGAGGGTGAATAAATCATCCCCCAAGTGACATAAATTACACTGACATAAGCATCGGTGTGGACAGTACTATGTTGGCAGGAGAGCATCTCCCACCGACATAGCTACTGCCACTCATGGGGGCTGGAGTAGTTAAGCTGACGAGAGAGTACTCTCCCATCAGCTTAGAGTGGCTACATTAGAGAGCTTATAGCGGCGCAGCTGTATTGGGGCAGCTGGGCAGCTGTAAACTCTCTAGTGTAGCTGTGCCCTCCCCAAAGGAATGAAAGGCTGTAATAGCTGTCAAATGAACTCTGATGGAACTAATGGAAAGACCTCATAGACTTTAAGGTCAAAAGGGACCACAGTGATCATCTAATCTGACCTCCTGCACATTACACGCCACAGAACCTCATTCACCTACCCCTGTAATAGACCTCTAACCTCTGGCTGAGTTACTGAAGTCCTTAAATCATGGTTTAAAGACTTCAAGGTACAGAGAATTCACCATTTACACTAGTTTAAACCTGCAAGTGACCTGTGCCCCATGCTGCAGAGGAAGGCAAAACAAAAAACAAAAAAAAGGGTCTCTGCTAATCTGACCAAGGGGAAAATTCCTTCCCGAACTCAAATATGACCTGACTTCTTTAAATCCAACAAGTAATCAAGAACAGAGGGAATAGCTAGGTAAAAACTGTCACTGGATATATCAATGATGAAATCACTTTCATTTTTTTGAAGGTAAGTATGTCTGAGAGATATCTTTTTGCGGTTTAATAGGACCTATTGTACCTGTCGAACAGGAAACCTCTATCACAGAGAGCCATTGAGGAACCAAGCTCTGAAATGGAAGATGGCCAGGTTGGGATGGAGAGTCCCACCAGAGTACTGACAGAAGATGAAAAATGGTTGGAAGATGCAACGCTGGACAGGAAGTGAGGTGGATCAGGTAAGGGTACCAGACCTTCTTCAGACAAGTTGGAACTCTGGGTTTGTCTTGTCTGATCTTGTTCAATATCCCCAGAATCAACGGTATCAGAGAATATGGACAAAGAAGGCGCCTTGTCCAAGGAATGAGAAAGGCATTTCCCAGGGATTGATGACCCAGGCCTCATCTCAAGCAGAATTTCTTACACTTTCTGTTGACAGTGCTCACCAAGAGGTCCACTTCTGAAAACTTCCAGGTCAGGAAAACCTGTTTGAGGGTCCAGTACCCACTCAATCTTGTGAGGAAATGTCTACTTCAATAATCAGTCATGGTGTTATGCATGCACAGAGGATAAAAGGCTGAAGTGACAATGTGATTGGCTATAGGCCAACTCCACAGCTTTATTGCTTTGGCACAAAGAGAAGGGGATCTTGCCCCACCTTGATGATTTATGTGGAATATGCAGGCTATGTTGTTTGTTATGACTTTCACAGATTAGCCTAATTAAGTGAAAGAAGTGGATACAGGCATTCCTGACTGCTTGTAATTCTAGCAGGTTCATGTGTATGAGAAATTCTTGAGGCACACCATTTGTCTTGGATGGTGTGTCCCCTTTGGTCTGTTCCTCATCCCACGAATTACGCATCTGAAGTTATTGATGGAAGGAGGAGGCTGGATGAAAGGAAGTCCAGCATGGACTTTGGCTGGCTCCTTCCACCAACTGAGTGAGTCTAACACCCTACTAGGAACAAACACCATCTTGTTTAGACCATATTTGTTTGAGATATAAACTGTTCTGAGCCAACCCTGGAAGCAATTAAGATGTAACCTGACACGTTGTGCTATGAAAGTACAAGCTGTTACATGACCCAGCAGTTGGAGATTTCTTACCTTCATCTTGGGGCTTGTTTGACTCTTGGCAATAAAGTTTGTCAATGTCATAAGTCTAATTTCCTGTGGACAAACTCCGGATGTTACGGCATCCAAAGACGCTCCTATGAAATTTCTCTCTTGAACTGGAGTCAAGATGGACTTTTCAATGTGTGAGCTGAAGTTCTAAGTTGTGTAATAGGGACATGGCTGTCTGCATTGCAGAGAGAACTTCGATGTACAACTAGCCCTTGAACTGCCAATCATTGAGGTAGGGCTGATGAAGGTGAGCAGCGACTACTGCCAGGACTTTGGAGAAAACTCTTGGGGCAGATCAGAGATTGAAGATGAGCTCTCAATACTGGGAGTGATCTTGATACTGTAAAATGAAGAAGCCTCTTGTGAGAGGGGTGAATGGTGATGTGAAACTATGCGTCCTAAGAGCCACCAACCAATCTCCAGAATTTAACAATGGGATTATAGCTGGGAGAGTTACCATCTTAAATTTCTGTGATTTCACGAACGTGTTTAGAAATCTGAGATCCAACACGTTTCCATTCTCCACTGTTTTTTGGAACCAGAAAACACTTTGAATAAATTCCTTTCCTTCTGTGCTGGGCTGGAACAGATTCCATCGCCCCTATGCCTAGAAGAAGCTACTCACCGTGTGCAGTAATGATAGTTCAAGATGTATATCCCTGTAAGTGTGTCTGAGTCCCTGTGCTGCTGATCGGAGAACTTTGGCCCGTACATGCGCTGTCTCTCCTCATGCTGCACCGTGAGGCTAGCCAATGCACGCAGGCTAACCGTCCTCGTTACTTCTCTACCTCAAAGTCATAAGTGAGAACTCCGAAGTAGAGGGGAGGAGAGCAGCTAATGGATCACCAATAGGGGGACACACCTCGAAGAACCCAATGTTATAACCTCCAGGACCCATTTGAGAGATGTAATTTGCTCCCATGAAGGTCAAAAATGGGAAACACTGTCTCCAAAAGGAGGGGAAATGGGTAGTGTGATGCAGCTAAAGATACCCAAGGAGGGGATGGTCCGGCGCCTCGACCAAGCCCTTAAAATTGATGTTTTGATGAGGAGGGCTGGAGTGGTGGTAGTGGTCACCATGGGAGGCCTCGTCTTTTGATATCACGGTTTCCTCTTAGGTGGTTCAGCTAGTCTATGAAAGCCAGAGAATAGGACCAGACGGGATCTCTTGCCATTTGGGATCTGTTAAATTTTCTTTTATTTGCATGTGTGTGTATATATATATATATATATATATATATATATCAATCAACAGACCTGAATCCTTCCAGATGCACAAGGATTCATTGATGGACTCACTGAGAAGTTTCAGTCCGTCAAAAAGAAGGCTTCTATGGTACTCTGAACCTCCCTAGAAAATCGCAATAGATGCAACCAAATTGTTCGATACACGATGACAGCAGTTAGAGATGGAACGAGCTGCAGTGCTGGCTGCATCTAGGTGGACTTGCAACATTGTGCTTGCCAAGAGCTGACCCTCTGCTATGATGACCTATGATGTTCCTGATGTTCCGATGGAAAATAATCAATAAAAGTGTTGAGTTTACTGCAACTAGTGTGATCATACTTTGCCAACAGAGCCTCATAATTCACTATTCTAAACAAGAGGGTTACAGAAGAGTAAATTTTACACTGGAAGCCTGAGAAAACACCTGGGCACTATTGTGAACAGTTAATGTAGACATCTGCTTAATGTGCAGCTGCAGTCAGAAAAAAAAAACAACAACAAAATGTTAGGAGATGAATGGGACGAAAAACATTACAATGCCATTCTATAAATCAATAGCATGCTTTCACCTGGAATACTGTGTTCAGTTCAGGTCACCCCATCTCAAAGGACATAGCAGAAATGAAGAACATTCAGGGTTGGACAATGAAAATAATTAAGTTACCCCATCGTTGGAGGTTATTAAGAAGAAGGTTGGACAAACACCTGGCAGGAATGGTCTAAGTTTACTTGGTCCTGTCTCAGTGCAGAGGGCTGTACCTGATGACCTCTCGAGATCCCATCCAGACCAACACTTCCACGAGTCTATGAAAGTCACTTCACTAATGTGTAAAGAATTATCAAAACAAAACATAGTCCTTATAAAGAGAATCAAATGAAGACTTCTCATTAAAGTCTTCTGCATTTACCTGATATGGTTACTTTATCAATATATTTGATTTATCTAGCAAGATAAAGTTAACCTGACTAAGCTGTTTTAATTTCTTGAAGCTCCATATGTTCTCCTGAGAAAGATTACTAGCAGTCATTCTCCATTAATGCAAAAAGGGGTGCACTTTTGACCCTACTTGGTGCCACCTGCGAGGCTGCCCCCCAGATCTGTGGATTTGCAGGATCAAACCAGATCTGGGAACTTCACTACACAATGCCTGGTGCAATTACATCAACCATGATTACTCTGGAGAGTGCAACGGTCCTTTGGTGATGATTTTATATTTGACTTCTTAAGACAAATAACTTAGTAAAAATTGTCAATATTTTATTTCACAGCCACACAAAATAATTTTCATCTGACAGTCCTCATGCATGAACACAGCAGCTGTCAAAGAACTCAGACATTAAAGCAATTGTATTGCCTTCAGAGTGAAGCACTTTCATTAAAACTTGACATTTTGGCAGAATAAACTATTTTTAAAATAAATATAGCATTGTGTGCTAGAGGCCATACACATAATCCTGAAGGTTATTTAAATTCGTAACACTGAAGGAGAAGGAAAAATTTTGTTGCTTAATGAACACGTGAGTATTTAAGGTAGCAATGCTCACATTACACAGTTGATCTGTTCTGTTAGTCTGGTCTTCTGGTTTTTCATGTATTAATTGTGATTTTGGCATGGCAAAAGTTTAAAACCCTGTTTCTCTGTGTTTATAATAAGCATATTCATTGAAACCAGCAGACTAAATTATTATTGGTTAATCCAGAAAATTTAACTTAATGCACAATAGAAACTAAATACTAAATATTTAGCTCACTAAGGTCAATAGAGTAGATATAAGACAATGCACAATTTAATCATTTTAGGGAAGTTAAGGCCGATTTCTTAAATTAAGCAAGTTTAGAGTAATTACAACTGCAATAATTTGGAGAGTCCATTACACTAATTAAAGTAGTTACACTAATGATATTTTATCTTTATACCATAGTGAAGAATTAGTTGATTTCCCCACAACTAACATTTTTAAAACACTCTGTCTTTACTAGCTCCAAGTTTGGCAACAAGAACAGAAAACTCACCGTCTCCTTAAAAAAAAAAGTACAAGGCCATCTTTCATTTTCTCTGCAGAGTCAGAGTCCCTCAATTCTGAAAACAATTAGATGCCTCAATTCTTCAAAATTTTTGAACCTTTGTATAAAATGTCTGGATGTTCCTCTTATTGCAAATCCTACTATACACAGCAACTTTTCTTTGCCCTGTGGTATCCTAGCAGAAATTAAAATAGCAAGTTGTTCCTAGCCACATAATGAAATTCTAAAAACATTGAATTACCAATCCATCTCCATCCCTCCAACTACATTAACACATAACAGTCACCAAGGAAGTTCAATATATCTACAAACATCTCAATACCAACACATTAAATCCGCATCAATATGGTTCCTGTTCCACCTTATTCAACCAGTACTATCATGATTTATTTTACATATTATACTCATTCAACTCTGGACAAGAAGTTATTATAGATGTCAAAGTGTATATACAGAATGTTTCAAGATCAATATATTTTCCCAAATACACCACATAAATCAACATTCAGAATAAACTAGAAGCAGAGTAAAGTTCATGTACAAATAAAAAATTGACACCACTAGTTCTAACAAGAAGTGAAAAAACTTGGGATTTTTAGTTATGTGCAATTATATTGTTCTAAGAAGTGCTCCTTAGCAACAGATAGATAGAAAAAAAACAAAACGATAACTGTCTCAGTAATGTAATGTTCATGTGCAAAAGCAAGAGAGGTAAAGCAGTTTACAGAGCCTAGAGTTCAATCTGGCCTCTAAATCAAGACAATAATTAATTTCCTGTGTCTTGTGAATGTAAATCTGACCTTTAACTTCATTTTGTTTTACATTTTAGAATCGCAGAATCATAGGACAGGAAGGGACCTTGAGAGGTCATCTAGTCCAGTCCCCCTGCACTCATGGCAGGACTAAGTATTATCTAGACCATTCCTGACAGGTGTTTGTCTAACCTGCTCTTAAAAATCTCTAATGATGGAGATTCTTCAACCTCCCAACCTTACTTTTGTAAGTATATGGGATAATATGAATGTTACAACACTTAGTTACTTTGACTGTCATATGCGTTTTCCATGGTTTCTTTAACCATTTCTATAGTCCTCTCTTCATGAGGCTACAACCCCCAAGAGCAAAAGCTATCAGATGGAGCTTTTACTACAAAGTTTTCTTGTGAATACTCAAATATGACTGTTTTGAACCTTTTGATATGTATCTTCATTTTCAAAAACTTCTATTAAGATATAAAAATCTCTTTTCCATTAAATATGTATATTTATTTTAGTAAAAGTAGGAACTCAAACAGATGCTGTATTCCTAAATAAATACTATGTTAATCTTTCTCAGTGGCTTCAGAAGTAAGCTAACCACTGATGGAAAACAAAATTCTACAATGTGTAGCTTTTGGTAGAAAGGCATGTAATTCCCACAGTGATTTAAAAATCTCTGAAATGCCTCAGGAACTAGTTGAAAAGTATTTCTTGTGAATTTTTTAATGTACTTAACTCATTAGCAGTCACTACAGGGCAAAATCTTGTCATTAAAAGAGGTTACATTTTGTCTCTTTACCATACTTACAAGTAAATTTAGTTCTTACAATATTGCTCCTCAAGTTTTAACAACATTCAGGATCTTGCTTCTTAAAATTCCAAGAAACACTGAATACTTGCTTCAGCAAGAAACTATTTTCAGAACCACCACCACAGTAAAGTGTGGTTAGAATACACTATCTCCAAGTATTTTAAGTGCACGTAAAGAAAATAGATGATCCTAGAATGAATACAAGATTTATTTGGGGCACTCTGCTGATGTTAAAAGACAGACAAATGCAGATTCAGGCCCATCATTGGCAAAAATGGCAACCGATTTTGGTTGCTCTAGTTTTTGGTGCCTACCTCAAAACACTTTGGGTTTGGTTTTCAGAAGCACAGATCACTTGCAGCTTCTACTGACTTATCTAACTGGGCACTAATCTGTTTATGAATGTCACAGAATTAATTGCAAGAATCGATTTAGCCACAGTTACTCTTGGATTATTTTAATGTATGAAATATTCTTATACAACCATCAAAAATTTAGCAGTTCAAGTTTAATGGTTTATCTTTTTAATGATTAACAATTAAGCTTTCCCTGTGAGTAAACAGAAAGGGAAAGGTAGAGTTCCATCATTTCCCTCTGATGACTCCTCTCCAAAAGGCAATAATCCACAGGTTTCTGCACTTTTGTCTCTGGCAGGCAGACTCCAAAATGCATACTATTTTCTCCAGAAATCTTTGAATCTATTCACATAGGAGACTATACTATTGCAAGTCTTAAGAATGCAGTATTAATTCTATATCAGACTATGGGCCTAATCCTACAAACATGCACCATACTTTCATGAATAAAGTGTATATTTAAGCATTTGTAGAGTCAGACTCCATGGACATTTTCTTAATACTTTTAGGGTGAAATCCTGGAATTTTACCATTAATTTCCATGAGTTCAGGATTTCACCCTTACTCTCGCGCTTATAATAAAGTTATAATATATAACGGGAACAGGGCCAGCCTCAGGGATGACCCACTTGGCATGATCAAGAAGGTGTCATACGGCAGCACAGAGTTGCGTGCTGCTGGTGTGGGCTCAAAAGCTGCTCCTGGCTGGCAGGACAGTGCTGCGTGGGGGGGCACCCAGCTTTCTCCTTGTTTTCTTCCAGCAGAGGAACATGTGAAGAGGGACGAGTGGTGACACACAGATAGTGCTCACCCCCCCAGCCCCAACATTCCTCAGCGCCCCTCCTAGGGAGTTGCGAGAGGGGAGGGTGGAGCAACACCAAGTGCTTGGTCATGCAGGTCACTTTCCCCATCTGGACTGTGCCGTGAGGCGAGCATGAGAAGCTGCTGCTGTCTGTCCTCCCCTTACGCAGCCCAGTTGGGGAAAGTGACCTGGATGCAGGGAGCCCTGATGTAAATTCCTCGCCTCCCCTCTCACAGACCCCTAGGGGTGCATGGAGGAGCAGCGTTGCAGGGTGCAGGGGGGAAATGAGCAGCAATGCCAGCTGCTCCATACATCCAGGACAGTTTCCCCACATGGGCTCAGGAAGGGAGTGCAGGGGTTAGATGTGAAGGGGCACAGTGAAGGGGTCAGGGTGCAGGAGGGGAATGCAGGGGTTAGGGGCACAGTGTAGGGGTTAGAGCAGGCCTGCACAACTCGTAAAGCGGCGAGGGCCATATTACTCCAAAGAAAACAGCTGAGGGCTGACCCCCCCCCCCCGGCCCCGCCGAACCCCCCCCCCAGCACCACCCAGGCACCCCCAAAACACAACACTCCCCCCCAGCGCCGCCCCCCCCCCCCACGGAAACAACCCCTCCAGCGCTGCCGAAACACACCCCCCCCAGCGCCGCTCCCCCCCCCCCCCCAGCGCCGCCTGCCCTGTGGGAAAAAACCCTCCTTCCCCAGCGCCGCCCTGCTGAAACAGCAGTATTGAACCTTGGTAATATGTTATAGCTGCCCCTAAGGTAGTATAATTAAGGTAAAAGAAAAATGTCTTTTTGCTAGAAAGTAGAATAAGATCTTCCCCCCACTTTGTAATCAGTTGCCCTGTTGAATGAATGAGGTGTGAATGAGGAAGGTGTGGAAGGCAGCACCTCCAGACAGCTGCAACCCTTGGAGAGGGGATGGGAGCCAGACCAGATCAGTAGAACAGGTCAGCCACCTACTCACCGCTCGCCTCCTCAGCCCCCCTCCCCTAGCTCGCCTCCTCACTCCCCGCCACTGTCCCCCCACCGCCCCGGCTCACCTACTCAGCCCCCTTCCCCTGCCGCCGGCTCACCTGCCCCCTCCGCCACTGCCTGCCCGCTCGCCTCCTCAGCCCCCCCTCCCCTGCCCCCCCGCCACTGCCTGCCTGCTCGCCTCCTCAGCCCCCGCTCCCCTGCCGCCGGCTCACCTGCCCCCCCGCCACTGCCCGCCTGCTCACCTCCTCAGCCCCTCCCCCCGGCTCACCTACTCACCCCCCGCCACCGCCCGCCCGCCTCCTCAGCCGCCTCTTCCCCCGCCGCCTGCCCCCCTGCTACTGCCCGCCCGCTCGCCTCCTCAGCCCCCTGGCTCGCCTACTCACCCCCCGCCACTGCCCGCCCACTCACCTCCTCAGTCCCGCCCCCGCTGCCTCACCTGCTCCCCCACCACTGCCCGCCTACTTGCCTCCTCATCCCCCACCACTGCCCGCCCGCTCGCCTCCTCAGCCCCCCTCCCTCACCCACCGCTTGCCTACTCACCCCCCACGGGCCGCACAGTGAGCCCACCTACTCACCCCCCGCGGGCCGCACAGTGAGCCCACGCGGGCCGCATGTGGCCCCTGGGCCGCATGTTGTGCGGGCCTGAGTTAGAGGCACAGGGGGGCAGGAGTTAGGGGTGAAGGGGGAGTGCAGGGATTGGGGTGAAAAGCGCACAGTGCAGGGTTTGCCCATGGGGGACGGGGCACCAAAGTACAAGTTTGCCCAGGGCACCATTTTCCCTAAAGCCGGCCCTGGAGAAAAACAGCGAGTACTGAGATGGCAAAAGAAAGAAAGAAAAAATAGGACAATTATACAATGCATTCTAGCTGCATTTTAATTCTTATACCTTTCTGTTTACTGAATGGTTTAACACAGAAATCATATTTTTAAAAGTACTTTACACAAAAGGAATAAACATCATAACAAAATATTCATTAGCACCATTCACACGTGCAAGTGCATCCCACAAGCTATGTGGCCTACAATGTTGACATGTTTTAAGATATTCTAAATAACTAGTATTGTATGAAAGTAAGAATTTACAAGAAGAATTTCTCAGAGAAAATATGATGGCAGCATGAAGCATCTAGAACATGCAAAAGACTACATTAAATGAACATTATTACAGTTTCAAAGTCAGGCACTCAAGAGTTAGGAAATGCCAAAATTAAGGTTGCCCGGGCAGCCCTAATTTGCCCCCTTTGCATTATAATACAATCTTTAATTTAGGGATGTAAAATGTTAACCAGTTAACCAGTAAGCATTAGTCTTACCAGTTAACCCGCCTTAACCGTTAGCTCCCGGGCCACCTGGCCAGCCCCAATGGCCCCGCGCCAGCCGGAGTGGCGCCAGCCACGCCAGCCAAAGCAGCCCAGCCCTTTGCCGGCCCTTTAATCAATTAACCATTTAAATTAAATATTTTTAATCATTTAAACAGTTAACTTTTAAAACTTTATTTACATCCCTACTTTAATTACTAGGGCCGTCGATTAATCGCAGTTAACTCACACGATTAACTCAAAAAGATTAATCGTATTAAAAAAATTAATCTTGATGAATCAGTTTTAATCGCACTGTTACACAATAGAATACCCACTGAAATTTATTAAATATTTTTGGATGTTTTTCTACATTTTCAAATATATTTATTTCAATTACAATACAAAATACGAAGTATACAGTGCTCACTTTATATTATTTTTATTACAAATATTTGCACTGTAAAAATGATAAAAGAAATAGTATTTTTCAATTCACCTCATACAAGTACTGTGACTGAACTCCTTGGGGGAGAACTGTATGTCTCCTGCTCTGTTTTGCCTGCATTCTGCCATGTATTTCATGTTATAGCAATCTTGGATGATGACCCAGCACATATTGTTCGTTTTAAGAACACTCACTGCAAATTTGACAAAATGCAAAGAAAGTACCAATTGGAGATTTCTAAAGCTAGCTACAGCACTCAACCCAAGGTTTAAGAATCTGAAGTGCCTTTCAAAATCTGAGAGGGACATGCTTTCAGAAGCATGCTTTCTTAAAAGAACAACACTCTGATACCGAAACTACAGAACCCAAACCAACTTCTGCCGGTGGCATCTGACTCAGATGATTAAAATGAACATGCGTTGGTCCCCACTGCTTTGGATCATTATTGAGCAGAACCCATCATCAACATGGACGCATGTCCTCTGGAATGTTGGTTGAAGCATGAAGGGACATATGAATCTTTAGCACATCTGGCACATAAATATCTTGTCTACAACAGTGACATGCAAATGCATGTTCTTACTTTCAGGTGACATTTTAAACAAGAAGCGGGCAGCATTATCTCCTGCAAATTGTAACCAAACTTGTTTGTCTGAGTGATTGGCTGAAGTAGGACTCAGTGGACTTGTAGGTTCCAAAGTTTTCCATTGTTTTATTTTTGAATGCAGTATTTTTTTTTACATAATTCTACATCTGTAAATTCAACTTTCACGTAAAGAGATTACACTACAGTACTTGTCTTAGGTGAATTGAAAAACGCTATTTCTTTTGTTTTTTACAGTGCAAATATTTGTAATAAAAATATAAAATGAGCACTGTAGACTTTGTATTCTGTGTTGCAATTGAAATCAATATATTTGAAAATGTAGAAAACATCCAATAAATGTTATTCTATTATTGTTTAACAGTGTGATTCATCACGCGATTAATTTTTTTAATCGCTTGATAGCCCTATTAATTACATGATCACACATTATTTATCCCCTAGACCCTCTGCCTCAGTCAATGCACAGGATGGACCTACACTGGGTTGTGTAGTGAAGACAACTTGTCAGTAAAACTCCTGCTTCATTTGTTACCCAAGGTGTGTAGTGAATGAGGCAGAGGACTGCAGGAAGAGAAAGTAAGGTCTCCAGATTAAGGCATTTGAATGTTGTGCTCAGCTCCATGCCCTGGTACAGATGGATTCCTCAGGAAATTTAGTTGCTAAAATCCAAGAAGTCTCTACTGAGCACCTACAAACTGCAATTTTTCAAAGGCGCACATCTTGGCCGGATTTTGACAAGGATGGCAAGAGGTACCCATTGCTGACACAGAGGTCAACTCGAGACAATTTCAAGTCCCTGCTCCAGAGCATGGGGCCCCTAGAGCTAATCAAAGAAAAGGTCACCAGAATGTTTTTTTACCATGGGCAAAACGACTTATTTTCCCTAACCTCTGAACTGCTTTAACTGACATTTTCCAAAAAAATTCAGCATGAGAGTGTGTGTGTGTGTGTGTGTGTGTGTGTGTGTGTGTGTGTGTGTGTGTGTGTGTGTGTGTGTGTGTGTGTGTGTGTGTGTGTGTGTGTGTGTCAGAGAGAGAGAGAGAGTAAGAGACACAGACAGACAGACAGCATTCACAGTATGTCCAGGCCTTCTTGAGCTAGTAGAAGTTTTAAAGAACAAAAGACACTAGCAGAGCCTCATTACATGCTGCATGCTAGCTGTAGTATACCACAATGCTTGCCATGACAGCAGTTTGATTCTCAGCGTTAACAGTCAGAACAAAAATTGACAAGCTTGTCGTTTCATATATTGTCTAGAGCCTGGCTACATTAGCAGGGTGGGAGAAGTCACTTCCCTTGATGTTGGAGAAAAAATGCTCTTACACCGAGTAGTGCACATAAATCTACAAGGTATGCTTGCGGGTCCATACCAAATTTTGATTTCATAACACGAAGATGCCAAATTTAAAGGAATATCTGCAGCTGTATTTATTCTTGTCATAGAATAATTATTGAACCCAGAGTACTTTCCTTCACTGTTAGACATTTGATCATTTATATATAAGGAAATATCCAGCTGAATGTCAAGGTTATAATGTGGTAGTAATAATATAAGTAACAAGGTAATAATATCTTTACTATGCCTAATTTACTACTGTTTTTCTTTTTTAGTGTGCTTCAGACTAAAGTTAATTATTTTGTACTTTGAGGCATCTCAAATATAACAGAAAAGGGTCTGTGTTCAAAGAATGTGAATATGTATACAAGGATGTTCTAACACTCTTAATTAGATAAACAAACAATGTGTTTCTTTCATGAAGGAATATTGTTTTAGGTAAGTACGTTCAGTAAAAAAAAAATTCCAATAAAAAGTCAACACATTCTAGGTCAGTTTAACTGTAACTGAAATTGTGAAATATATTAACAAAATATGATGTGCCAACGCCTCAGTTCTGTTTTCCTTTTCCTTCCAATTTAGCTTCCTGTGGTAAAAAGAAAGATATCAAACCACTCATACTACAAGTTTCAGCTACTTTCCCCAAGACAGAAAATGTGCAGCCAACGTGCCTGAATATTAGATGTCTGCCATATATTGCAAGTATAAAATGTTTTTAAGTAGATGCACCTTAACAAAGAACAATCATTTGTATTTCTATCACATTAGGCCCAAGATCAGGTCATGTGCTGGAACAACTCATGAGAGGGCTAAAAGTTAGACAGAAGACTCCACACCCCCTTAAATCATGGGAATGCTACTGCACAATGTGGTGAATGTGTGCAGATTTTTGAAACCCACAGACAGCAGGGGGTGCACCCCTCCGAACCTATAGGTCTTAGATACAGAGGACATGAGGAAGGTTGTAGATGATCTGAGCAAACCCAGCAGCACAATTCCATCTAGAACAGTGCTGATGGCTGAAATCTAGCCCTCCTATGTAAGGGGGTTTGAATGTGCAGAGGAGCAACCCATATGAAATAAGACAACTGGGTCAGTATTAATCCAGGAGCTATTTTTTGTGAATTTGACAGGGTGTGATGCTGCAGAGAGTGTCTCCCTAAACTCATGGAGAACCAAAACACATGGCAAGTCTTCCGCAGGGTTCGAGGTAAGGATGATCATAGACTTGACTCCCTTCAACAGGTCTTGGTCTGTGTAATCTAATTTTCTAATATAGTCATGCCTTCCATCCAAAAATTCAAAAAGGATGATTCTTCCCCAAAACAATTAACAGAGAAATATCAATCCATGTACCCTGACCAGAAACAGTGAGGCACTCAGACCTTACATCAAAAAGTCTTAGCAGGGTACTTTAGGAGAGGTTGATAGGCAAAGGTTCTACATTTACACTTGAAGGGGCCATTACTACCCCAGCTTTTGGAGTAGGTTCTGTTTTGAGAAGCATAGAGTAGACAGAGGTAATGGCATTGAAAATTCTAACATTATCAGTCCAATGTACACTATAACAAAAGAGAACAAAGTAAAATTCTTAGTAATTTATTCAGTTCTCCTATACAAGTCAAGAAAATGAATTTTCCTCTCTTCTTGTCCATCAGGTGAAGACAAAATTAATTGGTCCATTAGCATCAGCTTGCCTTGTAGGTTGTTCCACCTTCTAGGTGTTGGCACCCTGTTTAATTTAGTTCAACATTCAGAAATAAATTTTGGACTTTGCAAGCACCTCTTGCTGGTAGGTAGCAGGAATCTCAAGGTTTCTACACAAACACCTTAATTCGGCTACACTTTTCCAGTTGCCTTGTGAGATATCAAAGCCCTAGGCAATTTCATTCTGTGTTTCCCCTGTGGCCAACAGGAGGATTTAGGTAAATGGATGCTTAGCTTTTCAAAAGTGCCCTAGTCAGGTGGCTGTATGGAAATCTACGACCAGTGCCAGAAGTGAGCACTCTCTGCCCCATCACCATTTCAGTACTTCATGCTTCCAGGTGAAGCACCACCAAACACCCAACCCCACACCTCAGTAACAGGTTTCCCAATTTTGTACCTTAAAAACCTGGTCACCATACACAGAAGTAGCAGCAATATCTATTGCTGGGTCACTGGAGTGTGGAGGAGAAAAATCAACTGGCCCCAGCTGAAGTGGAAGATATCTCTTGTTCTTCTCCTGCACATAGTGTTTCCTCCATGGCACAGGAAGAACAAGGAATTAAACTGACCATGATCACATCAGTTTCATTCTGATGTTCCTGCAGACACGAATGGATGAAGTATTAGGTGTAGCACCATTTTGCAATGCTTAGCAAATAAATAAATAAATAAAAGGTGCAAGGAGAGAAGACAAATAAGGAGAGGAAAAGGGTGAGATTTTAGAAGGGGCAGATGCACTGGTGTCCTATGGATAATGAATGTTAACTTAGGACTAATTTTTTTATCAGGTCACTTTTGCCACAGCAGTAGGAAGGAGTGCTGGAATTACAGGGCATTTGAGCTCCAAAGGATAGTAGCATCTCCCACTGCTTTCTATCTCTTCTGGCAAATGGTAGGGAGACACCTCCAAACCTCCTCAGACAAAAGAAAGGCTTGCTATAATGGTAGAGGGTGAAAAAGAGGGAGGAAGCTCCCCAGCAAGACAGGAGAGGAGAGAGACTAAAGCAAGGAGGAGTGAAGAAAGATTAGGTGGGGTTAAGATACGCTCAATTATTCCTCGAACTTGTCATGATCACCAAGCATCTAGTTCCCCACAGGTATCATAGCGAAAGTGGGTCCTCCCCACTACCCTCTCTCCGCCGTCAGGTCAGTCCTGTTGTGGATGAGCTCAAGAAGGGCACTGCATGCCTTGGCGATGGCATGGAAAAAGGCATAGAGATTTTTCTTGTAAGAAGATGATTGATAAAGCAGAGAGCAATGTGAACAGACCATCTTCTTAAACAGCTTTTTGACTAGTCTCAGTGCTTCAGTAGATAGGACCTTAGAGATAATACTGAGATTGGGTTAAAAGTAAGATCATACCTAAAATTACCAGAAAGAATATCAGTAGAATAGCTAGGCTAGCCAACCAAAATCTGCAGTTATCCTCATCTGCCTTGAGCCTTCCACACAGAACACCAAAGTCTGTATTGACTGAAAAACACCTCTTGATAACTGGTACTCTCCAAAGTGAAGGGGATCTCCACTTCATGTAAGGACCAAACTGAACTCCACTGACTTTGAAGTTCCACCTGCTTATATCTAGACTGAAATTGGTCAGAGCCAAATTCATAGATTCTAGGACTGGAAGGGACCTCGAGAGATCATCGAGTCCAGTCCCCTGCCCTCATGGCAGGACCAAATACTGTCTAGACCATCCCTGATAGACATTTATCTAACCTACTCTTAAATATCTCCAGAGATGGAGATTCCACAACCTCCCTAGGCAGTTTATTCCAGTGTTTAACCACCCTGACAGTTAGGAACTTTAAGTTTTCAGTTTAAGCCCATTGCTTCTTGTTCTATCCTTAAGAGGCGAAGGTGAACAAGTTTTCTCCCTCCTCCTTATGACACCCTTTTAGATACCTGAAAACTGCTATCATGTTCCCTCTCAGTCTTCTCTTTTCCAAACTAAACAAACCCAATTCTTTCAGCCTTCCTTCATAGGTCATGTCCTCAAGACCTTTAATCATTCTTGTTGCTCTTCTCTGGACCCTCATCATTGGTATAAGGTGCAGCTCTGCTGAAGTCAATAGATTTGCATCCTTTTACAGCAGAGCTGAATCTGATCCCATGTGTATTGTTCCTTCTAGATGTAATGGTATACAACTTGAAACAAGCTCTGAGTTACAAGAAATCAGCCAAGTGATGGTGCCACAGCAATCAGGGAATGCTGGTTTTTAAAAAGTATAAACTAACAAATAAAAACAAAACTTTTCTAATGGGTAACCTATGCAGGTGTCTAATCTTGTCACGGATGCCCATCTTCACCTATTTGTTTCACATGTTGCATATTGTTTCAAACTAGATAATAGGTTCTCTGGGACAAAGGCTATATCTTGTTTGTACAGTGCCCAGCGCAATGGGGCCCCAACCCCGAAGGGGGCTTTTGGGTACTATCGCAATATAAACAGAAACCTCTAGACAAATGAAAAAAAGAGGAAGAAAAAAGTATGAAGTAGCTGCTGGTGGGTGATGTGTTCTCTTTTGGGATTTTATTTACTCAGGGTGCAGGGGCAACAGAAGGCCCTAAGCTCAGTGGAACCATAGAAGTTCCACTGCATGTGGGCAAAGAACTGCACATCAGGCACATACACACTAGAGCTGGACTCCACATCGGTTCCACATAACCTACTACAAGTTTGGGGAACATACAGATGGAAGAGTAAGATGGACAATGGCTCTATAACAAGGGTTGGCAAACTACGGCCCAGGGGCCGCATCTGGCCGCATCTGGCCCTCCAGACATTTTAATCTGGCCCTCAACCTCCTGCCGGGAAGCGGGGTCCGGGGCTTGCCCCGCTCCAGTGCTCCAGCCAGGCATGTCCCCTCTCCCGCCAGGGGGCTCCGCACGCTGCCCCCGCCCAAGCACTATCCCTGTAGCTCCCATTGACTGGGAACCGCGGCCAACAGGATCTGCAGGAGCAGTGCCTGTGGACAGGGCAGTGCACAGAGCTCCAGGACATACTGCTGCTTCTGGGAGCTGCTTGAGGTAAGTGCCACCCAGAGCCTGCACTCCTGATCCCTTCCTGCACCCCAACCCCCTGCCCCAGCCCTGATCCCCCTCCCGCACTCTGAACCCTTCAGTCCCAGCCTGGAGCATCCTCCTGCACCCTGAACTCCTCATTTCTGGCGCCACCCCAGAACCCGCACCCCCAGCTGGAGCCCTCACCCCCTCCCACACCCCAACCCCAAATTTTGTGAGCACTCATGGCCCGCCATACAATTTCAATACCCAGATGTGGCCCTCAGGCCAAAAAGTTTGCCCACTCCTCTATATTCACATCCAGTAATTAGATCCATTGTCCACAAACCCTTGCATAAGATGTGTGTAAAATTGTTCTACATCTTGCCCAAAGGTTAAGGGTGGGTATACCTCATCCCCCATCTAGCTCCCAACACAAAACCTGCTTGCTCTTTGTGCATGGAACCAAGCGTGGTCAATCTCTCCATCTCAGGGCGCTAGAAAGCTATTTCATTGGAGAACATAAAACACAATCAACAGGTCAATAACTTTTTTTTTTTTTTAAATCTGTATGGTGGTAGTACCTAGGACCCCCAATCATGGATCAGAACCCCCACTGTGCTAGGTGCTGTATAAACACATACCAAAAATGGTTCCTGTCTCAAACAGCTTACACTGTACGTAAAGTTCCTGTATTCATCACTTAAAAGGAATATGCTAGATGCCTGGGAAACTGCAGAATCTCCCTTCTCACCTGGCTTGAGTTTTCAGAAAAACAAATCCATACTCTCTAGCTGCATAGCAGTTCATCTGGTGCAATGATAGCTAGCTATTTCCACTGCTAGAAACAAACAAACAAAAACATTAAAGGAGAAACAGAATACTATTCTAGCAATCCTAACTCATGCAAATCTGCAACATTATTTACATATACATAAGAAGAGGAGGTTAGAAAGTAAACAGAAAACTAAAAGATCTTACAGGGGAAGTTTGTCTCCACCTGCTGGATGGAATGAAAGCAGCAAACTATCCATGTGTAGAAGGTACAAGAACAAATTGACTTCAGAACTTGCATCTACATTTCAATACAGCCATGTAATGTTCAATATAAATTTCTCTAGAATCTGGACTATTGAAATATGACTATATAAAGTATGACAGATTGTGTTTAAAAATTAGTGGTTATTTTCTTGGTGCCAGAGTTTAATAATGAAAACAGTAAATAATGCCACCAAGCACATACATAGTGCCTTTCCTTAGAGGATCTCACAGCACTTTGCAAAACTGGGTGATCACCATTAACCCCATTTTATAATGGGTTACATGACTCCTCTCCCCAAGAGGCAGGCATTGCACAGGCACTAGCAGATAAAGTTTACCCACCCTGCCACACCGTTTTTCACCAAAAGGAGACCACTTAATGGTCAAATGGCAATTTAGTTTATCCTAAGGATTACTGTGGAATGAATGCCAGCAAATGTTTCCATTTAATCCCAACACAATTAGGCCAAGAAGTGCTAAATGCAAAAGAGGAGTTTTCTTATGTTGGCAACCTCAGGTTGGTCAGACATGCCATCTACTTTAAATTGCTTATATTAAGGAACATGTAATCCTAACTAACGTGCATGCGCACACATTCTCCAGAAAGTATTAATCATGTTTACTAAGGAGAATTCCATTAATTAGTTGTCAACCTATCTTGCGCAGATTACTTCTTTTTCTGGCATTTTTAAATGGAATTCTTTATAATTCCTTAGTATCATATTTAATACCAGCACTTTAAGACAGCCATATTGGTTTTATTTTAAAAGTCCGCTCCAGCATGTTTTTATAATATACTTAACTGCCTACTGTAGAGGAATTGATGCCAAATGTTCATTATGGCAACAAAGAACACTGGTGTAATCCCGTTCTATTGTCCTCACCTATTTTTGGAGCCTGATTTGGCAACCTTCCTGCCCACTGTGAAACAACTGAGAAAAATAGTTAATTGTATATGGTATACAGCCTCAGTAATGTTATCAGAGTATATAGCACCCTCTGTGCACAAATTATACTTCCAGTTACAAGTGTGTAACTATCAACTTCAGAGGATTCTTCTGTATTTATGTAGTGAGTAGAATTTGACCCTCAAGTCTCCTGGAACCCCATCTTCTTGTGGTATTAAATCTCAAAATGAAGTTTTTAGGGTAATATAAAAATGGGTCCAGGCACAGAACAGCAGGAGTTTCACCTGCCTGCTCTCTGCTATAAGATTGCCAATTGTGCAGTTACTTGGCAGAAAAATAGCTAAATTAAACTATCATGAGTACGGAAATAGAGATCTAAATAAATAAAATCTAATGAAGAAATTCCAGATAGTACTTTATTCCAAAACTGATAGACCTATGCTAGATGTAAAATAGATGATACAGAATAAATAGACTACAACTTATCAGTGTTTATTCAATAGTATTGAAAAATACTTTAGATATATTGTTTGTAATATCAGGGTTATTCCTTTGAACATTTACCAGAATCATCATTGAAATTAAGAACAGTTGAGAGATTTGCAGCTAAATAGATTTCAAATGTTAAACACTCAACATCTAAATGTATTTCAGACTAGTTTGTATTAAAACATTTTTCAAAGGAGTATTAAAAAACGCTAGGTAACTTTCTTACTTCAAAAAAGAAAAAGATAATCCTGGAAATTACAATAATTGAAAAGTCCCTCTAACTGTAGGCTCTCACTTCAACCCATATTTATAAACATTTTAAACTGAGAATTCTCTGGAAAAAAGCAGAAAACAAAAAAGAACACTGAACACTTGTCTTTAGAGGAGAATAGATATATAACATTAACAGCTTACTGTGGATAGTGGTTTAATCAGGAAGTAGCCATTATCCTTTCGCTACAGAGCAGTGACAGCACTCCAAAACAACAAGCCGTGATATTTTTTCTCAGTTAAGAGGACTGAAAGAACACATACTATTTTGCTCCAGCTTTGCTGACCCCAAAGGTCACCAGATGTCTGTTATCAAAAGCTATCATGAAAACATAATCCAAGCAAGTATTTACAATGCTAGATTTGTGGAAACATCTAAAATCTGTCTAACACAACCTCTCTCTGTGTGTATTACTCACAAAACATGGCTGTCTTATTCAGAGATTAGCAATTATTGTAATGAGATACTGTCGGAGAGGGTCAAATAGTACTTCCTGCAGTTTACACATCTTGATTTCCTGGTAAACAAACTGAAAGGCAGGTGGAGCACTTAGATCACTGGTAAACAAGTATGCTCACATGACCAAAAGCAACCCAGGTGAACTAATTAGTTGCAAATACAATGTATAATTGTTCCAACTTAACTGCATCAGAAATAAAAATAACTAAGCAAAATGCAGATTTTTAACACTGGATAAATGGCAATTCTGTACTACATGATGTTTTTTAAGCATGGCTAAATATAAAAGAATCATTTAAGTTAACTGAAGTTCAAATACACACATGCAATAAACTGCTGCTGAAGTTCTATTAGAGGAATCAGTACACATCTTATGATAAAAACTCAATCACAAAAGTTATTCTTAGAAAAATCTGAAATCTGAGAAACAATTGCTAATAGCTGTATTTGGAGGTTTATAATTTTCACCCTCTTTTCAGAAGTGAAAGGAAATAAACAATAGAACTTTCTAAAAAGATATTATGTAATATATTATTTAAAAGCAACCAAAATTAACTCTAAAGTGCAATTTAAAAGAAAAATAAAACAATGGTTGGATAAAGATGTCAATTGCAGGCTCCTTCACAGCACAGAGCAAGAGGCTAGTTGGTTTGATAGCTTGACACAAAACAAAATTGTCACAGATATTAGCTTGGAAGGTTGTGATGTTATTTAAGTGTCTAGAATCCCTCCTCCCCCCGCTGCCTGCTGAAAAGGGGGTGCAAGAGCCTCTGGTAGAGAAGAATTTGAGCAATAAAAATAATCCTCTACTCCAGATATTTAAAAAAATATCTAATGTGCAAGAAGTGAGAGAATCTGCACTTAATTTCTCTAAAATACATTTTTGTTGTAACTATCTCCTCAAATCCTTCATATTTCAACTGGATACTCTTCCCTCCCCCGCTCCAAGGGAGGCAGTGGTCACTGAATGCCTTTGACCACCTAAGACTGTTTTCCTCCCAAAAAATCTTAGTCACAGAAGGAACTGACATCAGCGGGAGAAGGCAATTGCTTCCCTATTTAACTGACAGAATCCACCAATGAAGAAAAGTTAAGCGGGTCCAGTTTACAATCACACTCTCCCTGATGGACTTTCTTCAGGAGTTGACTGGGGCCATGACACTATAAAGAGTAAAACCCCATAAAAACAGTGACCAATGGGAAAGGAAGCCTCTTACCCTCAAGAGTAACATGGGGAGCACACAAAAGGGACATCAACTTTCCTCTCTGAGAAACAGTTCAGCATTCAGCCACAGGAAAGCAGCGAATTGACAAAGCTGGAGAATGAAATCCAGGTACAGAATGGGCATTGGCAATGCAAATTTCCACTAACTATACCATCAATGTACCCTGACCCTATCTCAAAATCACCTCTAGGAACAAGGACCTGATCCAAAACCTATAAAAGTAAATTGAAAGAATCCTATTCACTTCAGGGGGGGTTGGATCAAGCCTAGAGAGCATATCCTAGGCTGAGGCCTTGTCTACACTAGAAAGGTTTGCCGGTATAGTGGAGAGACAGCTTATACTGGAAAAAGAGTTCTTTTGCTAATATAGCTATACCAGTTCCACAAATAAATAAGCAGTATCGTCAAAAGGACATTTTTGCCAGCACAACTGCGTCTACACTACAGCTTTTACCAGCCTAGCTATGTCTGTGTTTTTTTCGCATTCCTAGCTGACTTAGCTATGCTAGCAAAACTTTTAAGTATAGACCAGGCTTGAGTGTTTCTACAAAGACTGCCAACAATGGTACCATCGCAGTGCTAAAAGTATGATGATGGTTTGAGTAGGACACCTGTCCACCAATAAACCAGGCCCCATGATTAAATGTAGTTCATAAATTAAAACGTTCCAAAAACTATGCTAATAATATCAGCAAAAATAGTAAAGGACTCTTCTTGTAAAATATTTATATTTTACACTGTTGATTTAAAATATTATCTTGAGATTTTTAAATGTAATAAAAGATTATTTCATGCATTAGCATGGCCATAATTATTGTAACAAAATGCAGAGAAACAACTCATTCCCTTTAAAAAAAAAAAAACTATTTCAAAACTTCAAAATTGTATTGCTGGAATTTGTTGGTTTGTTTTTTTTTCTTACAAAAAGTGATTCTTGTCAAAAGAGATGGTTAAAAAATACAAATCTTCAAGCAGAAATAGAGCCTTGTGCTTAGAGAAAAATCTCAACAAAGCTCTCTTTACGATAGTTTAAAAAATACCTTTCCATAAACAGTACACAGTTCATAGTGAAATCAATGGGAGTTTGCCTCTGACTTCACGAGAAGCATAAGAGATAGTGAGTTAGGGTCTGACGTTAGAAACTTTTCACCCAAAAAATACTTACTCACAAAAATAGTCCCAATGAATTTAATAGGTCGTACACGATGTAGGGTTTTTATGGGATGGGATATGTGTACTAGAGTTATTATTCAGATATTAGCTACTGAGGTGAACAATTCTTCTCAGATCATTTCAATACACATTACCCACACTGCAAAAAGTAATTAGGTAAAGTGTCTTTGCTATGGTACATGAAATGAAGGAGGATACACACACACACAAATATGATATCGGCAACAACAAAATAGGATACATCTTTGGTAAATGTTCCCAGCTCACCCACAACTCCAAGCCAGATACCAGTGTTAACAAGATTACACGCAATAAGGGTTATTTTCTGCCCCTTCCAACCACCAGAGGCCCTCCAGGGACTCATCTCACCTCACACTTGTCAGTCACTTGCTTAATCGTATAATCCCCAAGTCTCATGAGGCCCCAAAACTGCTAAAATATTGGAAAGTTTAAAAAGAGATCTGACAAGGTAAGGAAACTGTTTCTGTGCTTGCTTCATTTAAATTAAGATGATTAAAAGCAGCATTTTTCTTCTGCATAGTAAAGTTTCAAAGCTGTATTAAGTCAATTTCCAGCTGTAAATTTTGAAAGAACAACCATAACGTTTTGTTCAGAGTTACAAACAACCTCCATTTCCGAGGTGTTTGTAACTTTGAGGTTCTACTGTAGGCATATTTTTACTCTTATCTGTACTTTCAGACAGCAAGCAGTTCTGCGCTAACAAGAACATTCAGGTTGACCTTCAGAGGTGGCTCTGAGTAGAGTACATTGCAGTAGACAAGGGTAAACGTAATAGAAGTCCTGGACTGTTGGATTTCTGTTGCTCAGTCCACATTAGAGAGGAAGGGCTACAGTCTCCAAGTAAATGGCAAATAGTGAAAGGCATTATGGCCAGAGCTTTGCATTTTACGTTATTCCTTAGGCACCAAATTTGCTGCAGAATCCACATGTCACTATAAAACTTTCCTTTAAAACAAAACAAAAATCTTCTAGCTGATATAGCTGTGAACATAACCTCCTGAATATGAACTGAATGAAACTGATGCAGTCATCTAAGTATACAAACAGACAACATAAAAATGGCTCTGAACAGTGTGAACTTCCCCCATTCATCTCCATGATGTGTTAAATCTGAAACTTAATGCTGATGATTTCACATCAGTGTGGTTAAATCTTTCACTACTAATGATCTGAGCAAGAATACCCAGCTAACATGTATATCCATTTATGTTAGCTGCACGGACAGATATTCATGGGCAAGGAGAGACCAGTAGGCCAGCTGAATATTATCAGAATTCGCTGGGGTGAGACACCAGCAATTCAAACCATTCCTACGTTCCCTGACCCCTAAAATCTCAAGTTACTTCCAACTCTGCCCACCAGAAGAAGGGAAAGTGGAGATGCAGATTCTTCTCCTCTACCTTAACTTTCCAGCCTGGACTATCTCTCACAATGCTTTGCTAGTGACAAGCAACAAACCCCTCCAGGCGCTGTTATCACAGCCACCAACATGCAGAGACTCAATGGATGCCTAGAGGCCAGAACTGGAGTCGATGGTACGGTGTCTGCCCTCCCTACGCTGTACTGAGGGAGGGTCAGAGGCACCTGCACCATCCCGCATGCCAGAGCCAGCCTGGTGCTGGTCTCCGTTTTTCTTAGGGGAGGCAGAAGAGTCGCCTCAGGACCTGGAGCACTCACAATTGGTCTTCTGAGACCTCATTTTTGGCGCCAATGACAGAGAACTATTCCGGCGTCTCTTTGGAGAAGCCCCTGCCCCAGAATGGGAGGCAGTAGCATTTCCAAGCTGGAGGGGGATCTGTGGCCCGAGGAAGGCCTCAGTACCAGGTCAGGCCTGATGGCCTGTTCAAGCAGGTGCTGCTTGAGGCAAAGGTCCCGTGCCACCGGAGTCCTCTTCTTGAACAATCTTTAGATAGAACAGCTCTCTTTAAGGTGGGCTTCGCCAAGACAGAGCAAGAACCTCATGTGGGGGTCACTGTTGGGAATCGCCACTCAACACAAAGGACAATGCTTGAACCCTGGTGAGGGCATCACTGGGGACCACTTCCACTATACTATTACTCTAATACTAACTAAACTATTAACTATGCACATTAAAAATAGGCTAAGACAATGAATTGAGAGGTTGTGAAATGACAACCACACAGAGTTCCGACTTCAGCTGATGGGCGGTGAGAATGAACTGACGTGGGGTCAGGGCAGTGTTGCCTCATACAGCCAGGGAAGGAGTTACAGGCATGAGGTGCGAGCGCCGCCTCTCTATGGGTACAGCTAGGCAAAAGTCTCTGGCGCCGACATGCACACCCCTGCTTGGAATACACATCTGCATCTACTCGAAGAAAAAATAATATTACATTAAAGGAATAAATCCCACAGCATTTTAACTTTCTTACATGAATAATTTTTGCGACCTCCTCATTTGGGGTCTTTGTCCATCAAAACTTTCCATCACTACCAGACATGGGCTGGATTTGAAATGGCGATATAGAGACAACAGAAACTATACACATCAGTCCCTTAAGCCATTGAGTCTCCAACTGTCTTACATTTCTGAATTTAGCATTTTATGAATAAATTCAAGTCACATTAGGATAAACTATTTAATATCTGGATTTTCAATTAAACATTTTCCAGTATTTTCTCACTTATTAGAGCTTGAAAACAATTAAAACATGTCTATGTACACACTTATTTTGGGATTTTTTACAAGCTAGTGGGAAACAACACTCCTGAACCAGCTATATAAAGTATCTACAAAAAAACCCCAATACTTCAACAGCCTAGCATTCGCTTTTTATAATATAGTTTAGCATTAAACATGATTTATTTTCTTAAACTGATGGCCTTCGGAAGGTTTGCGATCTACATTTTCTTTCCAGAACACAGGAAAGGGGTTTATTTAATAAATTAGATCTCTCACTATAAAAACTAGGGGAACATTTTATAGATATTTTGTATAAACAAGATACTTTTAATATAAAACTCTAGATATACCTTGAAAGGTTTAAGAACAAAAAAGAAATGTTGAAGGCCATGCATATTTTTTAGAAAAGATACAAAAGACTGAAGAAAGCTATAAATGTATATCCTTTCATTTATCTATCAACATAAAATAGACACACACACACACACACACACAGCCTGTGAGAATACAATATTCATTTTGCTGCAGAAGAACAGACATTGCATAACAATGAGATTTGCTAATGAAATCAGCCATCAACCTGGAATACATATGTATTAAACCAAGACCTCAGTGTCATTTTCTTTTTGCATCGTTTGTTCTCTCTCTCTCTCATTTTTCTCGACCTTTCAATATTTTGTCCTCCTTCAGGTTTCATTGCTTCAAGTACAGCAATATTGTACAATATTGTATTAACACTATAGATGCAGCACTTTTCATTTTATCATATTTATTTTTTGTTAAATGTAGAAGCTAATTGCACCGGTTCCATCAGCATTGTTAATGTACCTTTGAAAGAAAAATCAGTGGTGCTAAGGAGACAAAGGGGTTATTTCTATTGAAAATTGACGTAACATCTAATAAAAACTGAATATTACTTGGTACATAAGCCATGTAGAAACTTTTACAACTAGACCAGTGTTTACCTATCTGTTAATGCAGAGATTTTATATATAAAATATATATTACCCTTGTATTTAATGGTTAAATGTGGCCATAGTGTAAAACTATGACATGAATGAAAATAATTGCTTTACTAACTCCCAAAATCACCATAATTTTAATATATTTAAATAAGCCATCACATTTAATAACATAGAAACATATATTCTACACACTGATTTGAAATACACACACTTTTACCTGAGAATTAGAATTATTAAAAAAAAAAAAAAAAAAAATCAAGATTATTTACTGTTTATGCATAGAATGATGCACTTTGCAGCTGTTCACTACACAAGATCAATGAATTACAAAAGTCTGTAAGATGCTATTCAGCTCACCGAGCACAATGATCCATATTTTACTTTTCTGAGATATATTTGGCTCCATACTGTTTTGTGAAGATGCCATATTTAAATGTTAAAAGCTTTCTACCTACACCATTTGCTGCCAGACCAGATTACCCAAACTGGGTTTTGAGCAACTATAAAAATTAATGGCATAATCTGCTGTGGAATGTAATTGTTCTTAATCTATGGTACTAATAATTTTAAGATAGTTGGTAGCACTTCAGCTAATATTCCACTGTTAACGTAATATCTGTATCAAGTTAGCGTGCTTCATTTTCAATGCACCCTATTGCCTAGCTCCAAGTAGCACACTGCATACTAACAAAAGCAGTAGAAATCAAGAAGACACTTAAAAAGCAAACAAACATTCTCTAGGAACACCTGAAATCTTTGTAGACTGTCACTTGCTTATAAAAATCAGCTTTTCACTACAGTGGAGTTATAGATATAATCGTATTGGTTTGGGGGGCATAAGGAAGATTCTATGTAATTCATAAAGTAATTTCTGTTTTCAAAGAAAAAGCTATTCATCCTGCCACCCAACATTTCCCTGTCCACTCAGAAGTGGATCTTCAGAGACAAGAGAAAAATCAGAAGGTAACTGTAGCATAAATTAAGGTGAATGTTTGGGAAGGTCTGGAAAAATATTAAGAAAATTTCAGAATCTTATTACCTTAAAAAAGGAGGATTGGATGAATGGACTATAAGGTGGATAGAAAGCTGGCTAGATTGTCGGGCTCAACAGGTAGTGATCAATAGCTCGATGTCTAGTTGGCAGCCAGTATCAAGCGGAGTGCCCCAGAGGTCGATCCTGGGACCGTTTTTGTTCAATATCTTTATTAATGATCTTGATGATGGGATTAATTGCACCCGCAGCAAGTTTGCAGATGGGAGGAGAGGTAGATACGCTGGAGGGGAGGGATAGGGTCCAGAGTGACCTAGACAAATTGGAGGATTGGGCCAAAAGAAATCTGATGAGGTTCAACATGGACAAGTGCAGAGTCCTGCACTTAGGAAGGAAGAATCCCATGCACCGCTACAGGTTGGGGACTGACTGGCTAAGCAGCAGTTCTGCAGAAAAGGACCTGGGTATTACAGTGGATGAGAAGCTGGATATGAGTCAGCAGTGTGCCCTCGTTGCCAAGAAGACCAACGGCATATTGGGCTGCATTAGTAGGAGCATTGCGAAGGAAGTGATTATTCCCCTCTATTCAACACTGGTGAGGCCACACCTGGAGTATTGCGTCCAGTTTTGGTCCCCCCACTACAGAAGGGATGTGGACAAATTGGAGAGAGTCCAGCGGAGGACAATGAAAATGATTAAGGGGCTGAGGCACATGACTTACGAGGATAGGCTGATAGAACTGGGGTTATTTAGTCTGCAGAAGAGTGAGGGGGGATTTGATAGCAGCCTTCAATTATCTGAAGGGGGGTTTCCAAAGAGGATGGAGCTAGGCTGTTCTCAGTGGTGGCAGATGACAGAACAAGAAGCAATGGTCTCAAGTTGCAGTGGGGGAGGTCTAGGTTGGGTATTAGGAAACACTATTTCACTAGGAGGGTGGTGAAGCACTGGAATGGGTTACCTAGGGAAGTGGTGGAATCTCCATCCTTAGAGGTTTTTAAGGCCCGGCTTGGCAAAGCCCTGGCTGGGATGATTTAGTTGGTGTTGGTCCTGCTTTGAGCAGGGGATTGGACTAGATGACCTCCTGAGGTCTCTTCCAACCCTAATCTTCTATGATTCTATACCTTCACCATCACCAGGGCCATCAAATGTACCGAGTCACTACTGTAGTTGCCAAGGAAGAACCCCATCAAAATATCATACAAAAGAACAACCAAGATACCACAGTGAAATAAAGTATAATAAAAAAAAATATTCTTCAAGCATACACAAGCACATGACACAGCCAATCCTGCATTTTTATGCAACCAATGCTTCCACTGGAGTCACTGAAAGTTTTGGGTGTTCACAGGATACATCATTTAGGCCCCATTCTATCCTTCCATTTTCCCCCTCTTCCTCTTACACACCCAAAGTGTGCAACAACTTATAAGAAACTTCCAAGCGTCTCTATTTCAAAGGCTTAGTGTTCATTTTAAAATTCAAGAGATTCTGAATATAAAAGATGTAGAAGATTGTTCAGAGTCACAATCTTGCAAAAATATTTTAAAACTCACTTCTAAGTATTTGTCTTTCTCCAAAAATTAGTATATATTACATTTTCAAGATGAATGCAATTGAACTGGTACAGGCACAGTTAATTCCATTGGGCTCACCTTCTGGAGCAAAGACTACAACAACCTTGACCCTGAAAAGCATAGGGTCATTTTCTTCAGTGATGAACAGTGATTGCTTTCTGTAATTTTAACAATTGTCAAGTGGTTTAAAGAGTAGCACTGGCAGGTTATAGTTGTGAAATGCTTATACTTTTAATTTTAACAGTGACTTATTGCTCTGCAATTTAGGTCAACTGTCCAATTCAACTGTACATGAGGTTATATACTCTTGGAGCCATATACTGCTCTCACTGACATCAACAGTTCCACCAGGGAGCAAAGGTAAAGTATGGCCCTTAAAATATACAATACTAATTCAAAAGATTAACTGAAGAAAGGATGTTTCTGTATTGTCCAGTTATACAGTACATATAACTTCTCCAACTCTGGTTTACACAAATATCCGAAGGATTAAGCAGCCATGGACATACCTTAAATATACTATACCGACCTTTAACAAATCCATGAGATAGTATTATGGTGATGTGAAAAAATATTCAATGGGGTGAGAATATAAAACAATTTCTTTCCAGCTACAATAAATGTGAACCCTAATTTTATGAATAAGGACTCAGTCCTACAAACTGAAGTTAATAGGAGTTGAAAGGTGCTTAGTGCTCCCACAGCAGGTGCTCAGGACCAGATGCCACCAGGTGCTAACTGTTCTGTACAATTTTATCAACACAACACAGCATGTTACAGTATTTTTGGGTCACAAACCACTAACGCCAGTAAGAAAAAAAAATGCAAAAATACAAATGACTGAATTTATATTATGTATTCTTGTTTTCCAGATTAGTGAGAAAAAGTTTCAGAAATATACAATATATCTTGGCATTCTACCCTTTTACTTGGATTAATTAGCCAGCTACAGTACAAACAATTTAAAAATTAACACACTGTCCAAAAATATATTGTATCCTTTTATTTCTCATCTCACGTGTAGTTTAGAGGTGACACTAGTTCTAGGGAACTAGAAAAGAATATAAAAAGTTCAGGGTTGGGGCGGGGGTTGCCTTTTAATTTTAGTAACAAGCATATCAAGTTAAAAATACTTCTGGTACTTACCTCGTTCAGAAATACAAGCTTACTTAAAAGCTTACTTCTTACAAATCTGGATAATAAAACATGTTTATGTTTCTTTATAATGAAACACCTCAATTTGTACTGAATTATGATGACTACTATTTATCTACTTTAGGGAATAAAAGCAGAGGACAATTTATTAAAGCACCAGAGAAACTCCTGAACACTACAAGGTCACAGCCTGTGAGCTGAGCTGCTAGCAAAAACATCTATGATGCTCCAAAGCTGCCATTTTTCTTCCTTGACAAAGACTCCATCTGCCACAGAGCCATTTACAGCCTCAGAGTCAGAATATCAATGATTTCCAACCATTTTGCAAGTCTGCTTTCACCTTGACATCACCTCTGTAATACATCTAAAACAGATGAAACATATCTTCCCTCTACAAGCTCTGAGCCCATGCTTTATTCAGCTGATAGGCATTTAAGTTGTCCTCTAATGTACCATTTTTTATTCTCACTGAATTGTGTAAGAAGAATTTTAAAACTGCAAATTCCCTGTAATTTCTGCTGTTTTGCCTATCTTAAAATAAGGTCCATTTGTACAACTTCAAAATAAGGGGAAAATATATTATGTACTTTCAAATACTGACTAAAGGGGAAAAAATTACAAAATTATACGTATACATTTTAAAGTGTGTTATATTAAAACGGTTAACTACACACATGGACACAAACTTGAAATAAATACTGTTTTTATTTTTCAATTTTTTTAAAAAAGTTCCTCACTATGGGCCAGATCTTCAGACTGAATAAACTGGTATAACTTCACTGAAACCAACAGAGCTACATCTGTCTACACCAGCTGAGGATCAGCTCTACATCTCTGGACCCACATACAAATTCACAAGCTTATCCTCAAATTCTTATTTAGACTAAAAATGCTCACTCACATGAAAGGGAGTTCTGCCTTGCTGAAGTAAGGCTTCCAAGAATTGTGTCCACAGATAAACAGCAATATAATAAAAAACTAAATAGAAATAGACTTAATCTCTTTAGACATAAGAATAAACAGACCCCTACCATACCCTTCTGGCAAAGGCCTGAGTGAACATATTTCTTGCAAGCATTACATTATGAAACCCAATATTCTGCCAGGTGTCAACCTTGCCTCTAGTTTTGCAGGTGCCATTTTTTTATCCTGTAAATACTCACAATTTTGGACTCCCAATGACTTATAGATGCAAGAGCAGCAATTATATGTCTGAGTGCATGAATCTAGTAGTTAGATGTCCAGCTGTTGCCATTTGAACCCTCAGTTTGTTACTCATGCTGGTGCAAGTATTTGAGGGCAGCTACAGAATGACACATAACTTCTGACAATTCAGGTCTTTATATCTACAAAACACACATACCTCATTTTATGGGCACAATTCTGTGTGTACTAATACACTCCCATCCAAAAGGCAAATGAGATGTGATGACAGCCATTTGATAAACAGCAACCATCCTAACTAGCGTTGCCAGGCATCCGGTTTTCGACTGGAACACCTGGTCAAAAAGGGACCTTGATGGCTCTGGTCAGCACCACTGATTGGGTTGTTAAGTCCGGTCGGCGGCACAGCGGGGCTAAGACAGGGTCTCTGCATGCCCTGGCTCCACACAGCTCCTGGAAGCAGCCAGCATGTCCCTGCAGCCCCTAGGTGCAGGGATGGCCAGGGAGGCTCCGCGTGCTGTCCCCGCCCTGAGTGCTGGCTCCGCAGCTCCCATTAACCAGGAACTGCGGTCAATGGGAGCTGCGGGGGTGGCGCCTGCGGGTGAGGGCAGCGTGCCGAGCCCCCTGGCTGCCCCTGCACCTAGGGGCCGTAGGGACATACCAGCCACTTCCAGGAGCCGCCTGAGGTAAGTGCCGCCCGGAGCCCACACCCTGAACCCCCTCTAGCACCCCAACCCCTTGCCCCAGCCCTGAGCCCCCTCCCGCACCCAAACTTCCTCCTAAAGCCCACACCACACATCCCCTCCCACACTCTGAATGCTTTGGCTGAAGCCCGGAGCCCCCTCCTGCACCCCAAACCCCTCATCCCCAGCCCCATACCAGAGCCCGCACCCCTAGCTGGAGCCCTCACCCCAGAGCCCTCTCCCGCTCCCGCAGCCCAACCCCTGTCCCAGCCCAGTGAAAATGAACGAGTGAGTGATTGTGGGGGAGAGTGAGCAACAAAAGGAGAGGGGATGGAGCGAGCGGGGAGTGGAGCCTCAGAGAAGGGGCAGGGCAGGGGCGGGTGTTCAGTTTTCTGCAATCAGTAATTGCCAACCCTAATCCTAACCCTTTAATCTCACCTGCACTCTTACCACTTATCTCTCACCTGGACTACAATTAATATTCCAAACCTGTGTGTGATTTCAAACAGCTGTTTGAAGATGTTTCCTTCTTCCCCACTCAAATGTAGAGTTTTCCCTGAAACATGTCTAAACTAAACTGGCAGGCTGAAGCATCCCACTCAATATCTTTCTAACTGCCTTCATGACACTGAGCAAGAGATACACCCAAACACAGTATATTTTCAGGTGTAGAAGAATGTCATATATTCAACACATCTCTTATCCTACAAAAATATCATATTCCTTTCTCCAACCCCAAATAATCCCAATATCCATTCCATTTGTCCCTCTTCTTTCACGCCCAATACCAATCCCCCCCCCCCCCCCCCCAAGCCATTTCATCATTATTGCTGTCCAGTCATATGCTTGTCCTGGTGGTAGCGAAGAGGGGCATGCAGGCGACACAAGATCAGAAGGCTGACCTGTATGGGTAGTGGTTTGTAAACTGATGCCAAGCGGGTAGTAAGTTGAGCAGCTATCAGCTAGCACTCTGTTGTTGGCTTCCCCTTGCTGGGCCATAGGGTGCATGCTGAGGCGGGAGGCTCCATGCTCTGCCCTGTTTCTAAGGCGGCTCATGAAGACATCATTGCATTAGTTTAAATTTGGAAGTTTACCTTCACAACCAAAGGACTAGAATTATATTTTTAATCTAAAATCTTAAATTATGGAGGAGAAAGTTGCTTATTTACCAAAACGTAACCAAAAAGCTTCTCACTCCACTAATTGGGAAAAATAATTTTAAAGATCAGTTATAATATATCTATAGATATAGTTACACACATTTCCTTAAAAAAAAAAAAAAAAGCACTGATTACAGACACAGTTGTGTTTTGTGTTTTGAAAGATCTTTAAACTTTAGACTTTGCAAGTAAACATAACTAATATGAATTCTCCTTTTTTTTCTTCTTTTTTTGCAAACCTATTACTGCTATTAAACAGATAAAACCAGCTGGTCTTCACAATAAAGTGATATTACAGAAAATTCAATTTACATCTGAACCCTTCCAGTTGCCATCTGTACAGTAAAGCTTAATAAACCACTTATTCCTCCTAACAGATGCTAATCATGGACTGACAATACACAATCAAAATCTGTTCTTTAACTCTTTTAGGCAAATGGCCATTATTAAGTCTGGTTATCAACAGCAATATCAACATAGTTGGGAATAATTATTCTTGTTCATCTAAAGCAATATTTATGTTACTATTGCTTTAAAATACTTTGCCCACCCATCTTGAACACAAGACAAAAATGATGTGTCTAACTGTAAAAGTAGATCAGAGCAGAGCTAAGCAACTAGCCTCTAAAAGCCATTTAGACTTTATATTTTCTTGAAAGAAACCATAAGAAACATGAAAATATTTTTGCAGTTTCTTTCCACACTGCTATTTTCCCTATCAAGCAAATTTGCATTAATCAGTAACAAAATATATATTTTATTTATTTTTATTGCTGTAATTCAAAAACATTTGCTGACAAATCAACACAAAGAAACATCTTATTCACTGGCAATAAACTACTTTTATTTTAAAGTAAAGCAGTTTTACTACACACAATTGTGTAAATAAGGGGGAGAAATCTTAATTTTTAAAAGGTGTAATTTCCTCTGCCTTCTATTTAAAACAGGTATGCTTATTACAAACACTTAAAACTGTGTTAAAAGAGCTTATTATTCTTAGTTTCTCAGTAAATTATAATTATTGTTATTATGCTTAAGTAAAGATGTAATTAAATCTGCAGGTGCTGCACCATGTACGAAGCAGTGAATTCTTATGCACCTTTTGGGATGTGTTATTTTGGAACATCTAATTTTTTGTCTCCAGTGTTTCTTGTTTTTAAACCAAAATGCATGTTTTCTTGCTGCAAAAAACCAGCTTGATATAACTTTACAAAAGAATCAAGGCCACTCCTTTCAGCAGTGGGAGGGAAAGGGCATGATTTGAGGAGCTTACAAAGATCACTAAGGATATGTCTACATTGCAATTAAACATCTGCAGCTGGCCCGTGTCAGCTAACTCAGGCTCACAGGGCTGTTTCATTGTGGTGTAGACACTCCCGCTCTAGCAGGAGCCTGCCCTCCCCACTCTCCTCTCCCAGAGCCCAGGCTACAGCCTGAACATCTACAAACAAATCATTGTCTGTATGAAATTTTAGTTTGTACTGACTTCACTAGTGCTTTTTATGTCACCTGTTGTAAAACTAGGCAAATATCAAGATGAGTTGATGTACGTCCTGGAAGACCTCTGCGTACCCCTCATGGAGAATCACTGGTTTAGACGATGAAACAGGGCCAGTGAAGCAGCATATTTGCAAATATATTGGCTATTCTCCAAGAAGGAAGAGAGTGCAGTAGGCAGGAAGCCCGACATTACACTGAAGCTGCAGAAGCAGCAACAGGGCATCCTGGCAACCTGAGAGTGGCAACATACAGTTCATTTACTCCTTCCTTTATCAATAATTTCTCCGTAAAAGTTTCTGGTTCTCAGTCGGTATTCTAATCCAACTGCTATGTTAAATTCAGATTTAATCTGTACTTAGACCACCATATTTATTTTGTTCAGATTAGCAAATGGAATGCTGACAAACCATATTAACTGGTTGTAGAATAATACTGAGATGCTCACGTAACTCCCTTAAATGTAAACCTGATGCTCTTCAGCTCACTAATTTACTAGCTTACAAATTCACACAAAGCAATAGCTTCCCTGCAAAAAAAAAAAAAAAAAAGTAGTTTCTTTGGTAATTCACTTCTGGCTTTCAGAGCCATCATCAATCCAAACACTGGGGACCTTTCCGAACGTGACATTCAGAGCTACCAATGGCTACAGAGCTTTATTTTTAAAAAGGAGTCCCAGTCTCTTCTCTCCAGAGAGAAAAGTCTTTCATATTTCTAGGCATTAATACATATGCCCAACTCTCCCTTAACTTCTTTTTTGATTTTTTGATCTATGACTCTGATTTGCAAGAAAAGTTCTTGAATGGTGGCTCTGAAAACTAGAAAAAAAAACTATGTAACTTTCACCTCTAATTACTCTAAGAAGTCTGCAGCTGAATGCAATACCCACCAATTCTAGGAAGTCTGTATGTTAAGGTCTGGGAAAAGGTATAAATGGGACTCCAATTTGGGGTCAAATTCTAAAGTTAAAGCCTCTTCTCACTCACCCCAATTAGCCACTATCTCAGGAGCTCGCAGCCCCGCCGCCCAGAGCATTGCGCCGGCGGCGCAGTGAGCTGAGGCTGTGGGGGAGGGAGAATAGCAGGGGAGGGGCTAGGGGCTGGGGCCTAGCCTCCCAGGCCAGGAGCTCAGGGGCTTGGCAGGAGGGTCCCGCAGGCCACGTAGTTTGCCCACCTCTGATCTAGCTGAACTCTGCTAAGGATTCTGGCAAGGCAATCACAAAGGGTTCCTTCTTTTCAAAGAGCTTGTACATGGTGGTGCCTGAAGACAGAATTAAGGAAATTTTTTCTTTTGCATTTGGGTGCTACAAAATATCCTGAGGAGGTTATCCACTTTTCAGGCATTGGACTAACTGGATCTGCATTTTGGAAGTGGGCAACAGTTTACACTGCCTTTTTGAGGGCTCTTTAAGTAGATTTTGGGGTTGTATGGTTCTCAGTATATCATCTTGAGAATATTACAGAAAGTAGTTATTTGTCAAAAGACAGACCTGTACAGGCATTCAGGAACCGTGTCAATCCTTATTATTTCTGATCTGGGACTAGTACGCATAGTTAGAAGCTCTCAAGTGGCCTTTCCTCTGCAGCTTGAGTACACGAGAATGAGTCCTGGGTGAAGATGGTAAGAGATGCAAGGAGTACCTGCTTTCACCAGGTCAGGTTGGGATGATCTCTTACATGAACCTAAATTCCCTTTTACTCCAAAAGTGTCCTGATTTGGCAGGACTAAGATGGGAGTAAGATTTTATTGTCTGCCATTTTTCTTGGGTGGTGTTCTTCTTACTACATTGCTTTCTAGTAGAGCAAATGTGAGTTTCATAAGCATAGGTTGTGCCTACAAGAATGCAACTCCTGACTTAGAGTATGGTTTTCCCTAGATTTAATTCTTCTCTTTCTTTACCAAGGTATCCATAACTATATATGCAGAATAAACAGGTACACTGAGTTAGCACATGACCAGCATGCAAGATAACCTTGTAGCTAGAGACCCACACTGAGCACAAGCAAGCCTCGTCTGGCTATTTTCTCATGGATTTCTTTTAAATGCTTAAGAGAAAATTGCTCAAAGCCAGAAACCTATAAAAAATGGTTACTACCTTTCCGTAACTCTTATTCGAGATATGTTGCACATATCAATTCCAATGTAGGTGTGTGCGCTCACCCTGAGCACAGCCACCGGAAAATTTTCCCTCAGTGGTATCCATCAGGTTGATTTTGGTGCCCCCTGGAGTCGCACACTCACAGTTCCGGTATAAAGGGTCCTGCTGACCCCTAGTCCCCTCAGTTCCTTTTTGCCAGCTAATTCAGACAGATAGGTAGGAGAGAGGGTCTTGGAATGGTCATGTGCAACACATCTCAAACAATAGTAATGGAAAGGTCAGTAACTGTTTTTTCTTCTTTGAGTGCTTGCACACATCTCTTCCAATGTAGGTGACTCCCAAGCAGTTGTGCAGGCGGAGGGTTCGGAGTTTATCAATATGCTGATTGCAACACCACTCTGCCAAATCCAGCATCAACTGTAGCCTGTTGGGTGGTGGTATAATGAGACGCGAAAGTGTGAACTAAGGACCACACTGCTGATCTACAAATGTCCTGGACAGGGACTTGTGCTACGAATGCTGTCGAAGAATGCTTGGGCCCTCGTGGAATGTGCTGTCAAGGCAGGTAGGGCAGGAACCTTTGCCAGGTCATAGCATGTGCGGATGCAGGATATGATCCATGATGAAATTCTCTGGGCTGAGACAGGAAGACCTTTTATCCTGTCTGCAACAGCTATGAATAGTTGAGTAATTTTCCAAAACGTCTTAGTCCTTTCTATGTAGAAGGACAGTGCACGTCTGATGTCTAGTGAACAGAAGCTCTACTCTTCCCTGTTGGCATGTGGTTTCGGATAGAAAACCGGCCGGAAGATATCCTGGTTACTATGGAACTGTGAAACCATCTTTGGAAGGAAATCTGGATGAGGATGCAATTGGACCTTGTCCTTGAAGAATACTGTGTATGGTGGTTCTGAAGTGAGGGCCCAGATCTCTGAGATCCTTCTGGCAGAAGTAATGGTCACTTCCAGGACTGGTAGAGCAGAGAGCACATTGCCAATGGCTCAAATAGGGGTCCTGTCAGTTTTGATAATACCAGGTTGAGGTTCCAATGAGAGATTGGTTGACATACCTGGGGGTATAATTTCTCAAAGCCCTTAAGAAACTGATTACAGATGCTGTTTGTTTCACCCGCGGATGAAAAGCTGATCTTGAGGCCAGATGGACCTAACAGATGACAGGGTTAGACCTTGTTGCTTCAGGTATAGTAAACAGTCCAGAATGAATGGTATTGACACCCTTCTGCGTAAACCAAATCAAGAACCTCTTCCACTTTGCCAGGTACATAGCTCTGGTGGACAGCTTCCTCGCGGACCTGCTCTGAGCATGCTAGCTTCCCAGCTGTCAGATGAAGGGGATTCGAGGTTCGAGTGACGCGGCAGCCGTCGCACTGAGAGATCAGGTCTGGATACAAAGGTAGAAGGATTGGCATCCGAGATGTCTAGGAAAGTGGTGAAGCACTGCTGGCGGGGCCAGGCAGAGGCTATCAGGATGACTCGCAATCTGCTCCTTCTGATCCTCAGCAAGACCTTGCGTATCAGAGGAATGGGAGGAAATGCGTAGAAGATATGACCCACCCAAGGGAGGAGGAAGGCTTCTGCGAGAGATCCAGAGCTGTAACCCAGGAGGGAGCAGAATTAGAGACACTTCTTGCTGTGCTTCGTCATGAACAGATCTGTCTGGGGAGATCCCCACCTCTGGAAAATGGTGTTCAAGACATCTGGATGAATGGACCACTTGTGGTTGATTGGAGAAGAATCTTCTGAGGTCATCCGCTACCTCATTCTGTGATCCCTGCAGATAGGAGGCCTCAAGATGGATTGAGTGAGCTATGCAAAACTCCCATAAGCGAAGTGCTTCCTGGCACAGGTGACACTCCTCCTGGCCTGTTGATATAAAACTCTGTGGTCATGTTTTTGTCCACGTCATGAGGTCCCTGACATGATGTGCAGCAAGAGCTCTTCCGGAGACCAGAGACCCTGGGTTTTAAGGGAACCCAAGTGAGCACCGCAGGCTATCGCTGAAGTGTCCGTAACGAGATACAACGATGGCTGGAATCCTGAGAATAGGACTTCCACGCACACACCATCTGCTCAGAAAAGAGCAACGTGCCCTCAAAAGGAAGATCCTGCAAAGTCTGTTGGACCTCATGCGTCAGGCCCACGAGCTTCTGGCATCACCACCAATGAGGCCATCGATCTGGCTGCAGAGTCAGACACATCCAAGGCTGCTTGAAGGGACGCCTTCGCCACAGACTTACCTTCTTCCATGAGAAATGCAAACTCTCATCTGGACTCCTGGAGTAACAACTCCTTAAATTTCAGCACGGAGCCCCAGGAATTAAAGTCGTATCTGCTCAAAAGCGCTTGCTGATTCATGATCCTGAGCTGAAGGCCCCCTGTTGAATAGACCTTTCTGCCAAAATGGTCTAATTTTTTGGCATCCTTGGTCTTAGGGGTTGGCCCTTGTCAGGGCCAGCTCCAGGCACCAGCTTGCCAAGCAGGTGCTTGGGGCGGCCACTCTGGAGAAGGGCAGCACGTCCAGCTATTCGGCAGCAATTTGGCAGACGGTCCCTCACTCCCGCTCGGAGCAAAGGACCTCCCACCGAATTGCCGCCGCAGATCGCGATCGCGGCTTTTTTTTTTTTTTTTTTTTTTTGCCGCTTGGGGCGGCAAAAACCCTGGAGCCAGCCCTGGCCCTTGTAGCCCCGTCACTCCCACTCATCAGCTGCTGACACAATGAAAGAGTCTGGTGGGGGGCGTGTATGTAAGAATTCATAACCCTTAGCCGGGCCAAAGTATTTCTTTTCAGTCTTCTTTGCCATCAGATGAAGGTACACTGTGGTCTGCCATAATGCCTTAATGGAGTCCATAATGGTCTCCACTCTTGATGGCACCGGTGATGTTACAATGTCCACCAAGGCTTGGGAGGACTCCCTGACCTCCTCTCCCTGAATACCCAGGTTTTGGGCCACTCTCTTAAGGAGCTGATGATGAGTCCTATAATCATCCTGAGAGGGCACTATATCTGTTCCTGTCACGCCTCATCAGGAGAAGAGGAGAAGGAAGCCTGCACCGGTAGGGAGCACTGTTCTTCACCCTCAGCACCGGATAGGTCTGAAGGTGCTGGTTCTTGGTATTCGGTGCTGGCCTCGGTATCAGAGCTTGGATCCGGCTCGGAGTGAAGCAGTGATACAGCTCTGGACTCAGATGCCACTGAGTATGACCTTCTGGATTGGGGACCCTGCATTGATGGGAAAGCCCAGGGATTCCAGAAGGGCCATTGTTCTGGGATCTGCCACTGCCCCCGGGGCCACATCATGGGTGGGATGCGTTGACTGTGCTGGTTCCTGCAAGAGGCATATGACTCTGACTCCGAGTCAGACTCCAAAGACTCCATTCCTGGAGACCTGGGAGGAGCGGTGCTGACCAGTGCTGGCGACCAGTGCAGAGAGGAAGGAAATCAGGGTTCAGCCATCATGGCTGGTTTCCCTTTGGAAGGCACCTGGGGCCTTCCTGTCAGTGCCACTACGTCTGCTCCTGCATAGCCGGAGATGCCAGTACCAGCAGTGAAAGTAAGTCTCTCGCTGCAGCAAATGCCTCTGGCATAGATGGTACCACCAAGACATTGGAACACTGGTGGTTCTCCTGTGTTGGCGAGTCCATCAGTGCCGGACTTAATGGTACCCGCTTGGGGGCCGGAGTTAGCAATGCCGCATGGGTTGTTGGAGCTACGGAGTGGCCCAACACTGGTTGCACTCTACTCGTCTCTCCATGCCCCATCAACCTCAGGGTTGGGGATCGTCCTCTATCAGTCTTCTTCTGTTTCTTCCTCGGCACCAGGGACAGTGAACGATGCCGAGGTTCTCTCACTGGAGGTTTTTCTTCGGCACCATCCACCCTCTCCAGTGCCAAGGCTCTTGAGAGGTGGAATGAGCGTCTCTCCTCATCACCGGTACTGAGGAATGGCATCAAAGGTCTGAAACAGCAGCCAAAGCAGTCCTTACTGAGGCTGAAGTGCTCTGTGTCAAGTCTGAGTGACCTGCTTCCAAGGGAAATCTTAGTGCTGCCTCCATGAGGATAGATTTCACTCTGGTGTCCTTACAGTGCTCCCACACGTGAGTTTCCCCCTAGGCACTTAAGGCAGCTGGAATGGGGATTGCTCACAGCCATAGGCTTGTGGCACAAGGCACTGGCTTAAAGCCTGGAGACCAAGGCATGCCCCAGAACCAGACAGACCCTAACTCCGCTAAACGGAGTTCCGCTAACCTATCTATCTATCAACAAAACTTAACTACTATGAACAAGAGATAACTATATATAATAAAAAGTTCACTGAGAATGTACTTCCAGATTGTAAGGACAAAGCAGTTCCAGCAACCGTCATGGGCAGTAAGAAGGAACTGAGAGGGCTGCGGGTCAGCAGGACCCTTTATACCGGCATTATGAGCGCACGACTCCAGAGCCGACCTAATGGATACCACCGAGAGAAAATTTTCTGGTGGCTGTGCTCATGGCGAGCATGCACACCTACAATTAAAGAACACTTTTCCATTCTCATCCAAGTGTAAGCTTAAAAGAAGAGAGATTTATGTCTGTCATCTTAACCATTTATTTATATTTAAGTCTCATCCTACTGAGTAGCATCTTCTTGTGGCCAGAGGTCAAACTGGCTGCTCAACAGAGCAACAGCTCAGCAGCTGACAGTCTGCTGCAAAGGAGTTAGCAGTAGCTCAAATACCATGAGCAGAAAGCTTGGGTGACACTGTTCCTCATAGCCACAAACTGGTCTAGGGATAAGTGACCCCCAAGCTGGAGAGGCACAGGATCACAAATAACTCTTGAGTCGTAAAAGTCAGAGACAAATTTTCAACCCTAGTAATGGTTTTATTATTTTCAAAGCTATCTTTGCAAGGAAAAAGTCTAGAAAACTTTTTGCTTCAAATGAAAGCTGAGCTTAGCTCTGGCATTTATAGGCCCCACATATCATCAGGCCCAGCAGCTGTGGGCTTTGAGCAGGCCAGCTTTGAGCAGCTGAAAGACACAAGCAATTTTGTGAGGGTCCATAACTGAAGTTCCCTCTACCTGAAGAAAGAGAGCATAGGAAAAGAGATTCTTTCACTTGAGATTCTTCATCTTGAGTTACTAGCAGTTCCAAACATTTCCTAGGGAAAAAGTTGTAAGCTTTAATTGAAAGCCTGTTCAAGAAAGGAGTTCATTTGTCAAAACCATTAAACCTCTAAGTAGCAGGGGCATTACCCGCCTATATTCTTGTACGTTTCGTAATGTCTGCTGCCTGCCGTAAAACTACCGGCATATTTTCTTACTGGAAACTAGACGCAATCTTCCTCCTTTCCTATGTCTGAATTTATTATTGCAACCCTGCTAACTGACTTGCCCAGTTTTATATGTTTTGCAATTGTTTTAGATTGCTGCTTCCCACTTACTTACATATAGTAGGTTACCTTAGCTCCCTCCCTACTGGTGGTGTTACCATTCCTAAATATGGTTTGAAGTCACAGGTATAGCCTTTTATAGCTTCATTTTCTGCTTTGGAACACATTGCCAGTTTAATAAAGAAAATGCTTTCAACTACAGGGACTTTAAATTCTAACACTAAAAATATTTCTATTAGTCAGCATTCTTAAAATGACTGTTTTAGCAATTTTTTGTCCTACCAAAGCTAAATTTAACATTACTGATTGTAGAGCACCTCTGGGACATAAGCATGAAGGTCACCAGTGAAATACAAGATTGCTCTGTATCGTAAAATATTCAGTCTGGACACTAAGAGAGGCTCTTGTTAGTCAACATAATATCGTCTGACATACACAGAGTTAAAATATTTCTGTACAGAATAAATGTCTGTCTTTATCTTCACATACTGGAGACAGAAAATGAACTGATGGCTAATCTGAAGGGTACTAAAATTAAATTATAAAGTCATTTCAAATCTCTGTCTGAAAGTAATTCTCTGCTCCTGACAGGTAGGAAGTGAAGATAAAAAACTGTTTGAAACTATCTATAGACAAACTGACTTTGCTTATTCTCCCATTCTATTTCAATGCACAATAATTATTTAGTCTAGTAGTAAACTATTAAAGTAAGATGTAAGTAGTTTTTAAAAGTATGCTCAGGGTATCCTTAAAATAGATAGAGCTCAACTGAGTGAAAAATACTTGACTTCCTATTAGGAATATTCCAATAAACTGCCTATATTAATACAGGAAAACATATGACCAGTAAGCTACAAAATATAACAACCTGTGTAATCACACCATTGTTCTATCGGTATTCATTATTCAAATATAAATTTCAAAGTTATTAAAATTGATTTAGCAGTTAAAATATTACTTGGATGTCTTACTATATTTGAAAATAGCCTGTCTGTACTGAATAACACATCAAAACCACTGTAAGACAATTGAAAAATCATCAAATACCGTAATACAATATAAATGTACATTATAATTCAGACTTATGTATGGTAAGGCCACCATTCACTGGGACATTGCTAGTACAGGCTAACAATGTTTTAGTCTCTATATTTTTTAAATGTGTAAAAAGTTACAACCGCATCCTCCAAGTTAACAATATGATTAGTTCTTACTAGGGTGTGTATTCCCACTGAAGTTAATGAAATTACTTGCATTAGTGAGGACTACTAAGACCTAGGGTGACCAGACATCCAGTTTTTAAAGGGATAGTCCTGTATTTAAGCCCTCCTGCAGGTGTCCCGACTTTTTCTTAAAAACAGGCAAATTGTCCCCTATTTTCTGTCTCTCCCCCTCTCCCCCCAAATCAGTACTGGCAGGTCCTGCTGCTGGCTGGATCCCTGCTCATGAGCCGCCCGCCCACCATCGATGAGTGGGGAGGGGGTTCCAGTGGCCGAGATGGAGGTGGGTGTGCAGGGCTGGTGGCGGGGCGATGATACAGCGTGTGGGGCAGGCTGCTCCCCCTGTTGGTCCGTTAGCACAGCCCCCATTGTGTGCCGGCTCTTGGCCAGCAGCGCCCCACCCCCCCATCCCATTTCCAGCCAGTGCTGGCTGTGCACTGCGAGCTGCAGTGGTTGGTGAGTGCAGGCAGGTGCCAGGCGGCAGCTGGTTACGTGTCACCTCTGCTGCCCATCCACTGGCACTTTACGTGCTCCCCCTCCCACTGTCCCCTCCTTACTTTGCCCGCTCCCCCTCCCCAACCCGCTGCTCCACCATATTCTCCCGGGTGGGGCGCATCCCCCTCCCAGTGCTATGGGGAGAACCAGCCCCCGTCGGAGTGCTCAGCTCACCAACAGCCTGGCCACCAGGCTCCTTCCTTCCTGCACTGCCTCTGGCTGGACTGGCGCCCTGGGAAAGCCCAAGACCCTCCAGCCCAGGGCGGTGGACAGGAGGAACTGAGCCCTGCATGTGCCAAAGCCTGGCACAGGGAATCCTCTCCGCCCCTCAGCTAAGTTCTAGAGTGGCGGGCGGGGGGGGGAGGGGGGAGTGATTGCCAGCCTGTTCACACTCCGAACCTGCAGGCTCCACAGCAGCCTCTTCACCCCCCAGGTCCGCCCCCAGGGAGCCTAGGGCTGTTCCATCCCCTAGGCACCCTGCCCTGCTGAGCCACCTCTCTGGCTAGGTCACTGAAGCCCCGGCAGTCAGCTTCCCTGGGCCCTGGTGCACAATGCATCCTTAGTGCTTAACCCCTTCATGCCCACGCTGTAGCCAGAGGTGGCTGGATTATGTTGGTGTCCAGCAGCAGCCTGGAGGTGTTAGCTGCCTTTCAACACTGTGCAGGCAGGAAGGGACAAGCTGCTTCCAGCTACACCAGGATGGGAGGAGGGGGGGTGTAGAAGAGATGAGCTCAGGCCAGGTCATCACTACTTCTCCCCCCTCCTAACCCTGTGGCTGGAAGCAGCTCCCGTCCCTTCCCTCCCGCAGAGTGCCGAAGGCTGCTGCTGGCCATATTCTGGTGTGAATCCTGGCAGAAATCCGGGGATTGGGCATGTGACCCTGCATGCCCCTCCCCATGTTTTGCCTCGGGAAGACATGGCACCAGATACCAGGAGAGGCAGGTCGGTCCTGGGGGTCCAGACAGGTATGAAGGGCAGAGAGGGTCGGTTCAGTCGGTCACCCTCCCACCATGTGTGTGTCACATCTCCCCATGTGTGGGGAGGAGGGTAAGGGTGTGTGTGTGTGTCTCTCCTCCCAGTGTGAACCCTAAAGCCTTAAAGATGAGAAGGTAAATAAAAAGAATCCAACTACATGGTATTTCTTTTTAACAGGGGCTCAGTCAACTTCATGTTAATTTGAATGTTTGTACTGCATAGTTCTGATTGATTGCCATTGAACTCGCTTGAATCCGAGTAATTTTACCAGGTGTCCCATATTTAGCATAGGGAAATATGGTCACCCTATTAAGGCCCAGATTTTTAGAGGTATTTAGGCAATGCTGTGCTCAACACTGCAACTCCTAACTGATTTAGGAGCCTAAGTCTCATTTTCAAAAAAGGATTTGGGCAATTAGGAATCAAAGGCTTAGGGCACTGCAACACTGACCACAGTAATGCTTAAGTACCTCTAAAAATCTAGATCTAAGTCATAGAAGTAATGATTAGCAAGACTGAACACTTGAGTTTTAGGCACATCCTCTATCTCAATAAATAAGAAGCCTTTAGCAAAAACAAATACAGTTAGTCATTTGAATTAAATAATAAAAAAATTACATTGCTAATTTGTACTACTGACTATGAGACCCAATGTCATTTAATGAATTTTGTGAACAGCAAATACAGCAAGTGAACCATAATAATACAAAATCTGAAAATAGCTTTCACTGTACAGCTTTGCTGGGAAATCACAGAAGGCCATGATTTTTGTACGCAAAGTAAGAGGCGTGAGAAATAGTTGCGATGAGTTCTACTGTGCAGCTCAGATTTTATTATAGGTTTGAATGATAATGGAAAATTATCTGAGCCAAATTCTTTCAGTTTCAGTGTAATGGAGTTACTCAACATTTAGGACTCTGTTCAGCAAAGTACCACATGCCTACCTTTAAGCCCTTTAGACTTTTAGCCCTATTGATATGCTTAAGTACCTTGCTGATGCAGGGCCTATGAGCAGAATTTAGCCCTATGTTCAGATGATTATACAACCATCAGCTCTAAAGTAGATAAACTGTAAACAATATTATCCCAGTTCTCTGTATGATTCATGCTTCTCAGAACATCGTAAGAAAGATAATTGCTGTTGCACACTTACTGTGATGAATGTGGTCAGTTCTGGGACATCACTGATTAACAAGCTGCAACAGAAAATATAGTTAATGAATCACCCTCTCATCTCAAATAGTTTTTATAAAAACTAAATGAAACATTTAAATAGAACAAAAACAACAAGGAGTCCTTGGGAATATTTTAAAATTCTCAAAAACAATCTTAGGGAATATTTACAATGAACTGAAAATACAGATAATATCTCAAAGAACCTGATATGCAACAACAGTCATTTAAACAAAAATGTTACACAACTGCAGTTTAAATTCGTTTTGTTTGCAGTCAATTACATAAACAAACACACCTAAGGTTCACCTGTGCTGAATTCTAAAGCATATAGAACAATAATTTTATTTTTGATGTAGTCTCCATTATTAAAGGGAAGACTTCTGTTAAAAATCATGGGTGAAATTCTTGCCCCACTTAAGTCACTGGGCCAGGATTTCACCCCATATTTTAAAACATCTTTATCTTTGGTACACACATCTTAGGGTTCTGCTCGTACAATGAGAAGTCAGTGCAGTTCCCTATGGGCACAAGTGTCCATCCACATGGATCTCATTGCAGGATCAGGACCTAACATTATAAAACTGGGGGGGGGGGGGGGGAATTAAAACATGACTGAGTTTTCACTATTCATGTGGTTTACTTTCTGCATTTTTACAATGTGGATAACGAAAATAGACTAGATCAGGTTTTCTTTAGCTAATGTTCAAATTCTAGTCAATTTCACTTTCGAATTCTCATGGGCTGGCACAACTGATACAACATTTGGGTTGCAAACATTACGGGGAGATACTTGTTAAAGAAGCACAACTTTCCACTTACCTTTTTATTCAATGGAAACAATTTTATTGGTTTCAGGTTTTATTAATTTTTACATTTACAAAATCTAAATGTGGGGCCAAATTTAACCTAACAGCATCCTTTTAACACCACAAAAAACATTTAAAATTTAATACTGACTGCAGAAAGATAAGAGAATGCCTTTCAAAAGACACCCATGGATAATTTTAATTCACAAAATGTACATAATTACATTATATAGGTGTCATGTAGTTCAATTTTGTTAAAAAGGCACTCCTATAATTTTATTTAAATGTCATACCACAGTTGTTTTACAAAGAAATTACAAAGAATTGGACCCAAGTTTCCCCTGCAGAATTCTGCAGTTCTTCTGCAACACATCAACAGCAGTGTGAAGCTAGCCCACTCACAATGGTGTAAAGTCAGAAGAATGTAGGAGAAAAATCACACATATGAAAGTGCAACCATTAGAATGAGTAAGCTTTTCTTTTACCAAGCAATGTCACCAATCTGGGCAACAATTTGAGCCTAGTTGCTGTATCATTTGCAATTTAAAGTTAAATGTCCTTCTGAGTCTGTGGACTGAAAAAATGTTTTACAAATATTCTCTTGATTTAATACCTGGTTTTCAGCAGCTCGGACTGCTCCTCTGAAACACCAAACATTTTTACTACACTCGTTTTATTTTATTTTAAATTGCAACAGGTAAATCTGGAGTTATTCTGACATAGGGTGACCAGGGCCGGCGCAACCCATTAGGCGACCTAGGCGGTCGCCTAGGGCACTACAATTTGGGGGGCGGCGACCGCGGTGGTATTTCGGCGGTGGGACCTTCTGCTGCCTCTGTGGGGGGATGGCATTTTGGAGCGGGACCTTCCGCCGCCTAGGGCGGCAGAAAAGCTGGCGGTGCTCCTGAGGGTGACCAGATAGCAACTGTGAAAAAATGGGACAGGGGGTGGGGAGGTAATAGGTGCCTATATAAGAAAAAAATCCAAAAAAACGGGACTGTCCCTTTAAAAACGGGACATCTGGTCACCCTATCTGACACCACCTTGCTTTCTCGCCTTGTGTGACTGAGTCAGCTGTGTCAAAGGACATTGGTGGGTCTACAGCGTAAGTGACTGATGTTTTGCTTTCTTGTATAAGAGCAATTAGAAACAGTATTCCCTAGTTAACATCATTAACCTGTGCTGAACCACCACAGGGGAAAGAACCAAATTTTTACCCACAGAGGACAATTTGCACCATCAGAAACTTCCCATTCCCAACTCTGCTGCCAAGGAGATCGAGGAAGGGAAGGTCAAGTCCCCTTCTTATTCTGCTTGAGCACGAGTAACAGAAAGAAGACTGAACTGGGAACAAGGAAGAGAAACAGAAAAGCGGGGAAATGTAGTGTACAGTGAAAAACGGACTAGACTGGAGAATACAACCCTGGCCCAGTGATTAAGTGGGGCCAGAATTTCTCCTTTGTAGCCTGCTTTGATTCTCTAGTCTACTCAATTTTATCTTCACACTCTTGGCACTTATGCCCATAGTATCTGTTCCTGTGGCACTGTTAAACGTCTTCTGAATTTGGTAGAGACAAGGTGGGTGAGGTAATATATTTTACTGGACTAACTTCTGTTGGTGGAAGCTTCACAGAGCTCTTCTTCAAGTCTGGAAAAAGGTAACCGGCATATCATTGCTAAACATAAGGTAGGAGCAGACTGTAATAAGGGGTTGGTAGCAGTCTTGAGGGCCTAAGATATCCCACAGAAGTCTGGATCTCAGGCCAAACATTTGAGGCTAGACAGATATAGGGGGTGGCAAGATGAGAATAGCCATGCAGCCCCACTGATTAAACCAAACAAGAACAAGCCCCATCTTGCCATGTGCTAGAGACCACATCCATATATATATCAACTATTAACAAAGCACTATAGTGCGCTGCATTGTACTAGCCTCACCCTGACACACTGCAGAGAGGGGGAATCAGTTTCCATGCACAGAGATTATCCAGAGGTGGAAAGACTCAAACTGAACTGGGAATTAACCTAACAAGTCCCTGCCCCCCTCACCTCCATGCCAACTCAGCCAGCTACAGCTTCCTCCTGCATGCTTTCTCCTGCCCTGGCTGGGCACTGGGATGGGGAGCAGAAATGTAAAGGAGAAGAGAGACTCCCTGTTATCAGTACCAAGACCACAACAGCCCCTGGTGGTTGGGAGGAGTAGCTGTAGGGGTTGCCCTGTTAAGCCCAGACTGCCCTGCTGGATGCATAGGACAAAGTGAGCTGGAGCAAGCACTCAGAAAATCCCACACAGAGATTAATACTTTCTTCTTTTCAAGATTGCAAATAAAGGCAGACAATAGTTTCATGCCCCACCCAGATCACCCGGCTCTACAGCCTGCTTATAACATACTGGTTTGCATAACTGAACCTTATTCTCAGAGCCAAATTCTTCAATTGAAGACACGCACACACAACTGGGTACACATTTTGCTGAAGACTCTAGAGATACAGCTAACATTCCAGCAAAGAACTTTGGAGTAGAAGTTCATTTGTGAATTGCAGGTGATCTAAGCCAGCCAAATACTGAGTCTTTATTGAACAAGGAAATTGTGATGGTATATATATTGCTAGGTTACTATGGATTAATTTAAACAAAACAAAACAAACAAAAACGCCCTCCAGAAATTTATATACAATTTTTGGCCAAGGCTATTCTGTGGGTCTGGGATAAAACTAGGGTTTAAATTCTTTTCCCTTTGTAAAAACACCCATTTCAAATCATCCAGATTTTAACCAAAAACACTAACAGAGTTTTGAAGACTGGGAAAACCATGTAACACATACAGTTAGCCAGCTGTTTAAAGAAACTTTTCTAACTTGTTTAGAAATCATAACTAATTTTAACCAGCCCACTCTATCATGGTACCAGTATCTTCAAGGTCAGCATTATGTTTATCAACTTTTTCAGAATATTTTATATAGAAAGCTAACTTCAATGGCAGAGATTGTTTGTTTTCTAATCAACCAGAAGCAAAAACAAACAAACAAAACCCTACATTTATATCAATCTTTGCAGCCAACTTTCTTAACAAAGAATGTACATATATGACATGGTGCAAAAAGGATTTGGATAGATAAGTTACTCCAGAGCAATAGGCTTTGATCTGGGGGTGGGGGGGACGGACAAAAATAAGACCAGCAACCTCAGTCTGCAGCGTGATACGACAAAATTTCTTTAAGACACTTTTTAAGTGGTACTTCACACAAGTCAGGTTAAAAAATATACACAGACTGAATAGGAGCAAGCACTGCAGAAACTGTGCAGAGAGGAGATTTTATACATATATGGTAGATATTTCCACTCAGACATAATGGGATCAAATTCATAACAAATATTACAAATTGTTGATATTTATTACCATATAATTCTTTGGTAATCCTTCTGAGAATTCCTAGCAGAAATGATCATACTCAAAGAAATGAAAAATTAATATCTCATCTGCTAGTAGTTGCTAAACTACTGATAATCATAGTGGATAAAGAAAAATAGTCCAAATCTGGAGGAATGGTTCCAAAAATATGGGCATTTGTTGTTAATGAAAAATTAATACATCAGTCATGTACCTTGAAAAATAGACAGAGGAAAAATAGACATTGTACTTACATATTTGGTTACCATTAATTCACTTTTCAGACAAAGTACATTCATCTGTAAAAACAAAGTACATCTCTCCAATTTTTTTTTAATGTTGATACACCTGGTTTGATAAATATATGAGTAGAGTCAGTAGTTTCACTCATTTAATAAAATCACAAGTTCTGAATGGTGGAATGATACTAATTCTATAGTATGATAACACCCTGTTAAATAGCGAGATGTGATTATTATTACTATATAATGTTTCTCTGAACAAATAAATAAGTTTTATAATGATTATTGTCTTGTTTCTAATATTTGCATGGAATGACTTGTAAACTTATTAAGATTTCCTAAATAGTTACAAAACACCACAAAAACTCCTGATTTCCTTTAATGGTGGTAAACTTACAGTGGTAATTTTGTATCTATGATTTACTTCACTACAAGTGTAGTACAACACTCCTCTCATCACAACGGTATGAAGCATCATCTCTCTACTTTACAGGTTAGGAATGTTAAGCTATTTGAATTAGAAACTGAAAACAAATAAGATCTCTGCAGCAGTTTTATTCCTGCTCTTTTGACACCCAGACTCCACCACAAAACTGCCTGAGAAGCATCCTATGCACCAGATAACATTCTTAAGAGAGGAGAAGCAACCATATAGAACTACTGTAAACATGACTAAGTTAAGATCAGGTGATGGGGTATACCTGTGCGTGTGCAGGCCAAATCCTGAGGTCCTTAATCGGGTGAACTCACATTCATTTCCTTTGAGTAAGGACCACAGAACATTATACACTACTTAGGCTCTCTCTTTAATATGCCGAACATATCTGCAATAACATGTTATCAAGTTAGTCAAAACCGTTGTCCATTCTTCATCTACAAAGGAGAGCAGATCTAATTAACAGTCTCATATTACTGGGATTTGTTACTCTCTTTCCAGAGACTATATGTTTTGTTGTTCACAGGTTTATTTTGTTGCTGCAGAGAGTTCCCTCAATATATTGTAATCCTAGCCAAGGGCATTTAATAAATGCCCCCCCACCTCTAAAGAGATACATGTCTATATTTTCCTTTTTGAAGAAACTATTCAACTATGCAAGATAGAAAATGTTGAAAAATTACGCTTGCAAATGTTTTCTAAAGAAGAAGTTAAGACATACATTTCTTCCCGCAATTAGCTGAAAACTCATGCTTTCACATTATTCCTACAATAATTATTTTTTTTAAAAAGAGGAAATTCAACATTTTTAGACAAGAAATGATGGCAGGGAAGGAACTGAAACAAGCTAAGATTCCAAGTGACTGAAAAAGGATTAGTTATATATATTTTGACATTGCTTATGAAAAGTAAAAGAAATTTAACTAATTCAGCTTATTCCTACTTGCAGACCCCTTATATATTTGTTACATTTCATTTTTGCTTCAGCAACAATTATTTATTTAAACAATGTAAACTGAGATTTTTAGGAGGTGGATAATGGAATTAAGCACCTAATTTATATTAAATTTCAATGGGATTTGGATGCCTTAGTCTCCTTTGAGGAACAAAACCATGTTCTGTACAACTGAGAGTCATATTTCACCTCTTTGCAATATCAACATTTTAATACAAAAAGAAATTAAGATTTACCCCCATTACTAGACTGTATAAGGTACATCTCAATGGAGATGCACAGCTATGTAGTATGTATCATCTGCATTAGCCAGACTTTACACTAGAAATGGCATGAAGACTACACAGGTAGAAGTGATATCGCATCCATAATTACCCATACTTTAAAGGCACCAGAGTGTCTATGGGCTGCCAGAAGAGCAAAAAGATATCAGAGGTGGATGTCAGTGGCAAAACCCAGTATTACACATTTCATTGGAAAAATGTGATGCAATTTACCCATTTTTCTTGAAGAAAATTATTGTAGCCTCAGAACAGAAATGAATGCAGCTCTGCATTTCCCTGTGACGGGGAACAGGAGATATAAAGTCATATTTACAATTACTAGGTTAGCATTCCAAATGCTCACAAGTCAAGGAAATGTAACTAGAAATCAGATTTGGGGGAGAAGGGGAAAGAATCTAAATACTGAACATGCTATAAGTAGTTGCATGTTAGCATTTGGAATGTTATATAGCTAATGTACATGTACTACAACTCTTAGATCATGGCAAAATTGAGCAGGCATAAAACACACCCAGAGACTGGGTTGACAGCTTTTTTCATAAAGGCATTTTACCTATATTACTACAGAAATTAAAGATGGGAAAGTTCTACTAGACCGGTGGCTCTCAAACTTTTTTACTGGTGACCCCTTTCACATAACAAGCCTCTGAGTGCGACCCCTCTTATAAATTAAAAACACTTTTTATATATTTAACATCATTATAAATGCTAGAGGCAAAGCGGGGTTTGGGGTGGAGGTTGACAGCTCGCGACCCCCCATGTAATAACCTCGTGACCCCCTGAGGGGTCCTGACCCCCCATTTGAGAACCCCTGTTGTCTAACCCAGTGGGTCTCAAACTTTTTTACTGGAGACCCTTTCACATCGCAAGCCTCTGAGTGCGATCCCCCTTATAAATTAAAAACACTTTTTATATATTTAACACCATTATAAATGCTGGAGGCAAGTGGGGTTGGGGTGGAGGTTGACAGCTCACGACCCCCCCCATGTAATGACCTCGTGATCCCCTGAGGGGTCCCGACCCCCAGTTTGAGAACCCCTGGTCTAACCCATTCCCTCTGCTAGCATACGATTCTCCCACATGGTCCATTTTATGGTGCTTTGTCCATGTCTCCAGGGAATGGAGATTTTCTTTTAGAAGACTATCCCTTGGCCTAATAAAATGTAATTATTGGGAATAAATACTGGACATTCAGCCCAAATTTTCCATTTCATCCCATTACTTCTGCTAATATCCCTTTGTACTGTGCTAAAGAATTCCCTTCCTTGCTCCTAACTATAAAAGCCAAAGGGCAATAAAATCCACTTGCTTTTTCAGTGCCTTTGAATATACAGACTTCATTCTCAAAAGGGGCTGTACACACAGCTGCAGAAGATGCATGACAGCAAAGCCAGCTGTAACCATGAAAGGTCAGCCCATTCAATTAGGACCCACAAAAGGAAAATTATATGCTATTGCAGCATCTCTGCCACGGTTCTCTCAACAAAAAGGTGAGTAGAGACAAGTAATAAAGAATACAAGTTTACTTTGCACTACAATTAGGGTAAAAAAGAAAGAACTCTGAAGGTCAGAAACTAGAGGGAGGATGTGTGTCACTCTTTAGGTAGGTGATCTGAATGAGACAAAATATTATACGATAAGAAAGCATCTGGCTATTTTCACACTTAGAATGCTATAGCAGCACAGCTGCAGCCATGCTGCTATAGTGCTTCAGTACAGACACTCACTACTGTGACAAGAGTTCTCCCATCGCTGTAAGTGATCCACTTCCCCAAGAGGCGGTAGCTAGGTCAACAGAAGAATTCGTCCATCGAGCTAGCGCCGTAAGTCAGGGGTTAGATTGGCTTATCTCCATCTCCCAGGGATTTGGATGTTTCGCACCTCTGCGAGAGCAGCTATGCCGACGTAACTTTTCAGTGCAGATCAGACCTCAGGGTATACTACAAGTCTTCCTGACAGTTTTGCCCTACTTTTATAACTTCTTACCCTTCCATTTTGCCAGTCTGCCTGTTGCCTATTGCTGATACTTTTATAACTCCTGTACAACTCCACTGACAACATGCATCAGTTAATAACTGAAATAGCCACCAACTATGGTTCCAAATGCAACTGCTATTTCCTTCAGAGTCCATCTGCTCACTCTTGATATTGCTCTTCTCAAGGTGTCTCATCTTGACAGTACCCCTTCTAGATAAAGTTGTAATTTTTACTGGTTGGCTTATTACGGTTCACACAACTGCTTTAACCAATAAAAGCCAGGACTTTTATGCAAAGGAAGCATAAAGGTGACTATATTTATTGAGGGTTGTGATTACAAAATAAACCATAAGAGCAAAGGCATGAGTAGATGGTACATGCCATGAAGAACAAAGACACACAGCCTTATGTTTATGTCATGAACTGAAGAAAATGACAAAAAAATTTAACCAAGTTGTTTCACACTTCACAAAGCACACATTCCTTGTTGAGGATATTCATGTGTCAAGTCTGAAGTTTTAGATTCACTACATATTTTTTTAAAAGAATGAAATACACCTTCCCCACTCATACACCTCTATTCTCAGTAATACAAAAACGGCCAAATTGGATTGAATTCACACAATCACCTTTGCTGTAAGAACAAGCATACCACTGTTTTAACTCCTGAAACTTTATGAAGAGATCTCAAGTCTGAGGAAACTCTTGTGCACAAGCTAGTTTTTAAGAAAGATAAAATGAACATAGTTGCAAGTATTATTGATCATTACTGTTTCTTTTTACTCCATGGAAGCAGACAGATAAGAAAAATATACATCAAAAGCCAATATCTACAGTTTTACACACCAGAACAGTGGCACTTAATATTGGATGTCAGCTCTTTTGAGGAAGCCAAGAAGGTGCATGGCTAGAACAATCAAAGAGCCAGCTTCCTCAAGTTTTATATAAAAGCCACACATGAGCAATGTATATTGAAAGAGTCTATAATATTCCTGGGGGAATTCTGCGCCACTGCGCATGTGCGGAATTTACGTCCCCCACTGATTTGCTTCCCCACAGAAAAATGACTGACAGGGAAGCAAAGGGAAGCTGCAAAAGCAGTCACACACCACTCCCTAGCTGCGTAGGTACATTGTTTCAGGCACCCGGAGCAGCCAGGAGAGAGGTAAATCACCACAAGGCTGGGAACACCCCAGCCAGAGGCTCCTGCCCTGAGCCGGGATCAGCTGCTAGTCCCAGCTGGGCTGGATGCAGGAGAGGACGGGACTTCCTCTTCCTCTGTAAGGAGTGGCTGGGGCTGTGCCAGACCCACCTCCAGAAATCTCCCCCAGCTGCAGGAAGCTCAGCATCCTGCCCTGCTTCCTTCCCCCATCGCTCCTCAGCTGTGGTGGAAGGGGTCACTGTATGGGGAGCTGCTCCCCCATCTGCCCAACCCCCATGCATCTGGATCTCCCATACCCAGACACCCCTACAAAGCCTGACCCTCACCCAGAACCTCCTAGCCCTCCATAGCCAAACCCCATTCCATTGAACCTCAACCCCTGCATCTGGAGGCCCCCTGCACCCAGAACCCCTGCCTCTGTACCCCCACCCCTGCACCCAGACCACCCCCCACCTGAGCTCCCTGCACTCAAACCCCCACCCTGACGAGCCTGAGCCCCCACATCCAGACCCCCAACTAGCTGCACCAGACCCCTGCCCCACCAACCCCCCCTCCCCAGCCCCCAGCCCCCCTTGCTGAGACCCCCACACCCAGACCCCTCGGTTGAGCCCCAACCACTTTCACCTGGAAGCTCCTGCAGAGTCCCATTGCCCCTGCACATGGAACCCCTCCAACAACCATCTGTGCATCCAGATCCCTCACACAGACTCCCCACTGAACTGCCTGCATTCAGATTGTCCCACACAGAATCCTCTCACCCCAAACCTGGATCCCCTCCACACTTGGATCCTGCCTGGTTGAGCGTGCCTGCCCCACACCTGGTGCGCCTGGGGCAGAGGGGCAGGGCCCCAGCGTGTTTCTGGGGCAGGCCCAGGCCTTGTGCTGTGTCAGGGTCGGTTGCAGCCTCACCACTGAGTCCGTGTCCCGGGGGTGGGGAGGCTGCAGGTTGATCTCCCATCTTCGTACAGCCAGTGGCCCATGCTCCCCACTGCTCTGCCGAAGCCTCTGCATTTATTTGTTGACAAATAAAACTTGCAGAATTTTAAAATATTGTGTGCAGAATTTTTAATTGTTTGGTGCAGTATGCCCTCAGGAGTGCTATAATATGGTTTGAAGGTCAGAGTAAAAGTTGTTATGGAAATGGGTAAGGTGAAATTTTACATAAGTATTGTGTGAACTGTAAGGCTAATAGAAGATTTTAAGTTATCTTAATTTGCCATGTTATTTTCATAATTTAAAATATATTTTAAATAAAATTTGATAGAAGGTTAGATTATTTATTTTCGCAACCTTAACTTTTAAACTAAGGTAAGCTTTTTGCATCAGAATACTAATAAAAGTGAGGATCCAAAATGCTGCTCATTTAACTAAGTAGTCCCAACAATATCGATAAATTTTGGTCTACAATCGAGAATATTTGTCTTTAAAAAAAAAAATAGACAATTGAGAGATACACATGAACACAATGGAGGAAGAAAGGCTAGCAGGCGGTATGGAATACTTCTGTTTGAAACTCCAAGGGATTGTCGTCAGTAATTGAATAAAAAAATTAAATATGAAATATACTGAACCTTAAAAGTGTCTTTTTAATGTCAAAGCTGACCATATCCTTAGTCCCTAAAACAAAACACTGATGAAAAGATCATTTAAACACACAGTAAACCACATTTAAGAATCTCCCTTGAACAAGCTTAGCAACAAGAAAAATGCTCAACCTTGCTTTTTCTTAATCATTGTGAAGGAAAATTACATGAGCCTAGATTGATTTTGGTCCAAATATTCAAAGCACAGATTAAAACAGTGCCTTCAGTAGGCAGATTTTAGAGCAAGTGGAAACTATTCAAACTCAACAATGAATACGTGATCTGGCATGCACTTGAGGAAGTTGCACAATAGCAACATATTTATGCAATGAAAATATTAGTAAGAGGCAAAGAAAGGCTTTTCAGATTAAATACGGTTTCCCCTCAAAATGACTATTACACATACACATTTAAATGGGAAAAGCATTCAGTATTTATAAATCAGTCATCCAATAATATGCATCCTTGTAACAAGTTTCCCCCCAACCTGCATTTTTGTTATGGTTCCTCATTTAAAAGACGTCTTGCTATTTATTTTAGGTCTCATTAATATGAAGTATAAAGTACATATACTGTTAAATGCAAAAAAATCATTAATGCAAGTTAACGTTGCACTGTTAAAAGTCACAAGAAGTCAGAAAGTGAAATAATTGAACTTCCACACATTTTAGAAGTGGGAAAGGAGAGTTAATTTTAAGACAGACCAAAAATATTATTTAATCTTTAAAAAAAAAAAAAACTGGTGACTCATTAATTTTTTTTAGGGTTTGGCAATACTGAGAATCTAAATATTGCATTGCAGGCTCAGCTATACTTATGCCACACATTTAATAAGAAAAACAAACAGAAAGTACAATGCATGTGAAGAAACAGACTTTAACCCTGATTTTATATTCAGATTCTCTGCATAGGTACTGTGATCTGTGCTAGAGTCCCATTACTTTCAATGCAGTTCTGCACAGTTAGAAGGGTATGCAAATAGTTGATTTAATTGCAGAACTCAGGCAGTTAACAGGGTGGTTAGAATCTTCATTTTTGCATTTCCTGATTTTATAATTAACTGTGCAACCTTAACGTTGCATAAACAGGCTTTTTTTTTTTTTTTAATGCATTTGATTTCCTTGTTTTCTCCCTAAAGTACAGAATGAAAAAAGAAATTCCTGTGCTTAATATTACCATTTAAATAGTCCTAGTTAAGCTTTGAAGTTGAATAGAAAGATAGGATGAGGCTGTTTCCCACCTTTGTTGCTGCTATCATTTGGCTTGATGTTTTTTGGTTTGGTTTGTGGGTTTTTTGTGCAAAACTGGGTTAACTGAATTACACTGACTGCTGCATCATCTATATTAAATAAAAAGTTAGACACTGTAGAACCCTGGAAAAACTGTAGTTTCCGAAAGTTGTGAGGTCAGCAATTTTCTTTTCATGATTGAGGTTTGCTCATGTCATGGATGCATACAATGACCTGAAAAGGATTTGTTTTTCTAAACAACTGGGTTTATGCCCTTTATTGTCTGTTAATTATGTATAAATAATCTGTTTTTTTTTAAGTTATGTTCTTGGTTTTCACATTAGTAATTCAGGAATTGTATACCTTGGAAGATTATGGTGACAGGAGAACTAGTGAAGTTATGAAAGATTGAAAACTGATCAACTGAGAAGAGTAATTGTTAGCCAGACTGTTTAAAACATTTTTTGTTAACATCAGTAACTCTACTGCCTATTCAACACTTGGTATAAAGGACATTTTTGTTAACATTTCAATGCCCTTGTCCCATAAGATATGAGAACTCACAAACATTTCTCAGACCATAAATAAGTCATCCAGGCAAAACCAGACTTGTTGACATTACTGATAATTATGAAAAAAAAAGAATCATTAAATTCATGAACAATTAGTTAACCCTCATTCTGGATTACTTGCATGCCAGATCTGAGGTTTTCAAAGTAAACCATGTAGGGTACATCTACACAGCAGCTGGGAGGTGAGAGTCCCAGCTTGGGTAGATGTATATGCACTAGCTGTGCTTGAGCTATTGCCTAAAAATAGCAGTGTAACCTCAGTGGCATAGGTGGCAGCTCAGGCTAGACACCTAAGTACATACCTGGGGATCAGGGCAGGATTGTACTCGGGTGCTTAGTTCCAAGCGGTCACCCATGCCACTACAGCCATGTGGCTACTTTTAGGGGCTAGCTTGAGTATCTCTACCCAAGCTGGGAACTGCATCTCTCAGCTGCTGTATAGACTGCTCTTAGGACTTGTTTGAGAGAGAGAAGGGAAAGCTGCCACCGCCAAACACACAACTTAAAAAAAAAAAAAAAAATCAAACAACTGAATAACTAAACAAAAAAAACCCACTCTTTTGGGCTGAACCAACATTTCAGAAATTTTAGCCCAAGAGGTAATTTGAGAAAACAAGTTATTAAAAGTTAGAGTTTAACACAGAAGGGTGAGCCAGGAAATTGCTGCTGTGATGCCATAAACAACAACATAAGCCAACCACTTTATGATAGTTTACAAGAGAAGAGTTTCCATAATAGGTTATTAAAACTGTATCTCCCAGTTCATCTTTTGCCGGCATCTGGAAACCACAAGGGACTTTTTAGTAGGGAGACAAAAGACTAGCCCAGGCTACTGAAGATAATGGGCTCTCCTGAACTGTTAATATAATACAAGAAAGCTACAATATGATATGAAGGGCAACAGAGAATAGTAAACTGTGAAGGAGAAATTAGTATGGATGATGAAGAGGAACGTGGGTATGGTAAGATGTTAAGTGCAATTTAGCAGATGTAAATGAATTCAGCTCAGCACGGAACAAAAGATCCTTGCATGATAGACTACCGTAACAGCTCTTGGATCACTTTTTTCTTAACAACAGCGAATGCAGGTATACAAATAGAGGACACCAACACCAAAAATCCCACCATCTCTTCTGCCCCTGGAAACAGATTACTAAACAGGAGTTCAACAGCACATTTTAGACTCTCAACTTAAGACTTCAGCAACAAGCATAACATGGGCAGGTGCAGAATTCCACAGGTATGAACAATCTTGAAATTCTGCAGAGTATCAGTCTTTAAAATTTAGATTTTGTTTTGGTTGCAAATAAATCATTCAGTCTATAAATCAGTGCATTACTGTCTTGTGCATTTATTAATAATGTAGCTCAATAGGGATAAACATCCCCCATTCATCTCAGTTAAGTGTTCAGTTCTAAGATTAGTTCCCCTAAAGAATATGAAACACACACACACACACACACACACACCTCTTCACCTCTAAACTCCCAAGTAGATGCTGCATCAGCAAAGCAGAGATGTAGCACTGATAGGCACATTGTACTGGCATGCAGTGTCACCTATCAGTAAGTCCTTAAAGATTCTGCCATACCTTCCAAGAAGGTGTCACTACTGGAAGTGAACAAATGCTAAAATGCCAAGGTCGTTCCCACTAACAGATTTAAAGGAGTTTCTCATTTTTAAATCAGGACCAAAAGTTTCCTGATTACCACCACCTCTTCCATTTCCTCTGCTCTTCTGGAATTTCACATCTCAGAGGCCATCAGGTGACAGGTACAAACTTGTTTCCCCACCAAATACTTACTTACCTCAGCTAATAGGTTAATTCATCTCTTGTTGTAAGAACCAAGGATTACTTGGCGACATGAGATAAAAGCTAGAGATGGGTAGTCAGTCAGCTTTGGGATTTACAAAACCATTAGCAGCTCAGATCAGGGTTCCACTTCAACTGAATCCCAGAAATTCAGAATTGGAGGGTATGGGGGGGGGGGGGGGGAGGATAAATTAGATAATTACACACACAATTTCAAAATATCTTTATATGGCAATTGAAATTAGTATAGATTGGTTTGTATTACTTTCCAGTTTAGTAAGAAAAAAACAGAATAATGAAATGTAGGTTCTCTCTGGAACAGGGCTTGAAAAGGAAAGATGGAAGGAGATCATTCAGGAGAGAGAGTTAGAGGGATTATTCTGGTTAATGTAACTACTGTAATCTGGATTTTTTAAAACGCAGGCAATGCTGCTTTTAAGAAAAAGTACTGAAGGGGGGAAGCTGCACTACATGTTATTTAATGTGGTGTAAGTGTAAAAAGCATAACTCTTAATTACATACCTACAAAAGTCACTGATGTTCATCAGCAGGCCCTGTGACAAAGCACCAGGAAGAAAGCTTTTTTTTTCTTTTTGCATTAACTATGAAGCCACTGACTGATGTAAAAATTATTGTATTTTAATTTGGATAAATCTGGGTTTGAAATGCTTATTGGGCTAGGTTCTCCAGGACAGATACTATTTGAGTAAAACACCTATATCCCACTGCACCCCCAAGCACCTGCTTTATAGGGGGTCCTAACCCAGTAGGTAATCCGCTATTTTCAGACTGTTAATACACCTCTACCCCAATATAACGCGACCTGATATAACATGAATTCAGATATAACGCGGTAAAGCAGTGCTCCGGGGGGGCGGGGCTGCGCACTCCGGTGGATCAAAGCAAGTTCGATATAACGCGGTTTCACCTATAACGCAGTAAGTTTTTTTGGCTCCCGAGGACAGTACACCTCGGGGTAGAGGTGTATTGAAGAGCCCACCAAACAAAAAAGAGCGGGGGAGCAAGAGACAGAATAGCAAAAGGAGAAAAAAAAAAGAAAAAAAAACAGCAAGAGACAAGGAAACCGAGGACAGAAACCAAGAAGAAAAACAAAAAAGGTATAGCGAAAGCAAGCAAAGGCAAATCAAGGAAAGACATGACAAAGGTTGGGCCAGTTTAGTGGCTGGCTGCTCTGCACAGCAGATAATCTGCAGCCAAAAGTGAGAGTTAGGGCATGTCTTCACTAGCTTTCTAATACTTGCAAGTTACTCATGACACAAATTAGGATAACAATTTCATTCTACTAGCTAAACCTCCAGTAGTATAAACATGTTTTAAGACTTCAGTCCTTTAAACAATCACATTCTGGTACTTTTTTAACATATAAGATTTATAATTAGGGCTGTCAAGCGATTAAAAAAAATGAATCTCGATTAATCGCGCGATTAAAAAATTAATCTCGATTAATCACAACTGGGGGCAGATTCTCCCACCCTTACTTATGATTAGGGCTGTCAAGTGATTAAAAATATTAATCGTGATTAATCACACTGGTAAACAACAATAGAATACCATTTATCTAAATATTTTTGGATGTTTTCTACATTTTCAAATATATTAATTTCAATTACAACACAGAATACAAAGTGAACACTGCTCACTTTATACTTATTTTTTATTACAAATATTTGCACTGTAAAAAACAAAAGAAATAGTATTTTCAATTCACCTAATACAAGTACTGTAGTGCAATCTCTATCATTAAAGTTGAACTTACAAATGTAGAATTATGTACAAAAAAATAACTGCATTCAAAAATAAAACAATGTAAAACTTTAGAGCCTACAAATCCACTCAGTCCTACTTCTTGTTCAGCCAATCACTCAGACAAACAAGTTTGGTTACAATTTGCAGGAGATAATGCTGCCTGCTTCTTGTTTACAATGTCAAATGAAAGTGAGAACAGGCATTCGCATGACACTTTTGTAGCCGGCATTGCTAAAGCAGGGGTAGGCAACCTGTTGCACGCGTGCTGAAGACACTCACACTGCCTGGGTCCTGGCCACCGGTCCGGGGGGCTCTGCATTTTAATTTAATGTTAAATGAAGCTTCTTAAACATTTTAAAAACCTTATTTACTTTACATACAACAATAGTTTAGTTATATATTATAGACTTATAGAAAGAGACCTTCTAAAAACGTTAAAATGTATTACTGGCACGCAAAACCTTAAATTAGAGTGACTAAATGAAGACTCAGCACACCACTTCTGAAAGGCTGCCAACCCCTGCACTAAAGAATCATATGTCCCTCCATGCTTCAACCACCATTCCAGAGGACATGCGTCCATATTGATGATGAGTTCTACTCAATAACAATCCAAAGCAGAGTGGACCGATGCATTTTCATTTTCATCATCTGTGTCAGATGCCACCAGAAGAAGGTTGATTTTCTTTTTTGGTGGCTCGGGTTCTGTAGTTTCCACATGTGAGTGTTGCTCTTTTAAGACTTCTGAAAGCATGCTCCACACCTCGTCCCTCTCAGATTTTGGACGGCACTTCAGATTCTTAAACCTTGGGTCAAGTGCTGTAGCTATTTTTAGAAATCTCACATTGGTACCTTTGCGTTTTGTCAAATCTGCTGTGAAAGTGTTCTTAAAACGAACACGTGCTGGGTCATCATCCAAGACTGCTATAATGTGAAATATATGGCAGAATGTGGGTAAAGCAGAGCTGGAGACACATAATTCTCCCCCAAGAAGTTCAGCCACAAATTTAATTAACGTTTTTTTTTTTAAATGAGCATCATCAGCATGGAAGCATGTCCTCTGGAATGGTGGCTGAAGCATGAAGGTACATACGAATGTTTAGCCTTATCTGGCATGTAAATACCTTGCGGCTACAAAAGTGCCATGCGAACACCTGTTCTCACTTTCGGGTGACATTGTAAATAAGAAGCAGACAGCGGTATCTTTTGTAAATGTAAACAAACTTGTTTGTCTTAGCGACTGGCTGAACAAGTAGTAAGATTGAGTGGACTTGTAAGCTCTAAAGTTTTACTTTGTTTTGTTTTTGAGTGCAGTTATGTAACAAAAATATCTACATTTGTAAGTTACACTTTCATGATACAGAGAGATTGCACTACAGTACTTGTATGAGGTGAATTGAAAAATACTATTTCTTTTGTTTATAATTTTTACAGTACAAATATTTGTAATAAAATATAATAATATAAAGGGAACACTGTATATTTTGTATTCTGTGTTGTAACAGAAATCAATATATATGAAAATGTAGAAAAGCATCCAAAAATATATAATACATTTCAATTGGTATTCTATTGTTTAACAGTGCGATTAATTTTTTTGAGTTAATCGTGTGAGTTAACTGCGATTGACAGCCCTATTTATAATATATATTTTAAACATTCTTTGAAAAATATATTGTGAACTAAGTGAGGCAAGAATTGTGTGTCTTGCTGTGTGCTTGTACAGTGTTCAGCATAATGGGACCAATAACTTCACTGGCTCTTGTGCACTACTGCAATACAAATAATAAGTAAAGGGAAAACCTCATAAAACATGGGAAAAATTTGACCCCAAGTCCTAAAAGTTGTTGTCTGTATAGCTCAAAATTTCTTCCAGAATGAAGTGAAACATTTTCAGTTAAAAGACACACATACACAAGTGTCTAATGTGTGGTGTTCGATACTAAAAAATATCTACACTGGAAGTTCTGGAATCAACAACCTGAAGAAACATCTAGTGTCGCTGCAAAACATGTCAGTGGTGTAGCGTCATTACCTTTCCAATGAAACAGAAATGCTTTTTAAAATCCAGCTCAACCATCATTCAGTGAAAAAGTTACAAATGCTGAAGTGTTGCTACTATTCACTTTGCTGATCATTTCACAAAGCTTGACAAGAAGACATTCTCAGATTCAGCTACCGGAAAAAAATTTCCCTGTGGAAGAACAAAAAGCTGTGTGCATCATCAAAGCTCTGTCAGCACATCTGACACAGTCAAGCCATGAACCTTGCAAGATCAGGACCTTTCACTGTTATGATGGATGAAAGTAATGATGTCAGCAATGAAAAGAAGGTCTACATCATGATTAGATATTTTGATTAGGATTCAAGACTTGTGAAAAATGATCTTTTGGGAAAGCTTGTCTGCAAATGCTGAAAGCTTTTTTGCATCAATGAATTCAGTTTTCACTGACTTCAACATTCCAGGGACATGATAGAATTTCTATCTGACTCAGCATGTGGGGACTGGCAAGCAGTCTGTACACAGTAAAAGAAATGTCATCCTCTCTGTGCAGTCTTCCATACATGTCACTTGTGTACACTTGGTAGATAAGAAGCATGCTGTCACAGCCATCTCCAAAACAGTGAAAGATATGTTGATTAACTACTATTGCAATTGCTATACAAAATTAAAGGAAGAATACTATCAATACCAATAGTGGTGCAGTACAGATGACCTAGCTAGCCTCCTACCACCACCATGTTTAATGCAGGATAAGACTTCAACAAGCTTTTACTTTAGGTGTCCCTAAACCACTGACTGCCAAAAACTGGGACTGAGCAATGGGCTGGATCACTCAATAACTGCCCTGTTCTATTCATTCCCTCTGAAGCATCTGGCATCAGTCACTGGCAGACAACAGAATACTGGGCTAGATGGACCACTATGGCCATTCTTAATACGCCACTTCATCCTTATTGTAAAATCTAATCTGGGATCAAAAAGCAAAGCAAAGAGTTCCATGTATTACTGCTTGAGACTATTTATTGGTCAATTATTTTTAATTACTTATAATTTTTTAAGATAGAGGATAAAGGGGATCTAGGGTTACCAGGAGATCATGCACACATCTGTACGATTTCATCTGATCTAGAAGTTGAAAGGTGCGTAGAGAATGAGGCAGGGAATTACAGGAAGAGAAAGGCTGCTCTTTTGGTGAAGGCAGGTGAGTGCTACCCAGAAAAGCTTTGTTCTATTCCTGGCTCTGCAACAGATTTCTTATATGACACTGAACAAGTCAGTTAAACCAAAATTTTCAGAGTTAGGCTTTGTCTCTTCACTAGCCTACCAGGTTAGTGAATACATGGTAACTAACACAAGGTAAAAGCCACTTCACCTTGAATGGTCCTGTGAAATGTGTGTTAACTACACATGCTAAACAATCTGTTCCACCTTGGATTTAGCTGTGACACTCTGAAACTATGTCTGCACTACATCATTTACAGCTGCGCAGCTGTAGCACTTCTGGTGAAGATGCCCTAAGCCAACGGGAGAGACCTCTGCTGTTGGCTTAATAACTCCTGCTTCTGTGAGAGACAGTAGCTATGTCGGCAGGAGCTCTCTCAACAACATAGCATTGTCTACAACCGTGCTTAGGTCGCTATAACGTACGTCGCTCAGGGGTGTAGATTATTCACACCCCTGAACGAAACAAGTTATACCGAAGTAATATGTAGTGAAGACATAGCCCAAGTATGTTTCCCAGACCTGAAGAAGAGCTTTGTTTAAGCTCAAAAGCTTGTCTCTCACCAACAGAAATTGGTCCAATAAAGGATATCACCCTGTCTCTCTAATGAAGACAAGGCAGTTTGTAGTTTTCACATGTGTTGGTCAAGATTAATCCTAGATTCCCCACTCCTGTTCAAGCTTACATTACAAGAGGTGTGGAGAACACAACTTTTGTTCCAATCATATCCTTGTTTGGCTAATGGAAGTTAGACCATGGTGATGGGCATGCTGTAAGAAGTGGACGAGAATTTTTCTTTTTATCCTGTTTGTATTGATTTTCACTTCAAGGGCACTTTTTTTTTTTTTTTTTTTTTTTTTTTTAAAGGATCTCGTTTTCCTTTCACTGTTTTATGCTAAAATAACATTTCTAGCCTAGTTAATTTACTTTCCAAAATTACATCGGTATCTTTGTGTCCACGTCAAATAATTTATTTCATTGTCCGGGGCTGGATGAACAAACTTTTTGCATTAACTTTAATTTTGGCCTTTTGTAGTGCAAAGGAAGATAGACATCACCTTCATGGAGGACGTTTCTATTAAGATTTAAATTATTTGTAGGGCCTTTGTATAATGAGGATAAAGACAAAAACATGTCCATCCTTTAGGAAATTGCTTGTCAGTCAGGCAGGCAGGAAACAAAGCCAAAGGAAAAGCCAATTCAAGCATCAGAAAGATCCAAAAAGTATCAGAAGAAGCCAAACCATTTGACCTGGCATGCAAAAACTAAGAGAAAAAAAATACAAATAGAAATGAAGGCTGGTCAGTTCCCTGTAGACAGATGTTTCCCATTGTCATTTGGGAGGCTTGAATTTTATTTCTGGTCCCAGTCTACGATTCCCAGTGTAGGCAAAAGTAATACACACAACACCTAGAAACAAGGAGTCCTCTCTTTTACCTAATAATGAACATATTGCTCAATTAAGGAGCAATATTGATAGTCTCCAACAGGACTCCCATCTGTCCTCCTTGGAAAGTAGTAGTAGCTATGACAGAGTTTTAGTCTACAGTGTAGGGCTTAATGAACAGTGATATCTACACTTACCCGGTAGTTCGACGGCTGCGGATCGAAGTTCCGAGTTCGATTTATCGCGTCTGGTGTGGACGCGATAAATCGAACCAGGAAGTGATCCCCGTCGACTGCGGTACTCCAGTTCGGCGAGAGGAGTACCGTGAAGTCAACAGGGGAGCCTGCCTGCCGCGTGTGGACCGCGGTAAATTCGAAGTAAGGTATGTCGAATTCAGCTACGTTATTCACGTAGCTGAATTTGCGTACCTTACTTCGACTTGGGGGGTAAGTGTAGACCAGGCCAATGGGTCACCTTCCTCTTTTGAGATTACCACTTTTCATTGCACACAGCTGGATGGATCTCCATTGGCAGCCTATCAGCTCCTAGAAACCCATGTCATGGACCAGCGTCCCATTGTGCTAGGCACTGTACAAACACAAAAAATATTCCCTGCCCCAAAGAGCTTACAATCTAAGTATAACAAAGAGTCAACAGGAAGACACAGACAGACAAGGGAAGCATAAGGAAACAAATAGTCACTAACCACAGAGCCACCAGGCTGCTCCACAAACTTCTTTTATTTTTTATTATAGTGTCTTATCTGTAAGAAATGCTTATTTTACAGGCCAGCATGAAGACCCTATGAACAGTGTGCATAAAGAGGTCTGATCAGCTCATTCAGTCACGCTGGCAGAAAGAAGTAACATTGAGGGCTGATATACACTACCATTTAAGTTTGGTTTTAAAGGCAAGTCAGAAGAAAGGCTTAGCCCCCGAATCCGTACAGAGTATGACCCTGGCGTTTTAGAGCGTAAACCACATCCATGGCTGTCACAGTCTTCCGCTTCGCATGTTCAGTGTAAGTAACAGCATCGCGGATCATGTTTTCGAGAAAAACTTTGAACACGCCACGGGTCTCTTCATAGATCAACCCACCAATACACTTGACACCACCACGACGAGCCAAACGACGAATAGCCGGTTTGGTAATACCTTGAATGTTATTGCAAAGTACCTTCTGATGGCGCTTAGCGCCCCCCTTTCCGAGTCCTTTGCCGTCTTTGCCCCGACCAGACATGTTGCTACCATCAAGTTGATGTAACTTATGTTGCTCAGGGGCATGAAAACAACACCCCCCTGAGCAACGTAAGTTACATCAAGACACTCCTCTCCTGCCGACATAGCTTCCGTCTCTTGCGTAGGTGGAGTAATGATGCCGATGGGAGAGCGCTTTCCCATCTGCATAGCGCCTCTTCACCAGACACGCTGCAGCAGCACAGCTGCATCGGTGCAGCTGTGCCAATGTAGCACAGTAGTGTAGTCTTGCTCTGAGAAGGCCAAGCAGGATAAAGGGAAAATGTGGGCATGCAGGAGTGGAGGGTAGGGGGGAGAACAAGCAGAAAAAGCCAGGTAATAAGAAAGACAGAAAGGGAAGGCAGTTCTAATTTTTCCTTTTTTTTTTTTTTTTTTTAAGATAGTTTTTCAATGCGAGATTAGTTTTCTTAGAGTATTTAAAAAAAACAGACAAAAAAGGGTCAGAAAGTGAGAAAATGGAACAAATAAATTAAAAAGAATTAAAAAAATAACTTGGAGTGGCACAAAAACTGCCCATTCTGATCATGGATATTGAGACTGAAAAAGCCCAAGCTTTTCCTGTCTTTACAAAACATTTATCAGCAAGCCATTATCTTTATTTTTGAAATCTCTTTATCAACACTGCAACCCCAAACCTAGGTGCTACAGATATTAGTTGTAGTTTATAAAGTTGCTTATCATTCTATTCTCAAGACAGAGGATTACTGAGATCTAATTAAATTAGGAGTCAAAATGGATCAAGTAAACAAAAAAAAATTATTCTACCCCCTGTTGCCAGAACATCCCTGAACAATTTCTCCCCTTTCTTTTGGGGAAAAATAATAGATTTCAGCTAGATTAGCAGCCTTACTAATGAACAGTTATCTATCTCCACAGAGGCACCGCTCTCAGGTCTGTTCCAAAGACAAATTACTTCAGTCCCTAGTCCACTAAAAGTTGTAAATCTAGCTGCATCTCTCAAAAAAAATTGAAGTAATCCCCTGTATCTCAACTAACCACACCTACAAATGGTCAGGGAGGGCACCTATTTAACCATAGTGATATTGTAAGTGAATTGGTTAATAAATGTAATAAGTATTAATGCAAATATAATTACGTTTAAATCCGCTTTATGTCTGATCATATTTCTACCCCTATCCACATCACCGACAAAGTACAAAAACAAGTTTATTTACTCTCTGTTGGTAAACAAACCATTTAAATGTGCTTGTGAAATTACATCTCTGGTTTCTCAAAAGTTAACCAGTCAAAGTGAAAGACAGCAGAAACACACATACTCTTGCTTGGCCTTTCTGTAAAATTGAGTGGTGTTCCAAAGCAGTGTCCCAGACACTGTTTACACAACCACCAGTCACTAAGAGTTTGAGATGTTCTGGGAAAAAATGCCATCACACACTACAGACTGTTGAATGCCTGAAGAGTCCATGTAGACAGTCCTCCTGCCAGGGCTGTTCTATAATGCCAGAACTAAAAAAGTGACTTATACTAGTGGTATTTTACATAAGTAGATCTAACTGTACTCCCCATAAAATATTGTTTGCTAGTTCAAGGATATGAATTGCATTATGAAGTACATCGTGTATTCTCACAAACAAAGCTAAGAAGGAGGGGGAGGGATAGCTCAGTGGTTTGAGCATTAGCCTGCTAAACCCAGGGTTGTGAGTTCAATCCTTGAGGGGGCCACTTAGGAATCTGGGGCAAAATCAGTACTTGGTCCTGCTAGTGAAGGCAGGGGGCTGGACTCGATGACCTTTCAAGGTCCCTTCCAGTTCTAGGAGACAGGATATCTCCATTAATTTATTTATTTAAGCAGAGACTTAAATAACAGGTCCGGGGGAGGGGGAAAAGGATTTTGCAGCCTTTTCAAAAGTACATATGCCAGAAGTGTATGAGAACCCAAGAGAACAGGCTTTCAGAATAGCCTTCAGAAAAATACTGTTATGTTACAGTACAATAGCATACATTTGTCTTTATATAGTTATAAGCCAGGATATCCACTACACATTGGTACACAAATACTACGGTGATGGTCACATCAGAAACACCGAAAATACATTTCAAAGGATGTATATAAGGAAAAGAAAAAGTTATCTCAGGAAGATTTATACCACTGGAGATTGTTGAAATTGAAGGGTGTTTCTGCCTTAGAAAACATTTAAGTTCCTTCACCAAAATATAACTCATTCCAGTCCATCCATCTCTTTCTTCCTGGACACTTTACTCTTTTTTTTTTAAGATGCAAAAGTGAATTGTAGCACTTGCAAAACGTACTAGAGTGAGAACTTTGCTCTCCATCTACCCACAGCACAGGCCACAGCAGTGCAAATTCCTCACACAGATCCACCAAAGAGACCTAACCTTAACTTGAGATGGCCACTTCTTGACATCCAGGTCATTAAGTACCCATACCCATTAAATTCCTGATCTTTCTGCTACGAGAGCCACCTCAGCTGTCCCCTGTATACACATTTTGTACTATGAACTGACTTGAGACCACCAACTCTCCTTTGACACATAGTGATCCCACTGTACAACCATCAGATGGCAACACCAAACCCTAAACCATGTATCATAGTCTCAATAGTCACTCTCTATAAAGCTATCCTTGGGATTTAAGTACTTTAAAGATTGTAGGGGGTGCATTATACAGAGGGAATTAACTTTTAAACAAGAATGTTGCAGCCTCATATTGGGAGTAGCATTTTAACAAAAGCCTTATATAACAAACTAAAGTATACTTATACTATATATATGGTAATAGTAAGATGTGTTGGGATGTGAAGATGAAGAGGTAAACAAAATATGCCTCTTGAATTTTTAAACAACACTTGTAATTCAAATAGGTCACCTTAGTTCTGGTTTACCACTGTTTAGACAGTAGTGTTTCATAAAAATATTAAGCGAGTTGAACTTCAAATCATTTAACAGAAGCCATGCCTCATTGATTTACATATCTATTGTAAAAATGATTTAAATAACCTTCATATTAATCCCAAATAAAGTGCAAATTATAAGGTAACTGTTCTTACAACATGGTTCTTAGATACAGCAGATATAATTTACTTTCAACTAAAACAATACCTTGGATGGATGTAATAATCAGTTGTATTAACCAAACATAGAATCTATTCTGTTTTTTTTTGGGGGGGGGGTTATTCAGTTAATTTCTTAAGTTCTCATCAGAAGAGGCACTGAAGTTTGTAAACTAACATTGGCAGGACAAGAAACCAGAGTGGAACTGAAGAAAGAACTTTCACTATATTTTTAAGACTACCGTAGGTTTTTAAAACTTTCTATATAGAGCAGGGGTGGGCAAACTTTTTGGCCCGAGGGTCACATCGGGGAATAGAAATTGTATGGCGGGCCATGAATGCTCACAAAATTGGGGTTGGGGTGCGGGGCATAGGGAAAGGCTCAGGGAGTGCAGGCTCCAAGCGGCGCTTTCCTCAAGCAGCTCCCAGAAGCAGTGGCATGTCCCTTCTGTGGCTCCTATGTGGAGGCGCGTCCAGGAGGCTCTGCACGCTGCCCCATCTGCAGGCACCGCCCCTGCAACTCCCATTGGAGCGTGCAGGAGCTGGAGCGGGGCCATGCCATGGCTTCTGGGAGCTGCATGGTGCGGCCCCGACCCAGCGCCCCGGCCAGAGCGGGACCGATCCACGTGGTGCGGCTCGCGGGCCGGCTTGAAATGGCTTGCAGGCCAGAGTTTGCCCACCCCTGATATAGAGGTATTGAAACTTGATACATTGTAATCTGAAGAGGTAGCTGCTAGAAATAAAATTCTCTAGGTAACACATTTTAGTGCAAAAAAAAGAACTCCTGGGGGAATTCTCAGCCACTGCGCATGTGCAGAATGTATGTCCCCCGCAGATTTCTTTGTTTCCCCACAGAAAAATGACTTTCTGAGGGGGAAGCAAAGGGAAGCCACAAGAACGGCCATGCAACGCTTCCCAGCAGTATGTTTAGGGAGCCCAGGCCAGCCGGCAAAGATGTAAATCACCGTGGGGCAGGGGGTGGGACTGGGGAAGACCTGGCTGGTGGCTCCTTCCCTGCACCAGCTAGTCCCGGTTTGGCTGGGGAGGATGAGACTTCCTCTTCCCCTTCACGGCATCTGGGGCCAGATCAGATCCACCCCAGATTTCTCCCCCATCTGCAGGAAGCTGTGCAACTACACACACACACACACACACACACACTCGCTTCCTGCACCCATCATTCCTCAGCTGCAGGGGGAGGGATCCCTGTACAGGGAGCTTCTCCCCCATCCACCCAACCTCCATGCATCCATATCCCCTCATACCTCACCGAGCCTCATCCCCCATACATTCAGAACCCCCCTGATGAGCTCCACTCCCCAGCAACTGGACCATCCTGACAAGCCACCAGCACCCGGATCCCCACCCCACCAAGCCCCAACTAGCTGCACCTGGTTCCCCCTGCATCTGGACCCTCACTGACCCCCACACATCCAGACCCCCTTGCAGAGACCTTCCGCCCCACACACTCAGACCCCCCTGCTGAGCCCCAATCACCTTCACCTGGACCCCCCTGCAGAGTCCCATTACTGTTGCACCCAGAACCCCCCAACAAGCACCTGTGCAGACAGATCCCCCCTCACCCGGATCCCACACTGAGCTGCTCACACCCAGATTGCCCCACACAGAACCCTCTCAACCCACACCAGGATCCCCCCACACTAAGCCCCTCCACACTTGGATCCTGTCTTGCTGAGCCTGCCTGCCCAGACCTGCTGCACCTGGCACGGAGGGGCAGGGCCCTGGGGTGTTTCTGGGGAGGCCCGGTCCTTGCACTGTGTCAGGGTTGGGTGCAGCTTCACTGCTGAGTCTGTGTCCTGGGGGAAAGCTGCACAGTGATCTCCCACCTCTGTGCAGCCAGTGGCCTGTGCTCCCCAATGCCATGCTGGAGCTTCCACATTTATCTGACAAATAAAATTTGCAGAATTTTAAAATATTGTGCTCGGTATTTTTTATTTTTTGGTGCAGAATGCCCTCAGGAGTTAAAAAAAAAATCAACTGGCTTAAGAGTGCATTTTTTTGTTTATTGGTTTGTTTTGAGGCTTAAATTGGTATCACATTACACTACTGGTACAACAGAAGGTTTTAAATGGATCAAAGCACTAATAAACATGACAATTAAAGATACATGGTAGAAGTCTATGATAGAAGGGTAGAGGTACACTAACCGTTTCCCCAGTAAGAGGAAAATATCCTTTTTGTGGCACAAGACAACTACTGTTTCTGCTGCACTTAGGACACAGTGTCATTTACACTTATGATTGGCTGGAGTCATGGGAAACATCTAATGGTCAAGAGACCAAAGAGGGATATAGAGATGATTCATAAAATGCTTCCATCTCCATTTCAGTTTGACTTGGTTGCATGGAAGCTTTGGCCATTGTGTTCAGTGAAGTCTTGTGTACATCTGAAGAAGCTTTGGCCATTGTGTTCAGTGAAATTCAGAACCAGTATCCTGAAGAACATACAAGCCGAAAGATTTTTTTAAAAATTAAAACAAAAAAATTCACTAACTCTCTTCTCACTTGCACCAGTTTTGCATCACTGGCTTCAATGGAGTCACTTCTGAAGAGAATACATGCTCTTCTTGCCTTTAGCTGCATCATATCAGGGAACAACACTTTTGCTCTCAGACCGGCAAGAGGATTAGCTTGTCACATGTTGAAGACCCAGTTTCCCTTATGATGTAGGAAGCACTCAAAAAGATTTGTTTGCAAGTTACTAAGACTCTCCGTGTTGGAATTCTCCCACAATAGAAGATAAACTGCGGTAGAGGAAGTCTTTCCACACCTGCAAATTTTCTTAATTCAAAGGTTTATTCTGTCCTTCTCTTCTTGTGATACAGTGCATTACAACAGGGTTGCCTGTAGGAACTAACACAAATTAGTTGGATTACAGATTTCTGAACAACTTTCTGAAGTTCTCTATAGTAGTTAAAAGAGTCATCTGTAGGACACTGTATAGCATGGACTTTTGGATAGAACAAGTTTACCAGTGGTAAAATGGTTCTGGATGATTTCCAACATCCAATTTGGAAGCATATTTGATCAAAATAATTTTAGCCTGTGGATGGATCACCCTCTGGTTGTATGGGAGTTTAATTTTCACCTGCTCCAGTGCATAAGGAAGTTAGAAAATCCAGCTCTACACAATATGTAATTTCAAACTCTTTCCAAGTTGTATTTAGTTGGCCAATATCACAGGTAAAAATTGCACATCTGCATGCAAGTGCAAGTCAGTGTCAGTATGATACAGTAAGAGAGTCAAAACCTTCATTAAAACAATCTGAGATAAAGCACCCCAAAAACAAACTAGTCTGAACAAAAAGCGTTATGTGCCTCAGACAGATTTCACTTCTCCCCTGTAACACAGATGCCTGTTTATATTTATTTCTAATATAGTGTTGTTTAATTTTGCTAATGGGTGAAGGGTTATGCTACTAATTCAAAACAACATGAGCTGCACGCACAAATTTTTCACATGGTATTGGGAGAACTGACCCTACAATATTATTACCAAACAAAATTATTGGCAATATCATGGCAGCCAGGTAACAGAGTATGAAACATCTCTGGAAATTGAAGTTAGAAAATAAATAAGGGACTTCAGCTCCTCTAGCCAGCAGACAGAGAATTTGGCAGAAACAATGCTCTCAGATGCCAGGTTAGACATTGTTTTTGTATCCCCTCCTCTTTCCCTAGCAGCTAATTCCACTGGTCTACAATTTTTGAGAAGTCGTCTGCTTCAGAGATAAAATGTGCTATTTATTATCTATTTTGATGTGCTGAATTCAAATATGACAATTAAAACAACTGATTGGCTACTGTTTCTAAGATATTTAAGTTTTTACATTTTATGTCTATGTATATTGTGTAGATAGTAGAGTTTTAATCATAAATTGTAAACCTAGGTCTTTTCATGTGTTTATGGTTGCTTTACATGATAATATTTCACCTGTCCTGTTTATGTAACACTTTAAAAATCAGCAAAAGGGTTATATAAATAAAATGTATTATGAAACAAAAGGCAAAAAACTATTCTGTACATAGTTTAGTCCTATTCAGTGTCTACTCGGCGCTTCTTGGCTTGTCTCTTGTATTCATTAAATGGAGCATCTCTTGTCACTGTCCAGCAATAGTCTGCAAGCATTGATGGCCTCCATTTGCCCTGATAACGTTTCTCCATTGTTGCAATGTCCTGGTGAAATCGCTCGCCGTGCTCGTCGCTCATTGCTCCGCAGTTCAGTGGAAAAAAAATCTAGATGAGAGTGCAAAAAATGTATCTTTAGTGACATGTTGCAACCAAGGCTTTTGTATGCCTTGAGGAGGTTTTCCACCAACAACCTGTAGTTGTCTGCCTTGTTGTTTCCGATAAAATTTATTGCCACTAACTGGAAGGCTTTCCATGCCGTCTTTTCCTTGCCACGCAGTGCATCATCTCGAAGAAGTTCACGAATCTGAGGACCAACAAAGACACCTTCCTTTATCTTAGCTTCACTTAACCTTGGAAATTTTCCACGGAGGTACTTGAAAGCTGCTTGTGTTTTGTCAATGGCCTTGACAAAGTTCTTCATCAGACCCAGCTTGATGTGTAAGGGTGGTAACAAAATCTTCCTTGATTCAACAAGTGGTGGATGCTGAACACTTTTCCTCCCAAGCTCCAATGACTGTCGGAATGGCCAATCTTTCTTGATGTAGTGGGAATCATTTGCACGACTATCCCATTCGCAGAGAAAACAGCAGTACTTTGTGTCTCCAGTCTGCAGACCAAGCAAGAGAGCAACAACCTTCAAATCGCCACAAAGCTGCCACTGATGTTGGTCATAGTTTATGCACCTCAAAAGTTGTTTCATGTTGTCATAGGTTTCCTTCATATGGACTGCATGACCAACTGGAATTGATGGCAAAACATTGCCATTATGCAGTAAAACAACTTTAAGACTCGTCTTCGATGAATCAATGAACAGTCTCCACTCATCTGGATCGTGAACGATGTTGAGGGCTGCCATCACACCATCGATGTTGCTGCAGGCTACAAGATCACCTTCCATGAAGAAGAATGGGACAAGATCCTTTTGACGGTCACGGAATATGGAAACCCTAACATCACCTGCCAGGAGATTCCACTGCTGTAGTCTGGAGCCCAACAGCTCTGCCTTACTCTTGGGTAGTTCCAAATCCCTGACAAGGTCATTCAGTTCACCTTGTGTTATGAAGTGTGGTTCAGAGGAGGAGGATGGGAGAAAATGTGGGTCCTGTGACATTGATGGTTCAGGACCAGAAGTTTCATCCTCTTCCTCGTCTGACTCAAGTGAGAATGATTCTGGTGCATGAGGAACCGGCAGTCCTTCTCCGTGGGGTACTGGGCGTATAGCTGATGGAATGTTTGAATCATGCACAGTCCACTTTTTCTTCTTTGACACACCTTTCCCAACTGGAGGCACCATGCAGAAGTAACAATTGCTGGTATGATCTGTTGGCTCTCTCCAAATCATTGGCACTGCAAAAGGCATAGATTTCCTTTTCCTGTTCAACCACTGGCGAAGATTTGTTGCACAAGTGTTGCAGCATATATGTGGGGCCCACTTCTTGTCCTGATCTCCAATTTTGCAGCCAAAATAAAGGTGATAGGCTTTCTTAACCAGAGTGGTTATACTGCACTTTTGTGATGCAAAAGTCACTTCACCACAAACATAGCAGAAGTTATCTGCACTGTTCACACAAGTACGAGGCATCTCTGCTCACTTTGGCTAAACAGAAACGTGTCCCTTTGCAAAATCAAACACTGACAAATAAGAGAGCACGACACTGTATGATTTCTAGAGCTGATATAGGGCAATTTGTTCAGCAGAGTGATGTAAGCTTCGTTATGATTGCATCATCCATGACTTCTAGGAATAACATGATGCAATTCATATCATGTATGACGCAATACCAGCTTCAGATTGCATCATTCATTGTTTTGCCTAAAAAGCAAGTATTGTCCAAACCCAGTCATAGATTTATTCATAGATCCAGTCAAAGATGTATTTTAGTCATTTCTGGTTTAAATTGAGATCCCTTCCCTTTATAACTCACTTATCCTCCGCCATTCCCAAGTCAAGGGTCGTATATACTGACCCAATAGCATATCTTAAAAACTAGAGCCAATCAACAATTTTAAGCATCATTTTCGTTCTCAGTGACCCAGAATTAGTAAAGTTTGACTATATTTCTTTCAGAAGCATTTTGGCTATAGAGCAGTGTTTCTTGAAGCATCGATGATGTAAGTCTTGGCCATAAACTATATAGCTATATTGTCTGCCTAGTAAAATGGGAGGAGAAAAAGGGGTAAATTACATAAACCAAAGTATAAAAACAAAGGACTAAAATGAAAGAACTAGTGATAACGATGAAATTTTACCTCACACTGCTCACATTTTTAACCTACTGCCTGAGCAAGATGACAAAGGCCCTACCATATGCCTTTGATTATGGTTGTGAGCGAATAGGAATTTGTGTTACAGTGAGCCTGCAGATTTTATTAGTGACTATTTGTTAAAATAAACTTCTACTCTGTTTTTTGGGAGGTTATAACGTTCACTTTGTGATGCACTCCTCACCCCCCCCCCCCCCCCACACACACCCACACACACCTCCCGTGGCTGTCCAGGTTCAGGATGCAAGCACAGGCTTGACCAAGTATTTGCTAAGACAAAGGCTGACTGGCGAACCTGTAACGGTCAAAAATGAATTTGCTCTGTGTTTGAGAGAAAAAAAAAATTCTTGAGAAAAGAGAGAGCACATTGAAAAACAGATGGGAGGTAATACAGAACTCTCAGGGGGACGGAGAGGGAATCAGGGCCCAAACCTAGAGTTTGCACCTAGCCTGAACCCAGAATCTGTGTGTAGTGTTTCTTACTAAAATCCTTTCCCCTGCATTTCTCAAAACTGGTGACTGAGATAAAGAATGGCATTTTCTAAAGTGCTTGGTGATGAACTAGCTCTTCTCTCAATGAAGTCAAAGGGAGTTTTACCATTGACTTCAATGGGAATAGATTTAGCTCAATATTAAGCACTTCTGAAAGTTTAACCTTAAATGTCTATTCACACCTGAAGACTTCATGCAGGAAAGCTGTAACCGCAGAAAGATCTGCTAAGGTACGATATACCTAGGGTGACCAGACGTCCCGATATCTAGGCGTTTGTCCCGATAATTGTCCCCAAACATCGGTCGGGACGCAATTTGTCCCGATATTTCGTGGTACTCCGTTTTTTTTGATTGTTTGTTTGTTTTTTTGCTCCGCCGGCAGCAGTCCGCTTTTTTTTTTTTCTCCACCGGTGATCTTCCCCCCCCCCCCCCGCCCCCAGCATGTGTCCCGATATTTTCTTCCTCTCATCTGGTCATCCTAGATATACCATTTCTTTTGTATACAAATGAAGAGGAAGCTACAATCTTCCACACCTCATGATGAATCAACAACTTAACTTCTATTCAGGGAGAAAAGCAGGCGGGGACTTAACGATTGACACCTACTCCGAAAGGCAGGGGGGAAAAAACTCAGAAGCAAACAGGATCATGGATGTCACATACATCTGTTCTGAAACCAGCTAACAGAGAAAAGATAGCAATGCTAGAAGCTTCTGTAAGATGAAATCACATCTCTGGAAGCTTTCCCTAATGTGACTGTGGATGTAGTCTGTGAAGAAGAACAGAGAAGCAGGAATTCAAGGAAAGGATGAGCTCATAGGCCAGTAACTAGAAAGGGTTACAGTGTGGAACCCAAGGACTTGGTAGGCATCCCTACAGAGTTTGAAGCCCTTTTAAAAATATTTCTTGTGAGGAGATTAAAATAGTTTTTATTATTTGCCAATTTCATGAATTTTGTAAATTTTATACACACTATTATTGTTGAGTCTGAACTTTTGATGAGCTTAAACTTAACCCAGACTTGATGTCTCTGTCTGAACTTTTAATCAAAGCTCTGACCTGCGAACTACTCATGACACCCCCTTCCCCTTAAGTAGCCATCTCCCCTTTTGTCTTTTTGAATCTACATTTTAACCTGTTTTATCCTGTAGAATCTTGATTGATTATGCATGACCATTATGATCTGTTAATCACTTTGTTTACTTCTGTGTATAAATATTGATGCTCACCCCTAATAAACTTGCCACACTTACTCCGAAGCCTTTTAAGCTAAGGATAGTGTGAGCCCGTTAATCAACGAATTGGGGTCTGGTCTCTGACAGATTGTGAGCCCCATACCAACTCCGCACGAACTCGGGTGCTGGAGAGGTGAGTAAGGACTTGCTTTTTACCTAACAATTTGGGGGCTCGTCCGGGATTTCCTTCTGGTGCGGTGCCTCTGTCCAGTGGTCAGACCACTCACATACGAATTGGCAGGCGCCACGGGAGATTTCTCCCAGCCAATTCAATATTGAGGGGTCGTGTACTGGACAGCAGGATAAACGCCAGTTGGAGGGCTCCTGTCAGACACCATGGGTCAAGGGACTAGCGTGCCTCTTGAGAGTCCGTTGGGGATTGTAAATAAGTTATGGAACGAAGGGAAACTCCCAGTACAGACAGAAATGTCTAGGAGGAAGTTGTACACACTGTGTGTAAGGAATTGGACTGGGTATACCGCGGTATTGGCCGACCCGGAGATGAGGTGGCCTTCGTATGGCTCTTTCGAACAGGCTGCCTTAAGAGGAGTAAGGAGCCAGATCGAAAAAGACCATCCGGGACAGTTATGTTACTGGTTTTGTTGGGACACAGCAGCAGAGCTGTGGAAATCTTTAAAAATTATGGCAGTCAGGTATTCTCCCGAGAGTGAATCCCCTCCATGTTATTTCAATGAAGGGTGTAAACCACGGCGTGTTTTGACTCGTCAGTTGGTCCCCACTGCACCTGCCCCTATTCCTCCGCAGGGGGACTCTCTCCAGGGCGCAGAGGGGAATCTGCAGGACTCCAGATCGGAATCTCTGCAGAGGGATAAGGGGGAAATGGAAGGGCACACCTCGGGAGGAGTAATTACTAGGCAAAAAATCAAGCAAATGCAGCAGGATGCATATCCCTCCCCTGGGGACGCCCAGAGGGTCCGGTCGCATCCGCAGATACTTACACCAGGGACGAATACACCCCTGCACCACCAGCCCAGCCCGTTCCTCAGGCCTGGATCAACTACGGGCAACAGCAGCAGCTGCAGCAAACTCAGCCTCCTCAATGACGGTACCCCGGGGGCGAAGGCAAACAAGGTGATGGTCTTATTTCCTTAATGTCTTTAGCCGGCTCCTTCCTCACTTTCTCCCCTCCCAGCAAAGAGCCTCGTCTAACCCTTTCAGTCCAAGGACTGCCTGTCTCTTTCCTCACTGATACTGGAGCTACTTTCTCTCTTTTAAATCATGCCCCCTCTCCCTGGCTATCCTCTGAGGTTAAAACTGCAACTGGGGTGGAGGGCAACCCACAGTCTCTGGGACTCACTTTGCCTCTAAATGTTATTTATGCTGATAAATGTTTTTCTCACCGTTTTCTTTTTTCCCCAGCTTGTCCGATCCCTTTGATGGGCCGGGATTTACTCTGTAAGCTTGAGGCTACTTTAACCTGCACTCCTGAAGGGGTAGGATTATTGATGACAGTGTTAGGAGATTCTGCCCCAACTCAGGGTAATTGGGAAACCCCCCCCCCCCCCCTCTCTCTCCCCTGACCTCACTGACTTGCCTTTAACCCTCTGGGGAATTTCTGACACTGATGTTGGCCTGCTCCTTTCGGCAGAGCCAGTAAGGATTCAAGTGAAGCCCTCCTTAACCCCCCCGTCAGTCCCTCAATACCCCCTGTCGCTGGAAGCCCGGGAGGGCATCCGCCCCATTATCGAGGGATTCATTGCACAAAAGCTAGTCCGCCCTCAGCGCACTCCCTGTAACACCCCTATACTGCCTGTCAAAAAGCCTCCTAAAAAGGACGGAGACCCTATTCGTTGGCGCTTTGTACAGGATCTACGGGTTGTTAATCAGTATGTGGTCCCTCTTCATGCAGTAGTTCCTGATCCAGCTACTATCATCAGCCAAATCCCCTGGGATGCTGAGTGGTTCACTGTTATTGACTTAAAATCAGCCTTTTTCAGCATTCCTGTGCACCCAGACTCTCAGTATCTCTTTGGTTTCACCTGGGAGGGACAAAGTTATGTCTGGCAATGACTTCCTCAAGGATATAGAGACAGCCCCACGATTTTCAGCCAATGCCTCCGCCACGACTTGGAAGGCTTCACCAGTCCGCAGGGATCCACGTTAGTCCTATACGTAGATGACATCCTATTAGGTAACCGCGAAGAAGCTGCCCTCCGCATCGATGGTAAGGCACTTTTATTATACCTACACACCAGAGGCCACAGGGTAGACCCTAACAAGATTCAGTGGGTCTCACAGAAGGTCCGATATCTGGGCTTCCTGTTAACCCCAGAGGGGAGACAAATGGACCCAGTCCGCATAAAGACTATCCAAAACTGCCCTCTGCCAAACACCAAGAAACAACTTCGAGGTTTCTTAGGATTAATTGGCTTCTGTCGCCCCTGGTTGCCGTCCTGCGGGGAGTTAAACAAACCGCTCCACCGACTCACTGCTAACCTTGCTCCTGACCCTTTGCAGTGGTCCCCAGACACGATCCAAGCCTTTCAGTTACTCAAGGACAGTGTGGCCTCCTCCATGTCTCTCCGCCCCCCCCAATTACAGCAAACCCTTTCACCTTTTTGTCCACGAGAGGGGCGGAATTGCTAGTGGCGTCCTTACCCAGCTGAGCGGGCCCCACCATTTCCCGCTTGCTTTTTACTCTCAGCAGATCGACCCTGTCGCTCAGGGAACCCCATCCTGCACCCGGACTCTGGCAGCAGCTGCCCTGCTGATCACAAAGGCAAAGAGCCTGACCCTGGGTCATTTTACCATGGTTTGGACCTCTCATGCCTTGTCAGCCCTTCTGCGTAGGGGCACAACCCAAGTCTTTTCGGCCCATCGTCAGCAACAGCTAGAGGCTGAACTCTTAGAAGACACTAACCTAATTTTTGAAAGGTGTGGGCCCCTTAATCCAGCTACCTTGCTTCCTGACCTGCCAGTCCTCCAGGATCAGCACGACTGTGTGGAAGTAGTTTATAGCATCTTACAGATAAGGAACAACCTGTTTGACGTGCCACTGGACAACCCTGATTGCATCCTCTTCTCAGACGGAAGCTCCTTCTATGTTGATGGCAAGCGTTTCACCGGTTATGCAGTCACCTCTGAATGGAACATTCAAGAGGCCGCCTCACTGCCAGGCAACTGGGGAGCCCAAGCCGCCGAACTCTATGCCCTGGCCCGAGCTTGCCAGTTGGCCGCTGGTAAGACCGTTACCATTTTTACTGATAGCAAGTATGCTTTTGGAGTTGTGCATTGTCACATCCACCTCTGGAAGTTTTGAGGTTTCCAGACAGCTGCCGGTAAACCCATTCAGCACCTCCCCCTCATCCACAAGCTTTTGGACGCCCTCCAAGAACCCTCGGTCCTGGCTGTAGTTCACTGCCGGGCCCATACTAAAGATGATAGCCCCGTCACCCGTGGGAATGCCCTGGCTGACGCCTCCGCCAAGACGGCTGCCGTCTTACCCTTAGCCATGCCCACTTTGGCTACTGTAACCTCCTCCTTTACTCCACCGCACCCCGTACCAGTACCCGCTGCTGAACTACAGTCGTGGGAGAGCCTCGGAGCCACTCTGGTCAAAGGGACCTGGCTTATGCTGGATGGCCGAGCCTGCCTCCCTCGCTCCACATACCCCGTGGCAGTTCGCTGGCCCCATGATAAGGGGGGTCACTACGGCACGCACGCCCTTGTGGACACCATCGCTCGCTTTTGGTATGCTCCAGGCATTCAACCCTACTGCCTGTCAATAGTGAAAGCATGCAGCACATGTCAGCGTAATGGACCTGCTCCGCCTCTTAACAAAATTAAGGGTGGAAGACCTCCGCCTGCTGCTCCATTTCAACATCTTCAAATTGACTTTGCAGATATGCCAAAGGCTTTTGGGAAAAAGCACCTCCTTGTTTTGGTTTGCCCTCTGACTTCATGGGTCGAAGCTTTTCCTACTGCTAATTGTACTGCTGCCACAGTGGCGAAGATTCTCCTTAGAGACATTGTACCCCGTTTTGGCATCCCTCTCGTGCTTGACTCAGATCACGGACCCCACTTTACTGGTCATGTCCTTGGCCGTTTAGAACAAGGACTGGGCATTTCACACTCCTTTCATACACCTTACCACCCCCAGTCTAGCGGGAAAGTTGAGCGTATGAATAGGGAGCTTAAGCTTACATTGGCTAAATACTGTCAGGAAACAGGGTTAAAGTGGCCTCAGGTACTTCCCTTGGTCCTGTTTCACCTTCGTACTCGCCCAACCCGTGTATTGGGATTATCCCCCTTTGAACTGCTCTATGGACACCCCCCTTTCAAAGGCGGGGCGCTACCACGTGCTGATGTTTCACTATTGGGAGGGGATCATATGACCGCGTGCCAGTTTCTCTCCCTACAGGCTCGCCTCCGTACCCTTTGGAAAGCCTCGCAGTTTTCCCAGACCGTGCCGCTGGAAGAACAGATCCACCCGTTCCAACCAGGGGACTTCGTCTGGGCCAAAAAGTTCGTTCGTGGCGACACCCTCCAGCCGAGGTTTACTGGACCCCACCAGGTTCTTTTAACAACCCAGACTGCAGTGTTCCTGGAAGGACGCAAATCCTGGATCCACCACTCCCACGTCAAGCCAGCCGTAGTGGACCACAGTGACGGACCAGCAGCTCTTGCCACCACTGAGGACACTGCCTCCGACCAGTGGACCAGCTTACCTCTTTCAAACATCAGACTTAAATTGACTCGGCAAAAATGAGAGGACCTTTTATTCTGACAACTGTATGTTTTTTATTATGCCTTTTTAGTTTATTTTCTGCTTATGAAGATAATGCTTTTATTAGATATTCCCACGAGGTTAAAACTCGTATTTTAGGAAATAGAAGTAATTGCTGGGTATGTACTCAATTTCCAGTAAATGCAGAACAGGGACTCCCCTTCACACCCATTCCCCTGACCACTGCTAATATGACTTGGATGCCACCGGCTAGAGAAAAAAATCCAGTCCAACACAATCTTACATGGGACAAAACAGGAGTGCCAATTAACAGATATCTCAGGGTAACCAATCAGACAGGATCACTGTGTTTTGTTAAAGAAAAGGGGTCAACTTTTGTGGGAACAAGTAAATGCAACATGTATTTTAATGGCACCGCCTTTAGTAAAAATCTTGGCTTCAAGCCTTGCGCATCCCACTTATCCCATATGTGGATCCCTCACCCCGATCCAACTTTTTCATGGGTGGGCAAGCCTTCAGAGTCAGCTTTTAAGAAGCCCTGCTCAGATCACGAGGGTGTCCAACTAATTGTTAAGGGATATACGATTGCCTTCTACAACTGCTCAAGCAGTACTACACTGCACTTTGAAAACACCACTACCAAATTGTGCCTCTGCAGTTCGCACAACGACCCCTCTGCATTACCAGGGGAACAGTGGTCCAACGGGTGGTGGGTTACCTCCTACTTTGAGCAATGGAATACCCGAAACGCATTGTATGGAACATACTGGTGTGCGGGCCCAAAGCTTATTACTTTCTCTCCCCTGATTGGGCAGGGTCATGTTATTTAGCGTGGCTAACACCGCCTTCTCGCATCTCCCTCACTCCCCCTCATTTTCCCCACGTTCGTAACATCCGTGAAACCTTCAGAGATATTAATATCCGTGATGGTTTGTCGTGGCAGCGGTGGGCTGGTCTCATTAGCTTGAGGGGTGGTGTCATCCGTCTACAGGGACTACTAGAGTCTTTAACCAATGAAACTGCGACCCTATTTGAGAATCAGGCCGGGGAAATGCCCCAGCTGCGCCAGTTAGCTTTGCAAAACCGAATGGCTTTAGACATAATGTTAGCAGCCCAGGGAGGAACTTGCGCCCTCATAAATGAAGAATGCTGCGTTTTTGTAAATGACACCTACCCTGACACTTTTCAACGTACCAAACATCTAAGGGAAATGGCTAAGAACTACTCCTCTGGCCAGCCACCTTATGATTGGTGGGGAGCCTTATGGAATTGGCTGCCTGGATTTGGGTGGGTTAAAAAACTCTTGGTGGGTATTGTTGGGGCCATAGTAATCCTTATAATACTGTGTTGCTGTATTCAGTGTGTCCCCTCCCTCATAGACTCATGTGGGTCAGTTTATTCTTTTCCTACTTCAGCCAAGGGCCTTACTCTCTTCGAGTTGGCCCAGGCTGAAATTGCCAAGCGGCCCTTGGCTCCTTAAAATGGGGTGTAGCTTTTGGTAAATAGTTATCCCAAAGCTACAAATGGAGGAATGTTGAGTCTGAACTTTTGATGAGCTTAAACTTAACCCAGACTTGATGTCTCTGTCTGAACTTTTAATCAAAGCTCTGACCTGCGAACTACTCATGACACCCCCTTCCCCTTAAGTAGCCATCTCCCCTTTTGTCTTTTTGAATCTACATTTTAACCTGTTTTATCCTGTAGAATCTTGATTGATTATGCATGACCATTATGATCTGTTAATCACTTTGTTTACTTCTGTGTATAAATATTGATGCTCACCCCTAATAAACTTGCCACACTTACTCCGAAGCCTTTTAAGCTAAGGATAGTGTGAGCCCGTTGATCAACGAATTGGTGTCTGGTCTCTGACAGATTGTGAGCCCCATACCAACTCCGCACGAACTCGGGTGCTGGAGAGGTGAGTAAGGACTTGCTTTTTACCTAACATTATGAACGTCACCTTTACTCAAATATAGTATCTTCAAATTTGTATTCACAGTATTTTACATTTCTACAGCGTTTTCCACGAAGTCCGCCAGGACACTTTAGAAACACTAGTGAATTAATCCACAGGACATGCCTGTAGAGATATATCTATTAAAATAATATCTATTTTACATAAGCGTGCATACCATGTTTAAAGAAAAATTGCACACATTAGTTGTCTTGATACTAACTGCTTAGGGAAAATACTAATTGTATCTTAAATTGATTAAATACAACATGTTGGATAAAACATACTGGATACATACAAAGTGCTGCTTTAGAACAAGTTGTTACCATTATCTTCCTAATTTGAACCAAAATGGACTAAACAGTAGTTGATGCTTCACAGGACTTGTCTAGACTAAGTTACACTGGAAATTAAAACCATATTTGCTTGTGAGTAAGGGATGTGGTTATTACATGACTTTGGAGAAGAAAAATATGGGAACTCATTATCTTAGAAAGTATTAGTATTTATTGGCTATTCTGCAACTCCACATGAATGGTGAAGCAAATACTCACCAGCAACTACACACCACACAACAAAAACACCAACCCAGGAACCAAACCCTGGTGCCAACTCTGTTCACATATCTATTCAAGGGACACCATCACAGGACCTAACCACATCAGCCACAACATCAGGGGCTCATTCACCTGCACATCTACCAATATGACATATGCCATCATGTGCCAGCAATGCCCCTCTGCCATGTACACTGGCCAAACCAGACAGTCTCTACGCAAAAGAATAAATAGACACAAATCAGACATCAGGAATTATAACATTCAAAAACCAGTAGGAGAACACTTCAATCTCCCTGGTCACTCACTAACAGACCTAAAAGTGGCAATTCTTCAACAACAAAACTTCAAAAACAGACTCCAACATGAAACTGCAGAACTGGAATTAATTTGCAAACTGGACACCATCAAATTAGGCCTGAATAAAGACTGGGAGTGGTTGGGTCATTACAAAACCTAATTTCCCCCATACTAATTTCCTCCTACTGTTACTCACACCTTCTTGTCAACTGTTTGAAATGGGCCACTCTCATTACCACTACAAAAGTGATTTTTCCTCCCTTGGTACTGTTAATTGAATTGTCTCGTTAGACTGACCTCCCACTTGGTAAGACAACTCCCATCTTTTCATGTGCTGTGTATTTATACCTGCTACTGTATTTTCCACTCCATGCATCTGATGAAGTGGGTTATAGCCCATGAAAGCTTATGCTCAAATAAATTTGTTAGTCTCTAAGATGCCACAAGGGCTCCTCGTTGTTTTTAATGATACAGATTAACACAGCTACCCCTCTTAAACCTGTGAATTTAGGGTTCAATATCTCATGAATGTTTTAATCAGCAATAGAGTGGTGTATGACTCCTTTCCAAATGATAGCAAAAGTTGGTTAGCTCAAGCATCTATTAATAATATGATTTAAATGACAATAAAGCATCAGTTAGTAAAGGTTTGTTTAAATCTGAATTTCAGTAATCTGGTTTACAGTTTAAAAGATGAAAGTGAATAAAGTAAAATCCATTGTATCATTGAATCCAGCCAAAAATCACTTGTATTAAAATGAATGGCTGTAAAAGGGAAGAGTTTTAAAAATATATGGTTTTAGTTTGAATTAAGAGTGACTGATTCAAATTTAAAAAAACTACTTCTATTAGTGAAATCACAATCAGCTGTGCATATGGCAACCATGCACAAAACCAGTTTTACAAGGCATTCCTGAACAAACACAGATTTTTGTTCTGAAGTCTTAAACTAAAATGAAATCTCTGGAAAAGTGCATACTGTGTTTGCTCATTTCATAAAGCGAGGCTGGCTCTTCACATCAATGCAAGCGTTTTATTCTTTAATGTTATCCTGGAGGAGTAGCAGTAGCAATGGCAACTTGTGATTTAGTTAGGTCTGTGCACACGTGTCTGACACACACACACACCCACACCCACACACACACACACCAGTTTGGAAATTATTCTATGACGTTTTCACTACAGGAAACTTTACCTATATATTACTTAGAGCTAAATGTGTAATTAACTTTTTACTAATAGCATGTCAATTAGGTAACTTAAGTTATGTTTTTTTTAAACCATCGAAGTTAAGTTTACTGTATTTTGAAGGGAAAGGAGGAAATAGAAACAATTTAAGCTCTAAAGATCAATCTTGAGCATCCAATACTTGCATTCTCTATTCTATATAAAAAATAAACATTAAAAGGTTCTAATACAAAAAATAAAGAAGAGAGGAAGATAACAGTTAAAAACAAGATTTCTGACATCTGTACTGTTTTGGGATGGCAAAGAAGTAAAGAATAGAATAAAAACAGCATATAATCATAACTTAAGGGCCAAATGCCATGATCTGAGGCATATAACCTGACATTCCGATTGGAGTATCTGATATTACTGAATTTACTGGCTTTCTCTCAATTTCATCAGAGATGTTTTGTGTTAAATAAAAAACTGGCATTCAATTTCTGTTTTAAAAAACAAAATGAATAAACAGTACTTAATATTATTTGGGAGGCTTCAGCCACCAGACAAATGCATATTTAAGGAGATTTTAAAATACATGTTATCTGGTAGAAGCAATATGACCTCTTGTGTATTTAGTTTTAAAAATAGGGCCACTCCATATGTCCAATGTATTTTTAATGGGGATTGAGTCACATTCTTAATAGGCACACTATGAATACTGGGTATACATATCTTACTCCTGAGGGCATTCCCCACCAAAAAAATTAAAAATTCTGCACACAATATTTTAAAATTCTGCAAAATTCTGCAAATCTGTCAAATAAATGTGACGGTTCCAGCATGGCATTGGGGAGCACAGGCCACTGGCTGCACAGAGGTGAGAGATCACTGTGCAGCTTTCCCCCAGGACACAGACTCAGCAGTGAAGCTGCACCCAACCCTGACACAGTGCAAGGACCGGGCCTGCCCCAGAAACACTCCAGGGCCCTGCCCCTCCGTGCCAGGTGCACCAGGTGTGGGCAGGCAGGCTCAGCAAGGCAGGAACCAAGTGTGGAGGGGCTTAGTGTGGGGGTATCCGGGTGTGGGTTGAGAGGGTTCTGTGAGAGGCAATCTGGGTGCGGGCGGCTCAGTGGGGGATCCGGGTGTGGGGGGAATCTCGATGCACAGGTGCTTGTTGGGGGTTCTGGGTGCAATGGTAATGGGACTCTGCAGGGAGGTCCAGGTGAAGGTAGTTGGGGCTCAGCAGGGGGGCCTGGGTGCAGGGGGGGCTAGAGTTCGACAGGGGAGTCTGGGTGTGCAGAGGTCAGTGGGGGTCCAGATGCTGGGGGAGTGGGGCGGGATCCAGGTGCAACTGATTGGGGCTCAGTGGGGTATGGGTGACCCCTCAGGGTGCTTCAGGTGCAGAGGGAGTGGGGCTCATCATGGGGGTTCTGAGTGCGGGGGGTGAGGCTCAGTGGAAGGGTCTGGGTATGAGGGGGTCTGGATGCACAAGGTTTGGGTGGATGGGGGAACAGCTCCCCTCACAGGGATCCCTCCTCCTGCAGCTGAGGAGCGATGGATGCAGGAAGCGGGACAAGGGGAGTTTGCACAGCTTCCTGCAGCTGGGGGGAAAATCTGGGGGTGCCATGCAAGGGAAGAGGAAGCCCCATCCTCCCCAGCCCAGCCGGGACTCGCAGCTGAGCCTGGCGCAACGTAGGAGCCACCAGCCGGGTCTTCCCCAGTCCTGCCTCCTGCCCCACAGTGATTTACCTCTCTGCCGGCTGCCCTGGTCACCCGAAACATACAGCTGGGGAGGATCGCATGACCGCTCTTGAGGCTTCCCTTTGCTTCCCCATGAGAAAGTCATTTTTCTGTGGGGAAGCAAATAAATCCACAGGGGACATAAATTCTATGTATGCACAGTGGCGCAGAATTCCCCCAGGAGTAAAGCAGTAAGTATCACACAGTCCAATCACAATTGGCTTAGTACCAAGTGATGGAGGCTGCCTGTTTTCATCACCTGATAACTTTCTGGAAAAATTATTTTTTGTGTTGAAATGTTCATGCTTTGACTCTAGCCAGAGATGAATCTTTGTGGAAAGTCTGAACAAAATCCCTTCACACTGCTTTAGTTCTGTGAAGGCAAGGAAAGACACACTTTTTTCATATTTAACAAAACAAAAACTACACACACCTCAATCTTTTCTCCTGCAACACATCATTAAAACGTGGCTGATATCTGTTCGTAAGTAGTTTTCACTGAGGTCTGCAACCATATTTGAAAACCAAAATTGTGTGAATAGTATTGAAGTGATCAATGACTGAAAATAGGCTATTGCACACGCACAACAGAAAATGTCATTAAGTCATCAGTTCATTTTTCCAATGGACAATGAGACTGCGCCTACACTGGAAGCTAGGCGTGTGATTCCCAGCTCATCTCATAAGAACATAAGAACAGCCATACTGGGTCAGACCAAAGGTCCATCCAGCCCAGTATCCTGTCTACCGACAGTGGCCAATGCCAGATGCCCCAGAAGGAGTGAATCTAACAGGTAATGATCAAGTGATCTCTCTCCTGCCATCCTCTGACAAACAGAGGCTAGGGATACCATTCCTTACCCATCCTGGCTAATAGCCATTAATGGACTTAACCTCCATGAACCTCCTCTCGCTTAACCTCCTCTCACTAAAAATAGTAGCATAGCCACTGTAGCGCAGGCAGCAGCGGCAATGGCACAGGCTAGCCATCTCAAGTACATACCTGCAGGGTTGTCTATGGCAGTGGCTCTCAACCTTTCCAGATTACTGCATCCCTTTCAAGAGTCTCATTTTACTTGAATACCCCATGTTTCACCTCACTTAAAAATAACTTGCTTACAAAATCAAACATAAAGATACAAAAGTGTCACAGCACACTCTTACTGAAAAATTGCTTACTTTCTCATTTTTGCTATATCATTATAAAATAAATGAATTTGAATAAAAATATTGTACTTAAGTGTATAGCGGGGTGGCCAAACTTACTGACCCTCTGAGCCACATACAACAATCTTCAAAAGTTCGGGGCACAGTTGACAGGGCTCAGGGCTTCACCCCACAGGAGGCACCTGCCAGGGCTCAGGGCTTCAGCCCCACTCCTGCTCAAGCCCCTAGCCCCTGCACGTGTGCCCCGCAGGGCTGAAGCCCCAAGGCCCCCCTGGGCAGAAGCACCTACCCCACCATCCCGCTGCAAGGCAGAGATCCCGAGCTCCTCCCCTCTCCCCCCCTTACAAGTCTAGAGAATGGGGAGGGCTGGCTCCGTGAGCTGCACTTTAATAGAAAAAGAACTGTGTGTGGCTCATGAGCCACAGTCTGGCCACCCCTACTGTATAGTACACAGAGCAGTGTAAACAAGTCATTGACTGTATGGAATTTTAGTTTGTACTGACTTCGCTAGGGCTTTTTATGACGCCTGTTGTAAAAGTAGGCAAATATCTATATGAGTTGATGTACACCCTGGAAGACCTCTGAGTACTCCCACGGGTATATGTACCCCTGGTTGAGAACAACTGGTCTATGGCACTATAGGTATGCATTTTCCTTCAAAAGTGCACATTTAATCTGTTAATAAACATGCGTTCGCAAGTATAAATGTTGTTTTAATAAAACCTAAGGTCTGATCATGATAACCCATCCTCACCTAAGTCATTTCTACTAATATGACTAATCCAATGTAAAGCCCTGATCCTGCCAATACTTCCGCACACTTAGCTCCTTTGGAGTCAATGGGACTTCTCCTGTACATGAAATTAAGCAGGTGTGTGAGTCTTTGCAGAAACATGGCTTTAGAAATTGGACATACTTATGTTAGGGCTACACTACTTAGCTTATTCACCTCTATGCAGTGGTATCACATAAGTCTTACGCACTGCTTTAAATTCCACTTCAGCAGAAACAGGCCCCAATTCAGCCCACACACAAGTACGTGCTTAACTTTAACCAACTGCTTAAATCCAATGGACTTCAGTAGGATTTAAGCATAGGCTTAAATGCTCTGTTGAATCGTGGCTTTAAGCGATACTTACATGATGCATAGGTCTTATGTGGTCAGTCTGTTCAGGGGTCAGTTTCACTTTATTTGTATATGTGGCTTTCAGATTTTAAAGAAACCTAATGAGGGCTTTCCGCTTTTTTACATTTATGTCAAGAACTGGGAAAGTTAAGGCCCCAGCAGATCAATATAAATCAAGCATTAAGCACATGAGCAGTCTTCATTGAAGTCTTTGGGATTACTCAGGTGCCTAGAATTAGACACATGCTTTAGTAATTCAGGCCTAATACGTTCTTTACAGTAACTCCTCACTTAAAGTCATCCCAGTTAATGTTGTTTCGTTGTTACGTTGCTGATCAATTAGGGAACATGCTCGTTTAAAGTAGTGCAATGCTCCCTTCTAACATCGTTTGGCAACCGCCTGCTTTGTCCACTGCTTGCAGGAAGAGCAGCCTGTTGCACACCCCTGAGCAATGCAGTTGTACTGATCTAGCCCCCGATGTAGACAATACTGTCAACAGGAAGGCTTCTCCTGTCATCATAGCCGCCGCCTCTCATGGAGATGGATTAACTACACTGATGAGAGACTCTCTGCCATTGGCATAGTAGCCTCTTCACTGAAATGCTGCAGCTGTGCCGATGCAGCATTTTAAGTGTAGACCAGTGGTTCTCAACCTATTTATAATTGTGGGCCACAGGTTGAGAACCACAGACCCCTATGCCCAGTGCCCCTTGCCCAGAGACCTCTCCTCAGAGCGGGGCCAAGAGCCGAGCCCCAGGCCCGGGCAGCCGGGGCCGGGACCCTGTTGCACACTGGGCCGGGCAGCTGGAATCCAGGTTCTTTTTTATGCACACAACTGGGCCATAGCTGTGTGCTAATTGGGCCACATGCGGGCTGCGGGTTGAAAACTACTGGTATAGTCGTACACTTACCCAATCAACTAAAAAAAGTAACATTTTTATATTAAATACACCTCTACCCCAATATAACGTGACCCGATATAACACGAATTCGGATAGAACACGGTAAAGCAGCGCTCCAGGGGAGCGTGGCTGCGGACTCCAGCAGATCAAAGCAATTTCGATATAACACGGTTTCACCTATAATGCGGTAAGATTTTTTGGCTCCCGAGGACAGCGTTCTATCAGGGTAGAGGTGTATCATGTATTTTTCTTCTGATGAAGTTCTATACTACTAATCCAAGTTCTGTTTCATCTCCATCCACATAGTATCCAATACAAGAGTCAAGACAGACCCCTGCTTATGTCATGTGGTCCTTTTTAACCCTTCTTTTAAATGATCATGACCACAGGCCTTTCTTCAAACCAGATTTCAATATTACTCTATGATGTGGCCATCAGAAGGCACACAGGTAATAAACAGCTGCAGCATTGTTATGTAATGACTTGACCAAATATGTTTCCACCCTGAGTTTTAATTATTACTAATTTCTAGCATCCTGTGAGCAATTTATGGCAAGAACCATCTTTTTTTTTTTTTTTAAACTGTGCTTACCACAATGAGGTCTTGGTCCATGACAGAGGTTTCTTGGCGTTACCACAATACAAACAGCAAGATAACCAGTACCTTTCAGTAACAAACTTGTTTTTCTGAAGAACTACTAGAATTATTTTCCAGTGACATCAAATATTAGTTCATCTAGTTAACTATTGCCAGTACAACTCTATCAGGGTTTTTTTGTTTTGTTTTGGTTTGGTTTGGTTTTTGGTTTTTTTTAGGTGTGTTATGTAATGTAAGATAAGTTTTTTTTAAAGCTAGATGCCTTTTCTAAAATCTAAACTTTATAACAAAATAAAAAAACCACACCCCTAAACCAGCAAAAGAATATATCTTTAGATTTAAAAAACGTAAATGCATTTTTGTAACAAAGGTAGAACAAGGTCCTGCCAAGTCGCGAGTTCAGAATTCTTTTCTCCTTGCAACATTTCATTCCTGCATCCCTTACATTGTTTTCAGATGGTTGTGACTTCAAGTGTTGCAAAGCAAACACAGAATCCTAAATTCAGGATGTGTCAAGGAAGTATAGAAGTATATTAGTTATTATTAAATCTAAACAGACTAACTTTTTAGGATGACAAATAGATTCAATTTTTTACCTTTATGATTCAACTTTGCTGTCTGAGTTTGTTTTAAATAGCCCTAAAGAAAAAAATTTAAAAAAGAAGATCAGCTCCTGCTGTGAAAGGAAAACATTTAAATACTACGATAACCATTTAGATACAGCTTCCATCATAAAAAAGTCTAGAATTACAATATTCTGTTTTTTTAACCTACTAAAATATGTTTTTTAAGTGGTGCCTTAGATTTAGAAAAACAAGCAGAGAGTTATGAATAATAAATAACTTTCCAAGTTAAAGGAAATTTCTTCAGGCAAATATTTTTCCATTTCAACCCACAGCTGTAAAACATTACCATGCTTCTGCATTTCCTCATCTACAAAAAGAAACATTTAAGTCTGCCAACTTCATTGTGAAATGATGTCCAAGAGTGTGCAATATTTTACATTATTCACACACAAAAAGCAAAGCTATTTGTGTGAAGAATGGATATATATTTAGTGGAAATAAGTTAATTTTAGAAACAGAGCTCAGCTGATATAGTTTACCTTTGAATGGTAAATTAATAAAATTTTAATTTATACTTTTCCCTGTACATAATCTGCATGGAGCTCATCTATACCAGTGGTTTTCAAACTGCGGGTCGCGACCCAGTACTGGGTCGTGGAATGTAAGGCACTGGGTCACGGCGGCTCTGGTCAGCACCGCCGACCAGGCTGTTAAAAGTCCCATCAATGGTGCTGTCCAGCTAAGGCAGGCTAGTCCCTACTTGTTCTGACACCGCGCTGTGCCCTGGAAGCGGCCAGCAGCAGGTCTGGCTTCTAGGCGGGGGGGGGGGGGGGGAAGAGGGGGGGCGGCACAGGGCTCCACGCGCTGCCCCTGCCCTGAGCACCGGCGCCGCACTCCCATTGGCCAGGAACCAGCCAACTCCTGTTGGGGGGGCGGTGCCTGCAGGCAAGAGTATCCTCAACCTAGGAGCCGGACCTGCTGCTGGCCGCTTCCAGGGTGCGGCACAGTCCACGGTGCCAGGGCAGGCAGAAAGCCTGTCTTAGCACCCCTGCTGCACCGCTGCCCGGGAGCTGCCCGAGGTAAGCCCGTGCCCCAATTCCCTGCCCCAGCCCTGAGCCCCCCCAAACCCAGAGACCCCTCCTACACCCCAAACCCCTCATCCCCAGCCCCACCCCAGAGCCTGCACACCCAGCCCAGAGCCCTGACACCCTCTTGCACCCCAACCCCTGCCCCAGTCAAGAGCCCCCTCCCACACCCTGAACCCCTCATTCCTGGCCCCACCCCGCAAAAAAAAAAAAAAAAAAAAAAAAGTTTGAAAACCACTGATCTATACCATTTGTCAGTGAAGTGACATGGCAAATCCAAATCAGAAAAATAACATTGTTTAAAGCATGGAGGAAGTTCAGGTCAACTATCTGTACATTCAGATAGAGACTCAATGCAAAATAATTATGCAAATGTGATGGTTACAAATTAAACATGCTAAAGTCAGGAAATTCACAAAAATCTGTACTAGTGCTTAAAGTAACGGTGGACTAGTACTGTTCTTATAAGAGCCACAGTTTTGTGTCCAGCTGAAGAGTCACCCCTCAATGCATGCATTTCACAGAGCTGCACAAGTACAGTAGTATGAAATATGCATTTCTCAGAGTACACACTTCATCTGGAAGTTTAAGCCCACCGATTCACCTTTTGAACTCACCCTATGGGACAAACTAATCAGGACAATGAACTTGCATCAACTGTGAGGTGAGAACTAATCCTCTCAATGTTCGAGATTAAGCTATTGTCATTTGTGAGTGAGCTTGTATGGCCAAGGCTAGTCTGGTTTCTTGTGCTAGACTCAGGTTAGGATGACACTAGAAACTTTTGCTAGTATAGTAACATTGAGTAGGGTGTGGGTTTTTTTTAACATTATACACATTTCTACATTGGCAAATGCCCTAGTGAAGACACAGTTATACCAGCAAAATGTGATTTTGCCAATGTAATTTATTTTGTTTGAGGAATCATAAGTTATATTCACAAAAACACTCTTGCACCAACAGAAGTTGTGTCTGCATTAGGAGGATTTACCAATACCAGAAAATGTTTTTTAACATTTTAACAGAGTAACTTAACCAAAAAGCAACTGAGCCAGCAGCTGAACACAGGCAGGAGGAAACAGTCAGGAAACCACCTAGTGGGAACAACTGCACTTGGGAGCCAACTCTACAAAACAGCGAGAGAGAAACCCAGGATAAGAAACAGCTTTGTTCAGGTAATAGAGGCAAAGCAGGAAGTCATAGTTTGTTCTTTTCATGCAGGGAATGTGACATCTGCTAGCCCTGGTAGGTATGTTGAGGTGGGATCATGAAGGGCACAGTATGGTATAAGAACCTATACAGAATAGAATATCTAATGGCACTGACCAGTTAAAATGAGACCTAGGAATTACCCAGTGGTCCAGGACCAGAGAGATCCAGCCACATTGTCCCAATATTTGCTTATTTTAAGCTTTAACAAGAATTCTTTCATTGGTGTGTCATCTGTTTTAATAAACTTTTTATGCTGCTAAAACTAGTATCACTATTTCATGCCCATGTTTGCTGGGTATGCCATCTCTAGTTTGGATGAAGAAACCTGCCTCTAACTGGACTCCACATGAGGTCTAATGAAGAGTTTATAATATTACACACTGTTCAACTATCATCCATGTGGTTACCAACACTTCATGAGAACCGACAAATACATGTGTTGTGATTCAAATTAATTTAAAATGCCAATTTTTATTAGTCTTTAATGGGAAGTACACAATATTTTTTAAAACAATAGCTATTTTTATATATCACATCACACAACTTTCTCCCTAGATTTTAAAGTACTATGTAGATTTCAGGAGCCTTTTGATTCCTGAAGAGCATAGGAGGTTTTCGGCCAACTGGCACTTGCAAACTCTCTATTCACAGCCAGCTGCTGAAATCCACACAAAAAAACCCCCAAAACCACCACACACATTCAGCTGCTTTTTGGAGGTCAGAACAGAATCAAGCAGGGAAGTGAAAGTTTTCAAAATTGTTTTTTAAACCTTTACCTTATTTTCCCTGATAAGTCATCCGTTTCCATGGGAAGAGAGGCAGAAACAGGTTGAACAGCCAGAAGCGTGTCAATTTCAGTTGCTGGCTGCTGGTTCCCCAGTTCCGCTCCTGTTTCCATGGCAACTTATGTAGCATCAGGGAAAACAAACGTAAAGGACATACAACAGCTAGAGGCAGAAAACACCAGTTTGCAAAAAAAATAAAAAAAAATAAAAGATGAGCTGAATACTTAAAAATGTTAATAAACTTAAATTACAAGATTAGAGACCTGGTCCTAGAAATCAAACAAGCTGTCCTTGACTTCACTGGGAATATTCCCATAAGTATGGCTTGATGAATTAAGGTCCCAATTTACAGGAAAAACAGCTGAGATCTTAAAAGCACAAAGAACTGTCATCAGCCAGTAAGATGCTTTTTTCATAATTTCTTACACACACACTTCATAGGTATACGTGTGTTTCTGCACACATGCACTTATCTATGTACTCAAGTGACTCCTACCACCACAATAGTTGAGTACCTCCCCAGACACTTAAAGATAGAAACAACAAAAACAACTTCTCCCTCTCTGTTTCTTCCCAGCACATTTGCCACTGGGTTTCCAAATGCAATCTGTTGAGATGAAACTTAAAAAGAGTTCTGCACTATGCACTACTCAGTCATAGTTAAATACAAACTATTGAGCAGCTAGCCATTAGCTCAAGACAAATCAACAACAGGCTGCTGGCTGGTTGAAACAAGGTCACTTTAATCATGTCTTTGCCAGTAGAGTATTCCAAGACATGGGGTATATCCCCTGCCCATGTACTATTCTTTACCATTCCCTTCTCTGTGAAGTTCTTGCTCCTCGACTCTCTGGAAGTCTTCCAGCAAGTTTGTCTGTCTACACTCAGAATAGGCAGCTCCAACATCCTTTCTGCTGGATGTCACAGCTGCTCAAGGCCATACTGCACTGGATTCTGTGAAGCATCTGAGCATTGAAGGCATTGTCTGCTACTATCTCACTAGGACTCTCTCTGTCAGCTGTCCTACAATTCCTTGTTCTTGGAAAGTATCTGGAGCTCAGCCATGACAGCTGGCACCTTTGGGTCTCAGAGAACCCCCCAGGATCCTTTCTGACAGCTGCTTTCTGTGCTCTCCAGAAAGAGAGAATAAAGGGTACTGGTACATTCAAGACTAAATGGTCTTTGGTTACATTCAGCTCAATATTACGTGTGCAGAGAAATCAGATCAGTTTCCCAAGACAACCAAGAATCTCTTACAGGTATTGAAACGTCAAGTGCAAAATGTCAGGACTCAATAATAGAAGGAAGACAATTAAGGTGATGACAGTGAGCAAGAAATTGCTCAGCAGAAGGAGGGGCTTGGGGATGAAGTGTTACTGCTAGCACCTCTATTACTTCCTAAATAGTAAATTTGGAAGCAAACTCCAGTTTATCTTGAAAAACTGCTATTCCTTGGGTTGAGAAAGTGACTGACAATGGGGGTTTAGAGCGCCCAAAATCCAGGCTCTGATAGGAACTCATCACCATGAGACATGATTTTTTCCCCCAGCCTGACACGTGATATACATTTAGACAAACTACATGCAACAGTAACACTAACATTCAATTAACTGAAGACCACTAATTACAAATAGAACAACATTACTTTACTTTAGGAATTAAGTTTACATTCATACCAGGCCTGTTGTCCCCTTCAAAAAACAAAAACACTGCAGTGTAAAACAAAGCAAGATTTTGCCTGAGGATACTAGGACTTATTTGGTCTGCTAATTTCAGCAGCACTATTTTGAGCAAATCAGTCAACACAGATTTAAAAGATACTCAGAATTTGTTCTCTAGACTGGGACAGGATGAGGAAGTTGTAGAAACAATATTCAACTCTAGGAAAGATACAATACACATACTACCTAATGGTTTCAGGCACAATATACCTGTGACTTACATACTATCATATGAGGGGAGCAGAATTTAAATTTGGAGTTTGGGATTTTGGACTACCATTTTGTAGAGACAAACTGAATACCAACATATTATCAGTAGGGACCCACTAATGAAACAGAGACAGAAGAATGATCATCTGGGTATGACTGCAAACCAAAGATGATTGTTCTTCTATCTCTTATGGAAGATGATGCATATACATCTTCCCATACTTTGGTGTCCAGCTTTTAATTTCTGCTCCACTTCACTGGAGTGATCTATTACTTTTACACCCTGATATGCAGATAGTATAAATGTCTAATATCACAGAATGAATACTAACATATATATTGTGCTCTATCTGCCCCTTTTATTAAAATGCTTATAAAACAGTAGGGCAAAACTTTCATCCTATGGTTAACAGAAAGCGTGCTGATGATATCCTTTAAAGCAGAGGTTCTCAACCAGGGTCCGGGGACCCCTGGGGGGCCACGAGTAGGTTTCAGGGGGCCTCCAAAATAAACCAGAGAGCAAAGCCAGCGTTAGACTCACAGGAGCCCAGGGCAGAAAGCCGAAGCCTGAATCTCACCATGTGAGGCTGAAGCCAAAGCCCGAGCAACTTCATTTTACGGGGCCTCCTGTGGTTTGGGGCCCTGGGCAATTGCCCTGTTTGCTACTCCCTAATGCCGGCCCTGGCTTTTAATCAAATGGATAAGTAAAAAAAATAGTTGCTGTGGCATTTTTATTCCATGTGGGGAGGGGAAGGCCTGAGAAAGAAAAAGGTTGAGAACCCCAGCTTTAAAGTACATGAAGCCTACCTTAGTATGCAGATGGACGTAAAAAATAAAACCCGCAAAAATTCAGACCCCATCAGTCTCACAAACAGCCAACTCAAATCAGAAGGCATTTTTCAAAAACCACCTTGAGGCCTGTGAATTCTGAAAAACTGTCTGTAAACACTTTCCAAAAAGGCCTAACTACTTTTGGATTTCTTGATAATTTCCCAGCCCACATTTGACTGCTGTTTTGTAACATCAACTGAAGAGCCACATGACAATGTCAAACAAATCCCTTATCAGAAGGCTACTAAATCAAACTCTATAATGTATTCAGTAAAATCATGTTGAAAATGTAATTTCCTTTCTTATATAAGTGGACATATGGGTGAAATAACCTCAGACACTGTTACAATGGTGTCATGCCTAATATCAAATCTCCTTCCTATTCATGAGGCTACCAGTTTTTGAGCCAATTTTGTACCTTTTGTCCTCAATGGCTTTCATGCTTACTGGTATTTAGCTTGCAAAACAAATGTTCAAGAGCCAAAGAATATATTTATTTTAATTATAATAGGAGTTTTGTTGTTGTCAGATAATTTCTCTCCAAGTCCAATACCACCATGTTTGGCACTAGACGATATCATACATGAACCAATATGAATCCTAGGTCACACCCTGTATCCCTTCTTACCAAACCAGTGTAGCCTGGCTCCCTCCAGAATAATCTTAAACTATAGTACACCCAAAATGAAAACATCCACAGATATGCACATGCTTCATGAGCATCTGATCTCAGGAAAACAAAAAAAAGCATTAATGACTTTACCTATTCTTCCTTATTTCGATTAAAGGAAGACTATATACAATTTATCAGACTGCTACCTGGCAGTCTATCTAATCTTATAATTCAGCAAGCCAACTGTGCCTCTGTAGGCTGATCAAATCCCAGTAAAATAATCTATAACCTGTTCCTATGTATCAAAAATGCTGCTACTTTAAAAATTATTCATATTCAATTTTGAAAAACTGAATTTAGTCTTCATGCATTAGAGCAAGATGCTTTTTATGACCACTACAGTTAATGCTAAAAATTATTGATTGCAACCTACTGGCTCTTTTTTCAGCAAGTCATAAAACTTACTACAACTTCTGGGGTTACATTTTCCATGATTGGTCTCTACCAAAATTTTAAGAAAATGGCTCAGCCAGTTTTGAGTGAGAAGAAAATGTGGATGTGGAAGGCAATGGGGTTTCTTTCCATCACATATTAAAAAAGATACTGTGGCTTTTAAACAAAAAAACAAGAAGTTAACACTTGAAATCTGGGACTGAAATAGCCCTCTTTAAAGAGTAGTACAAGCCTTTTACTGGATACAGCTAGGGTCTAACCAAGTTATGACCATCTGAAAAAAATCACATACCAAGTATATGCATAGGTTGGGTTTGTTTTTTTGGTTGTTGTTTTGGGTTTTTTTGTTTTGGTTATTTCCACTGTGCTTCTTTGGGTGACATGAAGCTGGCTGCACATGCACAGCTAAATTAAATCAGAAGTCTTTGCATCTAGGTTGCTGAAGGTGACCATAAGAACAGGAACTGAAGGAAGAGACCAGTGTTCTTCCCTCAGCCTCTGGGGGTCTTGTAAGATGCCCGTGAAACAATCCAGCCCTGATACACTCAATGTATGCAGGAATGGAGGGCTCCCACAGCCTCACAAAGACTTTTAGGAGGAAATCCCCCTCAAATGCATTTTATAAACTCAAACAACTTATCACCCCAGGCTGCAGACCTCCTATGTTGTGCAGGAAAGGTGCTCCTTCCTAGCTGTCTGCCTCCTAAAATAATTGTGTGGGACATTCTGGTGTCACTCCAGAATATGGATTTCTCATGCCTTGTTTAAAATTATTTTACAAGTTACCAAAACTACAACAACTACATAAATAGAACATTATACTTGAGCACTCAGGAGGTCAGAAAGTACCAAAAGATATGGTTGTACAAACAACCATACATCTGTCCCCTTGTATGCATGCATTTCAATACAGTCTTTATATGATCACATACCATTTCCCCAAATACGTCTTATTATCTTCTGTGACCTAAGACAGATAGTACCACAAAGCTACACTTCAATGCCAGGTCTATGAAAATCATTTATGAGAAGGACACAGTAAACTGTACTTACATTACATATTAAGTGCAACACTGAGTAATAGTGAAAATTTATTGGCATCTATAGGATCCCTATATTTGCAGCTAACTTTGTTGCATATTTAACAGCCTCATCTTCTGAACTGTGCCTTATAAAGGCTGTACAGCTGGTTGAATAGTGATGATAGTAGAAGTGCTGACCAATGATTAAAATACATACTTGAGCAAGAACGAAATATATATATTTGCTCAAGTATGTATTTTATATATATAAAAAAATCTGTCACTAAAAACCACTACTATGCCAATGAAGTAAAAGGAAAAAAAATATTCCAAGATGCTACAAGAATAGCTAACGTCACAGGAAGACGTTGATGATGTAGTGCTTTCCTTTAGAGCCAGGCTAAAAGGTTATGTTTCTGCAAGTGCATTTTGGATGCTGCTAAGCATTAGCTATAACAAAAAGCTCAAATCAATCTGTGACATGATTCCTTTCTCCCATCCCAGTCCTACGTTTAATCTACTGTATGAATACGTGTTCACCAGTCTAAAGTATTACATCAAAGATAATACTCCAAAACTAAAGACCTAGACATATCAAAATTGTGGGAGTTATATATATTTCAAAATTAGTAAATGTAACAACTCCCTCATGCATCTTCTTCACTCTACCCAACACATCCTGCAATTTTTTTCCGTTAAGGGTGGGGAAATCATGAGGGCAAGGGACAAATGCCACCTCACTACTACAAAAACTACTGAAGACTACACCAATAAACAAATGAAAGACATAGAATTTGACCGCCTACATCACATATGTCAAAGTGCAATAGTCTACTTTGGTTTAGGAAGGCATTCCCTTTTCGTACCTTTTCTTGTTTTCATAAGTTTACTCGCCCGTACTCTCCTATTTTCAATGAAGCAGCACAAAATTGTATATATTCGTCTACACTAAATCGTCTCTTTAGTAATTTTTGGCAAGTGTATGTAAAGCTCTAGCCAAGCACAAGACAGCTCTTGACCCCTTCTAATATGCCAACCATATTGATCATGGCACCTCTAGTTCATGGGTCAACTATCTACTGCCCATCCCTACATTTTAAACTCCTGTTCTCTGACACACTCAAGGTATGGTTGTAGGGAGGGGTACTTTCTTAACCAGCGCTAGGCAATTGCTATATCTTTCCAACAATGTAAAGTAGTCATTATACCAGTAGTTATATGGTAGTCATACTACTTAATCCCTTTCAATGCTATCAACAAAATCCTTACACCAGCTAACAGAACTAGAATCTACTGCTGTTAAAAAAAATCTAAATTGGGCCTGTTTCTGCTTTATTCCTGAACAAAGAAACAGTCCTGTTTCAATGATGACATTATCCCCAACCACACAGTAGCCCTTCAGCATGATCTGTCTTGAAAAGAAGGTAACAAGGTTTTTGACTCTCTGTCTGATGAAGCATCAACAATTGCTACAGCTGAACATTCTATTCCAATTTAACTAAAGACAAAAAGAGGAGAAGGAAACACCCATTTACCTCCTTCCAGTCCCACCTAGGGTAGCTTCCTTGAGGGAGCCAAGATGACTTCCTATTGTTTCTAACATCCGCCAAGAGAGTTTAGAAAATAAAACAATGCTCTTTGCATTGAAGGCGCTAGGGCTGTGCTAGTATGGTTTCTTATGGATATTGTAGAAAATTAATCTACAAACTATTTTACCACACAGCACTTTTCCCTCTTGCATCCTTAACCTCCTGAGCCAAACAGGTTTGTACCAAACTGCTACTTCCCCTCACCATGTCTCCTAGTTGCTCCTTCATCACCTCAAAATGAAGCACTTGGAAGCTCAGTGGTAACATAAGAAGTTATCAGAACTCCCATAGGAAAAATACTACTTAGCACTTCTTATAGGCTTAACCTTTTAAAAAGTGCTGTAACTAATTAACACATTAAACTATCTTCGTGTGCAAGACATGCCAGCTTTCATGATCTCCATGCATCGGGCAAGAATTTATGTGACATGTCTTTTCAGAAATCTCATCTGCCTGCGACACCAGATCATGAGCTTTTAACTAATTTCATAATGGACCTAAACCTGTGAGATACTGAGCACCCTCTGCTCCCTTTTATTTCAATAGGAGCTGAGAATGCTCAATATCTCAGAGAATTGGGCTCTTCATTTCCCTCAAAAAAATAATCATTTCTCTAGGAGTTCCAGCCACTAGCCATTAAGGCAAGGAAAGATAAGAAAAAGTTGCCAATAGCAATAAAATCCAATAATAGCAGCCACTTTATTCCTGTGCATGGAAAAAAATCAAGACCCATTACATTTCTAAAACAGAACTTTACATGTACTAACTATATACCACTGACGGCTGTTATTAATAAGCATATGTTCTGTGACATTACAAAAAACATACCTATCCATTTTAGAGCCATGAAAAGATTAAAGCAATCTCTAACCTGTCTATTAAATTTTGCTTTGTGATACTTGTCTAGACTGTTATAGATCCAAGGTATTAAATACTATTCTAACAAAACTATTTTTGTAATATATTTTTGGAGTTTCCCCCCTCGAAAGCCATGCATGGGCAAAGCATGAAAATCATGCATTTTAATAACTTTGGTTTTGAAAACTTAACCTTGGCTAAATTTAGCAAAGATTTCTTATTCAAAAGAACACAAGCAATCAAAGGACTACAAAGGTTGCATGATGTATTTTTTAGGCTGCTTTACAAAAACAAGATTTTGCATTTAAGATTCGTTCGCTGCTAATCCTTGCAGTTTATTTCTTCAAACCCCATACTTTATCATTTTATTCAGTATTTAGTTAAAATTAAATATTTAAAATTGAAGTTGTTCTATGTTGAAAGTGCAGCTAAAATGAAAGTCCTCTCTGGCAGCAGTGACCAGATTTTAAATGCAGGTAGATCAATAAAAAGAAAGGAGCTCAAGCACAAGCTCCATGTGTGAGTGGAATGGTTTATAATAGCTTGCAAATGACTATGTGCTTGCTGTAACCAGCTGTTCCTAAATTATGAATATGCAACCAATTCATGTTAAAGCCAAATCCCACCACTATTTCTACAGAGAAATCCCAGTAGTTTTTGCTTGTTCTACATGTGAGCTCTGTTAAGGATACAAATAGCAGTAAGCTTCAGGACAAATAGGACCAAACTATTGGCATTTCATGCACTAGGTCCATTATCACAGCAGGGGATGTCAATCACTGGAACATTCCTATAACAGCTCAGGCAATATGACAATGATCTCCCAGAAAAAAAAAATCAAAATCTCTACTGCACACTCGAAGTCCCTCTGCCAACCTAATGCTTTTTTGCTTCAGCCAATCAGATTGTCAGCCCTGACCTAGAAGACTTGCATCAAGCTTCAAACATTTAAAAACATCAATCATAAAAACAAAGACAGGACATTGAATTATACAGTATTAACCTCCAGGGTTTGCATACAAAGACCTTAGATTTATTTATGTCCCAGCGCGTTAAGAGCTTCAGTACACCGTTCTTTACACCAAACCGGCTGCCAATTTGATGAACCTCTCTGCCCTCAGCAGGAGTGCAGCATCTTTGATTAATGAGTGCATGCTTGTGGAAAAGTGTAAGAACAGAAAACAGGGTAAAAAAAGAAGAAACAAAACACACAATTATGTTTCTACACATCCGATGGACCAATGCAATAATTATCTTCAAGATGGATTTCTTTTACAGAGAAAGAATGAGGCAATTTTAATACTGCGTATGTTCACTTAAACTCACACTGCTGTTATTTTAGTCTCTTAAAATACTTTTTTATAAAATGCAAATGTTATCTTTCACAAAGCACATTCATCTACTGCAAAAACTGTTAAAATTCATCAGAGCAACAAAGTCACTACTAAATAAGGTCACTACTTCTGACTGAATGTGTGTTTAACAAAGTGCTTTAAATCATCAAAGCAGTAATTATTTTTTAACAATTTTTTTTTAAACTTTTAAATTCCCGTCTAACAATTCAAAAGCTCAAACCAACTGAACTGGTGTATTTTTTCCTCTTTCTAAACATTAATATATAAGTATTGATTTTAAAAGTTCCAAATCAAATCAGATACAAAATATAATTCCTTATTTAATTTTAATAAAGGCACATTTTACACAGAACGTTCCATTTTCCAATTTTTTAAAATGTTTTATTGTGACTTGCACAGATTAGATAACAATAAGGACAGAAATAAATTCTACATATAAAGACCCAGGGGAAAAAACAGATATGTCCATCTGATGGAGAGGTGACCACATTATTTTTGAACACCACTTCATTTTAGAAGAATTAGTTTAATTCCTTTTAGACCAAATACATTTTATTAAAAACACACCAAGAATTTGATCCTGCAAATGCTAACAAGCATATTGCTTAGTAGTACTAAAAGCAGTCTCACAATGAGAAGCACTACAGCACCTGATAGTATTTGCAGGATTGAGCCCAAGCATTCTGAAGGTGCCATCACCTTTTTTTCTGCATACACCCATCACAGAGGTTAGAAACATCTTTACCTATGGCTCTAAGCTACCAAGGTTTAACTCATTCAACTCCTTACCTATATCAAATCCAAAGATAGGCATATGGTCCCCTCCACATATAGGAAATCATAACACCTGAAGTGTGCAAGGAAGCAGGTGACAGTATGGGTTACACATTGGGAGACTAGAATCTCCTTTCTATGAAAATTGGAGGGACACTGCCAATTTCAGATCTAGAATTGGGGAGGAAGGGGGATTAAGTGTTAGAAGTAGATTCAGAAACGACATCTTCCTGGGAGTCCCCAGGCCAATTTCTAAGAGTTAAATAAATACAAAACTGTTTTCTATTTTTAAAAAAGATTTATTCTTTTTTTCTATTGCTGTTTGAAAAAACCCACACAAACAAAAGAATAAACTAACAAAAGTGCTGTCAAATGCACAAAATAATCAGAATTAAAAAGAGAAAAAACATTCCTTCCTCTAATCTCTATTACTTGCAGCAACATTAGCGAAAACCTACAGACAGATTTTTACATTGACAGGGTTGCTTTAAACTGTCAGTCTTGTTACTTACTAATATGATTAGAAAACTTCACAATTTAAAAATTTTGCTCATAAAATTAAAATAAAACCAAAGATACGTTTGTAGCAGTGAAAGCTATTCTTTGCTTTCTCTACAATAAAGTTTCAGAGGAAACTGTTGTACATGACTTACAGACTACGTTAAAGAAGTGTTTTCATACTACTCTAAGGAATTCCTTTGGGTAGATCAAAGGCAGTATATAACCCTAAACAAGAAATAACACGAGGGTTTTTTTTTTTAATTGTCTAGTTATTTCATATTTTAGATTAAAAATTTAAAAAGACTCAGATTAGTGAAAATAGTCCTCATATTTGACACTCTACAGGCTGAACGTAGACTATGAGCCCAAACCTACAAAGGCTTATGCACATGCTTAACTTTACACATGAGTGTAATCAGAAGTCTCTGCAGGATCAGGGTCAAAGGTTTTCATTTCTGGAGTTACAGACCTGGTAGTTACAGTACTGATTCAGTGTAGTGCCGGTGCTAGGCAAAAGCAGACTAAGCAATTGCTTAGGGCCCCAAGCAGCTCAAGGGAGCCCCCTATTCACTTTTTTAGAAGGTGTTGGGGGGGGGGGGGGGGGCAAAAATATTCCTGCTTAGGGCCTACAGAGGGCTAGCACCGCCTCTGATTCAGAGTCAGGTGATCTTGGTTCTGTTCCCAACACTGCCATTGACTTGCTGTATTGCCATGGGTAAGTCACTTCACTTCTCTGTATAGGGAAACTAGTAGTTAGCTACCTTTATGAAGCTCTGAAAAGCTCGGGTGAAATAAAAGTGCAACTACTAATTTTTGACGTACCGTAGGATTATTTTTCTTATGTAGTGCCTTGGTGTCTCATTTGTTGTTTCTGAATGTATGAGCAAAATTAGAAAACATGTACCTTTTCTAAGTTGATCTTATTAATATAATATTATTGTTTCCATTACTCATCCCTAAAGAGTAAATATAAAAGAACTCCAAACCCCTTACTACGTACTCACTTAGGTAATGACATTAAAACAGTGCTTCCATTATAACTACAACTACAACAGCATTAACAATAGAAAAGATCATATGTAAGGAAAAAATATTGGTGCAACTGAAACTTTACAAAACCAGAAACATCGTTGCTGCTTATCTTAATGTTTCTTACCCACTTAGGCTTTTTTGGCAAAGATTGAGGGGGGCAGTTTTAACTGTCCTCTGTACCTATTTTAGCATTCTGTATTTTCCCCCATACATTTCTTTAAAGCATACAATTTACCCATTACATTGTTTTGTCAGTGTTCAACCAGACTGTTCCATTCTACATAATTCTGAAATACACTGTTCTCTCTCTTCTCATTAAAATTTGTCAGTGTTTCTCTTGACTGCTCTCTAGTAGCATTTAAAAAAGGACACAGACTAGTTGATAAAATTATTTAATATCATTGACCAAAACAAACAATAGTAGAGGACAAGGAAATTTGAGGGGGTTACCTTAAATTTTGGGGGGGAAACCCTGATGGCCTTAGGCAAGTCATCCCCATCAATGGCCAACGCACCTGAGTGAAGCAAGCACAATTTGGCCCTTCATCAGGTCTCTGTTATAAAAACCATCTTCAATTTTTTTAAAGGGGAAAAAAAATGGATCATACTATACTATTACCTTTTAAAGCTGAAATGTCTATTAAAATCAATTGAAGGATATGGCCCTAGATTTATATTTTTTAAAAGGGGGGGAAATAAAACCTGGTTTTGAAGATTTTTAAATATAAATTACTAAAGGCAAATTAAAAACCCTCCAAGGAATCTAGTATACCAAGAATAAATCTTAGTGAAATAATTTCAATTCTGGGAGAGCACTATCTTAGTTTCTTTGTAGTAAGTTGCATTTCTAGTTGATCTAGACTTGGCAAAACAACTTGGATCTTCTAGTGCCGAATATGCCATAATAAGAATACTCTGAATCTAAAAGTAATCAAGCACTAAACACATTATTTCACTAATTCAGAGGGATCAGACAGAAAGCATGAACTTTCTTGCAACTGTGATATTCCACATCTTGTGTAGGAACACAAAAAGTAGCAACAAAGACATTAACAATTGCAGTTCAAGCTGGGAGTGACTGTTCTGTTTCAATTCAATGACACCACTAATGGCTTCTTAGCAGCTCCATGAAATCAACCAGCTGTCAAGTCGATGCATCAGAAGGAACAGTTACGCACTCCCATAAGAAAAAGCAACACATCAGGATGTTTGGCAAAACATCTGCTCCTTTACACTTCAATTCTATAATAAACATGCAAACAAAGAAATAAGAAAAAAAAGACAATAGAAACTTAAAATTCTAAAGACTTTCATTTCTTTCTTATTTGCATTTTAAATAATTGTCTTACAAAAAAAAATAAAAAAATCATGGAGCATCTTATCCACAAGGTTAGCATTAATGCTTTATATATTTACAATACTCAACCAGTGTTTACTCCCTGTGTAATACAAAAAAATATTGTTCTTGTTTCTGTTAAGAAGTATCCAAGCATCTTACCAGGAAGTGAAAATAGAAAACCACCTATTTCCCCAAAAATTACACAACATATTTAGTAAATTTTATCATAAAACAGTGTTCCAAACTAATTTTACCATATGAACTACGACCCTTAACATGAGTTTTCAAATAAATCTTATTTTGTTGAAACAGTCAAGTGTAAGTAACTCAATATACTAGAATTATTTAAATAAATTCATAGCATGAGAATTTAGTGTGGCAATTCTACTGTTTATTATGTCAATACATAGTACTCTCAGAAAGCTTATTTACACGATTCTTTCAAAATAGCAGTAAGTCAATAATAGGAAGAAACTCCTCCAAAGAAGATTTTTTCTTCTAACACATCATTAAAATACCACAAAAATATATAAATTTATCAATGTTTGATTTTATATACTATAGCTAAAAAAAAAAAAAAAAAAAACCTTCCTGTTTACCAAATTGGACTTAAAATAACTTGAACACCAAAGATATCCCTCTTAAATACTTAAGATTCCTAACTTCTCGATATATCCAATACAGAAAATTGTTTCAACTACGATTTTCTTTATGCTGTCTTGCTTATTGATTATGCAGCATTGTGACAAAAATGTGCAGTTTACAATAGGTGCGAGAGACATCAAATATACTTAACTACCATTTTCTTAAACTGCTTTATCCTCTGTTGCTCACCATTTATAATCTGCCAAATCTTCTAGGCCTTTGTTGCATGTATAATTTAGAACCATCTGTTCTATGGGCTTTTAACTATTTAAACATTTTCATCTACCTACAATTCACATAACTGGCAGGCATTCAATTAATCGAGGCTTTCTAAAGCATTTTTTAAAAGAACATAATAAGGTAAATATCTGACTTTTGTTAACAAAAAAAAGCATACTTCCTACACAACCATAAAGACATGTTGTTTAATATATCATTCAATTTTGAGTATGTGAGAAAAAAAGGAGTACTTGTGGCACCTTAGAGACTAACAAATTTATTAGAGCATAAGCTTTCGTGGGCTACAACCCACTTCTTCGGATGGGTTGTAGCCCACGAAAGCTTATGCTCTAATAAATTTGTTAGTCTCTAAGGTGCCACAAGTACTCCTGTTATTTTTGCGGATACAGACTAACACGGCTGCTACTCTGAAACCTGAGAAAAAAAGAAATCTCTTGATGTACTAAGACCTGTTCCTATTAGTTTCTAAGTTAATCGTAACCAATATTTTTCCCAATCCTGAAGACAAAGGGAATGCAAATTAAATACAGACAGTTTCATGTTCTTGTTAGTGTGAATATAAATATGCAGAAAGCAAAATGAATGTAGGAAACAGAATGGAAAATTAGAATTCTATTTACAGTACCTATTATTTATGAAGTATTCAGTGTTTCATTAAGTTTTGCCATGTGACCAAGAGAACTTTTATTAGATGAAAAGACTATCATTGACAAGTAAATTAAACGAACACTATATTTTACTGTTTTCCTTTTCACAGTGGCTGATAGAAGAGTTTATAACCAGAGGTAAAGTGATTGAGAATTGTGGCTGTTGGTTTTTTTTATTTCGCATACTAACTACATTCTGCCAACTGCAGAATACAGCATCTGGAACATAATCCAAAATACATAATGTCTACAGGTACTTTCCAAAAGAACTGTTTTAACAGTATTATATGTATGTAATAAACTGTTTGTAATCTATCATTTTAAAAAATAACTAAATTTCCCTAATCCCCTTCACCTTCAGCTCTACACTCCTTCAGAGAAGATTCTGGACCAAGTTGTCTCATGTAAATTCACATGAGATAACGATTTGCTGTAAATACAAATAATGCTAACCCACAAATGAAATATTATGTCATATGACAACTTTGGATTTTTTAAATAAAGAGTGAAATATATATTTATATTTTAAATAGTACAAGGCCAGAACACAAAAATGAGAGTAATTCAAAAGAATATATATTTCTCCACCTGTTACAAAAATACCAGAAAAGGAGTGCATAGTTTTAAGAACTATATGCATTCTAGCAGGATAAACTACACATCTCTCACTTTAAAGTGCAGCTTACAACACGTTAGATCAGAAATCCCAAGGGGGAAAAACACACACTTGGAAAATTTCCCCTTAAACTTTACATGACGTCACTGTCTGTCCCTGTTACATTTCCTAAACTTTGAGCCTTATCCAGCAGGACTTTCAGGATTTCCACCCACCCCTAAAAGAGAGAGAGAGAAAGACTTGGGAATAAAAATTTGCCCAAGATGGCGAAAGCCTTGTTGTTTAGAGGGCAGAAAAATGGAGGATATTGTAATATACACAAAGGGATAAATTTCAACAACTCGGCCAAGGGCTGCAGCTGCTTCTCTCTCTTTATAAGGAAGCAACACACACAAAAGATAAAGGGAGAGAGAAAGAGAAGAAAGCAGCAAAGCCCTCAGCACAGGCAGACTCCCTGGTCTCTCCCAAGCCCACTCCACTCGCCCGCCGCCCTTTTCAACGCCCAAAGCGGAGTTTGGAGCAACTCTACAATGCCACATTTTGAAATAAAAGGATATAAAAGAGTCCGGGGGGGAGGGGGAGGCCAAGCGGGAGAGGGGGAGTTTGCCGCTGCGAGCTCAGCGGGAGACAGAGACACGGCTGTATTGAGCCGGGCGGGCTCCTCTTACCTTGTGCACACTCCGAGCTCCCGGGGGCCCCCTCGCTGCACGCTGCGTACCCCACTGGGCACCGGCAGGGGAGGCAGAGGGGAAGGAATTGCCCCTGCGGCTGCAGCTGGCGGACATGCCCAGAGCGGCGGCAGCCGGAGCGAGCCGGGCAGAGGGAGCGGGGAGAGCGCAGACACAAAGAGGCGCTCCCAGCCCAGGCGGCGGCGGCGGAGCAGCCCCGGCACCCGCAGGCAGCGGCGGAGCCGGGCAACCCAGCCCAGGGACACACACTTGAAGCCATGAATAAAGTTTAAACTCGCTTGGGACCCGGACCGCGTCCCCCCCCCCCCCTTTCCCAGGACTCGCACAGTAGCAGCCTCTCTCCTCCCCACCCCCCCAAACCCGAGTGGACAAGGTCAGCCCCTTTCCGATGGGGGACACAACCCCAAAGGCACAACCAACCCACCGCAACAAAGGGATGATACAAACCAGCGGCTGCAGAACACCGACACCTCAACTCCGGCAGCAGCTTTGCCCATCCGAGCACGATCTCCCCGTCCCTCCTTCCTTGTCCTGAAATCTAGCAAACATTTCCACCTTAACAGAAAATCCCTCCCTCCCATCCGGGGAGAGCAGGCAGAGAGGTTTTAACTCACCTTTCTAGTTTGGAAGAGATCTCCCCTTTCTCGGGTTGCCGAAGGTTAGGATGGGTGTGTGTGTCAGGAACGTTTCCCTGTCCAACACCCTCAAGAAGAGTGTAAAGAAACACTAAGGAGGGGTGGGGAAATTTGGGAGAGTGTAACCCTCTCTGCGTGTATCTGTTTCTCTGTCTGTCTCTCGCTGTCTCTCCCTGGTTAGTTCCTTACAGCGGCAGCAGATTGAAGCAGATTCTCTTCTCAAGGTTTATTCAGCTTCACTTCCAGGCGAAGCCTTCATGAACCAAAAGTGACGTCAACCAACAAGGCTCTTCTCTCTCCAACAATGAAAGTTGCTGTTAACAAGGGGGAAAAGAGAGAGAATTGTTTATCTCATTTCAGCCCCAGTAATAAATGACCTATCAGCAACGAAAAGGAGCAAGGAAAAGAGTTGCATTTCTGTTTCCCAAGTGCACACACACACTCTCTCTCTCACACACACACACACACACACACACACTGTCCAGTATTCCCCGGACTAGGAAAAGTTATCGAAAAGTTTAGGTCTTATAAAAGGGAAAAAATAATAAATCCACATTTGGTGATTATTAAATAACTAATGAACAGATTGGGAGGGAAATGCATTAGTCCTTCATAGATGTCTAAAGTAGTTCTTAAATTTATGTTCAGGTTAAAGATTAAAATGCATCTAATTTATAATTACAAGAAAGATTTTAGAGGGATCAAATGATGGCTTTCTACAAAAAAAAACAAAAAACAAAAACAAAAAAAAACAAGAAGCCCACAAAATCAGATACTTTTTGAACCAGCCTAGTACATCAGCGAGTCATGCTGGATGTAATGTACAAGTCTTATGATGATGTGACAGAAACAAAATGAAATCCAAACAAATCCAAGTAAAACAGACAAACAGGATCAGAAACTGTAAGGTGTTTTAACATGGGTGTGTTAAAATAGTTCAACTGTTACTATGGTTATTTTTAAAAATACTTTCCAGAATGCCTATAAAATATGAGCTTTTTTTTTTTTTTTTGGACTAATGGAGATTCTGGTTGGCTAAAACAATTGAATTAATAGGTTATTTTGTGAAAGAAGAGCAAAAACTGGCTCCTCCCTACTCTAACCCTTTAAATTATACACGTGGTTTCTCTCTCCCTCTCTTTTTTTTTTTTTTGGCAAATAGTCAAGCTAGGCCAGGTTTAAAGTACATTAAAAACCAAAGCACTGCTGCCTATGAACTATAAAAATAAAGATTTAAAGCTATATTAAAATATAATCAAGAACATACTTCAATAAATGTAAAGTTATTTCATTATGTATCTTACAAAACATTTTCTTGCATTCTGAAAATGTAATATTTAACTTGCTCACCTTATTTAGCACTATATAGAATTTAAAAATTTATTTTAAAACTACAGCTAAACAAAGCTGATCTCAACATAAAATAATATGTATATTTAGAGAGATGCCATTGTTTTGTGTTTCCCCTTCAGCCACTGGCTGTGATTTTAATTGTGCTGGAGGATCTTCATTAGTATTAACACATGGGGAGATTTCACAAAGCTGCTTCATTAGGGAAAAAAAAAAAAAACGCTTGGCAGACTAGGTCTTTTTGCATGCAATGAGAATGTCAGCCTTACCTCGGTCATTTGTAACATAATAAGTGCAAGCACAGTGATTGCAATGCAGGAACACTGGGGGAAGGGCAAAAATACTGCCTGTCTAACAGGAATATGTGAAAAGAAAGCTCCTCATTACACAGTAAAATGTATGCTAAAAATTAGTGAAGATGATGTCTCAAGAGACTGATGCTAAATAAATTAATGTGCTGATATGTTTTTAATTATTATTTTTGTACTAGTTTATTTCATTCCCCGGATTCACATCCAGCAGCAAAGCTTTGCTAGCATTTATTGATTTTTTCACTGCCACATTCCCGGAATACAGATTTTAATCATTTCACTACACCACACTCAGTAATTTCATTAAAAACTGGAACCTTCCATCCCCAGAAAAGCATTTAATTTCAATGACACACAATTTCTCTTAGCAGCAAACTGTCTCAACAGTAAAAGCTGGCCTAAGGTTCAAATGCATAATTTAATCCTGAGTTCTCCATGCTCTGCATTCCTTTGAAGCTATAATTTGACTAACTACCTAATAACTGTAATAAGGACAATGATTTCCTTATAATATGTTATTAACCCATATTTAATTAACTCAGAGGCCAAGATCTGTACATGTTTGATTGGGTCAGTACTTCTCTAACCTCAAAATTTACTAATAATGTTCTTGTAGAAAAATGTGGGATAAGAATATAAGTATGGAAATAATAAAATAGATATTTTTCTCAGAATGTTATGCATCAAAAGCTCATACATTTTCTAACACAACAATATTGTGCTCAAGAGATAATAGGATTTTAAAATACGTGGAAATAAACAATTCACTATACAATGCATTGGCTGTTATGCAGATATATTAAATATCTCTGCCATTAATATTTGAAAGAAATCCTAATATTAATTGTTACTAGCACTATTGTAAAGAACAGACAATTTTTTAAAATAGTTAGTAAGCCAAACCAACCCATATTCTCAAGATAAAGAAAAAAGTTATTCTGCTATATAATCTGTTTAGTTTTCTATAGTGTCCATCATCACTATAGAATTGAAGCACTTAAAATACAAAATCAAAATAAAGTTTAGAGAAGTATTCTAATTTAAGCCACTAGGAATGCATTTTGTTGTTGAAAATTTAAACACTACACTTCTCACTGGAAAGCTAAGTATTGATTTTGGCTTCATTTGGCAATTGAAAATATTATTGAATTTGTAGATAGCACTTTGTATTCTACCGTAAAATGTGTTTAATAAAGAAACAATGACTCTGGCACCTGATTGTAAGAATAGCCACAAAGAAACCAGTTTTACTAGTACAAACTTAACAAGGTTCATAAATGTATTAAAAATTCTTTTGTTTTAATATGCTTATTCAACAGAAGCTGTTGTTACAGGATCCTATTGATGCATTTAAAGTGATTAACTATTACATCAAAAAGGTTCACAGCTTCAAATTTTGGCTGGCGTCTCTTAGGCAGTATTAAAGTTGTAGTCCTTGATAAAAAATATGCAAATTAAAACTTCAGCATGTATACAATAAAAATAGGACTCTTGTTTCTTCGTATGTTTGATTAATTAATTTAAAAAATGCAGGAGCCTGGACACTCTACGTTTCCAATATAAGTGCTCTTTAAATAAAACCAGCACAATATCTCACCCTTTGCCTCTTCTACTACTCATTATTTTGATCATAAAGAATTCGTTAGATGGTTCCACCCCCAAATTTAGGCAATATTCAGAAGTGTCACAAACTGCATGGAAGACGACCTGGGGGAAAAATGAAATAGAGCAAAGTAAGACCCCCAGGCCTGTAAACACTTACACACATGTACTTTACACATGTGAGTAATCCTATTGAAGTCAATAGTTCTATTAACATGCTTAAAGTTAAGTGCATTAATAAATATTTGAAGGATGAGAGTTATACACTTCAATAGGGGCTACTCAGATGAGTAGACTTATAACCATACTTAAGCATCTGCTGGATTGAGACTTTAGGCCTTGATCCCACAATGAACTCTGCATGGGCAGACCCTTGTGTCCCCATAGAGCTGCACTAAACATAATGGTTTAAATGGGGCTCTGTGTCGGTGTAATAGTCTGTCCACACAGAATTTATTACATAGGTCAGGATCTAATATTGTACATTTTTGATAGCAGTTGGCCTACTTGTATTGTTAACAGTGGTGTTTGCAAAGCACATATGTTTATTACCATAAAGACAGAGTCAAATATATTTGAGACACAAGAAACAATAAACTTTCAGCAGGATTGATATTATTGTTCATGCCACTGATAAGGGATAGACGCATAAGCATGAAATGCATGCTACTAATAAAAAAAGCATGGAGGTTGATTTAATAAAAAACTAAATATTTCATTCAATTATGATGTGCAGTCTATGCTTTAAAACATCATGTTTAAAAGTAATAGCACAGTAGAAACCAGTTAAAAGCACAACCTTCGTGCTCAGAAAATTTACTCTGGGTTTAAGAGGTTTATTCTGATCATAGATACTTGTTGGCAGAGCACAGCTTATGCTATCACTCTCTAAAGATTATTTATACAGTTTAATGTGTCTAAAGTACTACTGGCTTTATGCTGTTACACCCCTATTTTATGATGTCATCCTAGAGTAGTCAGATGAATGAAGATCTACTTCATCTCACTATAATCAAAAAGTTTAGAAGAACACAAAGCCAGGGAATTTTTAAAAAATACAATGCAATTTATATATAGTATAAAACAACTTTAATGGCTTTGCAGCTGGACTAATCTGTTGATCATTATTTGTGAGTTGCTTGCTCTGAGAATTCTGATTTCACTGCTAGGGTTCAATCTGTTGCAGACTCTCTTCTGAAGCGAGTGATGTAGCGCAGAGGGTAAGAGAATCCCAGATGAATGGCCCTAATAGCTTATGGATACCCTGAGCTGCCACGTGGAAGGATAGGACCAAGTGCCAAGGCAGGAATCCCCAAGGAATCAGAAGGGATCTGGACTGAAACGTCATGTATAGGGTCAAAGCCTAGAAAGATTGCCCCAAAAAATGGTGTCTGCAGTGTCCTAGATTACTGGGAGCCTCATGAATTAACACACTAAGGGTATGTTTAAACTTCCAGCTCAGGTAGACATATTCTTGATAGCTTGGCTTGAGCTAGCATGCTAGCAACAGCACTGTGGATATTTAAGTCTCCAAGGGAGACCCAGACTAGCCACCTGAGCTCAGATCCAGGGGGAGAGTGGGCTTGAGAGATCGGGCTACCACCCGACCATCAATGTCCATGTGGCTATTTTTAGTGCTTTAACTCAAGCTGAGTTAGCAGAGTCTGTCTATCGGCACTGGGAGTCTCACTCTCAGCTGCAGTATAGACATACCCTGAATGGCTTCACCATAACATGAATAAGACTATGGTGATGGGTGCAGTTCTCAGCTGTGCTGAGATCATGAGCATGACTGAGTGGGGAAGGGAGACAAAAGGTAGCTGTAAATCATATTTATGCTTCTCTGATCCTCGGCTAGCTGGGCAACCATGCCAACTCCTACTGTAAAACAGAGCAGCTCCTCCAAGCATTCTGCCAGCCACGTTACAGCAGAATGCATTGTGCTCCAGCCTTGCATTCTTGCCCTCCCCCCCATCACAATTCCTCTCCCATCTTGAAACTCTCTGACATGACTGGGAGTTGGGGGGTCAGAAAGGGTTGGCATAAAATCCACCATGCCAGCTTCACACTAGCACACATACTGAGAGAATGCTCATCAGACCCTTCAGAGCTCAGTTAAGGTCCCTTTGCACTGATCTAGCAATACAGAAGGACCTTAGCAGGGGCCAAGGACCTGTCCCTAAGACATAGTATTACAATAACTAGCAGGTGTACTGTGTATTAATCAGCACTACACCAAACAAGCAGTAACTAACCCTCACCTCTCACAAGTTCTGTTTCTGCTCTGGGAAACCTGGATGGATTCTTTGGGATGGTCTCTTTCTCAGCTGTTCCAGTATTCTTATCAGTAATGTGAAGATGATATCTCTGGGGCATTGAAGAGGCTACAAACAACAGCAGGACCAAACTACTTTCTACTACAAGTAACTCTGTGGAATAGCACAACAGAGTCTTTTCTCGCTGTCAGCGCGCACACACACACACACACACACACACACACACACACACATTTAGTACAATTTTTATCATGAATATTTATTTTTTATTACGCCATTTCTGCTCCTTATTTGTTTTTAAAAAGTCTACGTATATACACCTCTACCCCGATATAACATGACCCGATATAACACGAATTCGGATATAACGTGGTAAAGCAGCGTTCCGGGGGGGGGGGCGGGGCTGTGTGCTCCGGCGGATCAAAGCAAGTTCGATATAACGTGGTTTCACCTATAACGCGGTAAGATTTTTTGGCTCCCGAGGACAGCGTTATATCGGGGTAGAGGTGTATTATATATAAAATGGTTTTGTGTGTCAGTACTATTGCTCTTCCAAAAATAAAATAAATAAATAAGAGCAGAAAAAAACGTAATCCTTCTACCAAACAGTAAATATTAAAATAGGCCTGTGATGGGGTCTAGCAGGCCTTCTCTGCCTCCTGCTGGAGGCATCAGTGACCTGACACTCCCCACCCAAGGAAAATCCACTGACACTGGGCAACGAACAAGTCAATTCTCTAGAGGCCTAAAAGGTCCAGGAGGAAATAGTCATCAAACAAGAACGATAAGTCCAGGTAAGATGGCTTGCCTGCTTTTTTCTATAGTCTCAGGCAGAGCTGGGTAAGCCTGGGACAGAAGAGGAGCAACTCAGGAATAACTGAGAACTCAGGCACAGGTCAGGGCCTTCCCCTAAGTGCTGCAACTAATTGCTACCATTTGAAGGGTTTTTTTCCCCCCTCTTGCATAAAAGTGAAGACAGCTGAATCCTGAGCTGCTGGTTTGTTACTTAGTTGTGTAGAGACTGATGCCAAGCTTATGACAAAGGGTATCCTGCCCAACACAGGCAGTCAAACCATGCGGCCTAAAGTGGGAGCACCTGCAGAACCACCTGTAGCCCTGAAAGGGGCACTACAGAGTAGCACTGCCTCTCACAATTTGTTTCCAACAGTGGAATTGACTCCCCCTTTTTCCGTAAGATTGGGGGAGGTGTACCATGGATGAAATTATACAACTCCTAACTCAGCAGCAGATCCAGGCAGAGGCCCAGTAGCTTTTCCTGGAAGGGCAGCAGGAGGCTTGGAGAGCCACCCAGCAGCAGCAAGCTGTGCTCTTCAAGCTATGGCAGCAGCAGTTTCAGGCGGTGATGCTTGAGCAGGTCACTCAGAAGTGACTCCTTAGGCACCAGGTATTGTCCTTTCCAAATTGGGACCCGCTTATGACCCTGAGATATATCTTGATACATTTGCATGGGTACTGCATGCTGCTCAGTGGGTGAAGACCATCTGGGTCACACGACTAGCTCTTTTTCTGACTGCAGAAGCCCACGTTGCCTGCCAGGCCTTAGATGATGAAGCTGCAAAGGATTAGGTACCCTGAAAGCCCTCTTCCTTGACCAATTAGGGGGTATCACGTAAGCATACTAGCACCAATTCTGGATAGGACATTTCCCACTGGGGGCATGACCTCAGGCTGTGGCATCACAGCTAAAGGACTGGGGCACTCACTGGCTGCAACCGGCATCCTATTGTCCAGTCAAGATTCTGGAGTCGGTGATACTCTAACAGTACCTAGATATTTTGCTGACCGCCATTCAAACCTGGCTATGCCCACAGAACCCGAGCACATTGACAGATGCTGTTAAAATCACTGAGAACTTTATGGCATGTTGGTTGAACGGCCTGGATCTGGTGAATCCCAGCCCCTATCTCCTGAGGAGTCAACTCAGGGTACCAGAAAAGAGCTATCTCCTTGAGAAATCCCAGAATGAGGGGTACCTCCTCAGTGGAACTCCAACGGTGCCTTGCAACACCACCTCAAGAACCATCAGAGAGGTAGCATATGGAGTCCCACCCAGGAGCAGGCCAAGGAGCCTCCCCTAACTGGCCAGTCATTTGATTCCCGTTGTGGGAAGCCGGGACATATCAGCTGCTCATGCCCCCTCATGGGTTGTGACTTCATGGAGTGTGGCTTTGTAGAATGGTAGGGTCTCTCTGGCAGAACAGACAAAAGCTGTTGCCAGGAATTTGTAGCTCCAGTCGCACTCAGGAGGCAAAGGGGGCGAATGGTGACAGGACTAATAGATTCCCAGTGCTCCCAGATTCTAGTCCAGGAGAACCTGGAAGAGTTGTGAGAAGATGAGCCGGTGCACGTGATATGTGTCCATGGGGTCATTCATACCTATTCCATGACCTGGGTGCATTTGAACATTTCGATTTGGGGTAACTTTTAACTTGCCATGGGAAGTAATTATCGGAAAGGACTGCCAACACTTCTCCTCACTGGTACCGCATCGTTTGGAGAACCCAGATGTGATCCCAGTCTGATTGTCTGACATCTTTCCAATTGCTGTATCTGACTTTTGGGATGGCCCATCACAACCCAGGAAGACAGCAACAACTAGCCAGGAAGGCTTGGTTGTGAACAGCCTTGGCAGCTCAACAGAATTAGCTCGGGACAGCCCTCTTCGCAGCACTGACTCAACTGGCTAGGATTTGGTTCAGGAACAGTGAGGAGAAGACATCCTTAGAGAGGTATACACTTGGCTTGTGGTGGTTAATGAAACCAGTGTGCAGAAGGCTCAGGCCTCCCAATTTCCCCACTTTGAACCTCAAAATTATATACTTTTACCATGTGGAGAACTCTTGGACAGATGAGATACATCACCAGCTCCTGGTGCCCCAAAGCATTTGAAAAGAAGTATTACAACTAGCACACCCCATCCCCTTTGCTGGTCACTTTGGCAGAGATAAAACCCTAGAAAGGATGCTAGCCAGATTCTTTTGGCCATGGGTCCACAAGAAAGTGGTGAACTCTTGTGCATCCTGCCCAGAGTGCCAAGTAGTGCCTAAGGGACACTTTTGGGCTCCCTTGGTCCTCTTACCACTCATGAAAACAGCCTTTGAGCAAATAGAGATGGACATAGTGGGGCAGCAGTGTAGTGGGTTCCACAATCCACTACCTGGAGACAGTTCCCTTCTGCCTAATAACAGCCAAGGCCATAGCGAGGAAGTTAATCCTGCTTTTTGCACAAGTAGGATTACCTACCAAAGTCCGCACAGTTATGGGAGTAATTTTGCCTCCTGCCTATTGCAGGAGGTATGGCAGCTTCATAAGATTAGACCCCTCCAAATTTCAGTGTACCATCCCAGACCAATGGCCTGGTGGAAAGGTTTAATCAGATTCTTAAATGCTGAAGAAATTTGTGATGATGGACCCCATGGGATCAGCGACTTCCCTATCTCTTATTTGCCATATAAGATGTGTCTCAGGGCTCAACAGACTTCTTACCCGGTGAACTGTGATATGGCCAAAAGCCTCGAGGACTCCTGGACCTCCTTAAAGGGGCCTTGGAAGAGCAGGAATTGCACTCAAAACATGTTACAGCACATCCTACAGATGCACAAGCGGTTCAAACAGGTAGGACAATTTGTAAAGAAGACTCTTGCAAGCCCAACAAACCCAGGCTCAACACTATAATAAAGGAGCTTGGGAAAAGATATGATGCCACTCCTCCCCAACTAGGAAATCAAGCTCCTGGACAAATCGCAAGGACTCTATGAGGTTCTCCAGCAAGCTGGAAAAGTTCATTATGAAATTCACTGTCTAGACCAGGGGTCGGCAACCTTTCAGAAGTGGTGTGCCCAGTCTTCATTTATTCACTCTAATTTAAGGTTTCGTGTGCCAGTAATACATTTTAACGTTCTTAGAAGGTCTCTTTCTATAAGTCTATAATATTGTTGTATGTAAAGTAAATAAGGTTTTTAAAATGTTTAAGAAGCTTCATTTAAAATTAAATTAAAAAATGCAGAGCCCCCTGGACCGGTGGCCAGGACCCGTGCAGTGTGAGTGCCACTGAAAATCAGCTCGCATGCCACCCAGGGATCTTCCTGTGAATCTGACCCCCAGATACAAGAGCTGGCAGGTGTTGAAGATGTGCTGATAGCAGAAAAATCTTACTCCTTGCTTACACTGGCAAGCTACTCACTACAGCACCATGTTCTCACCCAGCCAGTACAAACATATTTTATGGAATACCAAATCCAAATCAGCCCAGAGGTAAAGCTGAAACATGAGACTTATTGCATTCCTGAGCAGCTCCACAAACCACGGAGCAAGAGGTCGGGCCATGTTAGACCTTCGTGTCATTAAGGAGTCCAACAGCCTGGTGGTTTTGGTTCTCAAACCCAATGGGACAACTTGATTTTGTGTGGACTTCAGGAGGAATTCAGTATCACAATTTGATGCCTCCTGATGCCTCATGTCAATGGACTCCTTTACCACCTTGGGGAAGGCTAAATATATAATGATACTTGATTTACAAAAAGAGTACTGGCAAATATTCTGGGCCCCATAGTCCAAAGAAAAGATGGCATTTGCCACACATCTTGGGATTTTTCAGTTTACAACCATGCCCTTTGGACTGCATGGGGCCCTGGCCACATTTCAGAGGCTTATGGACCAAGTCCTATGTCACCACATCCAGTTCGTACCAGCCTATTTGGACGATGTAGTTATATTTAGTACAACTTGGCATTCAAATCTGGTATATGTGGCTTCTGCGTTACAATCACTGAAGAAGGTGGTCCCATCACTAATCTGAAAAAAGTAAGTGTGGGATGCAGGAAACCCTCTATCTCGGGTATTTTTTAGAGAAGGTCTGGGTTCAAACCCTGAAAGTTAATGGCAAATAAAGTGTAAAAATATAATTAGAATGACCAAAAAAGAATTTGAAGAACAGCTAGCCAAAGACTCCAGAAGTAATAGCAAAATTTTTTTTAAAAAATATCAGAAGCAGAAAGCCTGCTAAACAACAAGTGGGGCCACTGGACGATCGAGATGCTAAAGGAGCACTCAAAGATGATAAGGCCATTGTGGAGAAACTAAATGAATTCTTTGCATTGGTCTTCACTGTTGAGGATATGAGGGAGATTCCCAAACATGAGCCATTCTTTTTGGGTGACAGATCTGAGGAACTGTCCCAATTTGAGGTGTCATTAGAGGAGGTTTTGGAATAAATTGATAAACTAAATAGCAATAAGTCTCCAGGACCTCATGGTATTCACCCAAGTGTTCTGAAGGAACTCAAATGTGAAATTGCAGGACTACTAACTGTCATCTGTAACCTATCATTTAAATCAGCTTCTGTACCAAATGACTGGAGGATAGCTAATGTGAGGCCAATTTTTAAAAAGGGCTCCAGAGGTGACCCTGGCAACTACAGGCCAGTAAGCCTCACTTTAATACCGGGCAAATTGGTTGAAACTATCGTAAAGAACAAAATTGTCAGACACATAGATGAACATAATTTGTTGGGAAATAGTCAACATGGTTTTTGTAAAGGGAAATCATGCCTCAGCTAGAATTCTTTGAGGGGGTCAACAAGCACGTGGACAAAGGAGATCCAGTGGATATAGTGTATTTAGATTTTCAGAAAGCTTTTGACAAGGTCCCTCACCAAAGGCTCTTAAGCAAAATAAGCAGTCATGGGATAAGAGGGAAGGTTCTCTCATGGATTGGTAACTGGTTAAAAGATAGGAAACAAAGGGTAGGAATAAATGGACAGTTTTCAGAATGGAGAGAGGTAAATAGTGGTGTCCCCCAGGGATCTGTACTGGGCCCAGTCCTATTTAACATATTCATAAACGATCTGGAAAAAGGTGTAAACAGTGAGGTGGCAAAATTTGCAGATGATACAAAACTACTCAAGATACTTAAGTCCCAGGCAGACTGCGAAGAGCTACAAAAGGATCTCACAAAACTGGGAGACTGGGCAACAAAACGGCAGATGAAATTTAATGTAGATAAATGCAAAGTAATGCACATTGGAAAACATAATCCTAACTATACATATACAATGATGGGGTCTAAATTAGCTGTTACCACTCAAGGAAGAGATCTTGGAGTCATTGTGGATAGTTCTCTGAAATCATCCACGCAATATGCAGCGGCAGTCAAAAAAGCGAACAGAATGTTGGGAATCATCAGGAAAGGGATAGATAATAAGACAGAAAATATCATATTGCCTCCATATAAATCCATGGTACGCCCACACTTTGAATACTGCGTGCAGATATGGTCGCCCCATCTCAAAAAAGATATATTGGAATTGGAAAAGGTTCAGAAAAGGCAACAAAAATTATTAGGGGTATAGAACGGTTTCTGTATGAGGAGAGATTAATAAGACTGGGACTTTTGAGCTTGGAAAAGAGGTGCCTAAGGGGGGATATGATAGAGGTCTATAAAATCATGAGTGGTATAGAGAAAGTAAATAAGGAAGTGTTATTTACTCCTTCTCATAATACAAGAACAAGGGGCCACCAAATAAAATTAATAGGTAGCAGGTTTAAAACAAACACAAGAAAGTATTTTTTCACGCAACGCACTGTCAGCTTCTGGAAGTCCTTGCGAGAGGATGTTGTGAAGGCTAATACTATAACGGGGTTTAAAAGGGAGCTAGATAGATTCATGGAAGATAGGTCCATCCATGGTTATTAGCCAGGATGTTCAGGAATGGTGTCCCTATCCTCTGTTTACCAGAAGCTAGGATTGGGTGACCGGGCATGGATCACTTGATGATAATCTGTCTGTTCATTCCCTTTGGGGCACCTGCCATTGGCCACTGTCAGAGGACAGGATACTGGGCTTGATGGTCCTTTGGTATGGCCGTTCTTATGTTCCTGGGCCATATGGAGATAGGCCAAAGTAGGTGGTCACCAGAGCGCACTGCACTGCACAAATACCCAGTTGGCAGAAATACCCAGTTACTGAAACATTGCTGCTCTACCTTATGCTGGGCTCTGAACCACCCCCATCTAGTCCTGAAATCAAGGGAGCTTCCTTTTTCCCTTTCCTTTGCTCTTGTGCAGAATGGAGTTTGGTCAGGTCAAGGGATTTGTCCCAAAGAATAAAGATAGTTTTTGACCAAATAGTTCCTTGATGTGTTATGGTCAGCACTCAGGATTTTCCAAGTGGGTACAATGTCAGTCAGTAAGGAGAATATTATTCAGTAAAAACACAGAGAGAAAGTAAATATCCAGATGACTTTGATTCCACTGTATACCATTGGAAGAAAATCATCAAAGTTTGCAGTTCTTGCCCAGTACACTTCTTATGTGAGCACCAAAATACAAAATTATTTTATCTGAATTGTTTAGTAGACCTTGTGGAAAATATTGGTATGAGCCAAGGTAAGGTTCAAGGTGTTAGACTAGGAGCATAGCCTTTTGTACACTGTGAGTTGGAAAGTTTATACTCAATGAGGTCAGAAAGTTCAATGTTTCCTTAATAAACATGTTTCCTTAAGAAATGTCCTGTGAAGGAAGAGATGGACTCTTGAGGACTGGTTTATTGATACACTGCAACTGTAACCACAGGAATTCCATGCTAGCAACTCTCCCTGCTGCTAGCTAGATCTCTTGATAGCAGAACTGCAGTTGCTAGCATGGTTGGCCTCTGCGCTCCCGTCTGTGACTTTCCTTGATCTTTTTTCCCCACTCTCAGCTACATCTAGAGTTTTCCTAGCTGCCTCCCTACTGTGTACTTGCATACGTGTATGGGGAATCAAGTCCTTTGAGCCTGATCTATAGTAGGAAAAATACCTGTTGTCCTTACTTTAGAACATCGTTCAGCACTGGTTCAGCTGCACCTGCTGCTGACATTCATTGCTAACAACAGGTAATCTTTTAATGACATATATAAACTAGAACTTATATTAAAAAGAATCTCTGCCTATGAGTCAATAGTGAGACGATGTAACACCTATGCAATTCCCCACTCAAGTGGGCCTGGTTCTAGTCTCACTTAAATTCATTATGCACTAATATAACTCCATTGACATTGGTGTTACTTCTGAGTTACATTAGTGCAGTGGTCACCAACCAGTAGATCATGATCAACTGGTCAGTCATGGAGCCTCTGAAAGTCAATCTCAGTCTCAATCACTGAGCCTGAGATCCATTGTCAGAGACTCCACGATCAACCAGTCAGTCATGATAGAGTTGCCTACCCTTCTGCAGCCAAACCGGGAGATTGGCTGCTTAACAGTCCAGCGGCGCAGCAGAGCTAAAGCAGGCTCCCTGCCTGCCCTGGCCCCGCACCGCTCCCGGAAGCGGCCGGCATGTCCAGCAGCAACTCCTGGGGGGGAAGGGGCAGGGGGTCTCTGCATGCTGCCCTCGCTGCAGGCACCCTCCCCCCCCCGCAGCTCCCATTGGCCGGGAACGGGGAACCGCGGCCAATGGGAGCTGCGGGGGTGGTGCCTGCAGGTGAGGGCAGTGTACGGAGCCACCTGCCTCTCCCCCCCGCCAGAAGCCACTGCTGGACATGCCGGCTGCTTCTGGGAGCAGCGCGGGGCCAGGACAGGCAGGGAGCCTGCCTTAGCTCCACTGCGCCGCCACCCAGGAGCTGCCTGAGGTAAGTGGCACCTGGCCAGAGCCTGCACCCCAAACTCCTCCTGCACCTCAACCCCCAGCCCTGAGCCCCCTCCCGCACCCTGCACCCCAACTCCCTTCCCCAGCCCCCTCCCAGAGCCCGCACCCTGCACCCCAACCTGCTGCCTGAGCCCTGAGCTGCCTCCCGGAGCCAGCACCCCACACCTTCTCCTGCACCCCAACCTCCTGCCCCAGCCCTGAGCGCCCCCCACACCCAAACTCCCTCTCAGAGCCTGCACCGTGAGTCCCCTCCTGCACCCTAACCCCCTGCCCCAGGCTCAGCCCAGAGCCCGTCCCACACTCAGAACCCTTCAGCCCCAGTCCAGAGCCCACACCCCCTCCTGCACCCCAAGTCCCTGTCCCAGCCCAAGTAAGTAATTTGTACAAGTTATACCAGTTGCAAATTAAGTCTTATATGCTGTTCTCACTCAGTTTCTCATCAGTGCTGCATTTTGTTTTGTTTATATTAGTAAGGCTTCCATCTTGTAAAGCTGATTTCCCTTAAATTCTCCCCTATCTTCCTCCACCCCATTGGGTACCTGAAGAATATATCTTATATAGCGATTCCATAGACCAAACTATTCTTCCATTTGCAGTTTTTATATTAGCTTTTAATGGTCCAAATTTGGGCTCACGTGTACGTAGGAAAAGAGGTAGCAAGCCAGGGAACAAATGCTGCTTCTTGATATGGGAGGTGCTGTTCTAGCAAGGGGACATGTAGACACTTCCTGATGGTCTGCCTTTCAAGAATAATCTTAGTAGGGTCACAAGGCTTATAGTACTGCTGTTTCCCCCCCAATGTTTATGTACACTCCTCTGCAACTAGAAACAAAATAGGGCCTGAGTCTGCTCCAAGGCCTATAAATCTGATAAAATCAGAGCAAGGTGCCAAGTGCAGAAATTATCCACAGTTAGTGCTTTCCTTTCCTTTCTTTTATTTTGTGTCTAAGACCGCAATGTTTTGTTTTTAAAAAAGCATTTGCATACTACAATAATGGGCATGATACAAAACCTTAGTAGACAAAAAGAGGGGAGGAATCATAAAAAAAAGCCTAAAAATAGTCATAAAATGTAAAAGTTAAAATTAATCCTCCAAGTACCCCTGTTAACTTATATTTGCTATGTCAGATTCAATATTGAATTAAAAATCTAGACTTTGGAATCAATGCATGACCTTTTTCTTTTTCATAACTATTTCCTCTCATTATTTGAATGAATAATGACATCATAGACATTAAACAAATCCTAATGGGTTGCCTTCTCCCCTTTTAATTAAAATGTGATCTAAAAGTTTACTTTTTTTAGGAGCTAAAATTTAAATTGGCACACACAATTTCAGAACAATACCTATTATAGTCATAAAAAAGTTCAACCATGATATAATGTTTCCCACTTGCAAGTATTCCTATGATTTCACAGAACCACAAATTAGTTGTTATTCCATGCCAGAAAATGCTTTAGGCAAGGTTTTGTCACAAAGCCTTGCCAAAAGCTCTCTAAAGGGGATAGTAATGAATTTATGCAGTTTAAAATACAACTTGCAACAAAGGATGTTAATTAAAATGGATTTTGTTGCGTGGGTGGGGAGAAAAGGGAGGCGGCATGTGAACGGGCCAATACTGTGAATGTTTTTTATTGATATGTATATTTCAGTTCTTCTTCAAGTGATTGCTCATGTCTATTCCACAATAGATGTGCATGCTCACCACATGCACCGGTGCCAGAAGTTTTTCCCCTAGCAGTACCCATAGGGGAGCACCCTAGTGACCTCTGGAGTGGTGCCTCCATGGCGCAGTATAAGGGGCGCCGCGCGCTCCCCCACCCTCAGTTCCTTCTTGCCACCAGTGAAGGTACTTCGGAACTGCTCTGCTCCAGCTTTGCTGTAGCTCGTCACCAAAACTGCTTGTTTGTTCAGTGTATGGTACCTGTAGTTAGTTAGTTGTTTAGTTAGTTTAGTTTAGCTAGAGAGCCCGGGCCGGGGCACGCCCCATGCCCTGGGTTTTAAGTCATGCGACACTTGTAGGTGAGCTATGCCAGTGAGTGATCTGCACGCGGACTGTTTACGCTGTTTGGGGAAAACCCATCTCAGCAATCGCTGCAAGATTTGCAAGTCGTTTAAGCTGCGGACCAAGAGAGAAAGGGACATTATGTTCCGGGCTATTCTGATGGGGTCGGTTCTGATCCTGGCGCTGGCACGCCGCTCTGAGTCGGCACCAGGCTTCGACTAGTCGTCACCGCTCCCCATCCACAGGGCACGCCAAGAAGGCTAGGAAGAGGCCTTCTTTGCCGCGGCACTGGAGTAAACCTGGGACAGAGGCTAGACCCATATTGGGCAGTCCTTGATCCACACCAGCCTCTAGGCCTCTGTAGCGGGGTGGTTACCCCGCTCCTGCCCTGAAGGAGTTAAAAGCAGCCCTGGGGAGGGCTGTGGCTGGGAGAAAGCAGCTACTAAGCTGACTGGGAGGCAGCCTCAGCTGTGGCCATGCCCCAAACAGACTCAGCTCGCCCTATAAAAGACAGGGAAGCCAGGGGCAGACACACAGTCTCCTCTAGCTGTAGAGGGAGACAGGCCTGGCTGCAGGGAGCTAGAGAAGGTACCTGGAGTGGAGCAGGGCTGGGGGAAGGCCAAGGGAGCTGGGGAGCTCTGGCCTGAAAACCAACCAGGCTGCAGCCTAGTATAAGGCCAAACAGGTACTGGGGTTGCAGGGGACAGCCCAAGGCTAGGCAGAGGCAGCAGGTCCAAACCCAACCTTGCCTGTGATGAGTGGCTTTTACACTGCAGTCTGCCCCAGTGAGCGGGGGCTAGATGGTGACTGGCAGTAGCCCACGACTGAGGCAAGGTGGGGATAGAGGGTGGGAGTTCCCCGGGGAGGGGAGACCCAGATCTGTGGGGGTACTGCCAGGGGGCAGTACCCCAACCTGAAAGGGGCACCGGGGTCCAGGAGGGACTCGGGCCCAGCAGCAAGCGGGGCACCGGCCTGCAGAGGGCGCTCCGGAGGCTGGAAGAGCTAATTCCCTGGACGACCAGCAGGAGGCGCTGCCGGGGTGAGTCCCGCCCCATTACAGCCTTTGACTCAAGTCGAGCGGAGTAGCCCAGTCCATTTGGAGCAGGCCTCCCCGGATGTCTGGATGCCCTCCACACCGGAGGCCCTGCAGGAGGCCCGGCATGTTATGTCCATGCCGGTACCAGGAGCACCGCCGATGTTGGCCCCGCACTCCAGAGGCGCCATTCGCTGCCCAGCCTCCATTCAGGGCAAAGTCCATGTGGATCGCCCTCGACGCTCACCAGGCTGTCTGGTTGGGTTTCATCTGACCGAGATTCTCGGCACTGCTCCGCCTCGAGGAGCGAACAGTGACGGGACCAAGGCAGACAACGCCAAAGGTCCTCGTCTCGGAGGGGCTATCGCAGCCGTCACGGCACGAACGTCGTCATCGTTCCCGTTCGTCATCCTGCTCCAGGATCCAGCAACAGCACCGCCTCTGCAACCCAAGGCGTCGATCGCCATCGTCTCGCCGTCGTGGGTCTGCCCGCTGGAGCCGATCGCGGAGCAGCTGTTACCAATGGTTCCGGTCCTCCACATCGGGATCGCGGTCCCGTCGTCGGCATCGCTCCCGGCGCCGCCACTCCTCCCGGTCCAGGGACAGCGGCAGGTCGTATGTCAGCCCGGCCTCCCTTCGTAGTTGTCCATTGATGGGCCAGGCCGAACAGCCGGCTCCGCCGGTGCCATAGCAGGTGCACTGGCAATGGGCCCCATGGCCGGCCCAATGGTACCAGTGGGCACCATGGCTCCCAACGCAGCCCCCGGTGGCGGCTCGCTCAGTGGCCGGAGCCTCAGAAGGACCCTCAGCCTCCCTCTCCAGACCTCCGAGGAAGGAGTCGGTGGGACGTAGATCCTCGGCACCGTGCCCGGAGACCGACCAGGTGGTGGACCCTCTGGTGCTGGTGGACATACAAAGTACTGCACCGGCCTCCTCACCCTCCCGGACGAGGCGATTATGCCTCCTCCTCCCTCTGTCCCGCAGGAGGACTTTAGGGCCCATCAAGAACTCTTAAAAAAGGTGGCATTAAGCCTCCACCTCCAAGCAGAAGAGATGGAGGAGCCCTCGGACTCCCTGTTTAATGTACTGTCCTCCTCGGCACCGGGCAGGGTGGCCTTGCCTCTCCACAAAGGGGTGGTGAAAATTTCAAATGCCCTATGGCAAACCCCGGCCTCACTGGCCCCCATCTCTAAGAGAGTGGAATGCAAGTATTTTGTACCTGCCAAGGGGCATGAATACTTATACACCCACCCTGCTCCTAACTCCCCGGTGGTCAAGTCGGTCAACCACAGGGAACGGCAGGGCCAACCAGCCCCTACCCCGAAAAATAAAGCTTCAAGGAGGCTGGACTCATTTGGAATAAAAATTTATTCGTCCTCGAGCTTCCAGTTACGGGTGGTGAACCACCAGGCTCTCCTGGGCCGGTCTAAGTACAATCTGTGGGGCACCCTGCCCAAGTTCGAGGACTCCAGGAGCATGACAGAAAGGAGTGCAAAGCGCTGGTGGAGAGGGCACAGCGGCTGCCAGGGCAACCCTGCAGGCAGCTTCGGATGCAGCGGACATGGCCATGAGTCCATGAGAAGGGCGTCATGGCTCCTGCTCTCTGGGCTGTCCAGTGAGGCGCAGACCTCCCTGCAGGACCTTCCGTTTGACGGCAAAGCTCTGTTTGCAGAACAAACGGGTACAAAGCTGCATGGCCTGAAAGATTCCCGCACGACTCTCCAGACTCGGGGTCTCTATGTTCCGGCTCCGGCTAAACCTAAGTTCAAGCCACAGCAGACTCCTGCTCAGGCCACCCATTCAAAATACAAGACCACTTATAAGAAGTCGCGGGACTATAAGAGGCACCCACAGAGGCAGTCTCGGCCTGCCCTCCCCGCCCAGCCTGGGTCCTCCAAGGGCAAGCAAGCAGGGAAAAGGCGGTTTTGACAGGATGCCTGGGGGCGCCCTGCCAGTTCTCATCAGGGATCCACCTTCAATAAAGCTTCCCTTCTCCAATCGGTTGTGTGCTTTCCTCACGGAGTGGTTGCGGCTGACCTTGGACCGATGGGTCCTTAACACCATCTCCCGGGGCTACACCCTCCAGTTTACTTCCTCCCCGCCCAACCACCCTCCATCCCCGTCCCTCCTGGGAGACCCCGCGCACGAGGCTCTGCTCGAGCAGGAGGTAGGGCGGCTCCTGGGCCTAGGAGCAGTGGAAGTGGTACCGGGGTAGTTCAAAGGCAAGGGGTACTACTCCCGCTATTTCCTTATCCCGAAGGCCAAACGGGGGCTCAGGCCCATCTTGGACCTGCAAGGCCTGAACCAGTACATGGTGAAGCTCAAGTTCCGCATGGTCTCCTTGGCCTCCATCATCCCCTCCCTGAATCCCGGGGACTGGTACGCCGCCCTCGATCTGCAGGATATGTACTTCCACATTCATATATTCGAGGGGCACAGAGGCTTCCTCCATTTCACGGTGGGGCAGGAACACTACCAATTAACGGTCCTCCCGTTTGGCCTGTCCACTGCCCCCAGGGTATTCACAAAATGTATGTCAGTGGTGGCGGCCTACCTCAGGCGCTCGGGGGTCCAGATCTTCCCCTATCTGGACGACTGGTTGGTCAAGGGCAGCTCCCGGTCACAGGTGTGGGATCATGTGGTGCTCTTTCTGTCCATGTGCACCACTTTGAGCCTGTTGGTAAACAGCACCAAGTCCACATTAGTCCCGGTACAACACATAGAGTTTATCGGGGCAGTCCTGGACGCCTTGTTGGCCAGAGCCTCCCTCCCACCGGACAGTTCGAGACCCTGAAAGGCTCATCAACGCGGTCACAAGGTTTCCGGTGACAACAGCCAGAGCGTGCCTCCAGCTCTTGGGTCACATGTTGGAGTGCACGTAAATGGTCCATCACGCCAGACTCAGGATGAGGCCCCTCCAGCTCTGGTTGGCCTCGGAGTTCTCCCAGGCCAGGGACAGGATGGACAAAGTCCTCACGGTGCCCGAGCCAGTGATCACCTCCCTACAGTGGTGGTCCTCCCCGACAAACATGCTCCAAGGGGTCCCATTCAGGGGCAGGACCCCATCGCTGGAACTGGTGTGCGATGCGTCGGACCTGGGATGGGGGGCACATGTGGGGAACGTTCAGACCCAAGCTCTGTGGTCGGCTCAGGATCTGACCCTCCACATAAACGTCAGGGAGCTAAGGGCGGTACAGCTGGCGTGCATGGCCTTCCGCTCCCACCTGGAGGGCCGGGTGGTCAGGGTCCTCATAGACAACACGGCCTCGATGTTCTACATCAACAGGCAAGGCGGGACCCAATCCTCTGCCCTCTGCCATGAAGCCCTCAGACTGTGGGACTTTTGTATAGCCCACGACATCTGCCTACAGGCCTTCCATCTGGCAGGAATCCGGAATGTGCGGAGGGATTGCTTGAGCAGGGACTTCTCCTCTCAGCACGAGTGGTCTCTCCACCCAGAGGTGGTGCACAGACTTTTCCAAGTGTGAGGAACTCCCCAGGTGGACCTGTTCGCGACTCAGCAGAACCGATTCTGCTTGGTTCTGCTCCAGAGGGGGGCTGGGCGGGGCGCTATCTCCAATGCCTTCCTCCTGTCCTGGTCAAGCCAGTTTCTCTATGCCTTTCCCCCATTCACGCTGATTGGCAAGGTCCTGGAAAAGATAAAACACGGACAAGGCCCAGATCCTTCTGATTGCCCCGGCATGGCCCAGGCAGCATTGGTACGGGACCCTCACGGACCTGGCGTTCGCCCCACTGTGGCCGTTGCCGTCCCGCCCGGACCTGCTCTCCCAGGACCTGCTCTCCCAGGACCAGGACCACCTCCTCCACCCCAACCTAGTGGCACTCCACCTCACGGGGTGGCTGCTCAATGGTTAGGTAGGGCAGAAAGGACGTGCTCGGAAAGGGTTCAGCGCATCCTCCTAGAAAGCAGGCAGCCCTCCACGCATCGAGCCTACTTGGCAAAGTGGTCTTGGTTTTCCAGATGGGTGGACAAGTGAGGCGTTTCCCCGGTGGTCGCCCCGATACAGCTTATTCTGGACTACCTCCTTCACCTTAGAGCCCAGGGCCTGGCGCCCTCGTCAGTCAAGGTGCACCTGGCGGCCATATCGGCCTTCCATCCACCGGTGCAGGGCCACACAGTATTCTCCCATGCTATGACTGGCCAATTCCTTAAGGGGTTGGATCGTCTCTTCCCGTATGTTAGGCCCCCAGTCCTGCAGTGGGACCTAAACCTGGTGTTGGCCCATCTCACAGGGACATTTGTAGGGCTGCCATGTGGTCTTCAGTTCACACGTTCACCTGGCGTTATGCAATTGTCTCTCAGACCAGGGAGGATGCCGGGTTCGGCAGGGCCGTTCTCCGTCCCGAGAGTTTGTGAACTCCTTCCCACCTCCAACAGATATAGGTTGGAATCACCTACTGTGGACTACACATAAGCAATCACTCAAAGAAGAAAAGACAGTTACCTTTTCCGTAACTGGTATTCTTCAAGATGTGTTGCTCATGTCTATTCCACATCCTGCCCTCCTTCCCCTCTGTCGGAGTTGTCTGGCAAGAAGGAACTGAGGGTGTGGGGAGCGCACAGTGCCCCTTATACTGGATCATGAAGGTGCCACTCCAGGGGTTGCTAGAGTACTGCCCTATGGGTACTGCTAAGGGAAAAACTTCCGGCACCAGTGCAAGTGGCGAGCATGCACACCTATTGTGGAATAGACATGAGCAACACATCTCGAAGAACACCAGTTATGGAAAAGGTAACTGTCTTTTCTTCTACTTTTCTTGTTACACTAAGTGATCTCTGTTAAAGCTGTTTGTTTGAGAGATCATAGAATGCCTAAAAATAAACCTAAACTGAAATAGATAACAAATAAATCCGCCGACATATATGACATTCTTCCAGGCTTCCACTAGCTGGGAAATGGGCCTGTTCACATTTGCTTTCACACCAACAAGAAATACAGATCTGGCATACCAAACAAGACTTGCTTGTTAAGTTCTCAGAGCATTTTAGTTCTCAGAGCATTTTAGTTGCAACTATTGTACTCTAAAAATAATTTGAGTACAATAGTTGCAACAGATACACAGTTTTAAAGATTTAATTCAAGATTATAGAATCCTAAAAGCAATTTAAACAATGAAAAAAATTATCATTGTGCATCATGCAGTTCTGAGGATTCTAAATTAATATAAAGGGTTGAGAAATCAAACTGATGGCATGGAAAACATGTTCAGATTAAGAAATAGCAGATTGGCAAGAGTTCCTAAAGGCGTGGAGATAGGACAGATTTAAAAAAAAAATTTTTTGCAATAGGTTGTGATGGAACTACAGATGAATACTTTTGAACTTCTTACACAAATTATGCTGTGGTAAATTTAATCCCTGGGAAAACCAACTTTTGGAATGAGTAATAAATTTATAAAATTAACATGGATAATTGAGTTTAGTTCATATTTCTTTCATAGGAAGTTTTTGTCTAATGATTTAAAGCATCAGACTTTGTGGAACTTGGAACCAGAAGCTTCTAACTGTAACCCTAGTTCTTTTTTACTGGGTGCGTGAGGGAAATCACTTAACCTTTCTGCCTCATTTTCCCTACTTGTAAAATGGGTATATTAATAAGTACCTGCTTCACAGGGGGAGTTGGAGGATAAATGAGTTAGTGTTTGTCCAGCAACGAAGGATGAAAAATATGTGCAGCTCTAAGTATTATTATTATTTTAATTAATTTTGATTCTAGTCCTCTTGTTCTCTAGATATGGCAATTACGACTGCTAGAACAAAACACAGTACATTGATTGGTTTATTCTATTATGCTGAAGGTTAGACCTATGTCCTCCTGTCTCTGTTGAGTGTAATGATATTTCTGATTAAGAAGGAAGCACATTGTACTCAAATGGTTGAGCACTTTGACACATATGGGTCTGCTACTTTTTCTTAAGTTAACTGCCCATTTTTATTCCTAGTTGTTGCTGCTATCACATTTAATGTAGTTTATGATGTTTGCAGAGGATTGATGAAGGCATTGTGGTGCAAAGATTAAGATTTATGACTTTCTGGGATGGGGTTGAGTTAATTGATAAGAGTTTTGGCTGAATGATGTGAGGAGCTAATTTGGTCATACCTGATTTGTACATCAAGTTGTTTTTCTTTTTCTTTTAAAATCATGGGTCAGACAATTCTCCCCTAATGAAGTCATCCTTCTTACTCCAAGTTGCATATTTTCTACCCCAGTGGTTCTCAACCAGGAGTCCCCATATAGTCCCTGGGGATATATGCAGATGTCTTAGGGCAGAGGTGGCCAACCTGTGGCTCCGGAGCCACATGTGGCTCTTCAGAAGTTAATATGCAGCTCCTTGTATAGGCATCGACTCCGGGTCTGGAGCTACAGGCGCCAACTTTCCAGTGTGCCGGGAGGTGCTCACTGCTCAACCCCTGGCTCTGCCACAGGCCCTGCCCCCACTCCACCCCTTCTCACCCACTCCCCTGAGCCTGCCATGCCCTTGCTCCTCCCCCTTCCTCCCCCTAGAGCTTCCTGCACGCCACAAAACAGCTGATTGGGAGGTGCGGGCGTTGATTGGCGGGGCTGCCAGTGGGCTGGAGGCGCTGGGAGCGGGGGAGCTGCTGATGTATTACTGTGGCTCTTTGGCAATTTACATTGGTTAATTCTGGCTCCTTCTCAGGCTCAGGTTGGCCACTCCTGTGTTAGGGGTTACATCAACTCATCTAGATATTTGCCTACTTTTACAACAGGCTACGTAAAAAGCACTAGCGAAGTCAGTGCAAACTAAAATTTCATACAGACAATGACTTGTTTATACTGCTCTATATAGTATATGCTGAAATGTAAGTTTATGTTTTATTTATGTTATTTATGTTCCAATTGATTTATTTTATAATTATGTGGTAAAAATGAAAAAGTAAGCAATCTTTCAGTAATAGTTTGCTGTGATACTTTTGTATTTTTAATGTCTGATATTGTAAGCAAGTAGTTTTTAAGTGAAGTGAAACTTTGGGGTATGCAAGACAAATCAGATACCTGAAAGGGGTACAGTAGTCTGGAAAGGTTGAGAGCCACTGTTTTACCCTAAAGAATAATCTATAATGTAAAGAGAGAGGCAAGTTTTCAAAATGCACAAGTTTCGTAACCTATGTTTTTGGGCATGAAAAAACTTGATCTTGTGAACACAAATTCTGCTTACACACACAAACATAATAGCTAGAAGTTTAACTCCATCAACTCCATCCAGAAATACAGTTTATGATACAAATTCAAAAGTTTTGTAGACACCAAAACCTTTCATTAAAACAAGTTGGTTTCAAATAACTTAGATGCAGAAAATTAAAGGTGCAGTTTTAGAAGCCTTCTCAGAAAATGTGTCTGTAGAGACAATCTATCTCCAGCGTACCTTAACTGGGAGTATTTCAGAAGAAAATAAAATGCTGCATACTGTTTTAATATACTAGAAGATTTGCTAAAAAATATATTTTGTTTCTCCATAGTTTTAAAGGTAGCCAACTCTACAGTATACTTATAAATAAAGCTATTCAGAGTGCACGGACACAAAATACAATAGCCCAGGTGCATCTTTAACATGTATATGCTAATAGAATGTTTTTATTTTAATGTCATTCACTGTGTACTGCACTATACCTGCAGTAATTTTTCTTTGTGCGTTGAAACCAAGATTTCTGCCCATTGGAGGTCATCAAAGAGCCTGCTGAACTTTCTGCAAGAGTAGGGTTGTTAATCCTGGTGACCTGGCCAAATTCCAATTTGGCCAAGTACTATTATTTACCCTATAGATTTAATTTCATAAAGTATTCTCTTCACTTCCTGTCCTAAATTGTTGTGTAGGCTTATTGTGTGCTGTACAACAGCTGTTGCACTCCATATGTAGTGGCTACATATCAGTTGTAGAGGGCATTTACTACAGAGTAAGGGCCACATTAAGTTTGCAACTAGGCTTCCATTAAAGGCCTTGTATGGTAAAAGAACAAAAACCAAACAAAAACCACTACTTTTGTTTACAAATATCTTAGTCTCAGGCCAGAAGAGAATTCTTTTGGAAAGTCTAAAACAAGTCAGCCATGCCATTTAATAAGCCATTTTACAGAGCAGTGAAAATGTAACACATGTCTACGTAGCAAAAAGTGTCTAGCAATTTTTGGGAAGATAGAAATGAAAAATTACTTGGATTTATGAGTTAATACTTCCCCTGTTCTTATTTCTTCTCAAGAACTATTGCTTACGTTAGATTAGGACACATTTCATCTAAAAAGTGAAAAAGCTGTTAAAGTTTTTTTGTTTTTGTTTCCCCCCTCCCTAGTTTACTAGTTCTGTGAGAGCTGCCAGGTAGTGAAAGAATTTGTCAGTGACTTAGCTGCTTACCTATTATTATTATTTAACAGAACCTAAAAGTGAGCAGGGTGCTTTACAAGCAAAATAGAATGATAAGTGGCCCAATTCACCTTTAATTTAAACCAGTTTTACCTTTGTAACTCCATTTACTTTAAATTAGTTATTTCTGAATAATACCAGTGCTCAGAATCAGGCCTAAGATCCCTAAAACCCTGATGCTGCATTGAGAACCACACAGCATAGTGGTTCTCAATGCAAGACTGAGGCCTAATAGTTAGACATAATATGAGGAGTGGGAATAACAAACAGGGAAAAGATAGGGTGAGGAAGGATGAAGGTCACATTTAATATTTGAAAGTTAATAGTTGAGCATGAAAATACATTACTATGCATTACTCTTTAAATAGTTCTATCAATTAGAATAATCGTGCTCAGCACAACAATAAATACATCAGTATTTTCCCAATAACTTTAATATGCTTATTGACCCCGATTCTCTAGTTTGGCCAAGCTGCACTTGATACAGGACCCAAGGGTGGCTTTGTTACCTTTGCAACAACACAGTACTGTAACAGACTTGGTGTAAGTTATAGTAACTTCAGGGTTCCCACAACCTACACGCATCTAACTAGCGCGCCAGGGGGCCCGGCCATTCGGCTGTGGCAATAGCTGGAACCTTACAATCCATCAGACAGATTCTGTGTATGGGACAAATGCAAGACGACATGGAGACTTTATTAATAAAAAGAATATTGGACAGATACCCCCCAACTGGTGGGGGAAAGAAGAGGAGTCATGACCTGGTAAAGACCAGGGCTAGAATATGGTCCCTCCACACTGTTATAGCATAGTTTGCTTCCATCCACATAAACAAGACAAGGCCATGTCTACACTTACAAGCTTATAGCAGCATAGGTGTACCAGATATACAGCTGTGCTGCTATAAGGTCACTTGTGTAGCTGTGTTATGCTGACGGGAGAGAACTCTCATAATAAAACCAGCTCAACAAGCAGCAGTAGCTTTGTCGGCGGGCGAGCGTCTCCCACCAACATAGCGCTGTGCACACCAGTGCTTATGCTGGCAAAACTTATGTCACTGAGGGGTGTGTTTTTTTCATACCCCTGAGTGACAAAAGTTTTGCTGACTTAAGTGCTAGTGTAGACATGGCCTAAATAATGTTGCAACACAATTTTGCTATGGCTATTGTTCTCATGGTGTTCAAACAAAGTAGATCTTTGTCCTGTAAATGTAGCCTAAATTTTTGATAGTGGACACAGTGGTCCACAAAACTTAGTTCTCCATGTCCTTTTTAAGAATGAGAGAGTGACTTAATGTTGAGCTTCTTGGGGTAGGGAAAATATCTTGTTATAAGTTTGTACATTTCCTACCTTCTATAATATAAGTGATAATATTGATTTTATTTACAATGAAAAACCATCAAAAGCATAGAATCAATATGATTACAGTAATTTGATTGTGCTTTATGGCTCCAATACAGCAAAGCACTTAAATGTGTGCTTAAAAAGCATGTGAGTAGTCCCAGTAATCACAGTTACCAAGGTTCATGTGGTAAATAAGCACCCCGACTTTCACAATAAGGCAAAAATCAAGCTAATCCCATTTCAAAACAAGGCCAAAACAAGCCAGTCCCTAAGAACCCCAACACTCTATGTTACTAGATCCCCTTGGCGTGCAGTCTGGGACTGTGGTGGGCCCACTGTGCACCCCTGACTCTCTTCTCCCGGCAAGCAGGAGAGCCAATCAAAAAAAAGAAACAACAAGCAACAAGCTACAAGCCAAAACCTAAAGAAGCCCAATTTCTGTGTTTTTTCGTGGGTTTGGCATGTCTGTCAGTAACTTCAGTGGAACTTCTTTTGGGTTTAAAATTAACTGTTTGCAGGATTGGGATTTTGTGGGTGATGGGGCTGCTCTGTAGTGCCCCTTCAGGGCCAAACATGGTACTGCAGGCACATCCCACCTTAGTCTGCAAGGCCACCTGCTTGGGACAGGGTAGCCTGTGCCCTAAGCTTATCAGTCTCTAAACAACCAAGTAACAATATAGCAACTTAGGATTCAGCTGTCTGCTCCATTAAACAAAGACACACACACACAAAAACCCCAACCCTTAAAATGCAAGCATTTAGTTGCAGTGTTTAGGGCAAGGCCTTGATCTGGGCCTAGGTACTGGGTTAGCCGTGAGGAGCTCCTTTTCTGTCCCAGTCTCACCCACCTCTATCTCTGAGCAAAAGCAGGCAAGCCTTCTCAACTGGCCCGCTGGTTCTTGCTTGATCAGTATTTCCTCCTATGCCACACAGGGAATCCCTACATCTACATTCCCGTAGCTATCTATATTTTGGATTTATACATAATAAAAAAAGCATTTAACCATCTGCTCCAAGTACCCTTGACATAAAAAAGTACAACTATCAAAAACGCACTCCATTATGGAGCCTTGTGGTCTGCCCCAAAGGTCATTATTGGAGTGGCTCAGATGCGCCAACTTAGGGTGGCTGAGAGGGTGGGATAATAATGCTGTGTGCCAGGGCAGATGTGGCTGGGCTCCTCAATCCCTGTGATGGCAATCATCAGGGGACAAGACAAGAAGAGATTCTGTTTGCTAACTGGAATTGAGGTGTTTCATTTCTATTCCATTGATTTCACCTTTCTCACTAAGTTGGTAGACAAGGATCCTGGTGGTGTTGCCAGGTATCTGGTTTTCGACCGGAATGCCCAGTCAAAAAGGGATCCTGGCGGCTCTGGTCAGCACCACCGACCTGACCATTAAAAGTCCTGTCGGCGGTGCTGTGGGGCTAAGGCAGGCTAGTCCCTACATGACCTGGCACTGCGCTGCGCCCTGGAAGCAGGCAGCAGGTCCGGCTCCTAAGTGGGGGGGGGGGGCGCCACGGAGCTCCACACACTTTCCTCACCCAGAGCATCAGCTCCGCACTTCCATTGGCCAGGAACCACGGCCAATAGGAACTCGAGGGCAGTGCCTGTGGGCGAGAGCAGAGCGCGGAGCCTCCTAGGAGCCAGACCTGCTGGCCGCTTCCGGGGAGCAGTGCAGTGACAGGACAGGCAAGGAGCTTGCCTTAGCCCCGCTGCACCGCTGACCCAGAGCTGCCCGAGGTAACCCCACGCCCCAACCCCAAGCCCCAACTCCCTGCCCCAGCCTTGAGCCCCCCCCAAACCCAGGTCCCCTCCTGCATCCCAAACCCCTCATCCCTGGTCCCACCCCAGAGCCTGCACCCCCAGCCCAGAGCCCATACCCCCTCCTGCACTCCAACCCCCTGCCTCAACCCGCAGCCTCCTCCCGCACTCCGAATCCCTAGGCTTCACCCCCGAGCCTGGAGCCCCTTCCTGCACCCGAAACCCATCATCTCCAGCCCCACCCCAGAGCCCGCACCCCCAGCCGGAGCCCTCACCCCCTCCTGCATCCCAACTCCGTACCCCAGCCCAGAACCCCCTCCCGCATCCTGAAACCCTCATTTCTGGCCCCACCCCGGAGCCCACACCCCCAGTTAGAGCCCTCATCCCCTTCTGCACTCCAACCCCCTTCCCCAGCCCAATGAAAGAGAGTGAGGGTGGGGGGAGAGCAAGCCACTGAGGGAGGGGAATGTAGTGAGTGGGGGGAGGGGCTCTGGGGAAGGGGCGGGGCTCGAGGAAGTGGGGGGGGCTTGGTTTTGTGCATTTAGAAAGTTGGCAACTGTAGATCCTGGTCTTAGCTTCACGACAGAGAATATAGCAAGGCTATTGATTAATAAAATATCAACCATATGTGAATTGATCAGGGATGAGGCCACAACTTTACATTTATTATATGATAAATGAATTAGATAATCCAAGGCTTTATCAACTAGGCCAGTGGTTCCCAAACTTGTTCCGCCGCTTGTGCAGGGAAAGCCCCGGCGGGCTGGGCCGTGCTGCTTCCAGCAGCTCCCGTTGGCCTGGAGCAGTGAACCGCGAACACTGGGAGCCACGATCGGCCGAACCTGCGGACGCGGCAGGTAAACAAACCGGCCCAGCCCGCCAGGGGCTTTCCCCGCACAAGCAGCAGAACAAGTTTGGGAACCACTGAACTAGGCTATACACTGCCTATATTAAGATTGGGACTCAAGAGACCTGGGTTCAATTCCTGGCTTTGTCACTGGTTTGCTTGGTGACCTTGCCACATTACTTCCCTCCCTATGCCTTAATTTTCCCATCTGTAAAATGGGGATAATGATCCTAAGCTCCTTTGTAAAGTGCTTTGAGACCCATTGATGACAAAGGATATATAAGGGCTAGGTATTATTATAGGTGGGGTTGGTAGTGCTGCCGATTATTAAAGTTGTCTGACACTTCATGTTATAAGATCCTGTTTTCAGTTGCTTATAACTTTGCCAAACTTTAATAGTCTGACCTGAAATTTTCCATGCTGGGTGTCTCAGACAAAATTTTATTGGAAAAAACAGTCCAGCCATTTCTGAGAACAGGGCTAGGCAATAATACCTTATTTTACCCATATTAAAACATTCTTCTTTGTTTTGAACAGCTCTAAGACCCCCAGGCTGTGGATCAGGGACTTGACATTTGGTGAGGGGAAGATAGCCTTTGTGTCAGAGATGTGCCCTTTGCCATCTCTGTGAAAATCTACCATGTCAGGGTGGGAGCGGGAAGCAAGAAGAACATATGCAAGTCTATGTCCTTCCATAGCACATTAAAGTTTCTGAAGAATTTTAAGTCTAATATGCAAAATGATTTCTATGTTGGACTCAATACGTTTAACAATAGCTAACTTGACCTCTAGCTGCCTTTTAAGAACACTGTAAGCATATAAAGTATCACTTAAAATATCCCCCTGTAAACTGATGTGTACTGCCATTCCTGAAATTATAGTGTTGTAGCAGCAATTTGGGATTTATGGCTGGAGAAGTACTTCTCTGCTTTTAGCTTGTTGGCATTTTTGAATGGATGATATTTCTCGTGCTTCTCAATCCCAAGGTTATTTTTGTTTTGTTTCATAAATTTAGTAAACGTCAACAAAAATATTTTTAAATATCTCAGTATGGAAAAAGGTGGGTTTTAGGTTTTAAATTTGTGTTCAGAAACTTCAAATCCTATTATTTTTTACATTCAATTAATAAACAGCATATTTAAACACTTTCAACACTTCAGTTTGCCATGGAATTAGTTCCCAATTAAGAGAAGTGCCTTTGACCTGTAGATTAAGTAATAACCAAGTCTGGAAATTGTGTACTAAGTCATGCTGACTATGGACTATATGCTCTCTTCCATTAACCGTGGTGTGTGTATTGAAGAGGGAATATGTCTGCAGAAAAAGCCATGATGGGACCCCATGAAAAGGGAAGAGACTAACTGGGATTCTCCCCTCACCTCTGCTTTTCCAGCTTTCTATTCTTCATATCTGCATGGCTACTTGGCTTTACAGAAGAAGTGGTGGGACCAGAGATTGGGAGAAAGAGCCAGGGAGGTAGTGTGCTCTCACAGGCTGCAGGTGAAGTTGTGGGAAAGTTAATGTTGCCCTGCTCTGTTCTGCATACTTTGTGATTCCTTGCCACAGAGTCACAGCACACAGCAGGGATGAGTGAGATATTGGCAGTACAACCCATGGTCTTACTGTGCTGCAGTGGCTGGGGGAGAGTCTGGTGGAGAATGCGGAGGGAGTGTCCCTCCAAGCACTGCATGAGATCCATGGGGCTGGGGCTAGGATCCTAGCAGATCTCTGGCTTCTCATGAAATGTTGATTTCTGCATCCTGTCCTCTCCACGTCCCTACCAGTGGGATGAATGTACAGTTTTTCTATTAATTAGCTCCCCATCACATGCTTTTGTGCAGAAGGGGAACATATGGGCCTTACGTGATTTTCTTACCCATTAATATTTTAGCAACATAAAGCACACTAAAAAACTGTAAGCCAGTTAAACCAGACTTGTCAGGTGCCTTCAAACCCTGCCTAGATGTTCCCCTCCAGTATTTGTAAACTTTTGCTTATTTTTAACTTTGTTGACAGGCAGTGTTTCTAAAGCAAAAATGTCCACTTGAAAATCACATTTCCAGTAAAAAAAATTTGTATCAACTGGGTACCAGTTCAGTCAGGGTATTTGACTCAGAGACTCCTGTTTATACAGATGGGGGGTGCCTTATAGGTGTTGCAGCACCCAAGCAGCAGGAGGTGCCTGTCAGTAACCCAAGAATTGTGACAGAAGCCATGACATTGCTCTAGTAGTTAAAGGTCCCAACTGGTCCCAATTACTTCCAGGATCCGGACCTGGCTCCTTTAAGGCTCTCCTAGATGTGCTTCACCCAGCAGAGGTGCACAGCAGCAATGTGGTCCTGCTATTATAAGAAAGATCTAGGATTATTATAACTGCAATAGATTAGAGATTTTTTCTCTTTCTCCAGTTTGTTTACTTTGTAAAGTTGACAGAGTTTTGTGTATAATTGGTGTCACTGTTTTTTTCAATTATGCATGCCCTTTCTGAGGCCCTAAAAGGTGTTTACCACCACAAAGCTGAAAGTGAAACTATGACTGAACAGGCAGCTAGCAGCAGGCAGGTGTGAGCACAAAGAGAAAAGGGACCAATGAGGAAGAATGGGCCTGAGTATTTCTGGTGCTGTTGACCTCAGACCCACCCAAAAGACCCTTCTAAACACAAACCCCTCATTATAATGTTTAAATTGACTTAAACAAAACTATCAGGAAATATTTTTTTACAAAATCAAGTTGATGCTGGTTAGGACTTAGGGTTTTCTCATAATATTTGTTGGCCTTTAACCTACCAAGTAGGACCTTGATCCTACAAAGACTAACTTGTGAGTAATTCCACTGATTTTCATGGGACTGTTCATAATGTGTAAAAGTAAGAAACTGCATTGTCTTTGCAGAATTGGAGCCTATGACTTCTCTACAATGAACAAATAGGGAGGGAAAATTATAAAAATTCTGAGAGGAGTATGGGAGATCAGGCGGGATTTTCAAGGTTTTAAAATTATTAGCTATTTTTAATCAACCAGTTTTAAATATTTTTACTGCAAAAAAGGACATTTTTCTCAAAATAAGGCCCTCGTGATTGTTTGCATTTTTTTCCTACACGTTTGTGACATTTGCATTGTTTGCTGTAACAAAACCATGACTTTACTTTTGTTTTGTTTTATGATAACAATCAGATTTACTAATGAGTCCTGGGGTTACTGGCTCTGATGGGGAAATTCTGTTTTGTAATCTACCTCTTACCCAGTGTGCAAAGGAAGTCATGACAGACAGCTGTTCATGTTCAACTACCAAAAAACAAGGAGGAAAAATGAATGGTCAGTCAAGACTAATGTTAAAATAGTTTGGTATAAAGCTCTCCCACTTCATACCCTGAGAACTTGCAGACCAATCAATAATGTACACAACATTGGAGAAGAAAGGAACACAACAGAAGAAAAAACTCCAACCTCTAGAAAGGAGGTGGACTAGAATTAGGATGGAGTAGGAAGCAGACAATCACTAACTGTGATAGTCTGTGCTGGTAATTAACTTCCTTTTTTCAGATGTCACCTCTTCCTCCATCAATCAAAGAAAATCCTGACAGTGAACATCATAAGCATTAGCTTATGGGCAATGGGCTTACCTCACTTTGCAGGCTTCTCCTTCCAAAAGTTATCAGCTGGTGTTCCCAGTCTTAGTATGTAATGACAGATGAAGGTGAGCACTGAGGACCAAGCTGCAGCTTTGCAGATCTCTCTCACTAGTGTCTCAGCCCAAGAGGTAGCCATCTCTTTGGTGGAAGGACACTACAGTACAATAGCTTTTTGCAGTCCCACAGTCTAGTCTTTGGACCTAGGTAACAAACAGTGTTCCCAATTATTCTGAAACTCTTGATACAGTACAAGCAAAATTGAAGAGCGTGCTTAATTTAAGACTTCAGATAAAATTTTCAAAAGCACCTAAGTCCCATTTTCAAAAGGGACTTAGGCACTTAGATTCCTAAATCTCTTTGAAAAATCAGTGGGATTTAGTCCCAGATTTGTAAAGGTATTTAAAAGCACCTAGTGCCTAACTCCCACTGAAATCAATAGTTCGATGCACTTCAGCCAATTCCATTAGGTGCCTATCTGCATCTTTAGGCACCTAAATATCTTTTAAAATCTGTCCCCAAATGACTACAATGACAATAAAAATTTATTCTCTGACTATTTTTAAAGTAACTATTTCTGGATAAGGCCCAGGTCAAAGTTAACTTATATTTGATGTTTGGTTAATTAAGATTGTTCATGATCAAAATAAGCTTTGCACTTAACTGTTTATTTTATTACTAAATGCAGCTACATTTTTTTATTTTAAAAAAGAAGCAATGCATTTATAGTCACCTCTGATTTTAGATCACTTACAGAACATAGTGCTAGGTGAGCACAGAACTGTATCATTGAGTTCTTTCTTTTTCCCTATCTTATCTTCTTCACAAGAAAATACCAGTCATACTTGTTTATTAACATAATTCCAAGAACCCATGACTCCAGTCCCAAATAAAATGTATTAAATGATTATACCTAGTGTGGGAATGTAGCTAAAATAGTAAACACACAATATTGATCATCACATTCATACTTTAATACTGACAATAATGAAAAGAACCTATACTACACCTTCTGATCAACATGCATTTTAAATTGAAATGGAAAACATGCTAATATAATAACATGAACCTATTTTAGCATATGAATTATATTAGTTCTTACATTAAATGGAAATACACTGAAATATGTTATATACTTAATTAAGATATAAGCTTCTGTTGTCTTAAACTATTATATTGCTACTTCTGAGCTAGATTTGATCCAGGGTCCTAAATTTTACAGATAATCCACAATTCAATCCAGTCATCCTCAAACACAAAATATTTTTCTCACTGGATAACACATTATTCAAAATCCAGCCAAATATTACTTGTTCAGCAGTATGCTAAACCCTTTTATTATAGCCTGAGTCAAGAAAGACTGATGATCTTGAGGATAAAGCAGTGGACAATGGAAAAACCTGTGATGGATTTCAAAGCCAACCAATGCTTAATTTATCGAGACCCAGAAGGCAAAAACAAAATAAATTCAACTATTATGATTGTTACTGGATAGAAAGTCTGTACTGCACTCTAAAGAGAATCTTCAACATTGATAATGACACAAACAATTAAACTGGTGTATTTGCCAGCAGCTATATGGATACAGTTTCATTTGCAAGACAGGCAAAGAAAAAAAAATCTAGATTTATTAAAAGATACAAGCCAGGACACTCTCAAGAACTGAGAGAGTATCTTAACCCCAGAATATACACTCAATCATTCCAGTGATGTAAAAAGTGACCTTGTCCTTCTCACATTACATTAAAAAAGAATACATAAATTACACAACACAGCAGTATAATGTTTTGCAACAAAGCAATTTCTTAAGAAGGTATTAAAAAGCAGCTCCAGAGTATTACAATTGGCTTGGTGCACTTTGTCTTGCTATGGTCTTGCCAGATCTTTGTACTGTGTGAAATACTGTAAATATGGCATAAAAATCAGATATAAAATTGGTTAGCTATCTCGGTATGCAAAGCCAAGGATCACTCAGTTGACTGCTTTTCTGATAGTAGGAACTAAAAAAACAAAACAAAAACAGAGGGAGTAAATCAAAATGAATTTTAACTGCCAGAATAGGTTTCTGATTTTGCTATTCTGTGTTACTGTGTGAATTGGTGCTAATAAGTTACTACAACAAAGAGGAAATGCCATAACAGCGAGGAAAATGGATATTGAGAGACAAAAAGAAAAAAAAATTAAATGGTATTGTGTGGTTTCACAATAGGCTCATTGAGCATGGAATTCTTTATTTTTAACTGTTAACTTTAATTTTCCTATTTCTATAAAAACATCTATATTTGAAAGTACAAAAATATTTCTGATGAAAGCCGTATTTCTGTTTTAGTGATGTACTATTGTTTTTTCTTTTCTGAGAATTACATTTTTGGCAGTATATAGTTTCAGCAAAGCATATAAGAATTACAACAGATACTATATTGTTTACAACCCCACCTAGTGGTCTTGAGTTTCAAATCTTCCCACTAGATAGACAGAGTTGACAGTCTGTATTTTAGCATGAGCATCCTGATTAAGGATCTCTAATATAACAATAATTATTTTTCATTTATCTAGTACTTTTCATCCTGAAGGCTCCCAAAGCATTTTATAAAATTAACAGGCTGATTCACAAACTGGAGACAGGAATCCCAACATCCAACACAGAAATGTATCCACCTCTGGGGTGGAACTCAATAACTGCTTAACAATGCATAGCAACACAACATTTAGGACAGGAAATTAAGGATCTAACAGTCTGGCTGATAACAATCTTCAAGTATGTTAAGGGCTGTTATTAAGAGGATGGTGATCAATTGTCCTCCATGTCCACTGAAGGTAGGACAAGAAGTAATGGGCTTAATCTGAAGCAAGGGAGATTTAGGGATATTAAGAAAAACTCTCTACTAGAAGGGTAGTTAAGGACTGGAATAGGCTTCACAAGGAGGTTGCAGAACCATCACTGAAGGTTTTTAAGAACAAGTTAGATAAACTCCTGTCAGGTATGGTCTAGGTTTATTTGGGTCCTGCCTCAGCCCAGGGGACTGGACTAGGGATGATCCAAATAAACAAGTATTTCTATGATTCTATGAATATTTTTTCCATCTGAAATTAAGAAGGAAGATGAAACTACCCTGCTGGGATATGATCAATACATTGGGATTAATACCCTTTCTCTCAAAAGGAATGACCTGGTATCTTTAATCACAAGGGGTCAGGACCTTGATTTTATGTCTAATCTGAAAGAAAACACCCCCAGTAGCACACTGCCCTCTAAAACAATGCTGGGCATTTGTTCAGTAGTGACTCAGAGGAAAGAGCGCCATCTGCTGAATCATCACCATATATAAGGAATTCATTTTGGAAAATAACTAGATTAAGAGAATGTTAAGGTTACAAAGTGAAGTACTCAAATTCAGGAAATGCCAAAGTTAAGGTTGCATGCACGACCTTGACTGCTTCCCTGTGCACAGGTTTCATGATGCAGTCTTTAATTACATGGTTATATATATTATTACAGAAGCCCCGAGCCCCCATCCCTGCAGGGCAGAAGCCCCTATCCCCACCATCCTGCCACAGGGCAGAAGCCCCAAGCTCCCCCAACCAAGTCTGGTAGTTGGATAATGGTGGGGGTGCCTCCGCGAGCCACACTTTCTACATGAGGCTCGGAAGCCTCGGTTTGGCCACACCCGTATTATTATTTCCTTGCCTCATTAAGGCAAATTCCAGTGACACATAAATTCCCAGAAAAAGGAGAAAACAATGAATCAACAAAAGAAAAATATGGCTTTTGCAAGAAGCATATTTACTTCAGTGGGTTTTGGATCAGGCTCTCTGTACATGGGTTGGGTGGTACAAAGTGAAGAAAGCAGGTATGGGACTGATCACTCAAACACTTAGGCATGTGAGAAAATTTACTCAGATCAGTATTCCCAATTGGCCCTTCATTTGAAAATAACTTATTATAACAGAAGAGAAAAGCTATAAACCTCATCATCTGAACACTAAAACTACATTAATGTGTATAAATACATTTTTAATAAATATGTATATTTGGCATTTCCTGATTTTTGAGTTCTTAACCATATGCCCTAATCTTGCAAACACTTACGCACAAATTTAAAGTTAAGCATGTGTTAATGGTTTGTAGGACAAGGGTCTTAGTACTCTCTTAAAAATAGAGGTGGTTTGGTGAGGGGGGTGTTAAATGAAATTTCCTAATTTTTTAAAAGTGTTAAAACAAATGGATGTGAGATCAAGTGAGGGAGCAAGGTAGGGACAGGACAGGCAGCAAGTTAAGGTGAGCAATGACCTGTCTCTCAAACAGCTTCCTCTTCCAGTTGGGCCAGGGGTGGGCAAACTTTTTGGCCCGAGGGCCACATCTGGGTGGGGAAATTGTATGCAGAGCCATGAACATAGGGCTGGGGCAGGGGGTTGGGATGCGGGAGGGAGTGCGGTGTGTGGGAGGGGGTGCGGTGTGCAGGAGGGGGCTCAGGGCAGGGGACTGGAGTGCAGGAGGGGTGCACAGGGGGCTCAGGGCAGGGGGTTGAGGTGCGGGGTGCAGGAGGGGTTCGGGATCCGGCCTGGCGCCGCTTACCTCAAGCGACTTCGGGGTGACAGCGCCACGCAGCAAAGCTAAGGCAGGCTTCCTGCCTGCCCTGGCCCTGTGCCATTCCCGGAAGTGGCCAGCATGTCCGGCAGTGGCTCCTGGGGATTGGGTGGGGCAGGCAGCTCCGCTGTGCCCTCGCCTGTGGGTACCACCCCCAAAGCTCCCATTGGCCACGGTTCCCCGTTCCCGGCCAATGGGAGCTGCGGGGGGCAGTGTCTGCAGATGGGGGCAGCTCATGGAGCCCTCTGGCCTCTGCCTCCCCACCCCCAGGGGCCGCAGGGACGTGGTGCCGGCCGCTTCCAGGAGTGGGGGCTGCGCCATGGGAGCTGTGCCACAGGGCTGGCAATCCCGTGGGCTGGATTGAAATCCCTAATGGGCCAGATCCGGCCCACGGGCTGTAGTTTTCCCTCCCCTCTATTGGGCTCCTTATATAATCAGGGTATCCAATGAGAATGCTGTCTTTCCAGCCAATGAAGGGGGCTGGGGCCTGGCTGCTATGGGTCTATAGGCCTTTAGCACTAAGGCTGTTAGTCAGGGGCAGTGGCTTATGGCACAGCAGTTAAGAATGCTGTCTAGGAACCTGGTAGGCCTGGGTTCAATACTAGGGTTGTAACATCACTCTTCTCCCTTGGGGCACTGAAGGACCAGGCTTATCTGGATGGGCTCTGTGAAATGTTCTGACCTTTTCAGGAGCATGCACATAATGGGCTGGTTCCCAGGACCATTCCTCCAGCCCATACCCTTCCCAGTCAAGGAGGTATCATATCTTCGTACATTGGAGTTTAGGATCTTGTGGACAAGATCTTGGCCTTGTACTGGTGGACCAGCAGATTATTTTCATTCAGAGAAGGGTTTAAGAAGGGAGACATGGAATACAGGGTGCACCTTAAGGTAGAAGGGAAGTTGAAGTTTGAAGGTTACTGGGTTGCTTTGCCTGAGGATCTGATAGGGTGCTAGGTACTGGTGGTCCAGTTTATGTATGGGTCTGCCTGTCTTGAAGTGTTTGCAGTAGGACAAAATTATGGCTATTGGCCAAACATATGGCCCCTCTATCAGTGGCGATCAGCATGATGTTTGTATGCAGTTGTGGCTGCATCTAGGTTTTGTTTTAACTCAACTCTTCCTTCCAGATCTGAGGCTGCAGGAACTGTGGGTACTATGGGAAGTGAAAAAAGGGGTGGAAGATGTAATTTTCAAAAAACAGGCTCACCTTGGTCAAGGCACAGTCTGTGTTGTACACAGATTCCATGTATGGCATCAGTGAGGCCCACTCATTTTGGTGGCAGTTTGTGAAGCATCACAGGTATTGTTCTAATACCTGGTTTACTCTTTTTGATTGGCAATCAGTTTGTGGATGGTAGGCAGTTGATGCATGGAGACTCATCGCTAGTAGGCAAAACACCTCCCGCCAAAACCGAGATATGAACTGGGACCCCCAATCTGAGGTACCCTTGATGTGGTCTGGGAGGCTGTGGAGGTGGCACACATATGCAATGAGGGGACGAGTGGTGTTCGTGGTGGTGAGAAGATGTGCATAAGGAATGAAGTTTGCCATCTTTGTCAGTTGATCTACTATCATCAGTATTGTATTGCATCCCTCAGATTGTGGTAATTTGACAATGAAGTCCATTGTAATATTAGCCCAAGGCTTCCAGGGGGTCTCAGCGGATATTAACATCCCAAAAGGTTTTATTTAGGGGACTTTTGTATAGCCAGACATATTGCAAGATCTGATTTAGACCTGAACATTGGACCACAGTTTTGGCCCCTAGAAAGAATGACATGCTATGCGAGTGGTTTTGCCTGTCTGAAGCATCCAGCCCCAGGGATGTCATGGCAAATATGTAGCGCCTCCAAACAGGGGTGTCCCTCAAGGATATAGATATGCTGGTGTCCATCCTTTTGTATGAACTTGGCCTGGGGTTCAGTGTTGGAAGTTAGAAGTGTGTGGGTGAACAGGTCATTTGGTAGGGTGGAACATATGGTCATGAACAAATTGGATAGCAATGATCCTCCAAGAAAGTAATGTGGTTTCAGAATGAAGGGAGGCTCTTTTTTGAGTCCCTTAGGATTGTTGGCATATTCCCCTTTGCAGGACAGGGTGTCTGTTTTCCCATTGCAGAAGCCAGAGCAGTAGGTTATAATAAAATCAAATCTAGAAGAGAAGAGAGCCCAGCATAGCTATTGTTGGGTTAGGGCTTTATTGGAATGCAGGTGCTCTAGATTTTGTGATCAGTGAACACTTGGACTGGGTGTTTGCCTCCTTCTAAATAATGCCTCAAAAGCCATTTTGATGGCAAGTAACTCTTTGTCCAAAATTTCATAATTGTTCTCAGCAGGAGTGAGTTTATGAGAATAGTACTCACAGGTATGAACTTCTTGGTTGAAGCCCTGTTTCTGGGTAGCACTGCTCCAATGGCGAGGCTGGAAGCATCAGTTTCCAGGATGAAAGGTTGACTTTGGTTGGTGTGCGTGAGGATGGGCATGAATGTTGTCTTCAGATGATTGAAGGCTTCTTGGGCTTCTGTGTCCAAGTGAATTTGGCAGGTAGCAGAATTCATAGGGGCTAGGATTTGGGAGTAGTCCCATATGAAGCGTCTATAGAAATTTGCAAGTCCAATAAAGCACTGAATTTCTCTAAAACTTTGCGGTGTTGCCCAATTGCGAACTCCTTCCAACTTTTGGGGGTTCACGTGGACTCCCGCTGTAGACAGAATGTAGCCTAAGAATTCCATGGTGGGCTGATCAAAGACATGTTTCTCCACCTTAGCACAGAGTCAGAGTTAGTGGAGTCTTTCTAGGACATTGCGAACATGCTGCTTGTGTGTAGGTTGGTCTTTGGAGTAAATTAGGATGTCATCTAAGTAGATGAATATGTATTTGTCCAGCACATGTTGTAAGACATCATTAAATTAGATGCTGAAAGATCACAGATATGTTAAGTCCAAAAGGCATCACCAGATATTCAAAGTGGCCATACCAAGTGCGAAAAGTAGTTTTCCATCCATTCCTTGACTGGATTCTGACTAGATTGCACACCCCTCTGCAGTTGAACTTGGTGAATACCTGGGCTATTCTAACCTGATCCAGGAGCTCTGGAATCAGGAATAGTGGGTTTAAATTCTCACAGCCATTTTATTTAGGGAACGGTAGTCCATGCAGAGTCGTAGGGAGCCATATTTCTTTTTCACAGAGGACAGGAGCCCCAGCCAGGGATGTGGAACACCAGATAAAACCTTTCTCCAGATTCTCATGGACGTAGCCCTTAGTGGCAGCGAATTTGGGTTCTGACACTGAGTATATTCACCCAAAACAGAAGGGGCATTTGGTCTGGTTTTCCACCCAAAGCTGGTTCACTGTGGCCTGTAAGGCTTGGTTTTCTACTTTTAGGTGAGCTATCTGCTACTGGAGGCTCAGTGTCCTCTGGAGTGCCATGTGGGTATGGAACCTTTTGAGGTAGGGCAGAAGCGATCTGAGCAAACTGTAAAGCCCGGTGGCTGAGGTGAGCTAGGGGACAATCCAGAGCAGTAGTCAAGTGTGCGCAGGTGGTTGGGTAGCTGAGAAATCAACTGGTGTCAGAGGCAGTGAGGGGCAATGGCAGAGAGTTCTCATGGGGTCAGTAGCCAGAAGATCCAATCCAAGAGGCTGGTTCAGTGGGGTAGGGAAGCAAGGTTCGGCAAGGCAGCAGGACAGCAAGGCAGAGTCAGGCAAGGCAGTAAAGTAGGGCGGTCTAGGCAGCAACTGGTGGGCAAACTGTTGCTCAGACAGTTTCCTCTTCCTGTTGGGGTCTTTATACAGTCCAGGTACCCAATGAGAATGCAGTCTTTCCAGCCAATCAGGGGGCTTAGGGTATGGTTGTTATAGATCTGTAGGCCTTTAGCACTAAGGCTGTTGGTCAGAGCTGGTGGTTCAGTGCACTGCTATTGTACAGCTAGTGATGCTATCTAGAGATCTGGTGGTCCTGGGTTCAGTACCGGGGCCCTGACAATCTCCTTCCAATATAACACCAAGAAAACTTTATTAGAAAACCTTTAACATTTTTTTAAAAAGCTACTGCTCATTGGCAGGGTATGATTTTTAAATCCTCACCGCTCAGCCAAGTTAAAACCAACTTTTATCACAACACTGAAAAACACATTTCCAGCCTAAGGTCTGTTTCCTGCCACATTTAAACTTTCAATCTAAAACTGCTGAGATGAAGTTGTTAAAAAATGTTTTATGTGTAATTGCAAAAGTGTATTCTCCCCACCACTTTAGTCTCAGAAATGGCAGAAGGGTTTTGGTTCGTAATTACAAAAAATAGCTTCAGCAAAAACAAGGTCTATAAAATACAGTCCCAAAAGATATAAGTTTCAGAAGGTTAAAAGCAACTGAATGGAATGGAAATGCTAAGGCAAGATTAACTATAGTTACCCCCATCCACTCCAGCTATAACAGATCCCTCAAGAAACAGCCATAGCACCAGATACTCCTCAACCTTATGCTGCATAACAGAAGTGTTTCAAGATCACCGCTGTATTCCCAAACTCCACATGCCATTTATTCTCCATATATATGCTGGCATAGCCCCTGCTATAGACACAGCATACGCTGACAGGAGTTTTTCTGCCGATGTAGGAACACCATCTTCTCGAACAAAGTTAGCTATACCAATGGACGCCCTTGTCTGTCAACATAGCTGTGGCTACACTGTGGGTTTTGTTGACATAACTATGCTACTGGGGGGGGGAGGTATATGATGGTATAAGTTTTAAATGTAGACCAAGCCTAAATTGGTGCAGCTCACTCCTTCTCCCGTTCCTAATCTCACTGAGGTATCATTAGTGGGGGAGTTGTTTCTCACTAACATTTTGCTACCCTGTTGATGTCCCTCTTAGTGCAGCTGTATGATTCATTCATTCTCATTCCTGATCCCCACAACTCTTTTTTAAACTTGCCATATTACAGCTAATATGAAACAAGCAACAAATTGCAACTATGTTGTAGCAAGCCAGCACACAACTCTGTGGTAACTGGGTCACCTTATTTGGCTGCAGTTGTGCTGTGGATAGGCCCTAATGCATGTCAGAAACAGTACAACAAACTAGATGAACCACTGGCCTGGCCTAGTATAGCATGCCTATGCTGCTAGCCATCTGCATTTGGGCTGTTCTTCATTGTCTTGTATGTTATGTAATCATTTACATCAATGCAAAGTAGGTGTAAAACTACTAGAACAGAATGGCAGCAATAATACCTACTTTGCACTTACTTTACACGAGTGTAAATGAACTGTGCAAATAGCAAGGCAGTGGTGAATCAGGCCCATTGATTTTTCTGCCGTAAACCCCAGGCATGTATGCTGGGAATGTATAGACCCTCCAGATAAGAGTGGCAAACACCATAGGCCATGAGCTCTATTACTGAATGGACCAGCAGGAAAAGAATTAAAACCCTGGGAAACAATTTTCAGCCATGTAAACTCCTAGTTTGGGAACCAGTGACCTGGTATCAGGAGGAGGACTGAGGTTATAAAGAGCCAAAGAGAGAGAGTATAGAAGAAGTCTGAAGGTAACAAACATGCTGAACACACAGCTGCTATTAAGAGTTAGGCTCAAAAACAAGGGATTTTTCTACATTTTGGGGAAGGGTAAGGAGATATATGCACGAGAGGTGTCTGACTAGAGACTCATCAGCCTCAGGGTAGCTTGGAATTTGCTAATGGACAGATAGGCCTGTAGCATTAATTAAGGTATTTGTCCATATTGTGTTGTCTACAAGCACTGCTTTTGGGGAAATGTGAGACTCAATATACTGTTTTTGCTCCCTACACAACAAAGAGAAAAGATGTATATATGTTCAACAGTACTGGCTCTTAATTGTTGTCCAGAGGAAAACATCCAGTAGCAGCAGCACAACTGACAACATATGCCTTAGCTGTTTCTTCTTCCTTTTATTCATCATCGTGCTACTGTGATAACCACAAGTGTGAGATGATCTATTACTATGATTTCTTGTAAAAGGAAGAACAAGAGCTCTCGTTTACCCTTTGTCTTTAATCTGTCTTCTTTAACGTCAGCTACTACTTCTTCACAGGTAAGACCTCTTAACCTTAACTTGTCCTCTTTACATTCTTCCACTGTTTTACTCCATCTGGTATTGCAACCATCTCTGTGCAGTAACCACAGGTATTACCAATTGCATTAAAATTCTTCACTGCATTACTGCAAAAACCACATGCTGTAACTTCACATCATAATTCAAAACCCTGAATGTTATAGTTGTGGCTAGGTACTTGCTAGCATGGTTTCTTTCATGGATAAGGACAAGGATTTTTTTTCCTTGATAATATTGCTAGCCAAATTGTGCTACAGACTACATGGTTTTATAGTAATACTATAACAGTTTTTAGGGGGAAATATCCCTGGTCACATGGGTCTGGGAAGCCATGCTGGAACCTTGAAAGCAACAAGTTAGTTTAAACAGGATATGACTAGTACATCCCAGAACCCAGTGCAAACAGCAAATTAGCTTTCTCCCCTCTTCATGGCAAATAAAGCACTGTCTAGATTACATTTTGTAAGCAAGTCGCATTCACATGCTGTTGGTACATAAAAGCAGAATCTGCCATCTTTATTCACACTGAGTGGTGTCTTACTCTACAAATAGTTCCAATGGGACTACACAAGCAGTAAGTGTCTATTGAACATGGGTAAGCATGGCAGAATCTGGCCCACAGTAGTCTTTTACACTCCAGGGTTGGAACTGATCCCACCTACAGTGAGTCAGCAGAATAACCATGCATTTCTATATAACATACTAGCACCTGACAGAGTGAATTAGTAGAAGAGCTCCACATGTATATGTACAATACAACCCTAAACCCTAACACATTTTTACTTCCAGGTCATATGGTTTCTGAAAATCAAAACTGTGCTCAGGTTCCATGAACATGATTCAGGAGTTCACACAGCAATGCTGTTTTCTGAACAATTGTGTTAGCTCATTAACGTTTCCCGCCCTTCATTTCTACTCTAAGGTGTTCAATAAAGATAATTTGTATAACTCATTTAACACAATTTTCATTGTTTTCCAAAAAGTCCCTGCACTTTACATATTTAATCAGAGTGAAAACTGAAGGAAAAAGTCAAAAAATTAAAGTGAAGTTAAATGAGGGTTGTAGCAGGCTTGCCATTCGCCAGGTGCACCTCTGTGACCAGAGTTGTTTCTTCAGGGCCCTCTCTCTCTACAAGAGTAGAATTCACCATTCCATTAAGAGAGAACTTGGCACTGCCATTCTTTGCAGTTCAGATAGCAGCACTCACATACCTATTCAGATCTCATTTATGGCCTCTTCATGAAAAACTGACACTTCTGGTAGTGTTTATATCAACCTTTCTCTTTAGCCTGACTTGGCAATTCAATCAGTTTATGGTGCTGATGCAAGCATTAGTATTATTCATATTGGACTGTCTTGACATGCTTCCCACAGCAAAGGTTACATGGCTCTACATTATACAATTATACAAGGGTCTCTCTCAGTGCTATCACCAGCCATCCTTGAAACTGGATCCATAGCCCAAAGTAATTCAAAATAGTCCTGAGGTTTCCAAACACAAGGTTCATCATAGCAGCCCTACAGTTCATACCCATTTCCAGTGCTCCTTGTTATCCACAGAAATCTTATTCCAACCAGTAGAAGCCTGTCTTCTAGCTCAAGCTTGCATTCTTCCTCTCTCTGTCCCCCACCTCCTGCTGCCTTTTATATTGGCCTTATCTGATTCCTCTCAGATAAGTCTCTCTTGTAATCACAGTTGGCTTAGCCTCAAGCTCTCCAGCCCATGGACAAGCCACCCAGTTACAAACCATCCCTCTCCCCCTTAGAATCTTGCCCACTCTAGGGCAAGTTCTAAAAAAAAAAAATTGTTTTCCCTCCCTCTCTCTCTCTCTTTATATCCTCCTTCTGAAATCTTCTCCTGATTTGCCAGGAGAGAAGGAAGCCCTAACTGTTGACAATCTGGTCAGGACCTACAAAATCTCAGTTTCTTTGTAAATGCCTGGGCAGAAAAATCATGTTAAGAGATAATCCAGATTTTTTTCCTGTCCTGGATTCCCCACACAAGGAAGGGTATGAGCCAGTTGCAAGAGCTTTGTTCAGGCTAGCTAAGGTACCAATAGCTGGTGCCCTTTTTCTTTTGTGTGGGCATCTTGGGCTATTCAATAAAGCAGGTCTTTTCCCAACCCAATATGGGGGTAGGTTGAAGCTTGTTGCTCTTGAAGGATCTCCCCATTTACTATAGCCAGTTGATGATAAGGCTCTTGTCCACTCATTGCTCAGCCACTACATCACATGACTGACAAAACATCGGGGTCTAGGTGAGGTGGATCCTCTGTGTCCTTGTGAATCAACATATTCTGACCAACAAAGATACCTTCCTCCAGGTCCTCTTCAGGTGTAACACTCCCCTGAGTTTGATTTAACTATGCCCCAAGTTGTCCAGCCTCCCATCTCTGCTGTTGAGATTTTGTGGCCTCCACGAGGTCTGAGTTTACATGGGGGAATATGTGTGTGAGGTTGCCTGCAGAGTTTTCTCCTTTTCCCCCAGATTGTGCTGTGCTGGAGGCATTAAGCAGGCTCTGGAAATGATTCCAGTCCTGTCCTATTACTACAAGCCAGGGCAAATTTTTGATACCTCTACCTGGATTGGCTCCTCATGCTTCTCAACTCACGTCATGATGGCAGCAGTAGGGTAGGGTTTTACATCTCTGTGGATGAAGAAAATAACCACCGGAGTTCTGCAGCCACTTCTCCAGAACTGGGTCTCCCTGGATCAACATCTGGGCTGAATCCGAGTCCACCAGGCCAGAGGTGGTTCGTCTATTAGTGTGGACCAGGAGCAAAATTACCAGTCCAGCTGGAAATTTTCTGAAGTTCTCAAGCCCTTTGCAAATCTCTCTTCCATTTGCCCAAGGAAGGACATGCTTTCCCACCAGAGTAGGGATTCACTCTCTGTTGCCCCCCTGTTCTTCCCTAGTGGGTGGGGATCAGAGCCTGCCAAATTTGCCAATTTGTAGCAGGGTTGCTACTTGACAGGCTCCCCCTTCTGGCCAGAGATGTTTCCACAGGGCCCATCCTCTCTTCCCTCTCTTCAGGGACTCCTTGGAGTGGTGTATAGTCTCTCTCAGGGCTATCACCAGTCCTGCCCTAAAACTGGGTCCATACCCAAAGCAATTCAAAGTCGTTCTCAGGATCCCAAATGCAAGGTCCATCATAGTAGGTCCAGAGTTCATACTCATCTCCATTGCTTCTCTCATCTACAGAGACCTTATTCTGCTCAGGAGAAGCTTAACCTTCCTCTGTCTGGCCCCCTCCATTTTCCCTGCAGATTCCTGATGCCTTTGATGTTGGCCTCGCTGGATTCCTCTCAGATGAGTCTCACTTGTAATCAGGGCTGGATTAGTCTCAGGCTCTCCTCCCCCTGGATAAACCACCCTGTTACCCTCATGACTCCTTTAGTCCACTCCTTCAGGAGTCTCTCTAATGGCTAGATCCTCAGAGCAGTGCCTGTTTCCAGGGCTGGTAAGTCCTTGGCTGACCTGTTGTACTCTAGTGTCTGCTTTCTCTGATTGTTGGCCATCTCTCAGCATGTCCCCATCCTTCTAATACTAGTCCTGCCATGAGTGCAGGGGACTGGGTTAGATGACCTCTCGAGGTCCCTTCCAGTTCTACAATTCTATGATTCTGGCTGCAACAGGTCTCATCTTATTGGTAGCAGGGTTAGGTTCTTTGTTCCATCCATGCCTGCACTGGACTGCTTTGGCACCCCTGTGATGGGGCATTCCTATGTGCCAAAAATGCTAACAAGGGATCAGAACCAGAAAAAACAGCCTCATGTAACAGTCTCTTAGCTGTTCACAGCTGATTCCACCTTACTGTTTCTCTATGCATATGTCAGGAAGGAGATGTGGTGGTCAAACTCCCATTTGTGTACAAATTCCTTAAATTCTTCCCAGGCAAATTGGAATTTGTTGTCTGTGAGTACAGTGTCTGGAATGCCATATTTTGCAAAGTGGCCCTTCAATTTGCCAATCAGCGACTTGCATCTTGTATCAGGCAGAGCATCAACCTCCCAAATATTTCAATAGCAGTGCACTGTAATCAAGTACTGCTTTTCCTTGAAGGTGAATAAATCTGCTTCCACCTTTTCCCACGGTCAGCTCGTATGGTAACAGTCTCTTTGTGCTGACAATTACCACACCCTTCTATGAAGGAGTGGAGTTGTATGTTCATTCCTGACCAGTGAACCCATTCATGGGCCTGTCTAAAACAGCTGTCAATGTCCAGGTATTTTTTTGCACAAGATCCTGATATAATGAGGCAGCTCTCTGTCATCAATATATGGTTCCATCCTGGACACTCAACTCATCTTTAATTTGAAAATACAGTTCTGCTCCTATCAGTACTTAGCTTTTGTCTTTTGGCCATCCTGCTAGTATCACTCTATTGAATACCTGCAGCTGATGTTCTTTTCCATAGCTCTTTGGTTTCCATCAAATGTTCAGACTGGGAGACAGTGCAGCGTATTAATTGATTCAGTGTCCTTATCCCCTTCCCCCAACTTGCCGATGCTGGGTATATATGCCCTGCTCAAGGTGTGAGCCAGCATCAATAATTGTCCTGGATAATACTGGATCTCTGGCTGGTGGAACTGGAGGCACATCAATATGCGCTGCAATCTCTTTGGAGCACTAAGAGGAGGCTTGGCCATGATTGTCTCTAGGGGGTTGTGGTATAATTGCTCTTTACTGGGTGGCCATAGATGTAGTGATGGAATCGCTGCACTCCAAATACTACAGCCAGAAACTAGTTTTCTATTGGGCCTACCCTGGTTCAGTCTCTGACAGGGTTCCGCTGGCATAAGTGACTGGCTGCTCCTGCAAAAGAGCGATGCCCATTCCTTTCTCTGATGCATCACACCAGAGTATCAGTGGCTCTCCTCACTGGTAGTACATCAGGACAGGGGCATTCATTATGCGTAGGAAAGATAGGAAGTATGGCAAGAGACCACCCTGGCTTAACCAGGAGATCTTCAATGATCTGAAACTTTAAAAAGAGCCTTACAAAAAGTAGAAACTAGGTCAAATTACAAAGGATGAGTATAAACAAATAACACAAGTATATAGAGACAAAATAAAAAGGGCCAAGGCACAAAAGGAGATTAAACTAGCTAGAGACATAAAGGGTAACAAGAAAACATCCTACAAATACATTAGAAGCAAGGGGAAGACCAAGGACAGGGTAGGCTTGTTACTCAATGAGGGTCTGGGGAACAATAACAGAAAATGTGGAGATGGCAGAAGTGCTAAATGACTCTTTTTTTGTTTCAGTTTTCACCAAAAAGGTTATTAGCAATTGGACGTCTAACATAGTGAATGCCAGTGAAAATGAGGTAGGATCCGAGGCTAAAATAGGGAAAGAACAAGTTAAAAATTACTTAGATTCTGGGTTTGGAAAGTTCTGGTGAGATATCAATTGTAGGCAGTGGATAGTGGCATCTTTCAGTGCCCAGTTCAGTAGCTTTGGATCCAGATGCATAATTTGCCTGGTGGCTTCTTACCACCACCAACAGGCTGCTTACCTAGGCTGTACTGGCCTCAATAGGTGGTGCGATACCCCTGTGCTACAGACTTTCAAACTCCTTGTGTACTGGGTTATGTACTACCACTGGAATTTTCCTTCATGGTAAATATACAGGGTTCCACTGTGGGGTCTACTTCCAGTTGTAGCTTTCCTTTAAAGCATCCATCGCTTTTGAAAACATCCCTATATGCTTTTTAAAATTGTCTCCATTGTCCAAGGGACTCCCCCTTTTGCTTCTTGCACTGCATCTATCAAATTCTGATGCTGCACCATGATCAGATTCCTGGGTTGTATGACTGTATTCGCCAAGAGGTGCTTACTGTCCAACACCACAAACTTCAGTTGGTACCATCTGTTATTTTTTGGGTTAGTCACTATGAGGTCACATTTTCCTATGGGCTGCATTATGCTGTCATTGTACATTATTTGATTGTGCCTGCTTTTTGCAATAAGTGTGTTTGAGTCCAATTAAACCTGAGGAATCACATTGCAGGAGGTCCTACTATCCAGATGAAATCACATAGGGTGTTTCCCTGTTAACATTGTTGCACACATGGGGGGCCGGCATTATCCCTTGTTGTTTTCTTGTCCTGACCGCTCAAACCTGATACGCTGTTGGAATTAAGGAGAGAATCATGATGTCATCCCCGCTGTCTGATGTGCCATCCCCCTCTTGTACAAGACTGACTGAATCTTTCTGAGATCTTCCTCTGCTCCTGCACACATCACTAAAATGTAAAAATGTCTAAAAAGTAAAATGTCTTACTTGCATCTGAAGAAGTGAGGTTCTTACCCACAAAAGCTTATGCTCCCAATACTTCTGTTAGTCTTAAAGGTGCCACAGGACCCTCTGTTGCTTATCACTAAAATGGTTCGACTTGCCACATTCCTTGCACAGCTGTCCTAGTGCAGGGCACTACTCCTTTACCCACTCATGCTGTCTCCCAGAGTAAATGCATCTCATATAGGTATGCAACTCTGTCGACCTGCTCTTCTTTGTTTATGTTTCATTGCATGTACTTTGAGGATGTTGTTCCTCCTAGGGCTTTCATCCTTTCTCTTGAGGCTTCCACTATAAACCTCATATCTAAGCATCTGTCTAATGTGAGAACACCTCCTCAGAGAAGCCACTCCTGCAGATAGTGATCCCAAATGCCATAGACTATCCTGTCCTGAATTAGGATGTCTATTAAGTCCCCACATTGCAAGTAGCAGGCAGTGTGCATAAGGCAGTAACACTAGTGAAAAACCTGCGTCTCTCCAGAGTTTACTTCTGCTTTTGGGAAGAGTAGGTCCACAGGGCTCCTAGGACTGCTGTGAGGCTTGAGGCAATGGTGAGCTTCAGAGCGGTGCAGACATCTCCACCCTGTTCCCCCAAAAAGTAAAACAACAGTTTTACATTCCAGCTATTGTCCTCCTGCATGGTCAGATCTAGTACAATTTAAACTCCTCCTTCCATCGGGTCTATTGCTGGGCTAGGTTTGTGTCTGCAAAATCCAGGGTTCCAATGGGCTTTAGACCGAGTTCCATGACTCATGCTGCCAGATGCTGCACTGCAGAGAACTCACAGCTCAGAAACTACCACCATGTTTCATTCACAAAGAGAGATGCTAAATGCAGGTGTGATTCTAAGTGCCTGCTCCTTAATGCCCACTGGCAGAAGGCCCACTGTATTGTAACTCATAACTGGCCTACCATACTCACTACCCTCAAGACACTGTTGTCATAACATCTATCCAAAAAGTATCTTGTAAGGCATCATATGTAAATGCACTGGTCAGGAATATTATTGTGATATATGTACAGGTTGTGTATAAAGAGCTGGGTATCTGTGCTGGAAAGATGTTCTTAAATGTGTTTGGAGGAAATGCATAAATCGAGCCTGTTCCACTCCAGCCCTAGTCCCTGTGTCGGGATATACACCTCTACCCCGATATAACACCTGATATAACACGAATTCGGATATAACGCGGTAAAGCAGCGCTCCAGGGGGGCAGGGCTGCGCGCTCTGGCGGATCAAAGCAAGTTCGATATAACGCGGTTTCACCTATAACGCGGTAAGATTTTTTGGCTCCCGAGGACAGCGTTATATCGGGGTAGAGGTGTACATTGCATATTGCCTGATTTTTTTTTTCTTTTATTAATTTTTTTTATTGTTTTTAATGTATTTTTAAATTAAAGGACCAGTTTACATTTTTTGGTTTTTAAACAATTTTTTTTTTAAAATAGAGGACCTTGGTAAATAATTTTATTAATAATGACCTTTGTTTCATTACATTTACATAACTTAATTGGGCCTTTTTTGTTATGCTTTTTTAAAATACATGTTTTTTAGTGGTTACCACACAAATATACCCATTGCCTAAATTAAACACTTTTGTGCCAGTAGAGGCTAAATATTGGATGGTACATTGTTTGCTTGGATGGTTTAAATTACTTTTTTTTTAGGGACCAAGTTAGTTGTGGGCACACCCATTTGCTTTGTCCCCACTTTTTACAATGTTTTGTTAATTTTACTAGTTTATATATTTTTTTAATTAAGAGTGTTTTACTTATTTTTATTTGCCATAACTTTTTATTAATAATTTTTGGCAACACCCAGGCTATTGCTGCTTTTCTTTGCTTTCCTGTGTTGTGTAACAGCATACCTCTGAACTTCTGATTCCTGACTCTGACTACTGTCTTACCTCCTGACCACGCCTTCAGTTATGCCCTCTGATTCCACCCTGACCACTAGGCCAGAGTTCTGCTCAGACCACTAAGTCGCACTGCCTACACCTTGGTGTGTGACACTAGGGAACATGGACTCCAGTATCACTGATCATGATACAGTTGTGAGTGTAGTGAGCATTGGAGAAAGATGTGGGGACTCTGTTCACTGTGATATTTTTATTTCAGTTCCATATTTTTAATTCTGGTTTGTTTCCAGTTTATAACTTGACACATGATATATGTATTGCAGCAGATAACCCTTGGAGCCATGTCATTGCTACTTTGCACCTAGATTTGGCAAAAATTTCACCTGTGAACATTCACCACCATATTCAAGATTATATTGATATGCAAGTTCAAGGCCATCCACATAAATGTGGACTCAGAAGGCTTAATTATCCTTTCACTTATGCTGATACAAATTGGAAGCAACTCCATTGAAATCAACATGTTTGAGGATGGGATCAAGTCAAAACTGTTTAAATACATTATCACACCTGATATTCTTGCCCAATGGAAAAAAACAGTGAATTTCCATGGGACGAACAATAAATATACCTTCCCATGTAAACTGGTAGCAAAACTGGAGTCTGGGTTACCAAGAGATTTGCCAAGGTGATAGTGGAAGATTGAAGAAAGGTCAAATCCAGGAGAATGTCTTATCTACCTTAAATATCAGTTCTGATTGATTGCACCCATTCACAGAAAGCACTTCAGTGCACTGATTAGTTTGGCTAGTACTTGGACCACACATGTAGTGCTGAGTTTCTGATGTAGGCAGAAGTTGATTACAGAAGCAATAGTTTGTGACTGAGAGTGGGGTTTAATGACAAGGAAAAGTTGCATTGCATTGTGGAAATGTCAAGTCAGTTAAAAATGGGAGTTGGAAGACTAGATAAACCACATCATCTGCCATGGACTGAACTTGCCCATCTGCCCTGGTGCAAAAGTATGCTAGAGACATCCATTCTTCACATACCCAAAATTAAGACTAGCCTCCAAGGTAAATTCAATACAAAGGATGTGATTTTCCACTTTGTTAAAACAGTTTTATATTGTTATAATTCAATTAAAATCAAGGGAGTTCCACAGGCATAAAACTGGTGTTATGGAAAGCGAATCTGGTCTGTGTGTGTCTATTTTGCTTCCAACAGCCTCTGAAAGCACACTGTGCTGCAGATGCAGAGAGTGTTTCAACTCAAGGAAAACTCAAAGCTGGACTCTACCTTGTCCTGTTGTAGATGAGGCTAAAGACTATTATAGCTGGATTCCCAGTGTACTAAACCTCATTACAAAGCACCTATATCTATTCAACATGGGTTTAAACTGCAATTTTGTCTGCACTGGAATCCAAAATAAAGTATTATAATTTTGATATCACTAAATGGAATTGGCTTTATAAACTTGCTGTATGCTCTACAGTTTGGGAGAGATAAAACAGGAATCTGTTTGTGCGGGAGCGTTTATGTGTGCCCATGCATAAAGTTTTCAAGTTCTTTTTATGTATCTTTATGCTTTAAAATAATGGATTTAAATTACCATTACAATCATGAGTTAAGCCTATGCAGTTTACCTCTCTTCAGATAAATGCTTCTTTGAAAAGCCTCCAAGACAGCATAGTATCATTAGCTATATTTTTGTATCATACATATGTTAAAATAAACTTTGGCAGTTTTACACATGAACTTTGAAAAGGCCACGTGTGTGTGTATATATATATTAAAGAAATTAAACTATTTTCTAACATTGTACAGTTCTCCTGGGACAAAAGTCATTAAAAATAGACTGTTCAATATTTTAAACATAGAAAATAATTAGTTATGTAAAGTAACAACTCAATTATTTTTCATAATCTAATTCCTGCAAAACATTAGAGGCCTGATTTTCAGAAGTTCTGAGAACTCAAAAATCTCACTGTAGTTAATAAATGAAAAAATTTGCTACATTCCCAAACTTGATATGATTATCCCAAAACAGTTTCAAAGGCATATTTTAGTTAAAAGAAATGATGAAATATACTTTCTAAATGTGACAAAATGGTGCAAGCCCATTCCTGTCCTCCTAAAGGCCATATGTTAAACACAAATATGACACACCCTCCCATACAGCTAAAACATAGTAAACAGGATTAGCGCCCCAGTATGGCTGACCAACTACAGTATACCTGTCATTCATAAACTCTTTATAGAATGCTGCAATACAAACCAGTTATGTCTGGGTTTGTTATGATGAATGTTACAGGGTGTATTGTTTACTCTTGTACATGTTTACAGAGAATATCAGCACCCATTACACAAGTTTGATATTCAGTTGCCAATTAGTCAAGTATATAGTTTTGAGAGTTAAGATCAACAGTGAAAAGAATGGCCTAATGGTCACTTCATATAAACTCAAGGAGAATTAGGCAAATGATAAATGTGGGTGAAAAATCTGCAACTTTCTTATTCACATGAAAGTTCTAATAGGACTAATTTCATATGTTAGGCTTACTCACTTGAGTGAAAGTGGCAGGATCAATCCCAATATCAGCAATCATTCCAGCCTCGAACACTGTATACAATACTAGATTTTCACTGAAAACTGAGGAGTATATGTAGGATAGCAATAGCTGCATTTGGAAACTAGAAAAAATGTAAACAGTTCTGTAATTCATGTCAGGATATATGCAGCTATATAGTTAGCATATACATCTCACAGAAAACAATTAATATGTGCACTTTTAATATAATCTGGTAAATATGTAATTGTATTGCCACTCACTCTGTTTTGCTGCTGATTTAGATAAGAAATGCCTATATACATTTTCTGAGACATAATAGGAGTTAATGGGACAAGTCTGTTAACATGTAGAAAGCATAGGGTCTGTAACATTATTTAGGTCTGTGTGTGGTTTTGATTAACCAGACTGTTTACACACTCTAAACATGAACTGATGAGAAAAAGCTGCAGCAGCAGTGAGAAAGAAACTTCCTAAATAAAAATGAAAGATTATATCCCTTTCACTAACAGCAAGTTGACGTAAAATGAATACTATTCTGGGATTCTTTTCCAACAGTTGTCTGTGTCTGAGTTTCAAACACATTTGTATGCTGCTCTTTGTTAACAGCAGTAAATACCTCATGGTTGCCAGGAATACCTTATTTTGCATTGATTCTGCCTAGTTTTAGCACTGCACATTCCTTCTGTGGATAAAGGAAGTTAGAAATATTGCCAATGACGGTTTGTGGAGATTCTGCTCTCTGACCTTTATCTGCATTTAACAACAGCTTAAATTCCACATTTTGTTCAGCATAGTAATCACACAAAAGTCTTCTAAATAGGCCCCTAGAAGCTGCTATTCAATGTCTGAGAGTTGGTCCTATTATAGGAGCATTTTCTCCCACATTTGGTTGGTTTAGGAGTAAAGTGTTACTAAGTTTTTAGGTTTAATCTATAGATTTTTTTCCTTTTAAATCTTTTAATGAGTAGAAATGCTAATAGTCTGGGGCTTTCTGCCAATTAAAGATAAGTCAACAGTCAAAACACTAACAAGTTTTTATGTTAATAATAAGGATAATTTGAATAGTAACTTGAAAAATGTGAGTGTTTCTGTAACATTGCAGTAAACCTCTTCTTATCTGTCCAACAAACATTTATATAGAAAGCAGCTATTTCTAGCTATGTTAATGTCTTATTTATATAGTTTGTATCCATACCCTTCCTTGATTATATTTGGAAGTAATACATTTGTTAATAATGTTAAGCACTGAACTTATAGCAGATAAAATGAGCTAAATAAGGAGACTATCAAAATTTTATTATACAATTAGTTTTTTTCCTTATTAAACTAGTGTTATGTATGAATTATATTCACTATTTAGATTGTGTAGAAAGATTCAGAGATTCAGCTAGGAATTTTAAGAGATATGTAAATAATTTTATATTATGTCAATAGAAGTATTGTAATATGTAGTTTACTATATGAAAATATAAACAATACTAAAAATATTAGGTAATATCAGACAGCAAAACAATTTAATTAAAGATAATTTGATATTTTGAATTATTTTTTGTAATTTGGAAATCAAGTTTTAAATCTAAAATAAAGAAATACATGAAACAAAAGAACCTATCAATTCATTTTTCATAAATGAAAAGGCTTGATCCTCCATGGGAAAAGGTTCTTAGCATAATCCTATAGACCACTGGGTAAATGACTTCAAAATGGATGCACAATAAGGGCTGGAGTGATCTCAGTAAGCACTGTCCTCAAAGAGCTGGGGTGAAAATCCAGGACAGATTTTCTTTCATGGGGCACAGCCCCCCAGTTTCCTGGCACACCAAGACATCACAAGTACTACTGCCGCCCCTTCACTGTCTACATCTGTTCTGTAGAAGCAGGCAAAGAAGCTGGATTAGTCTAAATCAAAAAGGCCATGTTGATATAATCCAAGTACTGTTGGAATTATGCATGGTGAAAACAGATTTTAAAGTTAAAATACCAAAATTGATGTGACAGATATTAGGCCTAGTTTGTGAACAAAATAGTGAGGGGGGTGAACTATGGCACCCACTTTTTCCCTTTTGGGATTTCCTAAAAAGAGACTTTGAAAAAAAATCAGTTCAGTTCAGCTCTCCCTCTCATCCCATTTTACATCCCGGCTCATCCCCCAACCTACCAACACTGCAACTCATCTTGACTTATCTAAAGGACTTTCTTCCTGAGAGGAAGGCTCTCTGGCCTTGCTCTTGTTTAAGGAACTTTGTTTTCACCTGTGATTTGCTTTAAGTCATCACATTATCATGACATCCAGTCCTCAGTCCAGCAGCGGGGATATCTAATTAGCAGCACCACAAAGGCATGTAAGATCTGGTACTGTATTTCCTTCCGTTGTTGTGTTATTTTCTGCCCCACTGTTTCTTTCCTCCTATCCTATCTCACTCTCTTGGCTTTTCATTGACATTTCCGCAGACATCTTAAAAACATTAAAGTCAAGGTTCCTGATGTGTGGCTCCCGGTTTAGCTGTATCTTTCTCCACCAAGCAGCTATACTATCTCATTGAGAGACAACACTGCATCCTCCTAAGAAGCTATCGGATTTGGAAATTATCTGAAGTTATTACCCCTTTGGGCACTCTCTGAAAGAAACAAACAGAACCATTAAAAGGCCAGGTGCTAGTCTGTCATCCCTTCTGATCAATATATGCATGGGACCATTAGGGGAATGTGAACAGATGACTTCTCCAATATGTTTTAAAAGACAGTCTACATGCTGTGTGGAGTCACATCTCACTCCCATCCTGTGATCTGGTTTTATTAACAAAGAGGTAACATAGTTCATCTCAAGCCATCTCCCTATGCTTGGCTGCATCTAGGATCCTTATCTCAGGACTACTGAGACCAGAATCTAGAGCTTCTTTGACTCAAATTCTAGCTCTCTCATATAAGTTTCTCCCAGCAGGATCAATACCTACTTTCAAAGACAAATCTACTGGAGTATTTCCCATCCCTCTTAAAAGAGCTAGTGAGGCAACATGGGCTGCAATATGCAGATAAAATACAGCTTTATAACATCGTCTTTTCTGACCAGCTGGTGTAATTGAGTGACTCGGCTAGTATCTAATAGCTTTGGAGGAGTGTATGCAGGCTAACACTGACTGAAAGGGTATACCTGCTGTTTGTTACACAGGCTCGCAACCTAAGGATTTTTGTTGGATGTTCAAGTAGCAGTATTTCCCAATAATGCTTTTTATTGTTTCCTCTTAGCAAAAAGATTGTGAGCTTTCATTTTAGATACAGATCTTCCTAGGATCATCCATGCCATTTTCATCTTAAAGTTGGATTACTGCAATGTGCTGTAGAAGAGGCTATATCTTAAAACAATCCAGAAATTAGCTAATGCAGATTGTGACTTCCCATTTATTAATCAGCACTGCATTACTCCTGTACACTGGCTACTGACTGATTTACAGGTGGATTATAAGGCATTGGTTCTAACCTGTAAATCCTTAAGTGAAATTGACTCTACCTACCTGTGTCATTGCCTCTCTCCTTACATGATTCTGCAGCAGTTGTGAACAGCCAAGACCCAAAGCAGTAGTTGTTCTTGATGTGGGGCCCTTGACTCTGGATTTCACTTTCCCATATAGTTTGCTTGAGTCCAGATTTGATAACCTTCAGAGTATGCTGCAAGACTTTACCCAGATTTTACTGGGGAGGGAGCGGGTGCTGAAATGTATTTTAGAACTGATGTCTAAAATTGTTCTTTGTTGGCATTGAGACAATTTGTACGTTATTTACTTATTATTTTATGTTTTGCACATGCACTGAACGATCTGTGGTTGGCAGATTTTAAAAAACAGCCCCTAAATAATTTGTCTCCCTAATACTAACAAAGACCCAACATTTCAGCCCACCAGGATTTTTCCTTTCCATCAGTCACAATCCATCAGGCAACTTCTCTCCAGAACAAATGGTGATGAACAAACATGGCAATACCCTTGGATAACATGAATACTCTAAAACTGCCCTCCTTGCAGAATTCTAAGTGTTTCTTTATTGGAAATAGTGTAAGACTGCCTCATGTGTACTTTGCAGTGTGGTAGTACTGGAAAAACTGCAAGAATGGCAGGCCTCAGTTTTTACTATTCAGTTATGCTCAGCTTGCGATTTACACAGAGGCAATGATCTACATTCTTTGGCCCACTCTGCTTCCTTTGCATGGTTCAAGAGGTGTAAAGGTAGATGAACCTTCAAGATCACTCCAGGTGGAAATACTCCCGTATAAGGGATTCCCAGCAGATTTAGAGCCATCGGAGCCTTCTACATTTTCACCCCGCTGCTCTTGCTATATCGTGGGTGTATCGGAGGCATGGAGAGGCCTGCCAATTGAGGTGGAGTGGTTGGAGTGGAAAGCACTTCATGAGATCAAAGACAGCTGGTGCAGTTTGGAACAGCCACAAGCATTCTAAATTGTGCAGAGAATAAGAGAGTTGTAACCAATTCCTTGATAATCTCTCCTTTCTTTGCTGCACCCAGTATCAAATGGATACAGAAGAGAATCTGGTCAATTGTCTAGTGAACGCAGAGCTGAGATACAGGAATCACTGAGTTGAAGTTCCAGTTTTGACACTCCTCTGTGGCCTGGGACATCTCTCTCTGGCTCAGTTTTCCATTTGTACAATGGGACAATAATACTTTTCATGAAACCCCTACAAAGCCAAAAGGAGTTTAAGAGTGTGCAAATTAGAGCAGAATTTGGCCCTAACATGAGAAACATACTACATATAATCACAAAAGCCCAGATTTTTAAGATATTTTGGTATTACTGTGCTCAGCATTGTCACACCTAATTGATTTAGGAGCCTAACTCATATTTACTGTAAATGGGATTTATGCTTCTAAGTGCCTATATCCCTTTTGAAAATTAGATTTAGGAGTTACAATGCTGAGCCTCGCAACTATTAAAAACCTTTAAAAATCTGGGCCAAAGGGACCAGCAACAACTGTGGGAGAACAAGATATTTGCATTTCCTGAATTTTTAATTTAATTAACAATTTACCTTAATCTGGCCATGTCTGCACTGCACGGAGCAACATAGCAAGTGGCCCATAAACAGGTTAAATGATTTGCCCAATGACATAAAATAACTTTATGACACAGTTATGGCTAGAAGTCAAGAGTGGCTTCCTAGTCCTGTGTCCAATCTACTAGACCATGCTGCCTCCCTCAGTGTTTGATTTCTTAGGTGCTTTATGTGCAAAAAGGAAGGAAACACTCAGTTCTTTTCATTTTTAAAAACAGTTTACTTTAAAAAGTTTACTTTACCTTTTTCTTATTTGGGCTTCTAGCCAGGGGCATTTATCTTTTGAATGGTAGGGGGAAAGAGGCAGGGGAAGGTATGATTTGTATTAGTTGTTGGAAACAGCTGTTTATTGTAATTTTAGCACTGTGTGTCACGATATCTAGATGATGGACAAACTATAACTGAAGGAAATAAAAAACAAAGGGGGGAGGGATAGCTCAGTGGTTTGAGCATTGGCCTACTAAACCCAGGGTTGTGAGTTCAATCCTTGAGGGGGCCACTTGGGGATCTGGGGCAAAATCAGTACTTGGTCCTGCTAGTGAAGGCAGGGGGCTGGACTCGATGACCTTTCAAGGTCCCTTCCAGTTCTAGGAGATGGGATAAAGCACTAATTTTCCTGCAGAACTGTCTGTATTTCAATTACAGAAAATCCACAGTAACTCTCTCTGTTTGTGCTACTTACAATTTGGGAGCCTCACTCCTCCCACTTCCTCATCTCCTTAGCACCCAAACTCTCAACCTTTAACTACAAATACAATAACAATAATTACCTTGTCATTGGACACTATGCCAACATGCTGATGAGATTGGGGAGGGAGAACTACGCCCCACCTCTTTACATAATGCTGTAAATTGCAGGGCTTGAATGCACTTTGCTAAAAATCTTAGTATGCTTTTGAGCAAGTCCAGAAATTATTACACAAACATATAACTATATATATTTTTTTCATATGTAACTAAGAGACTTCCTCATGGATATCAAGTTAAAAATGTTTTTGTGCAGTTGTTTTTGTTCCATCTAACTTAGACATAACAAAGTTGAACAAATTTTCTTAGGCTTCCAACAATAGAACAATAACTTCCTGACTGAAAGCAAACAGGGACATTTTCAGTTCCAAAGGAGAACTTTTCACTGCTCTTGTGAATATCAGATAATAGAACTTGACTGCCACATGGGCCTTTCTTCACCTGCAGCTGAGATCACTGCAACCTTATTGAGGATATTACAAGCAAAAGGGGGTTTCATAGAGGACTCTGCTGTAACAGCACTGCTCCCTGACCTGCTCTCCAAATATGTCTGGGAGCACTGTCATCCTATTGAGGATATCAACAGGGAGAGATGCTTTAAACAAAGGACTGCTATGTGAACAAGCCTGTATTTTCTTTTTCATGCTTATAATTGTCAGTTGTTAGCTTTATTTGTATATAATGCCTATCTTATAAATCTTAACTATTTTATCCTATTTAATGGAATGTAAAGATGTTCTATAATTTGTAAATTTAAAATTTATTTGACATAGTTATCTATGAAAGCTATTTTTAAGGAAGGATCGAGGTTTCCTATTTTGTAATGTGACATTATTGGAGTCCCAGAGATTTTTTGTTTTTAATGTTTGTGCATTGTGTAATTTCATCTGTGTTTTTTATATTTACTTTGGCATTGCAAGGGAGACTGGTTATCTTGGCAAAACTGAGTCAGAGAGAATACAAGTCATCTGAGAAGATAAAGCAACAGAAGCAGCTTGGTCAATATATTAAATTGAAAATTAGCAGTGAAGATAAAGATTCCTCAGTGACTAATTTATTGTCAGAGGCTGCAGTCTGCACCATATGCAGATCTAGCCTTCGTACGGGGTTAGGCTCTGTGGCTTCTAGGAAAGTGGACATAAAATGAAGGACTTCACAACCAGCTTTTAAAAATGATGAATAAAAAACCTAACTGTTGTATTCCCAAGAATTAAAAAACCTGGAAATACTAAAAGAACCACTGAAAAGGGACCAATTATCCTATTAAAGAACAGGACCAAATTAAGATGTATTTGAATAGCTCTAAAATATTAGCAGGCACATTAAGGTAATACTTTATTACCTCAGAGGTTGAGCCTCTGGAGAATATATCAAGAGTCTCCAACCATCATGTTTTAGGATTAAAAAAAGAAGCAGAGGGTTATGATCCTTCTGTTCCTTTACCTGAAGATTATTGGGGGAGCAGCTTAATCCACTATTAAGTATACAACATGCTTTTGAATGACTTCCTCTTCCTTGCACACTTGTGAAGCAAAAAGGGCACAGGGAAGAAAAGGTTTCTGGTTGCTTTTAACATGTAGCAGATTGAAATAGACATTTATAATGTCTTAAAAAGAAGATTAATTATCAAGAAACACTGAGTTATAATGACAGGTTTCAGAGTAGCAGCCGTGTTAGTCTGTATCCGCAAAAAGAACAGGAGTACTTGTGGCACCTTAGAGACTAACAAATTTATTAGAGCATAAGCTTTCGTGGGCTACAGCCCACTTCTTCGGATGCATATAGAGTTTCACTATATGTTTCATATATGTTTCACTCTATATGCATCCAAAGAAGTGGGCTGTAGCCCACGAAAGCTTATGCTCTAATAAATTTGTTAGTCTCTAAGGTGCCACAAGTACTCCTGTTCTTTTTGAGTTATGTTTTCAGATAGTGAAAAAGAAACAAGTCATAAGCAGAACACATTTATAAAATAGGCACACACATTGCAATATTTTATCTTACAAGACTATACTTCTGGGACTAACCTATGTCATCTTGATTTTGATAAGGTTTGAAAAGTTTTTGTTTCAAAGCATCCTATATCAATTTTAATTGAGGAAAAATCTTTGGAAGCAGTAACTTTGACCTTACTAAAAATCCTTATTTTCCTAATTCTTCAGCAGCAAAATCCTAGATATAAAATAAAGTTTGGACATATGTTTTTAATAAATGGAAAAAATTTCCCATTGGAATTATGCAACATGCCTTACTAACAGCACCATAATAGTTTATTTAACTATTAACAGATGTGCTGTAAATTATTTTGTCTTTGTGATTGTTTTAATTTTGTTAGTATTATTACTAGTGACAGTGAATAAGACTATTTTATAGCATTTGTTTTTTTAAAAATTGATAAAATGAAGAGAGGAATACAAAAGTCACATGTAACCTTAGCATTCACCATGCAACAATAAAAGGGATGATTTCAGACTCCACTAATCTATGACTCAGCAAGATTTGGGGCATCCCCCCAAACCTTCAACCTGCTTCTTCTCTGCACCCCCTCTTCTGCTGCCACACACACAGAGCTGGCAGTGTGTGCTCTGCATCATAGCTGAATCAGTCAAATATTGAAAGACTGAAGGAATAGCACTATGGACCTAAGATGCGTTCCCTTATCTGCTCATCAAGGTCCTGTTCCTACATGTGCTTAACTTTACACACACGAATTGTGCCACCAAAGTCAATGGGACTACTCACGTATAAAGTTAAGTATGTGCATAATTGTTTTCAGGATTGGGGCCTACATTGCTAATGTTACTCACTGAAACCGGAGGTTCCAGATTGTAAGAATTAAATCCTACCTTAAATAATCTACAAGTATTTAAAATATTTAATAAGCATCTACATTTCTTTTGGATGAACAAACAATCCAAATTGCATAAAAAGGAGGGAGCTCAGTGCCCTCTACCCAAAACATATTCATAGCTTGTCCTGGAGATGTGACAGACAGAAGCACTTTGGAATTGGCTCCACCAGATGTTTATCAGAAGTGAATTTGTATTATCACTATTGTGTTTATTGCAGTAGTGCCTACAGACGAACCAAGATGCGGACTGTGACAATGTATCCCATAATGCTTTATGGGAATATGACATAACTGGAGTATGTTTTATGCTACATGTGCCATGTAACTTATCTCTGTAAAGGTTATGGTCTACTGAATCTATTCATCCTATTTGTACACATATATCATTTTTGTACTTGAAGTTATGAATATTGGCTGTATACTTGCTTGATTTCTAAGTAAGCTTTGTAAGGCATTTGGTCAGCTTCTTTAGAAAGGAATTTGCAAAGTTAAATGCCCAATCAAGAAGCACTTAAAGAACAATGGATCTTGGAATGCTCCAATCCACATAAGAAGTCTACTTGAGGATGTTCAAGGTAGCATGTGAACCATGGCTGCTACCTGTAGTTCTGAGTCATGCATGGACATGTGACTTGCCCATGTGACTCCAAAACTCCATCTTGGAGCTAGATTTTGCATAGGAGTGAGGAGGGCATCTCCACCCACAAGAGAAAGTCTATTTAAACCCCCGGGAGACGCCTCCATTTTGTCTTCAGCTGGCTAAAGAGAGAGAGCCTCTCCACCCCCAAGGATACCTGAAAGGAACTGGAACATAGGACAGTAACTACAGGTGGTGTGAGTGATTGCTGGACCCAGACTAGAAGGAGACTAGTCTGTAAAAGGAAGCTTACTGGGTGAGATTTTATTTGTATTCAGTTTCTTAGACATAGACTTGTGTGTTCTATAGAGGGCGAACAATTTATGAGTTTACCCTGTATAAGCTTTATACAGAGTAAAACGGATTTATTTGGGGTTTGGACCCCATTGGGAGTTGGGCATCTGAGTGTTAAAGACAAGAACACTTCTGTAAGTTGCTTTCAGTTAAGCCTACAGCTGTTAGGGGACGTGGTTCAGACCCTGGGTCTGGGTTTGCAGCAGGCTAGCGGGTCTGGTTCAAACCAGGCAGGGCACTGAAGTCCTAAGCTGCCAGGGCAGGAAAGCAGGGGCAGACTGGGTTTCTGTGATCCAACCCGTCACAGGGACCCCATTGTGCCAGGCATTGTACAAACAGAGAGTAGTAGATATTCTCTGTCCTGAAGAGTTTACAGTCTAAATAGACACAACAGACAGAGGGTGGGGGAATGGATATAATGCATGAGCAGATTGAACAATGTGATGACAGTAAAGGTCATGTTAGTTCCTTTTTTTGTGGGTGTGGGATTAATTAGGAGGGGGTCAGCTAATTGGAAAGAAAAGGGAATGGAAACGGATCATGGAAGGGAAGGGGAGCAAAGGAGACAGGACAAGGGGAGAAGAGGGCAAGAGGGCAGGTGTGGAGTAATGCTGAGATTAAGAGACTAGAAGGGAGGAAAGGGACATGTTTGGTACAAAAGGCCAATCAGCACAGGGCAGCGAAAATGATAGAATCATAGAAATGTAGGGCTGGGAGGAAGCTCAAGAGGTCATCTAGTCCATCTGCCAGTGCTGAGGCAGGACCTGGTATACCTAGACCAGTGGTCACCAACCGGTAGATCACGATCGACTGGTCGATTGTGGAGCCTCTGACAGTCGATCTCGGTCACAGTCTAGGGTTACCGACCCTCCCACAGCCAAACCGGGAGATCGGCTGCTTCCAGTCTGGCAGCGCAGCAGGGCTAGGGCAGGCTCCCCGCCTGTCCTGGCCCCGTACTGCTCCCGGAAGTGGCCGGCATGTCTGGCAGCGGCTCCTGGGGGGGAGGGGCAGGGGGTCTCCACACGCTGCCCTTGCCTGAAGGCACCACCCCCGCAGCTCCCATTGGCTGGGAATGAGCGGGGCGGGGCCTCAGAGAAGGGTAGGGCAGAGGTGTGGCCTCGGGGCAGGGGTGGGGCAAGAGTGATTGGGTTTGTGTGATTACTGTTATTTCTACATTTTCTTTGAGGTAGATCCTGGGTTCCACTTAAATTCAAAAAGTGATCTTGTGCTTAAAAAGGTTGGAGACCACTGACTTAGACCATCTCTGACAGGTGTTTGTCTAATCTGTTCTTAAAATCCTCTAATGACAGGGATTCCACAACCTCCCTTGGAAGTCTAGTGCAGTTCTTAAATGTCCCTATAGTTGGAAAATTTTCCCCAATATCTAACCTAAATTTTCCTTGCTGCAGATAAAGCTGATTACTTCTTGTCCTACCTTCAGTGCTCATGGAGAACAACTTATCACCATCCTTTCTATAATAACTTTTACATATCTCTCTAACGTAATGGTAAATTCTCTGTTGGTTGTGGTACAATGTTGCTGAAGGTGCATTCAATGGTACTATGGTCATGAATACGGGATGTTTCAAATTGCAGTCTCATGACTTTAATAGTGATGGTAAGACTGAGTTTCTGAGAAGCCTGTAGCTCTGTATCAGGCCAACCATATATGTTAACTTTTCAAAAAAGGAAAAGAATTGTGATCTACCATATTCAAAGGGGTTTTGAGTCTTGAGAAGAATGAATTATCTCTTTGTTCAAACTTGGAATGTTTTTCAGATTTTTGGTGCTGCTAAAAACTTCCAAATTACATTTAATCAATAGATTCAAAATTTTGTATGCTATGATCTGTAACTAATTATTTTTAAAAATAAGTCACTACATTCCCCTTTTCCTCCCTCTTCCTAATCTCCTTGTATGCCTCCATGTATCTCTCCTTGTTTCTTTCAATGCCCATTTCCCTCAGGGAATTTTCCTATATATTTTTCATCCTATTGGAATGTTTCATTTGATATATTTTATCTAAAATCTTCCATTTTATTCAAGTTCTTCTTTTCTAGTTTAGCCCTTTCTGCTGTATCTGTTCTTGCATTCAGTGTTTTCTTTCTTTCTTCTTTGTGCCAACCTCTCTCTACCACTATCTTTTTCTTCCATTTCTACACCCTTAGTCCTCTCCTCTCTGTTTCTCTGAGAATGAAAGTCAGAAAACAGACCCTGTCACAGTCCAAAAGCAGGTGAAGATCGCACTTAGGAGGGTGAATGGGTTACAGAGTGAAGTGATTTGATAGACCTGGGTGTGTCACTACCATTGCTCACCCTTTATTCTATCTGCGTGAGCGTGGAGTCCAGAGTACTGGAAATGTAGTGGTTTGGGAAAGTTCTGAGCTAGAGTGATGGCAAAGATAAAGTCTGGGGCAGAGGCAATGCCGGAGCTTGAAATAGGGTGACAGAGATTAGGGCTCATGCCAATGGCACAACTGAAGGTCAAGGCAGTGCTGAGTTATTGCAGAGGTTGTGACAACAACTTTCCAATTTCTTAAAACCGGACACGACACCCTCCCACCCCATTGTTCGATCGCCCCCTCTCCAACCCCTGCGGGTCGCTGTCTCCCCCCTCTCTCAGGACTCACCTGTAGGGTTGCCAACTTTCTACTCACAAAAAACTGAACACCCTTGCCATGCCCTCCTCTGAGGCCCTGCCCCCACTCACTCTATCCCCCCTCCCTCTGTTGCTTGCTCTCCCACCCTCACTAACTCGCTCATTTTCACTGGGCTTGGGCTGGGGGTTGGAGTGCAAGCGGCTGAGGGCTCTGGCTGGGGCTGAGGGGTTCGGAGTGCTGGAGGGGGCTCTGGGCTGGGGCAGAGCTTGGGATATGGGGGTGTGTGAGGACTATGGCTGGGGATGTGGGTTCTGGGGTGAGGCTTGGGATGAGGGGTTTGGGGTGCAGGAGGGGGCTCCAGGCTGAGGCTGAGGGATTCAGAAGGCAGGAGGGGTATCAGGGCTGGGGCAGGGGGTTGGGGTGAGGGAGGGGGTATAGGCTCTGGGTGGCGCTTACCTCAAGCAGCTCCTGGAAGCAGCGGCATGTCCGCACTCCGGCTACTATGCGGCGGCGCAGCCAGGCGGCTCTGCGTGCTGCCCTGTCCACGATTCCTGGCCAATCGGAGCTGCGGAGGGGCGCTTGGGGCCAGGGCAGCGCGTGGAGCCTTCCTGGCTCTCCCTAAGCCTAGGAGCCAGGGGTCGGGGGGCGGAGGGGAGGGATGTGCCGCTGCTTCTGGGAGTCGCGTGGAGCCACGGCATGCAGGGAGCCTGCCTTAACCCTGCTGTGCTGCTGACCGGACTTTTAACAGCCCAGTCAGCATTGCTGACCGGAGCCACCAGGGTCCCCTTTCCACCAGGCGTTCTGGTAGGGTTACCATTCGTCCGGATTCCCCCGGACATGTCCGGCTTTTAGAGTTAAAAATAGCGTCCGGGGGGAATTTGTAAATGTCCGGACTTCCCCCCCCCCCATGCAGAGCGCGCGCGGCTAACAGGGCAGCCGGCCGGATGGTGCCACTTACATGGGGCTCCGACAGCCAGAGAGAGCCCCTCCTCCACTTCCCCCTCCTCTCCCCTGAAGCTGAGAGCACTCCCTCCCTCCCTCGCAGATCACCAGCCGGCCGTTCGCACCAGCAGTCTGGAGCTCCTCCCCCTGCTCCTCCTCCCCAGCACGCTGGTCTGAGCGGCAGGGTAAGGGGGCCGGAGAAGGGGCAGGGAGGTTCTGGAGGGGGCAGTCAAGAGACAGGGAGCGGGGGGGTCAGTTCGGGGGGGGCTTTCTGGGGGTGTGTGGATAAGGTTTTGGGCAGTCAGGGTACAGGTAGGGGGTAGGGTCCGGGGGGGCAGTTAGGGTGGGGGGGTCTCAGGAGGGGGCAGTTAGGGGACAAGGAACAGGGAGGCTTAGGTAGGGGGTGGGGTTCTGGAGGGCAGTTAAGAGCAGGGGTCCCAGGAGGGGTGGTCAGGGGACAAGGAGCGGGGGGGGGGGGGTTGGGAGTTCTGGGGGGGGCTGTCAGGGGGCAGGGGTGGGGAGAGGGATCGGAGCAGTCAATGGGACAGGGAGCGGAGGGGTTTAGATGGGTCGGGAGTTCTGGGGGGGGGCTGTCAAGGGGTGGGGAGTGGTTGGATGGGGCGTGGGAGTCCCAGGGGTCTGTCTGGGGGTGTGGATAAGGGTTGGGGTAGTCAAGGGACAGGTAGGGGGTAGGGTCCTAGGGGGCCAGTTAGGATGGGGGGAGGGTCTCAGGAGGGGGCAGTCAGGGGACAAGAGGCAGGGAGGCTTAGGTAGGGGGTGGAGTCCTGGGGGGCAGTTAGGGGCAGGGGTCCCAGGAGGGGTCAGTCAGGGGACAAGGAGCGGGGGGAGGGTTGGGGGTTCTGAGGGGGGCGGGAAGTGGGAGGGGCAGGGGCAGGGCTAGGGCAGGATGGGGCGGGGCTCCTCCCGTCCTCTTTTTTGCTTGCTGAAATATGGTAACCCTAGTTCTGGTCGAAAACCAGGGAGTGATCTTCTTTGGTGTGGTGATTCTAAGAATGGGGGAAAGTGCAAAGCTGCCAGCTCTCTCAATATTATCCCAAGGACCATCATGATTTTATGCTTCACAGCTTCTCAGTCTGCCGATTTGACAAATTTTGTGAACTTTTGCTCTTAATCAAAATGGCTGCCATCTCCTATTACCTTTTAGTAGGACAATAGTACAAACTGAAAGTCTCCGCCTTCAGTTAAAACGACAGCCGTTTCCATGCAGCTTTGCGGAATGAAGTGAGGCTGCCTGTAGTAATGAGTGCTGCCATCGCCTCTTGTTCCCTGGGGGACTGAAGCCAAGCTGCCTACAGGGAACACTGCCACCCTCTGGGCTCTCTGTTTAGGAATCTAGACGGTGGGGCTGTTGAAAAACTAAACAAACGTTGTGAAATTTGTTCTGGTCAGTTTTGATTGAATTTCAAAAATATTTGACCAGCTCTGTTAGACAGGAAGAGACTGAGGAGATGTAATGTGCTAAAGAAGCAGAGTCAATATGAGGGGGCAGGAGCTGGTAAGAGGAAAGGGAAAATATGGGGAGCAAGTAAACGTGGAGGAGCATGAAGAGGAAGTGTAAGTGGGGCTGGGGAGTAGATGGGACAGGGAGAGAAACAGGAACGGGCTAGGAGGAGGAAGAGGGAGGCGGGTTGAAGTAAGCGGGGATGAAGAAGGGCAGAGTGGCAACTCTCCAACCCTAGAGGCCAGAGAGTGAGAGAACTTCCCTACAGTGCAGGCCATGGAGGCCCACATTTGTGTGGTTTTAAGATTGAACTTTGAACCTGAAATAATCACACCCCTCCAAGGGCTTGCGATGCCTTGACCCTAACGACTCAGGGAGAGAAAGTGTGGGTTTGTTTTTAATTCCGTGATTTCTGAGGCTGTTCTAATAGCGTGGAGTTCGATTCATGACTTTTGAACCCTAGGGACAGCAGCACTCAGGTGGTGCTGGGCCCCAGCACGATTATACCTTCTTCGGTGGGGAGACAGGAAGCAGCAGAGTAAGTTTGGGACTGCTCCTTTTGAGCGTTCATCACACGTACCATGGGGTGGGAGGAAGAGGCATTTGGACTCCATCTCTTGGAGCAGTAACGCCGGGGGCTAGAGGGGGATCGATCGATCGGACACCCCCCTCCCCCCCCCGTGGTAACGGGAGAAGGGGGGGCGGCGCTGGGGACTCTCCTCCTCTCCCGAGTGGGTCGGGGCTCCCAGATGTGGCGAGGGGACAGGGCCAAGCAGAGAGACAGCGGAGGAAACGGCCTCCCCCGCCCGTTCTCGCGAGAGCCGGGGGAGGGGTGGGGCGTCAGCGGGGCTATGACTGGCGACTCGGAGTTGTCGCCATTGTGAGTTCTGCAGGCGGAGGCGGCTGGGCCGCCCGCAGCGGGGGGAGTCTGGGACGGGACTAGAGGAGACGCGACGCAGGCTCGGGTGAGTAGGGGACAGGAATGGCTCGGGGTGTGGGGCTCCCCCTGCCTGGCCGCGGGGCGGGGCGACACTGACGGAGGTTGAGGCCCGCAATATCCATCTTGTCTCTGGGCTGTGGCGGCAGCAGCCTCCCCGCCGCCACAGCCTAAGGAACAGGCCCGGCCCGGTCGGGCCGCAGAGCAGCCGGGTCTCTACCTGACCTGGAGAGACTCAGCTTCTCCGTCCCCCGCTGTCCCGCCCACCCTGCCAGGTGCGGCACGAACAACCAGCCCCCGCCGCCACCTGCTCTGACTCTCCAACATCCTCTGTCCCCAGCTCACCAGGTATGGCTCAGCCCTGCCCGTGCCACCCTCCGAACCGCTTCGTCCTGGGGCCAGCCTCAGCCTGTGCCCCCAACACCAGCCCAGCCCCTGGTGGGGCCTGCTGAGCAGCGCAGACTCCCTCCCTGCTCCCGGCATGACCCCTCCCCTTTCCCTCCTCTGGGCCTAGGGAGTTGCCCTGTTCCCTCTCCTGCCAGGCTGGGGGAGTAGCCCCATCTTCCTGAGTGAGTCTGGGGAAGAAACTTGACCCCGATGGACTGAGTAGTCTGGGAGGGCTCAGAGTTAATCAATCGTATATCTATGTAGACGTCTCAATTATCCCTTCTCCTACTCATTACCGCCACTAAGACAGAAGACTTGGGGAGGTGGGAATGGCTATTGAAGGGGAATTGATCATTGCCTTGTTGTGGGTCCTGCCATGCCAGAACTAGTCACTGGAGGGAACTTTAGGAATGGTCATGTGGAGGGGAGGGATAGCTCAGTGGTTTGAGCATTGGCCTACTAAACGCAGGGTTGAGAGTTCAATCCTTGAGGGGGCTATTTAGGGATGGGGGCAAAAATCTGTCTGGGGATTGGTCCTGCTTTGAGCAGGAGGTTGGACTACATGACCTCCTGAGGTCCCTTCCAATCCTGATAGTCTATGATTCTGTGGGTACGTCTTCACTACCCGCTGTATCGGCGGGTAGCAGTCGATCCCCGAACGTGCTCACCATTGACTCCGGAACTCCACCAGAGCGAGCGGCGGTAGCGCAGTCGACAGGGGAGCCGCGGCCGTCGCTCCCACGCCGTGTGGACCCCAGGTAATTCGATCTTAGATACTTCGACTTCAGCTACGCTATTCGCGTAGCTGAAGTTGCGTATCTTAGATCCATCCCCCCCCCCCAAGTGTAGACCAGCCCTATGTGCCAGAGGAAAGGGAATATAAACCATCCATAAGAGACACTTCTTCCTCCCTTCTCTCCCACTCCCCCAACTCCTGAGGCAGAGGCCTTCCTAACAGGCAGAGATGTAGGGATGCTAGCTCTATGCACCCCCTCCACATGAAGTATTATGGGATGGCAGAAGGGGCATATGCACACTTCTATTGTGTAGTGCTGCAATGGCCCACTGAGGCCCTTTCAGAACTGGTGCAAATTATGATCACTCAAGCCTTCCCTGTCTGCAGAATGGTTGAAGTGGCCTCTAGCAGCTGTAAGAGACAGGTAAATGTATTGTCTCTCCCCTAAGCCTGATTCTCTTCTGATTAAAAATAGTTCCTGATCTAAAGTCCAAGTGTTCAAAAGCTATTATTAGTAAGGTCCTCCCAAAATCCCAGTAGCTTTAGAAATTTCTTTGTCTTCTGTTTTTAAATCTTTAGGGTATGCTTGGATCAGGAGGTTTTTTTTCTAGCTGTCACTAGCTGTCAAGTTCCAGAAAAATTACTTGAATTGTCTATTACTTAAGATCTGAGGTGGTCCCCCTCATCACATGCCTCCAAGCTAAAATTGCAGGACCCATAAGCATTGCTTCTTTTCTTGGCCCCCAACCCCCACTTCTCCCTATGGTGGAGCAGAAAGATTGTTCTTGAAACACCAAGCTGAAGTGTTGGTTTTCTCCTTCCCTTCCTGGAGCTGATGACTCTGGAGAGGCTCCAAGTCAGTGCTAGCCCCTATCATCTCCATCTCTTCTCTGTGGTGAATTGGTAGACTCTTAAGCCTGGTTCTCCTTTTTTACTGTACCTAGAGGCACTGATGGATTGTGAGAAGGGTAAGACAGTGGCTTCCTGGCTTGCCAGTACTGTAGTTGGAGAAACAACGCCATCTTTTACCCCTTTGCTACACCTAAGTGTTTAGGAGGCAATGGGATTTAGAGAAGCTTCAGCCCCTCTCATCAAACTTAGGACTGTCATAAGAAAGTGGTAAGAGATCTTAAAGTACCTTCAGTATTAGAAGTAACCCTTATTATAGTAAGGAAAACAGTTATCCATGAAAATCTTCTTCTATGGGCTTCTAAAACAAAGTTCTGGAGAGCTAAAACTTAAATTTTGGTGCATATCCAATTGCTAGCTTTTAACATAGTCTACCAAATTATTAATTGGCTGAACACTTAAAAAATACACTTGTAAAATTTTAGTTATAGAAACTCTTTTCAGTAACACAAATCTACTTTGAATGTTTTCAGTGTAACTGTCTAATCTTTAAGTGTCTAAATGGATTTTAGAACCTGCAAAAATATGCTACTTTGAATCCATACTGAATCCATGTTCACTCATATTTCTGCCACAGTTGAGATCGGAGTTGGGTAAGGTCCCAGTGCCCCTCTGAGTAAAAATCCAAAATGGTTGTCAGTTGAGGTTTCCTTTTCAATGTAATTTGTCAAGTAAACCGACAATGCTGTGTACTTGTGTAATTTGCAGGTATTGCTGTAGCTAGTAAAATGCTTTAGTGAGTGTGTCGGGGAACAGAGGAATGTTGTCAATCAAGGAAGCCTATTTAAGCTAAGTATGGTCAAACCCAGTAATTATACACAAAGCTGTCAAATGAATATATTTTAGCACTGGTAAGACAACCAGTATATTTTCCCCCACACAGTTTGTGGAACACAATTATGTAACATTGTAATGCAATGGTAATTTGAATATCTAAAGTCTTAGATTAAGTCCCCTGGGACACAGTTTTGCAGTGGGTCTCTTCCCCCCCCCCCCCCCATGTAAAATTGTGCTCAGATTCCTGGTACTTACGCTACTAATTTTTGTTGGGTTTAAAACAATCCTTTTAAGTCATGTGTTTACCTTTAAGGTAGTTAAATTGTACTGGTTAATATGAAGATACTCAAGGGCTCATCTACACATGAAGTATTTGGGAAAAGCTATACAGAAAAAATTAAAAATAACTCTGAAATAAAAGCATGTCTACACAATGGGGTGATGCACACTACGGGATGTGATTTCTAAAGTGCATCAATATGTCACACACTTAACTGGTCCACATAAACCCTGCTGGTATGTACTAACAGTTCCCCAGTGTGCTTTAACATAGTACTATTTGAAACAGTATTTATTCTGGAATAACTCCATGTGAAGACGGTCTAGAATAGCTATTCTGTTTTAAATTGGGATAGGTCAGTGGTTTGAGCATTGGCCTACTAAACCCAGGGCTGTCAGTTCAATCCTTGAGGGGGCCATTTAGGGATTTGGGGCAAAAATCTATCTGGGGATTGGTCCTGCTTTGAGCAGTGGGTTGGACTAGATGACCTCCTGAGGTCCCTTCCAACCCTGATATTCTATGAAAATTAACACTCTTATTCCTGCATCTATTTGTAGACAAGCCCTAAAGCGCTAGAACTGGAAAATGAAATGATTCCTTGTAGGAGTTTAATGTTTTCTAAGTGTCTTAAGTTACCATTCAAAATATCTAGCACAGGGTCAGCAACCTTTCAGAAGTGGTGTGCCGAGTCTTCATTTATTCACTCTCCAATTTAACGTTTCGTGTGCCGGTAATACATTTTAACGTTTTTAAAAGGTCTCTTTCTATAAGTCTGTAATATATAACTAAACTATTGTATGTAAAGTAAATAAGGTTTTTAAAATGTTTAAAAAGCTTCTTTTAAAATTAAATTAAAATGCAGAGCCGCCCCTCCCCCCCCCCCCCCCCCCCCGACCTGTGGCCAGGACCCGGGCAGTGTGAATGCCACTGAAAATCAGCTCGCGTGCTGCCTTCGGCACGGGTGCCATAGGTTCCCTATCCCTGATCTAGAACACTCTAGGGAGCCACTGATTCTGACAACAATTTTTGTGAAACTTTTATTGTGACAAATACAGTATAGTTTGCAGGATTTCCATGTAACTTCTTCCCTTGGTGGATGTAAAATGTTATCAAATCAGAATAAGTTTCAAGTCATGCATGCCAGGAAAAGCTTTAAAATATGAACTGAAGCCATGTCTACCCTATGGGTACTATAGCAGCATAGTTATGCCAGGATAATCCTGTAGTGTAGATACAGCCTATGGCAGTAGAAGAGCTTTTTCCATCCCTTTAGGAACACTATGGCTTCATCTACATTAGCACTTTTGTCCGTCAGGGGTGTGAAAGCCCCCATCCCTGACTGACAAAAGTTTAACAGACAAAAGCTTGGTTGTGGACAGCGTTATGTTGGCAGGAGACACACTTATGCGACATAGCTACCGCTGTTTGTTAGGGATGGCTTAATTATTCTGGCAGGAGAGCTCTCACCCGCTGGGATAGAGCAGCTACATGGGAGACCTTGCAGCTGTGCTGCTGTAAAGTCTGTAGTGTAGACAAAACGTACCTTCCCGAGTGACGGTAGCTAGCTCAATGGAAGCATTCTTCCATTGACCTAACTGCATCTATGCCAGGGGTTTTATCGGTATAGCTGCATTTCTTAGGGGTGCAGCTTTTTCATACCCCTGAATGCTGTAGCTATGTTGATGTAAATTTTAAGTGTAGACCAGGCCTGTGCCCAATGTCTGTCTGAAGCTGCAAAGGGCATGAAACAATAGCTAAGAGGTGTGAACTGCCCAGTCATCTGAATTCAGAAGCATGCGGCTACCTTAAGGAGGGTGGTATTATGGCAGGGTCATTGTTTGGGAGAGGGGTGATAGTGGGTCCTCTTGTGGATTAGTACCCTAGGCACAGATTGCCTTAATTTAACCCTGATGTGAGTGCAGGTGGTAGTACAGAATGAGGCCCCTCTGTCTTCCCCTTTCTCTGCACACCTAAGTAGCATGTTTGTGTCCTTGTTCCTTGCACATATTCCTGGCATAAAGAAACTGACAAAGCTCATGCCACTTTCATGCTGCTGCTTAGAAAGCACTACAAGGATACCATCCAGAATAGAGGTAGGAAGAGAAGAACTGAAAGAGAGAGCTGCAGCAGTGCAGTAGCAATGTAAATTACTTTGAGAGTTTCTCAACCCACTTCCTGGACCTGCAGGGAGTGGGATGGAACACTGATAGTACCTTTAGTCCCTTGGCTAGACTCTCTTCAGTCAAGTGTCTAGCCAACTGAAGTAGAAGTGTTGATGCTGTAGGTGTAATGCATGGCTCTGTGACACAGCAAAGTATAGAGAGAGGCTTTTTTTTTTTTTTTTTTTTTAAATAAACTTCCTATTTGCCTTCCTGCCAAAGGAAAGTGTGTGGGTAGATGGACTGAGGGAGGGGGAAGACCTCTAAGAAGTGGGGAAATGTTAAACCGGGGTAGATCTGGTGGAAAAATGTGAAAAGCCAAAAGGTAATTTAGCCAAGACCTAGCAGAGAAAAACAAATCACTTAATTTTGTTTGAGGGAGATTGTATGTATTAGTAGGTAACTAATGCTTTACACTTATTTGGCATCTTTTACCAAAGTATCACAAAATGAGTTATAAACAGTTGGTAGTGAAGTATTATACTTATTTTACGATAGGAAAGCCAAGGTAAAACATGATGCAGTTTACCTTATGGTCATATAGCAAGTTAATGGCAATTCTAAAATTAAAAGATAGGTCGCCTGGTTCCCAGGCCTGTGCTTTAAAAATCACTATATAAAGCATGTGCGCAATAAGTATTGATGACAAACTTAACATACCTATCTGTTGCATTCTATGCTAGGAAAAAAAAAGGGGGGAGGGGAAAATAACTTTTGTCTCATGTAGAACACTGAGAATGGAGTCTAAACCTTCAAGGATTCCTCGAAGGATATCAGTTCAACCCTCCAGTTCCTCCTCTTTAAGTGCTAGAACATTGTCTGGAAGCAGAGGAAGCAGTTTAACTGATGCATATCATACAAGAGAATCTTCACTGAGACTGGATTCTGGATGTCAGGTGAGGCATTTTATATTTGCTTTTAGAAGTAACACCTTCTATATCTGCCTCTTTTGAGCAGGATTCTTAACAAGATCAATTTCAAGGGCAATATAAGGAGGAATTTCAACATGTTTTCTCACACAAACAAGATAAATGCAAAGATTTGGCCTTGCTAGTGGTAGTGCTTTGCGCTGCCATGAAATGGCTTAGTCACTTCGTTTTACCATCTTTCCCCACTACTGTTGGTATGTAGCATTTTAAATCAGTGCCTGAATAAGGAACATCATTAAATGAGTCCTATGCATACCCTGTGTCTATCGGGATGGTGATTATAGTATAGGATCTTGGAGGGAAGTCTGTTTAAGTAAAATCGGGATCTTCTGGCCTGACAGGGAAGTGGAGACCATAAGTTTCAGTATTGCCAGAGCACAGCATTTTAGTTTTAGATAATGGTGTAAAAGGTCTCAACTCTAAAAATGACAGCACAATTAAGCTATACCTGATCTGTTGTATTTATTAACTGTTTGTTCTGTCTGAAGGTTGTATGGCATGAATAAGGATATAAAGGAGTGAGAAGGCTTTCAGGCTTCAAGTCATTCTGCCAGCATGCTAGCAGAACTAGAGATGAAAGCATAAGGGGTGCTAACTAGAACATTCTCTGTGAAGGCTGAGTTGTGTCTGGAATGGGGTGCTTCAACACAATATACACCACTACCTCCATATAACGTGACCCGATATAACACGAATTCGGATATAACGCGGTAAAGCAGTGCTCTGGCGGGGCAGGGCTGCACACTCCGGTGGATCAAAGCAAGTTCAATATAACGCGGTTTCACATATAACGCCGTAAGATTTTTTGGCTCCTGAGGACAGCATTATATCGAGGTAGAGGTGTACTAACAGCTGATTCACTAGCCTTGTCATGTTTACCTCATTTTAGTTTACACAAGTGTGTAAACAGACAATACTGTACATAAGTTATTTCTATCTAAATACATATGAAACAAGCTGAACTTAAAATATAAATCAATACAGGTGACAGTCGTATTAAAATATGTAGAATCTGTTTGGCCCACACAATTGTGCTTAGGTTTGTGTCCCTCCTGTGTAATAAGGTAGAGCACCACTGTCTTGAATAAGACTGTTTAGTAAACTAGAAAACACTTTAAGGATTAACCTGTATATAAGTAGATTTGGGGGAAGTCTTAGATGCAAGATATTGGCCAGTGAGTTCTTTCATGTTACACTTCAGTTAATGATTTGACACTTTGGTTTTAATAAAACTCCTCCTATGCTATTCAGAAAAGAGATTCTCTAAATTCCTTTTAGAAAAGAAGTCTTGCAAGTGTAAATATGTACAGTAACTCCTCACTTAACATAGTTATGTTCCTGAAAAATGCAACTGTAAGTGAAACAGTGTTAAACGAATCCAATTGTCCCATAAGATTTAATGTAAATGCAGGGGGTTAGATTCCAAGGAAATGTTTTTGGGGCAGACAAAAGGCACTATACTGTATACAGTACTGTATTGTGGTTGGGAAGTGCCCCTGGCTTACCCCACACAGGCACAGCCCGCTGCAGGCAAGGACCTTTGCAGCGGCAGCTTCCCCAGAGAACAGGCTCGGATTTTGCCGGAAATGCTCCAGGCCCGCCTCTTCCTGTCCCCGCTCCGCTCCAGGCCCGCCTCTTCCCGTCCCTGCTCCACTTCCTCTCCAGAGCACGCCACATCCCTCTCCCCCCCCCCCCATGCCCTAAGAACCGCCAAACAGCTGTTCAGCGGTGCTTAGGATTTTCTGGGAAGGGGGGGGGAGGAGTGGAGATGTGGGGCTTCCTCACTCCTGCCCCTCCCTCCCAGCACTTCGTGCTTAGGACTTTCTGGGAGGGAGGGGCAGGAGCAGGGAAGCCCCGCATCTTCTCTCCTTCCCCTCCCTCCCTCCCTCTCTCCCAGAAAGTCCTAAGCGCTGCCAAACAGCTGTTTAGCAGTGCTTAGGATTTTCTGGGAGGGAGGGAGAGGAGTGGAGACACGGTGCTTCCCTGCTCCTGCCCCTCCCTCCCAGAAAGTCCTAAGCGCCGCCAAATTGGCGGTGGGGGAAGCTCTGGGACGGAGGGAGAGGAGGCAGCGAAGTGGAACTTGTGCAATGCTCCCTTGTAAAATCGCTGCTCTTCCACAGAATCTTACAGGCAGGCAGCCAAACGACGTTATAAGGGAGCATTGCGCGACTTTAAACAAGCAAGTGTGTTCCCTAATTGAGCAGGGACGTAACATTGAAACAACGTTAAGTGGGACAATGTTAAATGAGGAGTTACTGTACCAAGATGTGTGTGAATACTTAGTACTCATAACTCATTCACACAAAGTACTTTACAGAGGTGGGGAAACACTTTTTTTAGATGTGGAAACTGACTTGCTTGGTGTGTAATATCAGGTATGGCAGAACAGGGAATAAATCCCAAGTCTACCTCCCAACCTGATGGCCTGTATATTGGACCACACTGCCTTGGCTTGTCTGGTAATCATGGACCAGCTTTCTGTGGAAGTGCACTTTTGGGAATATGACCTGGCTTGCATAGGAGTAGTCTTTTCCCTATTATCAGCAAATTTTTTTACGACACTTGCTTGGCTTTACTTCTGTTTAATCCTCACTGTCTTGTTTAATAGTTGTTTCAGTGATTAACTCAAATGGGGAACACATCAGCGCTATCCTTTTCTAGAAAAGGAAATGTGGAGGTATACAGCTGATGTAACCTTCCTTCAGTTGGTAAAGAGAATGGTAGCTGTGACTGACTGTGAAAGTGTACGTCTATTATTTATCCAAATGAGGCATACATCCCTGTTTTCTAAAACCAGATGGCTGAATGGTGTGAAATTTTACACGGGATTGCTTTTGATGCCCTCTTAATTTTTTGTGTAGTTCCTCTTCATACATTTTGAAATAGGTTATTTCTGAATTGGGGCTCTGAATGCTTTTCCTTAAAGTCCCACTTTTCATTAACTCCAACATTACCAAACTTTATGTAGAGAGACAGGTGGATCTGATGCACAGGATAAGTTTATATTATTAAAAAAAACCACACTGATTTAGGGTCATTTGATTTAGCCATTCATGTTGTAACAGAACTTGTGCTGTACACACAGTGTTGATTGATGGGGTTGCTGAAAGAGCCTGATGCACATAAAACCTTCTCAACTAGCAGCTACACTTCGATTTCCCCCCCCCCCCCTGCAAGTACAGAAGGGAAAAAAGTTGCTGTGCTGATAAAGTGTGCAGCGATGAACACTTACCACTCCCACTGCTTCCAGAGAAGCAGGTCCATTTCCCCTCCTAAATTAAGCACTAAAAACCTGGGAAATTAATATACAAAATTTGTGAAATAGATAGGGTTACTGCACATACAGAATATTTGACACAAACCCACAAAAGCAAGGAAGTTAAAAGTTAAGCCACCTAACAGTACATACCCTCTATTCCACTCACAAGCACACACCTAACCATTACCAAAACTACCATATACGACACACTAGCTCTGCTTCCCTGCCTAGGGATGCCAGCCTATCATCCCCTCCTTCTACACACAACCCTTTACCAAACTCCTCTCTCCAAACACCGCCAACTACACCATCAAACATCCACAACTGCTGTTGATGGGGAGGAATAATTGGGTAAAAGGGCTTGTGCAGAAAGTTTAAAGGTAAGCAGAATTAGGATTTTGGTAGGTGGTCAGTGGCATATTAGTTGTGGTAATGGTAAGATGTGCGCCTCTGGGTGAAACAGTAGTTCTGTAGGTATTTTTATATTTATACTGTAGCATTTGGAATCCCTAAGGCTTGGGTCTTTGTTGTGCTAGGCCATGTACACGTGATTAAGAAATAGACCTCCTTTACCACAGGAGCAGTCCATAAAAAGAACATGTAGACTTTTTTTTTATTTAGTTTTCTACCTTCCTCTCCTCATCCACCTCACCCTCACCCTGTAGTCTTCAAAGTACTCATTTCAGACAATTCTGACCTTTCCTTTAAGTGTCCACAGAAGTTACAGCCCTCCTCTACACATCTCTATTAAACTGTCCCCAAAGCTTAGAGTTTGTAGTGCAATATATCTGTCCTAGCACTGCTCTTAAGAAGTTTTGGTTTAAATTGAAATGGAGGCATTGTCTTACACAGTGGAAACTATAGAAGGAGACAAAAGTGTGGTTTGTTATGCTTCATCTTACCTTTTTGGTAATTTAGCAGCATTAAGACTCTATAAATAGAAGCTCTCTGAAGCTACTTTTAGTTAGTCTCTTTTGCTCTGAAAGACGACATATACAAGAAGGAGCTGGAAGGATTCATGGCTTTACATTCTTTCCTAATTTGCAGTAGCTTATTTGTGACTGACTCATTTTGCAGAAACTATATAGGAACACATCTAATTAGTATTAAATATCACAGGTAGAGGGTTAGCATTGGAATTTTTTTTTTTTTTTTTTTAAACACAACTTTCTTAAGCAAATTGCTTGGGGGAGGAAGCAATGCTTAATTTATTAAACAGAAATTAAATCCTGCAGGCCATGATTTATGGTGTTAAAAGTAGCACAGTTGGTGGAGATTAAATTCCTTAACATGTAAAACTTTCTTAGGTGTAAACAAGAGAACAGATGCTTATTCAAGGCTAGCTGGCTCAGTTTGCCCTGGTCACTTGGGATCTGAACCCCTAAACAACAACACTTGGCTCTTTGCTCCTTGAGTAACTGGGTCACATAAGTCTGAGTCTGCTCCAACATTGAAACTAAGAAAGCAGGCCTTTTAGCATAGGCTCAGGCTCCAGAATCCAAATGTTCAGTCCCTGCTGACTGTCCATCCAGGAGCATTGTGTTACATAAGCCATTTCTTGGATTTAGTTTTCTGAGTACTAGATCATTCAAGTTATCATGTATAGCTCAGGTATATAGCCATGTATCTTGCCTACATTCCTGTGTCTTGTATACATAACTTTCCAGGCATATTGGATGCAGAGGATGGCTTAGGCATAGGTTAGAACATTTTCAACATGTTCACTCATAGTAAGGCTAGAACTCCTGAACTCTGCTGCTAGCTGTACACCACTGATTCATTCCATAGCCGTGGATCAATCACTTGTCTCACTTCCCCTTAAAATAGGGATGATGCATAAGTCTCTACATGTAGAATAATTTTATCAGTATTCATATGGTGCTGTAAAAATGTTCAGTTTAATATGTTTTGACAGGTTATTTCTAAACAAATTAAACAATTTTAGCGATGACCTATTCAATTTTTGCCCTTTCCCTGGTTAAATACCATTCTTGAGCTCATCGTAACACTCTAAGGTCTGGAATCCAGGGGCAAAGTCTACATTGTATGAATTTCGCACTGTCAATGAAACTTACTGCAGACTTAATGTGTTGGTACTTAGATATAGAGCCAAACTATCTCTGAGAACAATTTGTCTCTTCTCTTGTGACCTCAGCTGTCCAAGGAATTTTAGGAGCAGTTTCCAGTGTTGCTACAGGTACAGATTTCATGTGACCAGGTAAACTGAGTAAGATCATCCTGAATAAGTAGTAATAAATATGGCCAAATAGGAACAGAACAGACAGGTTTTTGTCACTTCAAGATTGAATCTGAAACTTGACTCAAACAAAATATCACTAAGAGCTGCTGCAGCTGCATAATATTTACCTTCAAAATGGGGTGCAGTGTGTTTTTTTCTTTAACAATTGGATACCAGGTAATGATCTTGGAATAGAATGTAAGAAAATTACACCCACATACAAAATCTTCTCAAAACCAAAGAGCATTCATAATTGAAAAGCTAACCTCATAATAGGAAAACTAACTTTCCGAGGCAGAACAAATCAGAAATGAAAAAGTTGGTACAGTGTAAATTTTAATGGGAGAAGCCAATAACTTAAGACCATCCATCTAGGTACCGTAGTTTCCCCAAGATTTCAAATGGATTTTACACTTGGAAGTAAATTGGATGTTAACGGCCTATAGGCATGACATGGTTAACAGGCTAAAAGTCAAGCCAAACAAAGATGCACTTGTATCCTCCAACTGTCTGAGGAAGAGTAGAAATAATTTGACAGTAGTAAATGCTCTCTGTGTAGTGTAAGTGTCACGGAGTCACCAGGCCAGTGCTCTGGAACTACTCCATACAAAGCCAGTCAGGAGTCTGGTGTAGCATGCCTCCTCTCTGAGCATATTGTCACCGGGGAAAAAAAGCTTCCTGGGTCTGACCTTGGAGCATTCAGCATCCCCTTCCTCCCTGTGTGCTTCCTGCAGCAAGTCCGCCCAGGCAGGGCTCCTGGGGAAGCCAGAGGGCCCTGCACCCCAACTCCTGCAGTCAGCCAGCATGTAGAACAGAAGGGTTTATTAGTTGACAGGAACACAGCGTAGAACAGAGCTTGCTATCAAGATACCATGGACTTGGCTGAAAGTCACTGATGAGTCCTGGGCCAGACGGCCTAGACTCCCCCCTCCCCCCCCCCACGCAGACTACCAAGCTACCAGTGATCCGACCTCCAACACCCCCATTGCTCCTCCTCCTCTTTGTCCTGCGTCCAGGGAAAAAGGTATCACCCGGTCACACACCCCTCCTGGGTCTCAGCTTACAAAGGGCACTGGCCATAGCATACACAGCTGGGCAGCCTCACCTGCCCTGAAGGCCTCATTTCCCCCCACCGAAATATTGGCGCAGTACACAGGGAAACAGAGGTACACACAGTATTAGTATAGGACAGTGAGACACTCATGCAACATAAGATGAATAAAACTCCACTTCGTCACAGTAAGTGTCAGTTTTATATGATTTAGAGTTCTAAAAGTAAGAGCATTATAAACGCAAGTTCGTTTGGTTTCCATTATACAAACCTTTCATAAGTTTTGCGAAACTTGCTCGCAGAAATCTTAAATTAACATCACTTTCCTTTCCTACAAATAAGATTTTTTTTAAAATTAAAATGGGAGTTTCTGGGAGCTGCTTTTTTTGACAAAGACACTGATTTTTGTGCTGCTTTTTAGGGCCTATTAAAACCTCACTTCCTTTGTTTAAAAATGTTGTTCTAAAACCCCCCACCTTTTTATGTAGTGTTCCTGCTTTAATTACTCACCATTCAGTTTGTTTTGGACTGCATAGTATTTGTGTGAAACTCTAGGGTAGGACTGTTTGTTCAGCACCATAAAATAAGTGGTGTGTGTCATTTACACCAGCATTACATAAACTTAAGTGGGAACATAAGAGAAACTGCAACTTCTGGTTTCGGTAATGCAACAATTTGATTTTTAAAAAACACTAAAATTCCAGTCTCTCTCCTACTATACTGAGAAAAAAACCTTTAACGGGATTTCTTAAAATTAGGAAAAAGTAAACTAAGGCCTGGTCTACACTAACCCCCAAATTCGAACTAAGGTACGCAACTTCAGCTACGTGAATAACGTAGCTGAAGTCGACATACCTTAGTTCGAACTTACCGCGGTTCAGACGCGGTCCACACGCGGCAGGCAGGCTCCCCGTCGACTCCGCGGTACTCCTCTCGCCGAGCTGGAGTACCGCAGTCGACGGCGAGCGCTTCCGGGATCGATTTATCGCGTCCAGACCAGACGCGATAAATCGAACCCGGAAGTTCGATTGCCAGCTGTCGAACTACCGCGGTAGTGTAGACCTGGCCTAAGACTTAAAGAACCCTTAAACACACACTCCAATCTTGGAGAACATTTCCTAAGACTTAGCCTTGAGATTGTGGTTAAACAGTTGCAAAAAAGAAAGCAGAATACCCCTTTACAAAACTGTAAACACTAAAAAAAGTGTCTACCTTTGGACAGAGACCAAGCATGGACAATTTCAGTCCCAAATGTAGTATTGCCACCCACCAGTGCTGAAAATGTCATGAGCTGTATCTCAAAGTGGCTTTAAAATTATGAGATATTTAAAAACCAGAACTTTCCCATTAGATTCTGGTTTCTGAGCCATTCTGGTGCACTGGGGTCATATTTTCAAGATTTTGTGTGAAGCACGGGGACTAGAAATCTTTTAAAATGAAAGCTGAAATTCTCAGGTTTTCATTAGCTGGAGAATAAAGAAAAATATTGCAAGACTTGGCAAGCGGCAAGTGACATGCCTCAGTAGAAGTTATGAACACATGTAACTGACTTGTTTTACAAAACAAAAGCACAGCTGTTTCTTAAAGTTGGATACTTTCTGAATTTCCTAGTTATGAATAGTTTAAGATTTTAAAAACTTAATTTTGAAATTAAAGTGTTTTAGAAACAGTGATTCCAGAAGCTTATCACAAAAGGAGTATTTAAAAGATTTTAAGCTTCCCATAGCCCTTTGAAATTATTCAAAGTGGATCTTAAAGAAAAGCTAATGAACCTTGTTTATTCCCATATTTAAGACATTATATTATGGATATCTTTTAGAAGGAGTAACTTAAAAAATGACATTTACTCCAGGTATAGGCATGGAATTTAACTCGTAGCATGAAGTTAACTTTCATACTGTGTCTCCCTTGAGGAAAAAAGGCTGTCTTTCTATTTAAATAGAAAGTCAGGGGTCATTAAAAATGGCATTTGATTTTACTCCTACTGAATTTGTTGGAAGTTGCCACTTAAGTGGTGCTGATATGGAACCTCAAGAATGTCAACATTGTTAAAACCTTCTCTGTACTAGTTGATCAGAGCGACTAGAAATATAAAGATTTTGTAATTTTTGTATAAAGCTTTTCTCCAGAAGTGTGATGTTCCAATCCTATTACTGTTAACTTCCCTATTTGTCCAGAATATGGACTGCAGCCTTTGGATGTGTTGGGAGGATGGAAATACAAAAGTCAAATTAGTTGCAGCTACTGCCATACACTAAACTTTTCCAGCAATTTGAAGAACATTTTGTACAGAATGTGTACAAAAGCCAGCAGTGTTTTGCAAAGCTCCCATACAGAACTGTCTTCAATATGCATGCCAAAATAGCTATTTATAATTTCAGTGCTGTTGCACAATGTCTGGGGAGTCAGCTACATGGATGCCCAACTACTTAAAAAAAAAAAAATCTCTCTTAAAGTAACTCCCTCCTCCCAATGGTGATTGCTATGTTTTGCTTCCAAATGGCCCTGTAGGCCTTCTTTGGTAGGGCTCCATATAATTGCACTAGAGTTGGGCAGCAGACCTACAAAGTGAAACTTCTCTAATGTACTCCCTGAGCAAGGGGATGGAGAGTCAGGATACTATCCTTTACTCCTCTGTATAATATATTTTTGGGGACATATCAGAGAGAAGTAAGGAGAAGAGAGGCAGCAGAATAGGAGGAAAATGGTTGTGGCCCGTAAAGAAACAAGAACACTTAAGAATAAAGTGAATTTTACGAAGATGTTACGTGAAATGTTCTTAGAGTAACAGCATTGGTTTACTTTGCTAATAAGCCACATTACCAATTTAGTTGACAAACTGCCCTCCCTCGTTTCATCTGTTTTGTTAGGACAGGATTTCTTTTGATCAGTGTGCTATTCTGTTGTTAGCTCTTGAGGACGGCAAAAATGTAATTCATCATCCTGTTTGGTGTTAAGGTGAACCAAACAAATGTAGTTTTGTCCTCTACTACTGCTTTGGTGTAGAAAGATGGCCTGTTTTTTTTTTTTAAACAACTTATTTCTGCAGAATTGGAATAGTGGTATCATACCACAGGAAACCTGAACTTAAAAGTTCCTCTTTCCTACCCTCAAATGATAGGAGAGGGGGTGTAGAGACTTCAGCTTCCTTAAACTGACAGAGTTCTGCAGTTTGGGTTACAGCTGCATGTGTGACAACTATTCAGGTCTTCCAGCAGGAGGATTGGGTCATTGCTTCTCTCCTCTCAGTACAAAAATCCATTAACAACTTAATGTCAGGGCGGAATCTGAGGCAGCAGAAAAGAGAGAAACTAATTCTCTACCTCCTTCCCCCCACCCCTCCAAAAAATACTAACAAAACAAAGCCCACAAACCTTTGCTTAGCAATTCTTCTTAGATTTATCACCTATATCTTAAGTCCAAAACACTTAAAGATGGAGTGCCTGCTTTAATTTTGAAGTTTCCTGACTCTTGGTGCCACCATCTTAATATGTACTCAGTCTTCAGAGCATGACTAAAAAGGCCATCTTGATTTAAAGTTACATGTAATATGCATGTTGTTCTTTAGGAATCCAGTCTGTTGCATAGTTCCAGTAGAGACTGGGGAATTGGAGAAAGAGGAGAAGCTCATGAAACTCCTTGGAAGCTTACTAGTTCCTCTCCAACTCACTACTCGGGGACACTTGATCGTCCATGGTCTGGAAGATTTTTGGGAAGCAGAAGCAGATTGGTGAGATTTGATAATATATAAAATATATGGGGAACAGAGGTTTTAACTTGCATACAAATCTTCCAGGTCAAAAAAACCTGCTAGTAGGAATCCCCTGCTATGATGCTTAAAATAAGTTTGGTAGACTCAATCAAGTTAAGAGTTTGGGGGGGGGGGGGGGGGAGGAGGAGGAAGGGAAAGAAGAGGACTGGAGTTGTTAACAGACAATTATAAAGAATGACTTGAATTAGATTTGTTTTAGATTAGTTTACAAATAGTTAAGGCTAAGATTTTGTCATGGTTATTTTTAGTAAAAGTCACAGACCGGTCATGGGCAATAAACAAAAATTCACAGAAGCTGTGACCTGTCTGTGACTTGCTGCTGCAGCTCCATGGTTTCTCCTGCCACCATGGTGGCTGGGAGCTGCAGGGTCCCCCATCCCCGCATGTGAGGCTGTCATCTGTTGCAGGAACCCACAGGGGGACCCTGAGGAGGCTGTTGCCTTGTTGCTGGAACCCTGCTGGCTGCCAGTTCCAGTCCCACAGCCCCAGAGGCTGAAGCAAAAATGTCACAGAGGTCTCTGGAAGTCATGGATTCTGTGACCTCTGATATAAATATAGCCTTACAACTAGTTAAATATAAATTTGAAGGGGACATGCTCTGCAAATCCTCCATTTTAAAATTATAGGAGTTGTATGCATAATGGGGGAAAGATGGGGGTTATGACTAGACTCTTAAATGCATATTGTGGCCCCACACATGGCCAAACTAACACTATGGCACTCCCATGGCTCCATTTCTCCTTGGAGTGAGGCAATAGTTTTCAGAGTTAAGATGAATAAGGGGAACTCTTGTTTTAGGCTGCTTGCTGATTCAGACAGGCATCTATTACACCCTGATCATGTTTTCCAGTTACTAGGACCCTCATGGTTGCATACTTTTAAAATGGAAGCTGAAATATTAATATGTGACTCCAGGAACTGAGGCCTAAAGTGTCTGCCTTCATCTGGGCCTGGTCCCCATACAGAATTGAAGCTTGCTATTTATGACATTTTATGCACAATACTGAAGTCAACAAACGTTTAAAAAAGTTAGTAGTAAGACAGGACACTAGGCAAACCATGGAAAGGTCTGTGGCCTCTTAAAATAGGGAGATATTTGGAAACTTTGCCAAGAGAGAACTTACAGTTTAAACAGGTTTCTTACACCAATTTAAAAGGTGAAGGTAGTCAGAGTGTGGGTGAGAAAACAAATGTGGGGCTGCCAACCTTCAATGGAAATCATGGTGAAAGACTGTGCATGTAGTTGAAGTGCAAACTGTGCCTCTGCTTATAAAAGGTCTGTCCCTGTAGTTAGTAGGCACTGCAGGCTTTTCAAACTTTTGTTGTTTTTTTTTCCTTAAAATTTAATTTTTTCCCCCTAAAGTGACTTTTGAGCTGCAATGAAAAGGAATGTTGCACCACACAGTACTTTCTGAAATTGTTGCTTTTAGATTAGCTTCATTGAGCAATATGTGAGATTCAGTCTGATTGCTTAACAGGGTTATGAGTCCTGTTTTGTACTTGGTTTGGGAAGCTAGTTTTTTTTTTTTTTTTAAATGACGGAGGAGAAATGTCTAGTACAGCTCGCAGTCATAAAAAGTAACAGCAGGTGCTTTGCATAAACCCTATATATAAAAATTAAGCTTTTCCTTAACTCTCTTCAAATACATTGGATTGTGATTTATAGGGAGGATCTCCAGTAACAGGACAGGAAGGTGAAGTATCAAGGCAAGTTGTAACTGGCTGACATATGAAGTTATTTTGTTGGTCTGGTTACACAAATCTTAGTAAAACTATACATGTATGCCTCATTTCCTCTGTGCTAATAATTTTATAATTCTGCCTCTTAACTTGTATTAGTGACTAGCAGTCAATTGTGGTCTACTGCTGATCATATAACTTGCAGTTCAGTGTTATGACTATAAGAAGTTATAATAAACATTTTATCCATGCTCTCAGTCTTCAGAAGCAAGAGATTTAACTGCTAGCCCAAACCTATAACTTTAGGTTGCTAAAACAGAGGATATTTTTCCCAAATTAAAAACATTAATAAAATGAGTATTAAAAGATGGAATCGAGCAGTTAAAGCTATTAACTGTGAAGGCTATTATGCTCTTTACTGTCTTCAAAAATGTAGACAATATTAAAAAAAAAAAATCACATTGCTGTGACATTTTCATGTATTCAAACATGGCTTAGTGATAGTGTTTCTGCATATCAGAGGGAAATGCTTTTCAGTGTTACAAAACAGATAGTGTAATGGGGAAGAGAGTTCCTTAAGAAAAACTGATTAAACCCTGGGGTTGGAAGGAGAGGTTGGGGGGAAAAGAAGGAGCTAATCAAGGCTACTGGCATAAGTCCTAAAATACAGCTAAAGGACTATTTTTACTAAATCCTTTTAACTGTTTAACCAAGTCATATGCTTACTCTGAGGTAAATTAGCAGCTTTTCTATAGCACTCATAGTATCTGTGCACCTTTTCCACATTGTTTTTATAAGCAAATCAGTCAATGTAAATTGTCTTGCTGACTTTATCAAGCTGGTTCTAGCCATATACAGGTAGGTATTTTAAAGCTTGCTTTTACAGGTAAAAAGCTTAAGTGAAACTACTTTCATAATTATTATTATTTTTTTTTTTTTAAACAATACTTAGTCTACATCCTCCTCCTCTCCTCTTTCATCTACTTGGTATGGTGAATCTGAGAGAACTCAGGGAGCGTACTCAAGACTACATAACCAGCAGCGGGATAGTGATTCAAAGAGACCTAAGCTTTCCTATACATCTACCTCTTCTGTGAGAAGTAATGGCTTAAATGCAGTTTCAGGTAAGAGATGCATTACTAGTGCTAAATAATACATATAAAATGTAGTTCTGAACAGCAAGCTTTTACCAAGTTGTAAATATCCGCTCATAAATAGAGGCTTTAAATACTTAGATATTCAAAATAAACTTTAAACAGTAGAAACAAAGTGTTTTCACAATTTTGGTATCTTTATCAGTCTCTAGGAAAATATTAACTTTAGTGTTTTGAAGAGACCACTGTATTAAAAATCACTTATTTTAGTAGAAAACATTCCTATTTAAAGGTGAATGGAATGACTAAGATAACCAAATGTCAGAGTCCTAAGGAAGAAAGTCTGCAGCTGTTTACTGATGCAGTTTGGCACTAAAATTTAACAGGTACACAAGAGCAGTAGGGCATGTGGGAGCAAATTCTTCCCTGTATCCTAGCTCTGCCTTTCACACAACCCTGAATACCCCAGCTGGCCAAAGTACTATGGGCAGAGGTGGAGCTAGAAGCAGAATCATCTTTTTTTAGCGTGGGCTAAAGGTGGCCATCTTTACAACAGAGCTTTCAAGCCAATATTAGACAACATTGAACAGATATGATTTTAGATTCTTAAGAGAATGCTTTAACTACCGCTGGAGTTAAGGTTGTAAATATGTATCTAGAATGTGTCCATGGGGTGGGCATAGAATTTAACTCAGTTTAAGTGTAGCAGCTAAAACTAAAGTTGAAGGTAAATTTTAAAAAAATTAGAAAGTTATGAAAATACCACAAACAACCTTAAGTATGGTCTTGTTACCCTATCCTCTCTACTCAAAATATTTGCATATCTTCAGAACCGATTATGAATTGCATGCTACACAGCATCCTATCAGACAATAATAAGCTTACCCTCAAATCATAATACATATATGCCAATGACTATTCTATTCACTCTACTTTGAGAAGACTGCAGTACCAAGACTTCTCCTCTTACTCTTCATATAAACTAGATTTCACTTTAGCCTTTATCTCATCTTCCCAAAATGACTCCATATCTGACTTGACGGAAGTATTTTAAAACCATGTATATTCCCTGTTGCTGTCTTCAGTGCTTTGGTTCCCAGCAGCTATAGAAACAGTAGCTTGTGCCTACATCCAAGGTTATTCAACTTAATCAAAGATGGATGTGATTTGAGGTGGCTTCAGCCACAAGTGAGAAGCGATAGTATGGATTTTAAGAAGGCCACAGAAACCAGGGATCCTGGCCAAACCACCAAGGTATCAGAGGTTTGATGTATCACACTTACCTTACATAGGATAGAATAATGGGGCAGAGTTAAATTGGCTTGGGGTACTTGGGTTGTTTTGCTATACTTCGCAGTATTTTAGAATTGTAGGTCTGGGTAGGGTTGTTATAAGCTTATAACGTTAAGAAAAATCCAGTGTTAAACACAATGAAAGTGTTCTGTCAAGACTTTCTTCTTGTATACAGACCTGTATATACCACCTTATATCCAGCTAAACACTCTTCAAAAATCTGAGAACACTGGCAATTTAACAAATGATTGGATTCTACTACCTTCCTCCCCACCTCCACTTTGATAATACATTGTATATTCAGTACAACCCATGGCATCATTGACCATCTCTGCTTTTTGCGGCCAGGAACCATAAGTGATTACAGCTTCTGATCTTACAAACCCCTTTGCACATAGAAATGTCCATTGTCATCTGGAGTTTTGTCCACAGGATTGAGACTATTACTATACTGACTTGCTTTCAGATGAATGGGCTGGTACCCTCATTTGAAAACTCCTGACTGGCCACATAAAACAAAATGGAGAAGGCGAAGGCTCCCTTTGTATAGTATTGATGCTTTGCAGCATGTATGTTTGTAATGCAGCTTCAGAACAATATTCGGTGTAAATACTGAAATAGCAACTCATAATAAAGCAACATTAAATGTCTAAGGAATATTTGATCCTTGCTTTTTTGGATTTGGCTGGTCCTCAGATTGAAGTTGTGTTGTTAAATTGTATTTCATTCAAAAATCGTATAACCAATGTTTAACAGAGCCACTGAAGAGCACATTTGTTCTTGCCAAATCTGAAATACCTATCTCCTGCTTAGATGCTGAAGCTGTTACAAAAAAAATAATTGAAAAACACTTGCCATTTAAAAACAAAAACAACTTTTTTTGTACTGTGAGCAAGAGCAGTTTAATTACTCATGGGCTGAGACTGTGTTCTGGGAAAACAAGTTTTAAGAAGCCCCTTTAGCATCAATGCAATTATATTGTAATACACCAAAGCAAATCAGCTGTTTGAGTAAAACTGGTATTGATATTTTTGTGATACTGACATTTTTAAACTATCAGTAGAATTTATACAGAGTTCTCTTGTTTTTAGATTCCTCATGGAGGTATAATCAAGTTCCTAGATCTTCGTCAGTGGTACTCAGTTCTCTGGGAACTGAGCTAGTGAGAGAGAGGAGAGAGCTAGAAAGGAGAACAGATCCATCTGTTAGTAGTCTTGTGGATTATAGTCACAGGAGTGGTGACTTTACATCTTCAGCATGTATGTATTAGGCAGCTGAAAGCTTGCAAATGCATAGGTTGTGGGTTTAACTTTGTTATTCCTTTAATGTTTCATGTCACGTAAAATCTAACAAATCTATTTTAATTCTTTATAGCCTGTTGGTCCTCTTAACTCAACTGGTCAAACATATGGATAAGAGTTGAACTCACTGTCTAATTGCTGACCAGTTCTCTGTCTAGATCCTGGTTTGAAAATGCCTTGTATGCATTTAAGTGTAGATAGTGGCGAACTATTTACACCAAGGTGCAGGGATCTGTTGAACTGAGCTCTATGTTGAGTGAAACATTATATTTGATGTGAATTTTCAGCAAACCTCTCTGCTCCCTCAACTTCTCAGCCTCTTTTCCAATGAGAGAGTTGTTTAACCTCATAAGTGTTCCCCAGTGGATGGAGAAGAAGTATAAACTAGGTTATTTGATTAATAGATATCTATACACAGTGTCCCTCTTTCCTAACTGGTCTCTTGCCTGAGAGTGGATCAGCTCAGATCTCTCACATCTAGCCCATTTACCTGCCAAGAGATTTCTATCATGCATCTTTGCAAGAGTAGAATGTGTTGAGAAAACAAGTGCAGAACTAAAATTACAAGTGAGTAGCTGTTGGCGACTGGAGCGTACACACAACCAGCTTGAGAGACTTACCTATAAACACGGACGGTTTTATAAAAAACTTAACACAGACTAATATGACTTTCAAGTTCAAAGCAGTCTTTGGACTTGAATATTAAGTAGTGAGTATTTTAACAGAACCACATAATCCTTATGCCAGGCTTTCTGGTTTGCCTTTCACACTTTCTTCCTATTTAAGCTGTTTTGGCCTTGTAGAGCTACCCTACCTATCTAAGGAAAGACTCCTCACATATCCTTATCTTACCCAGTTCACCAGTGCTTTAATGGTGTCTTCATGCAAAACTGTGCAGAATCCCCATTCTCATGGGTATGGGAAAATAAAGGGAAAGGGAAAATATAGGCCTCAATTCTGCATTGTGATCTGGGTAGTCAATCTGCTGCGCTTGCATGGAGACTCTTTCAAGTCAGTGGGGCTTCCTGCACGTACAGATCACAATGCAAGATCGGGGTGCCTTAGTGCCCAAGGAAAGGATCTCTGTTTCTCTGCCAGTGTTAGCCTAGCATTAAATAGCATGGAAAGCTTGCTATGGCCACAGTTGTGCAAGAAGAGCTATTCAGAAGGATTCCTGCACCTGTGCAGAGCTATTTACTTCAAAGGGGTTCTGCCTGTGCAGTTCTCTTTCCAGTTTCAGGGCCTATGTATCATGAGTTCAGAAATGTCATGTGATGCAGTGGATTATAATGCTATACTACACAGGGAAACATTTGACTCCAGTTAATGAATTCCATTTTTAAAAAACAAGGAAGTAAAACAGTTTATTTCCTTACCTGGTTGCTTCTCTGTTCCTCCTTTTAAAAAAAAAAAAAATCACTTTCTCCCAACCTTTTTTTCCCTAAGGAAGGAGGCTATCTATTTTCAGCTGTGGCTCCTGGTCTTTTGGGTCTCAGACATAAAACAGGAACCCTGGTTCAGCTGCTGTAATGTCAAAGGAGTTGCCCTGGGAGTTAAATCCTTGTTGTGGCTGCACTCTGAAGACAAGCTGCAGGAGCCAAAGAAATCATGCATCCAAAGAAGCAGCAGATGGATAATTTAAAAAAAAAAAAGGGGGGGGGGGAGGGGGACAAGCAAATTAGAGGACTCAAGAATAACATTTTAATTGGCTGGCTGGATCATATGGCTGTGTTAAGCCAATTGACATCTGGATAGCAAACTGAGCAACTGAGAGCAATAATACTAAATGATTAGTCATATGACCCTGTCTGAGCCAATTGGATGGTTGAGCCATTGAACAGTGTAATAGATTCTGAAGAGTCAGAGTTGTTAATGAAAGTCAATGTTGGTAATATACTTGCTAGTTAACAGTTACTCTTAATATAACTAATTTTTTTTACGGAGGGATTATTGAAATTGTGGTTTGTTGTATTTTTTTTAACTGTATTGGAGACATTTGAGCATTTAGTTAAACAAGATGCTCTCTCTTTTCACTGAATCTGATTATCATTCATATTGAAGTTGTAGTACATTTTAAGATCTCTAACTGAAGCTACTACTACTAAACTTAGTCAGTAGCGGCCACATAACCTTTAAGTAGTTTTTGAAACTACAGTTTCTGTTGTGTCTCGTTTTCAGGTGTAGTTGGGATTAAGTATTCTACAGAGCTGTTAAACTCCTTTTTTTAATACTGTAACTATATCAGAATGCCTTTATTTTGAGAGAGGAGGAAATATGCTTTATCTATAAATTTTGCATTCTAGACATATTTTAATGACTGTTATATTTGTCACAAATTATTAGACTGATCTGAATATTTACTTAAAAAGGCCCAAACTGGTTAGAGATTGAAGAACAGGTATTGAATAGAATACTGTTTATATATGCAGTTTTCTATTAAATATAAGTATTGTGCTTATATAATGTCAGTTGACAGATATTATTTTAATGTTCATTAACTTGATCCCTCCATACAAGGAATGCTGAATCATAAGGTGGTAGTTTGAATAAAATACAGATGAGAATTGTGGGGTATGTGCATCTGCTATTGACTTAATAAACTGGTTTCAGTTTATCTGGAATCTACTTAATAATGTAATCCTGTTCACTAAGAGAACAATACTCAATTTAGACTGTCTACAACCTATCTTGCCAACTTTTAAAGTCTTTAAAAGTGAGTACAACATAACCCTAGACTCACTGTAATTCAGTTGGATAACTTTTAAATGACTGTGTACATTTTGTCTCTTTCTCCAATTCTTCCATTGTAGATCTTCAGGATAGACCTGCCTCTTCATATGCACAGGGAGCAAGACCAAAAGATAATTCATTGAGCACTTTGAGGCTGAATACATCCATGAACCGCCAGTTGCCTTCTGAACATGATTCATCTTTATTCTCCGGAGTCTCTAGCAGAAGCTCTTCAAGATCTAACTATTCTACAAGGGAAATGGAATCTTCTCAAAGGAATATACAGCCAGAGTTTACCCACATTGCCATTAGAGATGAAATTCCCTCCACAAGCAGCACTGAAAGGGTTGCGTCTCAAAGGTCACTCAGTGAGCCTCCAGCAGATACTGAAGGAAGGCGTACAACTAGACAATTACTATCTCGTTTAGCTTCTAGTATGTCATCTACATTTTTCTCACGGAGGTCTAGCCAAGACTCATTAAATGCAAGATCATCAGATTCTGAAGATTCATGTGTTGTCCCAAGAGTTCAAACTTCTACCCACTCTAGCACTAATGCAACTGCACGTCCTGAAGTTCCAGGCATTCAGACACCTGAAGCTTCTCAGGGATTTAGCTTTCTTAGACGAAGATGGGGCTTATCAGGTGTTTCACAGAATCATAGTTCTGATTCAGATGCTGAAAGTTACAGACAAGAGCCTGAAAGTAGAAATACAGGATCCTGGTTATCGTCATCTCTAAGAAATAGATGTACACCTCTGTTCTCCAGAAGAAGGCGAGAAGGAAGAGATGAATCTGCAAGAACCTCTACCTCTGAAACACCTGCTAGATCACTACACCTCTTTAGGAGAAGAGAGTCTAGCGAAGAGACTCCTCTTGAAGCACAGAGCAGCTCCCCTGGGGCTGCTGCCAACAGACCACCAACACCAGCAGTATCTAGCAGTCCTACAACTACTGCTTCCACACCAGATTCAGCTCACAGTAGAAGTAGTTCTGGAATATCAGGAATTCTTCCCGGCTCTTTATTCCGGTTTGCAGTGCCCCCAGCATTAGGGAGCAGCATATCTGACAATGTTATGATAACAGTAGATATTATTCCCTCAGGTTGGAATCAACCTGATGGAGAAGAAAGTGACAAGTCTAAAATATTATCTTCAAGAGATCCTGAAAGACTCCAGAAAATTAAAGAGAGGTAAATCAATATGATATTCCCAGTAAATAAAACATATCTGAATGGGTTAATAGACTTAATGAGACTTTAAAGAAAAGTTATTTAAAGGGGCCTCTTATTTTGAGATTGTTGCAGTTCAATTCTGTGGCACCTACAATGTCACTTATCTTCAGACAAACTTGTTCTAAACTCCTTTTTCAGGTTTGAGAACTATTTGTCAAAGGAATTAAAGTTTGGAAAAAATGCCATATACGTGTAGCTTTCACCTCTGTTTGAAAAAATTGCTTTCTTCCTACTCAGCCTCCTGTCAGAGGACACTGAAGAGGAGGAAGGTGATTTATGTAGAATCTGCCAGATGTCATCTGCATCTTCTACCAACCTCTTAATAGAGCCATGCAAATGCACTGGAAGTCTGCAATATGTTCATCAGGAATGCATGAAAAAATGGCTGCAGTCCAAGATTAATTCTGGTAAGGTAGACCTTTTTAGAACAAGTTATTTTCCTGATTAAATGAAAGATGTGTTGTTGGAATGACTAACTATTGCAGTAAAAATCATACAATCCTGGGACGTCATTTGATTTGTTAATTATGCAAAACAGTTGGAGACAAACAAAGAGAAGCATGGAAATTCTGAAAGGTATACCTGGCAATCCTACTTTGTCTTTTATACATGTAATTTTCAAAGTATCCCAAAATGCTTGGGGATTTCTGATTCCGTTTCTGGTGTCGCTTGGATTTACTAGTAAGATGGTATAACTACTCTACAATGTATTTTTTCTTTGTTAAAATACCTTACATTTTGATCCTTTCTTCAGTTGTATGGGGGGAGAGGTAGATACGCTGGAGGGTAGGGATAGGGTCCGGAGTGTCCTAGACAAATTGGAGGATTGGGCAAAAAGAAATCTGAGGTTCAACAAGGACAAGTGCAGAGTCCTGCACTTAGGACGGAAGAATCCCATGCACTGCTACAGGCTGGGGATTGACCGGTTAAGCAGCAGTTCTGCAGAAAAGGACGTGGGGATCACAGTGGATGAGAAGCTGGATATGAGTCAACAGTGTGCCCTTGTTGCCAAGAAGGCTAATGGCATATTGGGCTGCATTAGTAGGAGCGTTGTCAACAGATAGAGAAATGATTCCCCTCTGTTCAGCACTGGTGAGGCCACATCTGGAGTACTGTGTCCAGTTTTGGGCCCCACATTACAGAAAGGATGTGGACAAATTGGAGAGAGACCAGTGGAGGGCAACGAAAATGATTAGAGGGGTGGGGCACATGACTTATGAGGAGAGGCTGAGGGAACTGGGGTTATTTAGTCTGCAGAAGAGTGAGGGGGGATTTGATAGCAGCCTTCAACTACCTGAAGGGGGGTTCCATAGAGGTTGGGGCTAGGCTGTTCTCAGTGGTGGTAGATGACAGAACAAGGAGCAATGGTCTCAAGTTGTTGTGGGGGAGGTCTAAGTTGGATATTAGGAAACAGTATTTCTCTAGGAGGGTGGTATAGCTTGGGAATGGGTTACCTAGGGAGGTGGTGGAATCTCCATCCTTCGAGGTTTTAAAGGCTCGGCTTGACAAAACCCTGGCTGGGATGATTTAGTTGGGGTTGGTTCTAATTTGAGCAGGGGTTTGAACTAGATGACCTCCTGAAGTCTCTTCCAACCCTAGTCTTCTATGACTTTTTAATTATAATGACTTTATAACAAGGCACAGTATGGCAGAGTTATAAGTATTGTGGAACCCTAGCATTCCTTAGTGATATCAAATCTGCTCAAATGAATGCCTTGTTTTAAGGAATACTAACAATCTTCAGAATAGCCATAGTTTTAAACTAATTGTTTAGCTGCAGAGCACATGAAAGTGAAAATTTGGGAAATCTTTCAGAAAATGGGACTGTCCGCATCTTTAAAAGATGTATTGCGGTCCAAAAAAATCTGTTCATTAAAAAACTTCAGCACTTAACAGTTTATGCCTATATATGTGGATGGCATTGAGATTAAAATTGGTTTGGGGGTTTTGCTGAACTGTTATAAGAGGCATATAAGAATAAAACAAGTAAACTTTGACAAAAGAAAAAAGTCTATTGTTAACCTTAACCCTGTAACAGATATTCCCTACAGTGACTTCAACACTATTGCTGTCATACTTCCTTTTTGTTTAATCTTGCTATGTAAAATAAAATGGAGTCAATCACTTAGACCATAACATCTAGCCTTGAATATATGATCTGACTCTCTTGTTTTGTTTCCATCAGGTTCTTCTTTGGAAGCAGTAACTACTTGTGAGCTGTGTAAAGAGAAGTTGCATCTTAATCTTGAGGATTTTGATATTCATGAACTCTATAGGGCACATGCAAATGAACAAGTTAGTATATTTTGCCTAATTTGGTAAGTGTCAGTCTAGTGCTGGAAGTACAGTTTTTGTTTTGTTTTGTTTTTTTGTTTTTAAAAAAGAAAAATTGGTCTGATACCATGTACATAATATAAATTTATTTAGGCCATATTCTGTCCCCTAAGTGGAGCAAAAGAAATGAGAATTGGCTGCAGATTCTCGACCTAGTTCCTAGTAGGTGTAGACAAAATATAATCTCTCTCCAATTTGTAGTCTCTGTTTTTAGCAGTTACTCTGCGTGAGGTCTCTGAAATAAGATTATATGAACCTAGAAATACTGGTATGAACCTAGGATCAAATTCCAGATGGATTCAAGGTGGCAGTCTAGCTTTCTGCATACTTAAATGTCCACATTGCAGGCATGATAAAAACTCCTTACAACTCCACGATCTCTAATTAGACTCATAGACAAACTGAAAAATTTCCCCCTAAAATTTGCTATCCTGTTGCTTGCCCCATCTAGACAAAAACAAAAATGGGGTCCTGAAATAATCACTCACTGCTTAAGATATCAGCATACTTAAAAAGGAACACTAACACACTTTGGGAGTGCATATAGTGTATTTTTTATTACTAGACACGTAGGTATCAAAGTACAAAATTTTGTTCAAAGGATTTTCCTACACTTTTAGCTTGGTACTTTACCTTTGTGAATATAGTACAACCTCAGTTATGTGAATAATATTAATAAGTTCAAATAAGTTAAGTTTCCAATAATCTGGAAATTTCATAATTGTTACTTAAGGGGAACATGACCCAATTTATGCATAACAAGAAAATTGAAAGCTGAGGTTTGCATTATGTGTACTCTGAATCAGATCTCAATCTAGACACCTATGTGGGTGTCCAAGAGGAAAAAATCACAATCTTTTAAGTAACTATAAGAATCCAGTCACTTGGGGCCAGATCATGAATGTACTACTTGCATCGGTTAGCAGATACTCACAGGACTAGTCTAATTGAAATCAGTGGGACTATACCTAGAGTAATTGCTTGCTGGTGGGAGTAAGGGATTTGCAATTTGTTCCTAAGGAACTGACTCTTTTTAAAAAAAACTATTGCAACACTATTGTATGCAGTGTAGTTATAGACTTGTCAGTCCCAGGAGATTAGAGACACAAAGTAGGTGACATAGTATCTTTTATTGGACCAACTTCTGTTGGTGAGAGAGACAAAGCTTTCAAGCTTGTCTTTCTCACCAACAGAAGTTGGGCCAGTAATTGCTACACTAGTCATTTCAAGTTCTTTTGTATTACCCTACTTTAAAACTTTATTTTCTCTGCCATTAATCATTAACTATTGAAAGTTAGTTTTCCCCCTTTCCTCCCCCCCTTACTGGATGAAGTTGCATACATTTTTCCTGTTATCTTTCAATGGCTCTTTCCAGTGGGGAGAAGAGAGGTTAGAGGGCATTTTTGCTTTCTGCTATTCAGCACTGAAGTGAGCTAATAGTTTTTGGATCTATGAAAAAGACTGCTTAAGCCATAAAAAAAAAAAAAAAAAAAAAGGCCCCGATCCTCAAGTCTTTGCTCATAGACTATTCCCATTGACTTCAATGGAAGTTCTTGTGTGAGTAAAATCTATTGGAATGAATATGAGTCTTGAGATCAGGCCTAAGCAGTTTTTAGTTATGATTTCTTAATTACTTGGAGCACTAAGATCAGAAATGTAGTAGGAGATATTTTAAAGCCTCTGCATCTGTTATCCTCCCTCAGCATACTACCATTGAAACTTGGCACTGGTATGCTTTTCATATTGCTTATACAAAAAAGTTTGATTGTGGAATTTTTCTCCTATCCCCTTCAAGGCAGACTATGAATTTATCAGCTCTGGTCTCTACCTTGTAGTATTGTTACACTTGTGTGAACAACGCTTTTCTGATATGCTGGGAACTGCAAGTGAGGCCAGCACACGTGTCAGGGTGAGTGTCTCATTTTGTGGGTGGTGGTGGTTGTATAAACATTCAGGTTGTTATTTGGTGAGTTATCTTGCTATGCTCACACACTTACAGCTCATTTCCTGTGTACTTTATTTTGTAATCTCTAAAATGTGGTTGTACAGTCTAGCATAATGGGGCCATGATTTTAATTGGGGCTTCTAGGTGCTACCATTGTACAAGTAATAATGATAAAATCATAGTTCCTGTCTTTGTGGGAATTGCATCATGCAGTATTAAAATAAAAGTGTATTTTGCTGACAAGACTATTAGTGGTTAAAATAAACAGGGCATTGAATATTTTGGTGGTCTGCTATGATAATGAAAACAGATGTGTTCAAAAAGTCAAAATGTAATTTCACAGAAGTCTTAGAGGAGAAGTCTTAACTGGAAAAAATCTGATTACAAAATCTCCAGTTGTACAAGATGTACAGTTCCAAATATGAAAATCACAGATGTACTCAACCAGTCTCAAAGATATCACACTACACTAATATCCCTTTATTATAGTACTAGGGCTTGAACCTGTAAAGACCCATTTGCAGGATTTGGCCCTTAGTTTGCACTTCTGTATTACATTGTAGCTTGTCAATTTAGAGTGCAATTCAAGAAATAACTAGAGGAAATTCTTACTAGTTGTATGGATTGGATATTTATCCTTAAATTGGTGCTTATTTAGGAGTATAATAAACGATATACTAGTAATTCAGTATCATCGGAAATCATTCTTTGACCAGAGTCTGAGGCAGCAACCTAGTTATATAGGTAGAAGCTCTTTGGTATCCTATAATGGAAAAAAGCTCTTTAGCAAATTAGCTATTGAAAAGCTGGGCCTTTTAACAAGAAGCAAAACTGTAGAAAGTGTGAATTTATTCCATGAAACCTTCAAATTATCAACACATGGCCATGTCTATTTTTGTTTTGTATCAGATAGTATTCCTAGACTTAAGCATTTGGAGTAGGGAACTTGTTGGCTCTAATCTCCTACTGCAAAGGGTCATGTACATTTATGGTGCTATACATATAAAGTATATTCTTATCACTACAACTTTCAATTTATGGTGTATTGAATGTGGTTCTGAAGGCAGCTATAACTATAATAATTAGTAAATTTTAATTGCTAAAAATCTAGGTTAAGATTTTCAATGGTGCCATGGGATCTGTATACCCCATTTTCATGAAAGTTAATGGGAAACTGGGCACCCAACTCCCTCAGAGCTTTGAAAATCTCCACCCTAATCTTTTAAAGCATTAAAGTTGTAATTAGTGACTTATTTTATTGTATTTTAAGCCTTCTATTTACTATAGTTTGCATAAGTTCTTTAGTGTAGATTCTCTGACCATCATCTAGTTAAGTGGGTTCTACTTCCCCCATAAAATCCCACTATATTCAGATTAATGTAGATGAAATGAGTTCACGTAATGAAGTCATTACTCAGATCAATTTATATATATATATACCAAGTTACATTTGGTTTATCTATTATTAAAATTACATTTTGTAACACTAGAAACCAAATAGCTTTTATTAAAGTTTTTCCCATTTCCATAACTGACTGTATATTTGATTTTTGAATTAGACATGTTTTCCAGAATATAGAGCATGAACATGACACCATTGACTTCACTGTCAGGATCCTTTTTGACACAGTGGAGATTCACACTTCCAATTGGTATTACACAATAGTCTGATACAATGTGCCTTATTTTTTTTAAATAACTTAAACTTTGTACTAATGGTTTATGCTGATAAGGGCATAGAGTGACTCCCTTGGAAAGGACTTTGGGGTAAAGGCATAAAATGCATTTTTTTTCCTTTTTTTTTTTTTTTTTTTTTTTTTTAAAAGAAGAAAGCAAACCTCTGTGCTAACTTGTTGCAAGTTTCTGCAGATTATTTTGCAACATTTAAATTACTTTCTCTTTACCTTGTTTCTAGTTTATTAACCTTGCAAGAACTCTTCAGGCACATATGGAAGATATTGAAAGTAGGTGGCTTTTCCTTTCCAGATTGGTTCAGTTTCACTTCAGGTTAAACCAACATAGGGAAACTAAACTGAAAAGAATCCTGCTTGCTATAGAACCAAACATAAGTGTTGAAGCTGGCTTGTGAGTTTATAGAGCAGTGGCTATTTCATCATGTAACACTGGAAGGGTGTTGGGAGTGAATTGGCATCTAGATTAAGGGCTCAAATTAGCTTTCCTAAATGTTTATAGTCTGTTGGGGAGTGGATTTATTTTTTGAGACCAGTAAGATTATCCTCTGTAATTGAAGCCTGTGCATAACAGTACCAGGATGCTTTAATTATTCAGATTAACCTGTCTTCATTTATTGGAGTAATTAGTTCCCAAACTGTAGTTTGTGGTCACTTGGTGGTGACTGTTCCCTTTTTATAGTGGTTTTATTAGGGGAAGGCAGCTTAAATTGCAGTTGAGACAGCTCAAGTGATGACCATCTCTCCCTCTCTGGCTCCCCCTACCTGAACCATTTTGGCTATGCCTCTGTTTGTCAGCACCTGCTTTTGTGATACACACTGGTCAGTTGCAAGACCTCTAGCAGAGTGAAAGTATAGCGACTGGGTAAACTTTTCACTACCTAGTTCCTGTGCCCTGGGCTACACTGGCAGAAGCCCGCGTAGCCTAGTGTTTAAACTTGCATGGATCTAAATGTTGTCTTTTGCTTGTTGCTACGTGTAGACATTGGAAAGATATTGATGACTGCTTTGATTTGTCAACCTCAATGTATGGATGACTCTTTTTATAGAAAAATGTAATACAGGTCATAAGGCCTGAATATGATTTCCATCCATGAGATGAAGTGTTCGAAGTACTATAGGGATAGTTCTTTGCTTGTGCTCCAGGAAACAAATTCTGATTTAGTTTCATGAGCCTGAATGCATGACTTCATATGGTAATGGTCTAGTTGTTAGCTAGCTAATATTTTTCTAAAACAAAGGTGACCAGAATTTTTTATAAAATAACTTATTCCTCATTTAGATAATTGTCCTTTTATAGAACAAATGAATTCTGGAATGTGCCTTGTTTCTCCTTGAGTTTGATCTGCAGAGAATTTGACAGGTGATTTATCAATTGGCATAAACATTGAGTTTGGGAGTCTGAAATAGTGCATTAAATATGCTCTTCCTCACCAGTCTTTACAAAATAATTTTAGTTTTTGAGGGGAAGGGGAGAATTGAGGCCAGGCTTCCCTTTTAACTTATACTTAGGATTGGCGCAATTGAATTTTTAAATTGGTAGTCATCAGTAAATGTTGAATTTACCTGACACACAAATCAATGGAAAAAAATGTTAATCAATAATAGCAGTCTCTGAGTGCAGGTTTCCCTACACCTTACACCCACAGGGATGTGGCATCATTGGTGTGCAGAAAGCCCTCTGCAGCCCCACTGTAGTGGCCCTGTTCACTCGCTCACTTTCTGGGAGTGTGAGAGTTGTCCCCAGAAAGGAGGTGTTCAACAATGGGTGACCTCCCCAACTCTTGGGGGATTGTCTTCCTCCCTGTAGTCCTGGCCAGAAATGTCTGCTCAGTCCCACCAGCACCACAGCCTTCCCTGCACCCTCCGCTTCCAGGGATCCAGTTTCCCCAACAATGCAGGGAATCCTCTATAGCCCTGCTGTGAAAAATGTATTAAATTGATAAAATTAATCAATTTAATTTTAAAGGGAGGGAAGGTTAAAAATAAATACTGATTGAATTCTGCCACAGCTACTTATATTGCAGCTATTCAGGAACAACTTGTTCCTGAATGCAAGTAGGTTTATCCAAGATGGTTCAAAAGTTCTTACACTGACAGTTTTCCATATAGACGATCCTAAGCTATCTCCCACTTCAGTATGAAAAAAAGAATTTCAGCAAGTATGTCTTAACATGGCACTAAACAGTAAAGGAAAAGTAATTATACAATTGCATTGCTCACCCAAAAGTTGGTTGCACTTCTGTGGTGGTGGTGGAAGTGATTCCTGTGTGTACACAAACATCTTAGAGCACGTCAGGATGAGTGTTGCACAGAAATACATTACTATTTTTTTCAGTTTGCAAATGTGTATTCTTTCCTCTGTTTCCCTCTCATGCAGCCCTATATAAATTTCTACCACAATTTTCTATAGCACATAGTACTAGAGAATCTCTGAAAACTAGGAAAATTGTTACTTCGAAGCAAAAATAAGTGACACAGCATGGCTGACAGCTTCATAAAACTATCAGTTTTCTAAAGTATCCTCTCTGTTTGGGATAATGAATCTTTTTTAGAATTTTAGAAATACCTGAACATATTTTGTTCGCTTTGACTTTTTTCACCCCCACAACCACCACTGCTATGGTGTTTCGCTGCCATAGCTACTGGTGTTAGTCAACATAAAGAAGGGCCAGTTTATACTCAGGCTTAAGCAGGTACAGGTGTTTGGGGGTTGTTGTTTTTTTTAAGCCAGTGGCAGCTGCATGTAATGTTGTTGATGATAAATTTTTCTAGGAGCCTGCATTAAAACTTGAAAAATCTTGCATTTTAACATGCACTTGAATGGTCTGATTCTTGTGATAGAAAATTCTGAATTTTGGTATTAAATTAAATCTCTTCTATTCACATTTAAACTAAAAACAATTTTAATTCTACATTTTACAGACCTTTAAGAAGGCTTTTGATTGTACTATATTCTTCCAACAGCTTCAGAGGATGATTCCGAAGACAGTGATGCTGGCAGAAGTTTTGACACTGCTTAATGCTGCAAGAGCCAAACAGAAGTGCTGCAAAGATGCTGAACTAGCAAGAAAGTACCATCAATATGCATTTATTTTTTGCTCTCTTTAGTAGAAAGCGCATTGAATATTACTATAGTTTTTAAAGCATTACTGAACTCAATCTGTTGCTGCATACCGGAACACAAACAACGAATTTGAAAACTATTCAGCAAGGTGTGCAAGAGTTAGATATACAACGCTGTATCCCCTTTGAGATGGGATCTTATGCCTTGTTTTGAAAAAGTAGATCTTAAATATTTAAGGAAGTCATATCTCCCTTTATATTAATGTCTTACTGTAGTCAATTAGATTGCTGGATGGTCTATCAAGTTTTTCTCCTATACTGGTAATTGTGCATTTTGGGGTGGCGGGACCCATGTACTTATAGCATAAATTTTCCTTTTTAAAATGCTTATGTTGTAGTTTCTTATAATCACTTGCTTCCAGTGTTAACATAGGATGAATGGGTACTGTAAAACTACAGTGTTCAGTTTCCAAATTTTATTTGAAGAGTGTTAAACTCAATAGCAATAAGAACTTGCAAGGGGCTTCTACTATTAAAGTGTTAATGATGGCTTTTTTATGTACTGATTTGGAAATTTGAGATTATATTTGATATTATGTGGATATTCCATTAAGGAAATATTGCAGCTGTAAACTCTTGCATTTTGGCATTCCTGGCAGAAATGCAACTTGATAGGATTTAAAATCTTAATTGACCTGTTTAGTTTAAAAACCTTTTTTAGATCCCACATTCACTGTTAAAGCACTGGTTATATCAATGTGTTTTCTAGTGTTGTCACTTCTTTATAAATAAAGATGATGCATAGAACTGCGCTGGAATGTTCCTTTTTTAAACATGGGTAACTGTAGAACTGTCTTCCTAAACTTAACATGGTAGCAAGATCTACACATCTCACCTTGTAAGTCTGGTTACATACATACTGTCTTAATATTCTCTGTATAACCTGGGGAACAATTTACTGGTATAAAAACTAATACCACTCTGGGAATACTAACTTGGAAGAAGTTAGGTTGAATATACATTCTTGTCATGTACAGAAAAAGAGCCTTTTTCTGTAGGATACTTAAAATTATCTAGGTTCAGATATCTACCCATCTTTTTTTACAACTGCATTTGGTTAGAGACATCTGTCAAGGAGTAGATTACTATTGACAATTTTTTCAAGGGAAACAGATACATAACATGGTCAAGGAGAGTCCCTCTATTCCAACTAAATCTCTTGTTCTATACCATTATAAGTAGGATTCTTCCTTCAAACGCAATTTGTAATATGCATAAGCACTCTAGAATCTACCATTTCTGAGATTAAAAGCAGCCCTATTGGATTATCTAGGAAGTCCACTGCCAACACAGGCCAGTTCTTGACAGTATATACACCTCTACCCCGATATAACACGAATTCGGATAGAACGCAGTAAAGCAGCGTCTCCAGGGGGGTGGGGCTGCGCGCTCCGGCAGATCAAAGCAAGTTTGATATAACGCGGTTTCACCTATAACGCGGTAAGAGTTTTTTGGCACCCGAGGACGGCGTTATATCGGGGTAGAGGTGTAGTTGAAACAAGTTTTAAGTGACTAGTAACATGGCTTCTACTAGTTCCTGCCGTGGAGGAGGTATGACCAGTCAAGACTCCCCTACTAGGCCTAAGCAACATTTTGCTGGGCCCAGGACAAATTCATAACACAGGCTCCTATCCCATCCTATACAGACACACTAATGAAAGAGAAAAATATATTTTATTTTGGAAAGGGCACACACAAGCCTTAATCACTTTACAACTTTAGTTTGGCCTTTTTCATTGCAAAATCACAAATGATCTTACTACATTTATTTTTTTCTTGAGTTCACACACAGTAGACAAAATGACAACATGACATAAGTGTTCCCTGTGCCACAGTAGATAATCTACAGTTTTTGATGAGTGCTAGCTTGCTGAAACTTTTTTCAGCTTCTGCCAATCACCGGCAGTGCACAAAAAATTCTTAAGGCTATGCACACTTCACTGAAAATTAGTAGTTTTTTGTTGTTGTAAATCTCCTTAAGTAAGATAAGTAATGGCAGTTCAAGTTCCTTCCCCAAAATAGATTTGAGCTAGTCTCGCAGAATCTTTTTTTCTTATACGAAGTCTTGCATTTGAGAAGAAATTCAGGAAAACTATGGCTATCAACATCTTTTGGTATTGACTTCCAGAGCTTCTGAATTTTGAAGAAATGCAGTACACCAAATTTTTTTTTTTTTGGATTAACAATCTAATGTGTTTAGCCACAATCCTGAATCTTAAAAAAAAAAGGGGGGGGGGACCCCAACACGCATCAGTAAGAAATGCAGCACTACTTTCTCCTGCTTGTTAAACTTGAGTCTGATGGTAATATTACCATGATTACCTTTGGAAGTCATTAGACTGGAATCACTATTCATCTGGCTGCTGTCCTTCAATTTCCACATACTCTATATTGAAATCACCACAATATTGCTGTTTTTCTTCATCCAGTTTCCGCGTTGCTTGAACCAGGCTGTTGAGAGGCCTTGTCTGACTAGAAAAATTAGACCACTGATTGACATCCTTCAGCTTCTTTTCTTTACCTTTCTTTAAGCTCTTGGAGTTTCTGGCTGTCTGATTTGTATTTATAGCCAGACATGGCAATACTGATGATACACCAGTGACCAATGCCCTCTATGCAGCCTGAAGGTACTGTTATGTGTCTCAACCCTTCTAGGCACCCTGGAGGACCAGCTCACTGTTCAGAATGTTGCTTCTGTTCAAACACCGCATCTGATTGGCTCAGGTAGATTGCAAGATCTAGATGCTGCATAGATACACAGGTACAATCAAACATACTGAGATTATATAAATAATGTTTAGTCAAACTCAAACATCTAAAAGCCTGAATTTTTTTCTCATGGTGATGGATGGGCTTGTGCCTTGCCCCTTGGTGGATCAGGCCCCCATTTCACCTCACTTTACTTGGGGCCTGCTTAACTGAATTAAAAAAATCTAGCTTCCATTACTGCTGAAGCTTACACATATTTACATTTTGTAGTGCCCTCTGAATAGACTAGTTTGCCTCTAGTGAGGTTTACTTCTTAAGTTTGCATCAGTGAGCACAATTACTGCTGTCATGCCTGTGGGTATGTATGTCTACACTTCAAACAAACAAAAAAACAACTTGGGTTAGCCTCCCCAGGTTGCTAACTTGGGTTTAGATAGCAGTGTAGACATGCCAACTGAGCTTTTAATTCAAGTTAACAGCTCAAATTCAACCCCACACTCACCTATAAGCTTTAAAAAGTTCCTAACCCAAGTTAATAGAGTTATTGTCTCCATTACTGTTTTAACACGGGTTAGCGAACCAGAGTTAAGACTTTTTTGCAAAAGTAGACAGCGCCCATCTATACTTCACAGGAATCTGAACACTGTATTAAGTGTATGGAGACAATAACTCTGCTATTAACTTGGGTTAGGAACTTTTTAAAGCTTATAGGTGAGTGTGGGGTTGAATTTGAGCTGTTAACTTGAATTAAAAGCTCAGTTGGCATGTCTACACTGCTATCTAAACCCAAGTTAGCAACCTGGGGAGGCTAACCCAAGTTGTTTTTTTGTTTGTTTGAAGTGTAGACATCCATACCCACAGGCATGACAGCAGTAATCGTGCTCACTTATGCAAACTTAAGAAGTAAACCTCACTAGAGGCAAACTAGTCTAATAATTAATACAATCCCCCTAATCTGTTTGTCTATGGAATATGAGAATGTTTCTCTTGTTTAGTGACTTGACAATCAACAGACCTGGAGTACTGCCTTCAGTGCGTGCTTGCTTGCTCTAGTCTGTATAGCTGAGAATGCTGCCAAGGGGGGTCACTTGATCCAGAACTTCTGTACATAAACCAGAACGCTCTTAGCTTTGCTACAACATTTTGGCTATGACTGTAAACTTAGATCTACGGTGTTTCAATTCTGCACCAGAGTGCAGGAGTAGCTTATACTACTGTAAACTCAGAGAAGAGCTTCCATTCAATTACTTAGTGCAGGGGTCCCCGCCATGGCGCCCGCCAAGGCGTCTAAGTGCGCCCACGTACTGGCCGGTGGATGAGCATCTGCCGAAATGCCGCTGACAAGCAGTGTCATCCAGAGGCATCGCTGCCGATTTTTGGTGGCATTTCGGTGGCGACACCTCTGGATGACACCGCTTGTCGGTGGCATTTCGGTAGCGAAGCCTATTGATGTTGCTTCTTGTCAGCAGCATTTCGGCAGATGCTCGTCCGCCGTCACGATCCTCCGTGGCTCGTCGTCTGGTGCCCGCCAGACAAAAAAGGTTGGGGACCACTGACTTAGTGCATTGCTTGTTCATGATTAGTATCTTTAACACTAGGGATAGGTGCTGTCCTTTTAAAGGCTAGGCTCAGGCAAATTTGAATGGCACCTTGAGAATTTTCCCTGGTCCCTCTACAGGAATGAATGCTGAATACCTCAACATACATTCTATTCAGCCCTTAGACAACATACACACTAGTGCCACTCAGAGGAATGTTTAAAACATATCATGTATCTTAATCACCTTTTAGCAGACAAAAGGGTTAGAGCAGCAAAAATCCCTTCAGAGAAAATCTCCAACAGGTGAAAAAAGAGCAAGAGGCATAACAACAGGTTTGGTGCGCAACAGGAACATCAAATGCATAATGAAAATAGGGAGAGAAGCAGAATGGAGCAAAACAGAATCAGCAAAACAGCATTGTGGGGGAAAACACAGAGAAGGTGGCACTGGCTGGAGCAATAGGCATGAAGCTTTCTCATGTTTGAGCCATTTAGATTTTGTAACAAGATTTGATGAGGAAGAGAGATGACAGTGGCTACAGCAGCTGAGCTCATATCACCTAAGAAGGTGAGGAACTGCAAAAAAGGAAGACTACTACATTTCCTACTGCTCCTATTATGTTATATCTGTAGAGAATAAGGTCAGCCTCCATTTCTTTGCAGTTCCAATCCAGTTTCTGCTCAAGAAATACAACGAGGAGTCTGGTGGAACCTTAAAGACTAACAGCTTTACCCATGAAAGCTTATGCCCAAATAAATCTGTTAGTCTTTAAGGTGCCCCGGGACTCCTCGTTGTTTTTGTGGATACAGACTAACACAGCTACCCCTCTGATACTTGCTCAAGAAATTAAGATTTAATTCCATTAAGTTCTGAAGGAAGCATACTGTATACATATAAATATTCTGTTCCTTATCATGCTATTAACATAATTTACCGACTTTTAATTGGTGTGTATCAAATCTACCTTCTCTAATACCAATTCCTTTGCTTCACAGAGATGCGGACCTCCCTTGAGAATCTTCACAAGGTTTTGGTCTTTTTGCAGTCTCACTGGGTAAAATGCAACATTTTAAAGTATAGAAAAGAAAAGTTGTGGCAACAGAGTACACATGCACACAGCAATCTTTCAATTTTGTTTTATATATTAAAACAGTTGCAGGTTAGCCAGATGAACAGTTTGCCCACTAGTTTCCCCCTTAAAAAAATAGGATGACTACGTATTGCAGGGTATAGAAAGCTAATTTTGCAATCAAATAAGCATGGCTATAAATGATAGCTGCTAAACCCTGATCAGTGGAAGCAGACCCCTGTTCCTGTGCCAAACGATTTCCATGCATCTTTAAGGATCTGCACAACTGGGGCCAAGACTTGACCTCTTAACCCTGCAGCTACAATTAGCTGCAAATACAAAATTAGAGAGTTTTTGAACATTTGGACTCTAATCCTAATTTGAACTGGGCAAATAATTTGAGGAATTTCACCTCCCTCTTTTAAATTGTTTGCAGATAATTTGCTTAGTTTTGTCTGAAATTACTCATTTTGGGTAATAGCATTTTTTTTTTAAACCAGTTTCATGAGTCTGAATGGTTTGAAGTTCAGACTGTTTTGACTGGATGCAGATCACGTGGCTCATTTCTGTGCATTGACTGGAAGTTCTTTGAATTAAGGTTTCAGTGCAAACACAAATTCAAATTTTCTTTCTATTCATTTAAAATTAGCTAGTGTTTCAAACTTTCATTTGCTAAAATATTCACAGGAATGAAAACCAGTCGTGAACACAGATGAAACAAATGAATTAAAAACCTGTTATGGAAAGCTGCAGAATTTTTGAAATCTTAACGTTTAATTAAATGCTTGCTCTTTCAGAATGACACTTCACTGAGACAGACCAACTCATACTCCAGGTATTTCCAGGTGCACTAAATACAGTTGGAGAGAATTTTGAATATGAACTCTGACAGCCCAATGGGAAATACTTTTGACTATTTTTAGTCTGTCTTCTCTGTGTCCTAACAACTAGCACATTATTATGTGAGTAAAGTTATGCATGTGCTTACAGGACTGAAGCCTAAATATGGATAAGATGTAACTTTTTGGCATTTAAATAAAATTTTATAATTTTACATTTTAAGCAGTATACTCATTTTCTTCATCTATTAGAACAGTTTCATCATTGTATGGCATTTCAGCTGTTGAATGGTGTGTTATACATAAAACTCCAGAAGAAATATTTCTTTTGTACAGGAACCAAAATAATGCTGCAGAAACTGTCACAACTATGGTAAAAATTATGACCAAGGTGGTAGTCAAAGCAGTTTTATCTGAAACAAAAGAAGACAGTCTTGTAAATGACCATTCATACACAAGGCATCTATACTAAAGGGGATATAAACATTAAGTGCACAGTTATCAAGTTTATTTTATAATTAATTGCATTCAGTGGCAGCACATGGAAACCTTGGGATTATTTGGCAAACATCCTAAAACATTAGCTCTTCCTTTCCTGTAATCTAGTCTGTCTTCATAGTTGACTTTTTTTGTCATTTAATTGCTTAGAAAAATTCCAACTGTTGGGACTTCTTTTCAAATCCCAGTTTCTACTCTTCCTTTTCCAGAATTCTTTAACCAAATAAATATTTATTCTGAAGTTAAAAAGGGATGAACTACTCTAGGCCTCGCACTTTACACATCACTAAAATAATGAATTAACTTCATTTTGGCAGAAGTATTTTATAGCTGTGCCTTTTTCCAAGGGATTAATTTAATCCCAAGAGTGGAGCAAACATAATGGAAGAACAAGTTAGCATTCAGTTTGTGGTATTTTTCTGATCTCTCAGGGGGAAATTACTTGCGGAAATTGTACATTTACAGGTGTCAGGGAATTCAATTTAGAATGTACTGCTTAGTGCTCATTGTAGGAAAACCTGCTCCTCATATACAATGTGGGGTTAAAAAAAAATTAAACTAGCACCCACTGATCCTATGCCTTTCTTGACAAACAGAAAGAATCTGCAGTAGTCAAGGAATGAGAATAGAATTTACCCTTAAGTGTCACAAATACTGTGAAAATACAAGAAAATATGGAGCTGTTGCATGCCTAAAGGTGATCATTCTTTCTTTTCATTCCCCTTATTGCCTACTCAGGGTTTAAGTGGCTCCAAGAGCCTGCCATGGAAGGAGTATCTGCACAAGCTCTGAATAGGCCAGCTGACAAGGGGAATTTAGACTCATGATTACACAGATCCATATTAAGCCCTCACCTCAGTGTAAATCAAGAGTAACTCCACCCAGGTCAATGGAAGCTACTCCAGATTTACAAAGGTGTAAGGAGAGGATATGGCAGTGGTCATGTCCAGCGACAAAAGAACTACTGCCTAAACCCACCCATGTGAATTCCATTCCCCACAGAAATAGCTACACAAAGCCTGATTATTAGAACTTGCAGCTGAGGAAGTGGGAGTGACTTCCATCCTTTGGGCTCAGGAAAAACTAGTGCCTTTGATTATTGAAAATTTAAACTAGTTCAGAAAGTTGTTTGTATCTGATTACAGCCATGGTTTGGTTCAATTGAAATGAGCAGTGACCCAGACATTTTTGAGCAAAACTACTCATTCAATAGGCAGGTTCTATTGGTTTCAGAGGAAAATATTCTGAATCAATCCAGATGCTTCAGAAATACTCCATTCAAGCTTATGTTAACCATTTAGTTCAAAACCTCCACTGATAACAGAGGATTTCTGTTCTGTATAAAGTGATAAGCTATTCAGATTTAAAGGGAGAAAAAGTAGCTTATTTAAAAAATGTTAATTTCTATTAAGAACATTACATTTCTAGTTTTGATTAACTAATATGAACCTTATGCTATTTTGTTAAAATGGGACATTAACTGCCACCAGGTAAGAGTGGGTTAACATTTGGCAGACAAGAAAACTTACATAGACATGAGGCAATTTATCTTCTAAGGCAGTCACTTTCTCCATTTTCTTTAATTGTTTTACAGGCCTCCTAACTCAATATTGATCCAATTAGCAAATATTTCACTGAGATGACTATAAAGAAAACTGAAAATTTCTTTTGAACAAAATGAACTCAGTGTCCTGGGGATTATGTGATAAAAGTAATGCTGATTCCTGACTTGAAGAGGTTACTATGAGCTCAGATAGGGATGCCCTCTCTTGTATTGCACTACTGAAAATCTTACTCTGCTAAAATGGTAAAATAATTGAAGTTATGGAATTAGGGTGACCAGATGACAAAAACTAAATATTGGGACACATGGGGGGGCAGGACACCGCCGAAGCAAAAAAAAAAAAGCCGGAGCGCCACCGAGGCCAAATATCGGGACAAATGGGGTCCCGAAAATACATCCATCGGGATGCGGGACAAACAGCTGAATATCGGGACATCTGGTCACCCTATATGGAACTGGTCAAGCAAAGTAACAGATATTTATAAACTGGTTCTGAATATGTATCTTTATGACTAGTTAAGTTACATACTAGTTACTCTTACAAGTAGTAGGGCTAGCTCCAGCAAGGGACATTTGTTCCTGACCCCTTAATTTAAGGCTTGTGTAAGTACACAGGATGCCATGTTGGGTTTATAAAAATGCTTCCTGTTACAAAAATGGTTTCGCTCACACCTATTTGTGCCACACATGGATGAAGGTATAATTTTGAAGTGTTTCTTTTTAAAATGTTGTTAACCTATTGGGGCCTATTCATAGTGGTGACACAACGATGTCAGCTGAAGTCATTTTTATGACAGAGTTTAAAAGCAGTTTCCAAACACAATCCATTTTGAAGTGCAGGTGGGGCCTGAAAAGCACCTTAGTTATCCGTGAACACGTACAGCCAACAACCTTAGAGATCTGCTTCCCTCATCCTCTGGTCTGAAGACCATCCTTATGTTTTAGGTTGAATAATTTTAGTACATTCTGAATTCTCAGATGATTTAGCAAATGGAGAAGGTAGGTAGAAACTAGGCAGAGGCCAGGATGAGAGTTGTGTCTAGGAAGGGAGATGGATAAGGCTCCACTTGTTACTCTGAACAAACCCTTTAGGGGTTAGTCATAACAGCTGCAGGTTTGATAAAGAAAAAGGGAATTCCTATCAGTGTAGGGTTACCATATTTCAGGTTCCCCAAAAAAGAGGACACTGTCGAAGGTGGGGGGAGGAGGAGCTGGAGGAGGTATTTGGGACGATGCTGGAGGGGTATGTGTACTTGGAAGGGTACCTGGGGGAAGCTGCAGGGGGTACCTGCAGCCTCACTCTCAAGGTAGGAGGCAGTGTCGCTCCCTCTCAGCGTGCTGATGCAGGCCCAGGATAGAGGCAGCTGTCAGTCAGCACCTGCCTTGGGGCCTCTCCCCCTCCCCAGGGATGGGTGCTGGGGCCTAGCTGGGTGGGATCTGACAGCTGTGGCTGCAGGGAAGAGACCAATCAGGGCATGGAGACAGCTCTTTCTGAGCTGCAATGTCTGCCCGCAAAAATCCCCGACACTGCCTCTTATTTGAAAAAGAATTTTAAAAAAAGAGGTTGTATCCAGGAAAACCCAGACATATGGTAACCCAATATCGGTTTATTCCTTTATCTATTTTACATCTAAGAGATAAACACGACTAACCATCCAAAGCGAGCTAAAAAATGTCATAATCTGTGCAACCCTGACCTACCTCTCTACTAGCAGTGGGAATTTTACTAACCTCTTGCCTTTTGAAGTTCTAATATAGGTAATAAAGCTCTTTCCCTTCCTTGTGAAAGCTTAATCTAATATTATAGCAACAGAATATCAGCTGACATAATATGTATGCACATCACCCAAAATAAGGTAACAGACAAATAAATCAAGATGTGTAGTTCTATAACCAGCAGAAATACAGTGTCTCCTTTTTTGGAGGTGGGAGTTGGGAAGCAAGTGAGTGGGGCAGTGAATAACATCCATAAAATGCTTGTAAACTTCAAGCAAAGGTATGCAAACACTCACCTGGTAAGTACTTCTTTTCATATGCAACTACAAGAAAAAAAAGATTTAAAATTAGGTGTTTAGCTTGTTTCATGTTTGTATGGAATAAACTACTATTTTCAGAGAAAGTTAATTTTCATCACACTTTTTGATGTGTAAGCAATTGAGGGAAGAATGCTTTCTCACAGGAAAAAGTTTACATAACTGTATTAATAAAAAAAAAGATGGTCCCACCACTCATGCAGATGTCCATGAAGTTAACAGAAAATGCAGAATAAGGTAACATAAGTGTGGATGAGGGGAGGTGTCATTTAAGTGTGAAACTAGGAGCCAGACTCTAATATCACTTCTATGACTGGTTCCTCTATGTCCTCAGTCAAGTCACTTTGGCTCCCGTCTACACCACGGGCCTTATTCTTACCCTGATGAATGAGAGAAGTGCCTTGCCTTCAACAGTTACTCCTAATTTGCACTGGTAAGAGAAGAGGACTAGGATCCTGCAAGTACAACTTTGTTTTTATAACCAGGTTGTGACATGCTCATCTGACTTGGTTGCAACAAACATAGCTGCCAAGTGTCAACACTTAACTCTTCCCCCCCCCCCCCCCCCCAAACACACCGATGCATCTACATGGTTCCACATCCACATAACTTATGTTTCTAAAACTAACCGCAGCACAATGTATTATCATTGTAGTGGATTAGAGGCTATTGTAATTCCTGTTAATATATGGTTCTTCAATAAGGATTTTGAGACAGTAACACAGCAAACTCATGTTTTTAGATATATTGTGTTGGCTTCTAGAAAACTGAACTACTATACAAAAAAGGATCACCCACGAACAGACATCCTGACAGTAGTGGTAGGGCAAGGCTACAGAGAGATCTCTAACATAAGCATGAACACTCCTTCTCTGTGGCTTCCCTTAGACTGAAATTATATGCACAGTCATGTGATTAACTCCTCTAGAACTTTAGATAAATTCTCTCTGCAAGCTATTCAAGGGATCAATAATTCAGATAATTATCAGTAAATCAGAAAAACAATAGCTTTTATAGTCCACAAGACTTGTGGCTTGTCTCCACTTAAAATGCTACAGCTGTACTGATGCAGCTGCACCGCTGTAGCACTTCAGTGTAGACACTGTCTACACTGATGGGAGAGATTCTCCTGTCGGCATAGGTAATGCACCTCCCCAAGGGGCGGTAGCTAGGTCAATGGAAGAATTCTTCTGTCCACCTAGCACTGTCTATACAGGGATGTAGGTTGGCTTAACTACGCCGCTCTGGGGCATGGATTTTTCCACACCCCTAACCAATGTAACTAAACTGAACTAATTTTTTATTGTAAATCAGGCCTTGGCCAAAGCAGAGTACTGGAAAACAACCCAGAACCAGCCCAAAGGAAAGAGAGGAATAGGGTTTCTTGAAGAACTGTTTAAGTTATAGCACCATTAAAGCCTATCTTTAAGCATATTGTGAAATCTAGTCTATTAATTGTTAAAGACCAAACACATAGTGAAACAAAATTATTAAAAATATAGTTATGGGGGTGTGGCTAAGGCAGCAAACAAGATAGTGGCTTAATACAGCTCTCTGCAATAAACGGCAGTGGGGGAATAAATGAAAGTGATATAAAAAGATATAAAGAACCCTGAACCCACAGATCCATGCCTTAAATTTGAGTAACTATCAGTGGAGCTATCTTTGAAAAGCAGGAGGAGAAAAAAAAAGGGTGAAGAGAGCTGGCAGATCCCAGTCCCACAGAGCAGCCTTGGTGGGAGAAAAATTGAGCAACTGAATCCAGTGCCATCAGCGTGCAGAACATATGAAAAATGACTCTGCAAGCCCAGAGATACTGAACTGGACCCTCATTACCCTGTAAAGAGACAGGGGTGAGTGCAGAAATTTTTAAAAAAAAAATCAAAATAACTTGTACTATTGTGGCTGGGAAAGGAAGCGTGGCAGAGGCCATTCTGGAAAGATTAGACAAATAGAAGTGTGGCAAGAGCCATCTTTAGAGAGAAGCAACTAGCAAGAAGGAAAGACAAGAAGATCTAGATGTCTGTGAAAGGAAAGATCTTCCAATATAAAGATCTGTTCCTCCAAAACAAAGACATGGCTACTAAAGAGAGTAACTTCCTCTCCAGTGAATTATGAAGGCAGGTGGAGAAAGACCAGTCACTATCTGACCTGAAGGACCTGCTGTTAAAAACAAAAAAAAGATGAATATGGAGATGAGGGAAGAGTTCCAGGCTTACAATAAAGAAATAAAAAATGAAGTTAATGATATGAATGGGAAAATATAAGATGTGGAAACAGGATTAATCAAGCACTTGGACAGCATTACTAATCTAAATGAAAGAATTCAAATAATTGAGGGGGGAAAAAGAGAAGAAAAGAAAAAACAGAATTAAAGATGGAGGACATGGAAAATACAGAACACAGGAACAAAGCAAGGATTAAGAGTATTCCAGAGAAGACTGAAGGAAGAAATCTACTGGTCACACTGGATGATATTTTCCATGACATATTAAAATCGGCAAATAAAGTATGATATATTGCAGGGGAATGAGATTCCTGATTTGTGGAAAGACACAACAATTGTAGCAATTCCTAAAGAAGGAAAAGATCTTACCAATTGTGCATCATAACACCTATTTATTTAATTAATGTGGATGCTAAAATTTATGCAAAGGTGATAGCAAACAGATAATGGGTATGTCTGCAGCTGGCCCGGGTGAGCTGATTTGGGCTCATGGGGCTTTAGCCCTGAAGCCCAAGACCGCTATGTAGACTTTTGGGGGGGGGGGGGGAGGGAGGAGGGGGTTGGGAGTCCCAGAGCTTGGGCTCCACCCATGCCCAAACATCTACACAGCAATTTTATAGCCCCGCAGCCCAAGTCCTGAGAGCCCAAGACAGCCGACCCAGGCCAGCCATGGGTGTTTAATTGCTGTGCAGTCATACCCTGAGTGCCATCTTGCCCAAATATGTTCCGCTGGACCAGTCTGGATTTGTTGTTCAAAGGAATATCTGATAATATCAGAACTCTGAATTGAACTATAATGTTAATTATAGCAGTTCTTCCCGTGTGCTACTTTCTTTGGATGTTGAGAAAGCCTTCGACTGTCTGGAACGGGAGCACCTCAGACAGATTTTGGAAATCAGTGTTATAGAGGCATGTCGGCACGATATACTCATCCTCGAGCATCTGCTTTGGTTAATGGTCATCAATCCCCTCCTTTTAATTTGTTAAGGGGTATGAGTCAGGATTGCCTGTTATCCCCGCTGTTGTTTTCTTTGGCAATGGAGCCATTTGCAATAAAGCAGGGGTCTCAAAGTCCCGGCCTGCGGGCCATCTGCGGCCTGAGAACCTCCCCACTGCGGCCCGCGGAGGAGAGACACATGCAGCCACAATGCCGGCAATGTCTGCTGTAGGCGCCGCCCCCCCACAGCTCCCATTGGCTGGGGGAGACAGAGATACCATCACTAGTCACCAGGCAGAGTCAGCCATGGAGGCAGTATCATTAGTTGCTGGGCAGAGTCAGCGTCACTTTTTTCCACAATGAATATAAACAAGTCAAAATACCAAACACTACTATCTGATGCACACCTTGCTGCAATCCTGAAGGTTTCAACTGCTCAGTCACCGAGGCCAAACATCAAAAAACTGACAGAACTGAAGCGTTGCCAGGTGTCTGGCAAACATTAAAAACTCTCTGGCAGGAGAAGAATTGTATAAAGTTGTATGACAGTTTTATTATTTCTAAGAAATTCAAAATAAAAAATACAATATAAACGTTTTCTTTTCTGAACACCATCTTCAGTGACATTATTGGCCTGCTGGGAGGATTTGAGGACTGGCACTGGCCCTAAGGTAAATTGAGTTTGAGAGCCCTGCAATAAAGGTAAGAAGTAGCCCCTGGGTAAAGGGCATCAAAACATCTTCTGGATTAGAACACAAAATAGCTCTGCACGTGGACAATGTCCTGTTATATTTGCAGGAGTCAGAAGCCTTGTTAAAAGTTATATAACAATTGACTTTGGAACTTGGGCAGGTATCAGGCTTCAAAATAAACTACAATAAATCTGAAATTTTATGAATTAATATTCCCAAAAGCTCAAAACAAACTGTGGTGAGCTACATAAATTTAAATGGGTAAAGGAATCTTTAAAATGTGTAGGTGTAAATATTGTGGAGAAACATAAAAAAAATCTCTAAGTGAAATTACCGTCCAGTCTGGAATAAAGAAATCAATCTGGATGTATACATGGGAAAGGGGATATACATCTTTAATTTGGGTAGCTCATAAAGAAAATTTGTATAAATTATTGTATAGATGGCATTTGACTCCAGGTAAGATCCATCTGCTAGAGAGATGCTATTAGAGGGGTTTTCTGTGGGAGGGGCTGTTTTGGGAAAGTGGAACATACTTGCACATGTAGTGGTTGTGTCTAGGAATGATATGATTTTGGGAGGAATTTAAAGAAATGCCAGCTTCCTGGAGATCCCCTGACATGCTTACTGAATGCTCCTGTAGAGGATCTGCATTTTAAACAAAGGACAAATTATTTATTTTCTATTGTTAGCAGCTAGACTCTGTATTGCACACTACTGGAAAAATATGACCCCTTCACATCAAGTATGTACAAAAGAGAAGTGCCAAAAAGAGGACAGGTATTTAGAAATTTGGTCATCTTTTCTAGCGTACTCAGAGGAGGAGGGCTCCCAAGCTAGCAAGCTAAAATGCCACGTTCTTTCAATATTAACCTGATCCTGAACATGTACAGTGTAGTAAGTTAACGTTTTATTGTAACTTTGTCATAATCAAAAGTTTAAAATGTGTGTGTGTGTGTGTGTGTATGTACAGAGAAAAAAGGAGAGAGTCATGTGATGTAGACCCACATTGTACTTACAGGCTGTTTTACAAAGGGTCCCTGTCAGAGGAAGATCTTCACAACTGATTTTTTTCCATTCCCCAGACTTAGTGTACATAGAAGCACATGTGTTCAGGAGTTCCTCATTGCTCTCCTCTTCAATCCAATTGGTAAATTTCATTTCCGACTTGTCAAACCATTTAAAAGCATTATCTGTGATTGAAGGAATTATACATTATGTCATTCATGCAAAAACAGTTTTTCACACTTACAAATCAAACGAAATAATTGAATTTAAAAGAAAACTGAACATTTTGAAGTTATTTCTTGGTACTTTGTACAGGCTGCATCCTGGCAACATGCATCAAATCCAGTGCAGTGAGAGATGCTCTCGAGAGCTTCTTGGACAAGAGAAATTCTGCCAACATACACCAGGCTGACATTTGGGCCAGATCACCATGTTTCAGGACACTTGTTACTACTCCTTTCTCATAAAGAATATACTCATTGCTCTTGGACGATATCATATGTGGTTGCCAGTTTGGGTTCAAACATCTCTCTTTCCTAGAGACCACTCCTTTTGTGTTCATGATGCATATTCAGTCATGTTAGCCATGTGGCTGGGCTTCCATCCTTTTGCATGCCATAGTAAGATTATAATTTCTACACAAATTGCTTACACTGCTGCTTACATATTAGCTTTGAAGCTTTTCCTGTCTTCCCCTTTGTGAGCATGGATTTTATGCCAAGACCAGGAGCTCTTTAATATACACTATTCTCCAGATCACAAGCTCAGTCTTTAGCCTGTCCTCAGCCCGCTGGTAACTTACAAAACTCCTAAAACCAGTAGAATGATCCTTTAGGACTAGGGATATCAGAATGATCATTAATCTAAATAACTAATAATGTCAAACTCTCCTTGATGTAGGAAATGGACTTGATAATCCACAGCATGGAACCTGTAGATTTTATCATGAACAGAAGTCACACACCTGTGTCCCAGCCCAGAGAGAGTTTTGAGGTTTGTAGTATCTTCATGGAAGCTTCCACCAAAGAAAATAAGCGCAGCAAAGGGGGAGATAAAAAGATCCTGACAAAAATGAATATTTTCCCTGCAGGGACACAGTGAGAATCCTGGTATTAGGAAGTCCAGAGGAGGAAGGTTGGTCTCATGATTAAGGTGCCAAACTTTGGCTCTGGCATGTGGGTTACATTCCCTGCTAGACTTAATGCGTGACATTGGGGGCAAGTCACATTTTCTCCCTGTTATTCAATTTCCCATCTGTATAATGGGAATAATAAATCCAGCAACATTAGGAAAAACTTCCTAATGGTTGGGTGGTTAAGATCTGGAATAAATTGTCTAGGGAGGTTGTAGAATCTCTATCATTGGAGATTTTTAAGAGGTTAGACAAATATCTGTTAGGGATGGTCTAGATAATGCTTAGTCCTGCCGTGAGTGCAGGGGACTGCACTAGATGATCACTTGAGGTCCCCTCCAGTCCTACAATTCTATGATTCAAGATCTCTAGCAAAATCATGTTCCCCTCTCTGGACTAAATTCTGTTCTCAGATCTGTAAAGTCAAAATAATCCATTAATTTCAATGTTGTTACTCCAGATTTACACAGTGTATCTGAAGTTAGTACGTATATACAAAAGGACAAATTTTATTTACAGTTTTTTTAGCTATTGATGTGAATGGAGAAAAGCAAGCAAGAGTGTTTCTATAACTACGCAAACACCACATAAAGATGCTTGTAACCATCATCTGTGAAAATGAATATTGGGCTTGTCAAAATTGTCAGATTGAGAGATCTGGAGATAATCCTATATTTATCTTCTACACAGGTATAGCACAGATAGCAGCAATACAAGCTTCCATGTAGTCCTCTACTGACATGTCTCAACCTTGATTTGGAGGAACTATCTAGGGCTGAGAGATTAGTTACGTGTCTGTTCTCATTCAATCCCAGATATTGCCAACAACAGTTCTGATTAGCATGGCAATTGTTTTTTTGGATGTGGACACCTTTTCAATAAGAACTGAACTGAGACTGTCGTATAATTTAATAATTCCACCACAAAGACCTGCATTTTCTGCAGTTAATAGAGACAAAGTATTAAGATATCAACAAGGTAGTTCTCACTTACCATCTGTGTCAAAGAACATGCCCAATGAAATATAATCAGGGCCTTGCCAGTGATTTTTGAATGTTTCTTGTATAAAGGTATTCTCCTCTTTATTTTTTATACTAATAATGTCTGCTCCAGAAGCTGTATTTGAAAAAAAAAATCCCCCTATAAATCTAAGTTTGAAAGCACATTTCATGCAACAGAAGTGAAACAACTATAAATACTATATTAAAAGCATCTTAACATACTGACCAACCCAGTAACCAATCAATTGTGTACATACATTAACCACATCTCAGCAGTGCAATGACAGACTGACAGGATATACAATGCATTCACATAGTGTCATATAAATGCCATTTAAGATGTTAGCACACACACAGGTACATTTAAATATGTAATCTGAAAAAAAAAAATCTAAACAATTTAGATAATTTAATTAGATCAAAGAGTTGATTTATAGTCTCTTTTTCCCATGATGTGTCTCAGATTTTGTACTCAATTTGAATACCCTGACTACCAGTGGATCATTCAAAAGAAAAAAAATTTAAGCTCTTTTGTTACTTACAGTATCATCATATCATTTACATGCTGTTTGCAATACAAATCTCTTAAAAATAATAATGAGCTATGGGAAAGATCTTCACATACACATAAATAAGCCCAAACCTTTTGGTTTAATACATAAACACTACTCTGAAATAGCTAAAAGTTGGAACTGCATTCTGCTTCAGAAATTCCTTGTCAGTGCTCAGCTGATTTTTCCATTGTAAAATAAGACTTAATATAAAATAAAATGCAGAATAGTAAATTGAATGTTAAAAAAAAAATGTTGAATAGTTGATCATATTTAAGGCTACCAGAATGTCACGGAGGTCCTGGATTCTGTGATTTTCCGTGATCTCCGTGACATTGGGGCCCCACAGAAGCCCAGCTGCCACGGCAGCAGGGGACCCCCCAGAACTCTCAGCTGCAGCATTAGGGGGCCCCCTCAGCTCCTAGCCCCATGGTCAGGGGTGCCTTCCAGGCATGGGGCAGGAGTGGGGGGGCTACAGCTCCCTGCTGCTGCATTCAGTGGGGAAGGGTGATGGACCTTCCTCCCTCCCCATTTTGTCAGGGATGTTTTTAGTAAAAGTCAGGAACAAGTCATGGCTTCTGTGAATTTTTGGTTGTTGCCTGTGACCTGTCCATGAGTTTTACTAAAAATATCCATGACAAAATTGTAACCTTAATCATGTTCCATTTGAAGCCACTGGGAATTTTCCCATTCCCATTAGCAAGTATATGACTGAACCAAAAATGGCAAGAAAACCAAAGTAATCTTCCATTTAAAACAAACAAACAATAAACCATGTCCCTACGGAATATGTGATGTAATATGCAAGCAATTACGGACAGTCTCTTTAACCATATATTCCAGGTTACAATGGTGGAGATGTCAGTTCAGTTTATATTTTTTTACTTTCACTACCACTGAAAGAAAATGATGGTATTCTAGAGGAAGGAACTATTATTGGTCTGTGGCTTTAAGTCCTCGCCCTGTGGCAAGGAGAGGATGTGGACATGCACTGTTCTGGCAACAATACATGAGGCAGGCACAATGCTTCGAGGAATGCTGCAGAGGAAAGCCCAATACACCATGTTACAGAGTGCAGCATGAGCTCGGCTTAGCTGGCAGGGTAATGGTTTCTCTTTCCCTCCCCACAGGAGAATCGAACACCACCTGTGTCTTCATTAGACTCTGCTGGTCTTCCTGTCCCAAGGGCAGTACGATGAATTTGCCTAGCTGTGAATGGGGGCTGGGATGGGGCGGGGCAGGGGATTAAGGACGACTCCTTGCACCTCCTCTGCCATGCATCCCAGCATGGCTAAAAGAAGGATCTAGACTGAAATTTTAAATCTACATCTATGATTTTTTACTGTAAGGGAAAAGCAGTAATGAAAAATGAGAGAATGATAGTCACTTTCAGACTTTACAGAGAATACTGAGGCAAGGACTCGGGTCCAGGGTGAGATACCATATATGCTTAACACAGCAAAAATTGAGGTAATCTCTTGTCTAACAAGGATATGGAAGTGTTTCCAGAGTATCTGACTGCCACTGCAGTCTCCGTTCTCAGATAAACACCAGTACAACTTGAAGAACATTTGGAAGCTCATCCATTGAGGTGAAGTATTAAAAAAGTAGTTGCTCTACTACCATACTTTGACTATTGAGAAAGTCCTGGGTGACAGTAAAAACTCTGCTGAAATCAGCTGAAATCACCAAAAACACAGGATTGGCTGTATTGGATCAGACCAGACCAATAACTAGTACTTGGTGCTTCAAAGAAAGACAAAAAAATGCATTTAGCCAAATGTGCCATTCAAGGGGGAAATTTCTTTTCTGATCCCCTTGGGTTCTCCAAAATGATGTTTAATTACCTTTATTATTTTAGCTTGTTTAATAACAATAATGTCCTAAAATAATACAGTTATTCATTAAATGCAACCACAGTACATATCTCTTAATAATGCATCAGAAATAAAAGAGATGGATTACAGTACCATTGCCTTTACAGCGATTTCTGGCATCATCAATACTGTCCAATTCATCGAATGTGCCTTGAAGAAAAATATAGCAGCTACTTCTAAATGGAATCCAAGCAGAGGAAGGGCATTCTACACAGAGAAGAACAAACATCATTATTCTAAACACTAAATAGTAGTATGGTTGTTGTTATGAAGAAATTGTTTCAAATGGCGATTTAGATGAAAAGAAAAATAATACAGTTTATCTTTCTGGATTGTATTCATCTCTGATGGAGCATGAAAACAATTAAATATCAATAAATATCTGGAGTAAAAATAAATACAATATTCTTAAGAATCTAATTTAGCAGGTCAGATGAAGAACAAATACAGGACATGAAGATGTGTGATATAGCAGAGAAACACTGGTCTACAATTTTTGAGAAGTCATCTGCTTCAGAGATAAAATGTGCTATTTATTATGTATTTTGATGTGCTGAATTCAAATATGACAATTAAAACAACTGATTGGCTACTGTTTCTAAGATATTTAAGTTTTTACATTTTATGTCTATGTATATTGTGTAGATAGTAGAGTTTTAATCAAATTGTAAACCTAGGTCTTTTCATGTGTTTATGGTTGCTTTACATGATAATATTTCACCTGTCCTGTTTATGTAACACTTTAAAAATCAGCAAAAGGGTTATATAAATAAAATTTATTATGAAACAAAAGGCAAAAAACTATTCTGTACATAGTTTAGTCCTATTCAGTGTCTACTCGGCGCTTCTTGGCTTGTCTCTTGTATTCATTAAATGGAGCATCTCTTGTCACTGTCCAGCAATAGTCTGCAAGCATTGATGGGCTCCATTTGCCCTGATAGCGTTTCTCCATTGTTGCAATGTCCTGGTGAAATCGCTCGCCGTACTCGTCGCTCATTGCTCCGCAGTTCGGTGGAAAAAAATCTAGATGAGAGTGCAAAAAATGTATCTTTAGTGACATGTTGCAACCAAGGCTTTTGTATGCCTTGAGGAGGTTTTCCACCAACAACCTGTAGTTGTCTGCCTTGTTGTTTCCGAGAAAATTTATTGCCACTAACTGGAAGGCTTTCCATGCCGTCTTTTCCTTGCCACGCAGTGCATGGTCAAATGCATCATCTCGAAGAAGTTCACGAATCTGAGGACCAACAAAGACACCTTCCTTTATCTTAGCTTCACTTAACCTTGAAAATTTTCCACGGAGGTACTTGAAAGCTGCTTGTGTTTTGTCAATGGCCTTGACAAAGTTCTTCATCAGACCCAGCTTGATGTGTAAGGGTGGTAACAAAATCTTCCTTGATTCAACAAGTGGTGGATGCTGAACACTTTTCCTCCCAGGCTCCAATGACTGTCAGAGTGGCCAATCTTTCTTGATGTAGTGGGAATCTCTTGCACGACTATCCCATTGGCAGAGAAAACAGCAGTACTTTGTGTATCCAGTCTGCAGACCAAGCAAGAGAGCAACAACCTTCAAATCGCCACAAAGCTGCCACTGATGTTGGTCATAGTTTATGCACCTCAAAAGTTGTTTCATGTTGTCATAGGTTTCCTTCATATGGACTGCATGACCAACTGGAATTGATGGCAAAACATTGCCATTATGCAGTAAAACAGCTTTAAGACTCGTCTTCGATGAATCAATGAACAGTCTCCACTCATCTGGATCGTGAACAATGTTGAGGGCTGCCATCACACCATCGATGTTGGTGCAGGCTACAAGATCACCTTCCATGAAGAAGAATGGGACAAGATCCTTTTGACGGTCACGGAACATGGAAACCCTAACATCACCTGCCAGGAGATTCCACTGCTGTAGTCTGGAGCCCAACAGCTCTGCCTTACTCTTGGGTAGTTCCAAATCCCTGACAAGGTCATTCAGTTCACCTTGTGTTATGAGGTGTGGTTCAGAGGAGGAGGATGGGAGAAAATGTGGGTCCTGTGACATTGATGGTTCAGGACCACAAGTTTCATCCTCTTCCTCTTCCTCGTCTGACTCAAGTGAGAATGATTCTGGTGCATCAGGAACCAGCAGTCCTTCTCCGGGGGGTACTGGGCGTATAGCTGATGGAATGTTTGGATAATGCACAGTCCACTTTTTCTTCTTTGACACACCTTTCCCAACTGGAGGCACCATGCAGAAGTAACAATTGCTGGGATGATCTGTTGGCTCTCTCCAAATCATTGGCACTGCAAAAGGCATAGATTTCCTTTTCCTGTTCAACCACTGGCGAAGATTTGTTGCACAAGTGTAGCTGCATATGTGTGGGGCCCACCTCTTGTCCTGATCTCCAATTTTGCAGCCAAAATAAAGGTGATAGGCTTTCTTAACCAGAGTGGTTATACTGCGCTTTTGTGATGCAAAAGTCACTTCACCACAAACATAGCAGAAGTTATCTGCACTGTTCACACAAGTACGAGGCATATCTGCTCACTTTGGCTAAACAGAAATGTGTCCCTTTGCAAAATCAAACACTGACAAATAAGAGAGCACGACACTGTATGATTTCTAGAGCTGATATAGGGCAATTTGTTCAGCAGAGTGATGTAAGCTTCGTTATGATTGCATCATCCATGACTTCTAGGAATAACATGATGCAATTCATATCAGGTATGACGCAATACCAGCTTCAGATTGCATCATTCATTGTTTTGCCTAAAAAGCAAGTACTGTCCAAACCCAGTCATAGATTTATTCATAGATCCAGTCAAAGATGTATTTTAGTCATTTCTGGTTTAAATTGAAATCCCTTCCCTTTATAACTCACTTATCCTCCGCCATTCCCAAGTCAAGGGTCGTATATACTGACCCAATAGCATATCTTGAAAACTAGAGCCAATCAACAATTTTAAGCATCATTTTCATTCTCAGTGACCCAGAATTAGTAAAGTTTGACTACATTTATTTCAGAAGCATTTTGGCTGTAGAGCAGTGAAATCAGAGACACAAAAGACTCATTAGATCACCTACTCATTCTCTAGCTAGTATTCTGCTTTTTAGAGTTTCTTCTCCAGTAATTTGGCCAATATAATTTTTAAGGTCTCCAGTAGAAGAAAGGCCTTCCACCATTCCCTTGGGATAGTCTGGACACATCTCATAGATGTCACTGCTAAGGGCTGTCTTTTTGTTCTGTTTGCACAACACCAGCACAACGGGGTCCTGGTCCATGATTTAGGGCTCCCAGGTGTTACAGTAATACAAATAAACACTAACAGTTAGGAGATTTCCCTTATATTCAGTGTAATTTGTCCTTTGCTTTTTTCTAGGTATTTATAAAGAGCCCATCACCATGATATTTATTTATCCCATTACTCTGAACTAGATAACCGTGGACCACTCTAAACAATTCATCTTGCTCACTCGTGTTTACACCCTTTGAATACTGGGTGGTAGCATAATATTTGCCTGTTTACTCATCTGAACAAGTTATATGTATTAATTTACTCTTTCATCACAAGTCAATTCCTTCATCCTTTTAGCTATTTTTTTGCTTTTTCCAGAATTTCCTCTACCTTATCGTCTTCTTTCAGGTACTGAGGTACCTAAAACTCAGAGTAATCTGGGAGTGATTTCATCAGTACCAAACAGAGAACAACTGTCACCTCGCAGCTCAGTGATCCCTCTGTCTATGCAGCACAAAGTTGTAGTGACTCTGTTTTTTTCAACGCTTTTGTTTTTGGACTATATGCTCTTTTACTACCCACTCTTGCCCTCTACCTCTCTTATAGCATTTCAGCTGACCAGTTATTTTCCATAAGAGCGCAGGAAAAGAGAAATAAATTCAGTAAGAAAATATGTAGTTGGGGACACACTATATAACTGCTACTTGAAGGCTCAATGAGCAGGAAGGAGAAAAGAAAAGACAGACTTGACAACTAACCAAAACAATATATTTTCATTCTGAAAGTAGTTTCTTCCTCTGGTCTGTGCCTCCTCTCACTAGTGTTCCCAAACCCATCTCACTTAATCATGTCCCTTTAGTAGTTACAAAAAGATGTGCGACTCTAAAGAATCAAAGCCAGCATTCCTGTTTATTACCTTCTATGAACCTATTTTGGTCTGTCTACCTAGCAGCACAGATCACCAGGAACATATTACCCGAGCACTCTGCTCTCTGCATTGAATAGGAAATTCAATTCAAGGATTCATCCTCATATTCAAAGTCCTCTATTGGATTGGCCTTAGCTACCAGAGAGATCACTTATCCCTCCATGATAATGACCTCCTATGACAGGAACATTCCAATGAAACTGTTGACCAAAACGGTGAGGCTTGTGAAAGCAGAAGGTAGAGTTTCACAGGAGCTGGACCTAGAACATGGAGCTTATTCCCGCATGTGGCCAATTGGCTGAAAATACAGTAAAGAACAAAATTATTAGACACATAGATCAACAGAATATGTTGGGGAAGAGTCAGCATAACTTTTGTAAAGAGAAGTGATCCCTCACCAATCTATTAGAATTCTTTAAGGGATTTCACAAGCATGTGGACAAGGGTGATCCAGAGGATATAGTGTACTTGGACTTTCAGAAAGTCTTTGACAAGGTCCCTCACCAAAGGCTCTTAAGCAAACTAAGCAGTTATTGGGTAGGAGACAAGGTCCCTGCTTGATCTGTAACTGGTTAAAAGATAGGAAACAAAGTAAATGGTCAGTTTTCACAATTGATAAATTGGTAAATAGCAGGGTCCCCAAAGGATTTGTATTGGGACCTGTGCTGTTCAACATACTCATAAATTATCTGGGAAAGGGAGTGAACAGTGAGGTGGTAAAGTTTGCAGACAATACAAAATTACTCAAGATATTTAAGTCCAAAGCTGACTGAGAAGAGTTACAAAGGGATCTCACAAAACTAGGGGACATTTTGGTAGATTAAATTCAATACTGATAAGTGCAAAATAATGCACATTGGAAAAAAATCATCGCAACATCTGCTCAATATGCAGTGGCAGTCAAAAAAGCCAACAGTGTTAGGAATCATTAAGAAAGGAATAGATAATAAAACAGGAAATATAGTGGAACTATATATCCATGATATGCCCACACTTAGAATGCTGTGTGCAGTTCTGGTCACCCTATCTCAAGAAAGATTAGAAATTGAAAAAGTACAAAGAAAGGCAACAAAAACTATTAGGTGTATGGAGCTGCTCCATACAAGGAAAGATTAAAAAGACTTGGACTTTTCATCTTAGAAAAGAGACGACTAAGGGGGGATATTATTGAGGTCCATAAAATCATTAATGGTATGGAGAAAGTGAATAGGAAAGTGCTATTTACCTGCTTCATATAACACAAGAACTAGGGGTCGCCCAATGAAATTAATAAGCAACTGGTTTAAAACAAACATAAGGAAATACTTCTTCACATAATGCAAAGTCAGCCTGTGGATATTGCCATGGGATATTGTAAAGGGAAAAAGTGTAACTGGGGTTGAAAAGGAATTAGATAAGTTCCTGAAAGATAGGTCCATGAACGCCTATTAGCCAAGATGGTCAGGACGCAACCCCATGCTCTGGGTATCCCTAATCCTCAAACGGCGAGAAGGTGGGAGTGGATGACAGGAGATGGATCACTTGAAATTGACCTGTTCTGTTCATTCCCTGTGAAGCATCTGGCACTGGCCACTGTCAGAGACAGACTACTTGGCTAGACAGACCTTTGGTCTAACCCAGTATGGCCATTCTTCTATTCTTATGTCATATGAATGACCACAGATCTCACCACTTTTCAAATGAAGAACCTGATCTAAAACGCCACTGAAGTCCATGGGAGTCTTTCTATTTGCATTCAGTCTCATAGACTTTAAGGTCAGAAAGGACGATCATGATCATCTAGTCTGACCTCCTGCACACTGCAGGACACAGAACTTCACCCACCCACTCCTGTAATAGATCCCTCACCTCTCTGGCTGAGTTACTGAAGTACTCAAAACGTGATTTAAAGACTTGTTACAGAGAATCCATCATTTATAATAGTTTAAATCTGCAAGTGACCCATGTTCCATGCTGCACAGGAAGGTGAAATATAAAAATATATCCTCGAAATATAAAAGGGGGCTATTGTCTTGGCACACAGCATCATCCAGTCCTACAAATGCAGATCCAAGAGAGTTCATTCCATTTAATAAAAATCACTAGTGATGACATGTCATGGGTAGTGTAACGAAACTCACTCTGTAATATGGTGACACCCTGTTAAAGAGAGAGATCAGATTACTATATTCCTGTATAATCTCTAAACAAAAGCTCACTGTTATAATGATTATTATTTTGTCTCTGATATTTACATGGCAAGGATATGTAAGCTTGTTAAAACTTCCTAAATAAATTGTTAAAAAAATACAAATGTAGATCTCTTACTTTGTATTTGGTCATTACATTTCATTTATCCTGAGGTTCCAGGCTACTCTAATAAAACACAAAAGCTACAAGACACTGATAGCACATACCATTTAAATGACCAAAAAGTAATACATTCATACATTTGAAGGAATTAACTCCACACCTGAAACATGCTGTGTAAGCAAGATCAGATACTGCACTTTTACCTGATAAATGCAAAATATTTAAATTATATTGGAAACACCTAATTTTTTGCAATAGTAATTATAGACTGATGACAGAAAACCCTAGTAGAAACAGTACTTTTCTAAATAGCTTCCAATTAAAACCATCAAAATCCAGTGGCTTTTAAGCAGCGTAGAGAATGTAAGAGAGCATCAGAAGAATGTAGTCAAGATTTTCTGGAGTGACAAGTGATTTTGAGAACCTCCATTTTTGGGTGCCTAATTTAAGTCATGTTTAAGGGGCCCAATTTTAAATAGGCTCTGGAACCGGCCCTAAATGCAAAATTGATCTCTCTTCAATGTAGTTTATCTTCAGTAAGTTACACTGCCCACACCTACTACCTCTCACACAAACAAAAATATAAACTAAAAGCAAGTTATTTCTCCTGTACGCTGGAAAGGGATATTACACATTATTTATATTTTTTAAATACTTGGGAGGTGCTCATATACTAATTATGAGGGCCTTATAAACATATTAAACTAAGTAGTCTTCATCCTCAGAAGGACTGAATAATGCCACAAAACAAATGGATTTCTCTATGGCCTGAGCCAACAAAGGAAGAAATTATTTGAACTTTGACCTGAGTGTTCAGCCAGGGCCATGATACATGATAGGAGTGACTCCCATCAAGGGGTGAGGACAAACCTTTTTAGAAGTGGTTATTTTAGATTTGATGTTTCCTTCTAGACCTTCCAGTGCTCTTGCAACACCACTCTATACTACAGGTGGCTGGTGAAAATATTTTTTTGGGAGTATGTGTGTCTGTGTGTGTGTGTGGGGGGGGGGTCAGACTACCCTGCATCACCCCACAATGGCAGCTCCTGTCCCATGGGGCTCAGACTGGCTCCCCATTCTAGCCCGTTGGCTCTTGCTGGGCTGCTACATGCAGATACGGAGAAGTCCGCTCCAGTGTCACTTGATGCACCTACATGCAGGTGGGGCCCTCCCACCGCAAACCCGCCCCCCCATTCCCTTCCTGGCCCTACCAGGTACGGGGCCTCAGGATTTCTCTTCCCCAGGACTCCGCCCACCACCTCCTCAAGATTCTTCTTTCCCCCAGGTCTCCTCTCCCCACCATCCCCACAAGATCCCTCCTTCCCTCAGGGCTCTCACCCTGTCCCAGCGAACCTCATCCCAACTCCCAGTGCGGGGATTCTACTCTCCAATCTCTGCAAGCCACATCTTCTCCTCTCAGGAATCCCCCAGGATCTCCACTCAGACAGGTCTCCCAAGACACCATAGCTCCTCCTCCCCCATACTCTGCACCAGATGTGGCTCCTGAGCCTCCCTGCCTGTTGGAGCCTCAAACTTCACAAACTTCAACCTTTCCAGGAAGTGCCATTCAGGAACCAGAAGCCAGCATCCCCTGCTGGGACCGAAATCTAGCTCCATCTGCCAGGAATCCAATGTGCAAGCAGGGCCCTCACCCCACAATGTCCTGCCCACTTTCTGGCCTTGGTACCACCAGATGCGGGGCTTCACTTGCTGAGCTGGGCATGCATGCAGGCAGTGGGATGGCTCACAAAATGACCAGGCAGATATAAATTTTGGGGCTGAACCTTCTCTAGATCTAGCTACCCGCCACTTTGCTGTACACCTCCCACTTACATACTGCCTCTAACCACTTCCATGTCATCAACTTCATTTGCTTCAAATGAACCAAGGAATAGCTGGGTCACATTCCACCTGGGTTGAACAGGCACATAGAACACTTTATGGGGGAGGGAGGGAGAATCTTTGTTTCATTCTTTTCATTCACTGTTATCTTTTTAAACCTTTCATCTAACTTTGAATTAAGCAAAAGGTTTCTAAAAATGCTATAGTTAAAAAAAAACACAGCAGTTTGTTTAGCAGGAGCCTCATAACTCAGCACATTTGCAACTTGAAGTCATTTTAGATACATTTCCTTCTGCATTTTTTAAATAGAAGGTTTAAACATTTTTCATTTATCCACTCTTTAATTTAATGGCCTCTCAATATATACCTGAGCAGAGAGCGAGTGAGCACACCACACACACAGTGTGAGAGTTTTGAAAACGCCTAAACATCTTAGGAGCTCAAGTCTAATTGATTTTCACTCAGGTACTTTTGAAAAATCACACCCATCACAAGTTAGCTTTTAACTATAACTGCAGAAAAGGTTCTTGACTGCCAATGCCGGGAAACATGGGGCTTAAACTAGCAGCATTAAGCACATCACTTTGGCTGCATAATGCAAAATTAAATTGGCACACTTGCTGAGCCACAGGAGAGCAAGTGGGGAACCCTTAGCCAACTAAATGAAAAAAGTTAAAAAGCCACTCAAACGTCAAAGATGTATTGCAGGGGAAGTGCTGGTGAAAGACTCAGTAATTGGGTATGTCTGCACTGCAACAAGAGGTATGATTGATGCACATGTAGACATTTGATCTAGCTGGCACAAGTACCAATAGCAATGAAGCTGCTTCAGTGCAAGCTATATAAGCCTGCCCAAGACTGGGCTATTTACTTGTGTGGCTAGCCTGTGCTGCCGCAACTTCACTGCTATTGGTATTCCCATTAGCTAGATTAAAGCTAGTTTGAGTACATCTGCCTGTGCTGCAATCACACTTCCAAATGCAGAATAGACATACCCAGAGACCCCTTGGAATGGGGAGGTTCTCAGAAGGAAAGGGATAGCAAGGGACAGAAACAGGAAGACATGGTCAACCTGTTTTCTCTAATCTCTTACAACCATTTCTCATTGTAAAAACAATTTAAGTATTGACAACTCACTGTTGTCTTCTGTTTGAGATTGTTTGTCCTGCACTATCATTTTTGTGTGTGCATACTATTAAATTATGCTGTATTACCATTATGGGACCATAAGACTGTTGTCCCTCACAGGATCCTCACAAAATTAGATGTGTACATCAAGAAGCTCTCTCAGTAAGCAAAGTTTTAAAATTAAATATATAACAGAGCAAAAGAGGATGGAGGCAAAATGAAAAACAGAAAATGATGAAGTTTGGCCTCAGAATCTCAGATACATGTGTGCAACACCCACTGACTTCAATAAGAGCTGTGTGTATCTATCTGAAAGTAGAATTTGCCTCAAAACAGGGAAAAGGAACAGGATCAGAGCATCAAGAGGCATCATACGAGAATAGGGACAACACAGTTAATAGTCACAAAAGTTTTACAGAGCAGCATAATAAAATGGTTTTAGAAGTTTTGATAAATTTAAATATTCACACTCTAAAGTACTACAAATGATTTACAAGTGGGCTACCAGCTGTGCCACATAGACAGATTTTGCAGGACTAAATACTGGTTTACTCTGAAGTTTTTAGTGCCAGTGTGTATGCTGACTTGCTGAAATGCTTCAATTATTATTCTCACTTCCTCTCCTCTCGCCTTTTACCAAAGTCAGAGCAGATATGGGAAAAGGACTTTTCCACATTATAAGATCTGATTGTGTTTGAACACAATTCTGAAGAATCACGTTACTGATACAATGCTGGCCAGCATAGACCAAGGCACACTGTGGTGTTTGCTAAAGAAATTAGTCCCTGTTGTGACCAGCATGCCGTCATAAGGCCATGTCTACATTTGCGAGATTACAGCCACACTGCTGTACCAATACAGTTGTGCCACTGTAAGATCGCTCGTGTAGCCGCTCTATGCCAACGGGAGAGAGCTCTCCCGTCGACATAATAAAACCACCTCCACAAGCGACAGTAACTAGGTCGGCAGAAGAAACTCTCCCGCTGACACAGCGCTGTCCATACTGGCACTTCTGTCAGTGAAACTCATGTCGCTTAGGCGTGTGTTTTTTCACACCCTTGAGTGACATAAATTATACCGACAAAAATGGTAGTATAGACATGGCCATAGTTAGCTTATAAGACACTGAACTCAGTTTGCCCTGATTTACACTGACTGCTTAGTTGTGGTCAGCAAACAAGTGCATTTAGAATGGAATCTGTCAGAACACCCTAAAGGAAACTGCTACAACTAAATTCACTATAAATACCTTCCAATGCATACACTGGGTGAGAGCCTTACACCAGCGAAGGGATGAAGCAGTATAACTGGGGCCTAAAAACCTGGTTCTATCCAGGAGAGGGTTCCTCCAGCACAGGTATTGTGGAGACAGGTGCATCCCAGGATTGGACAGGGTCAAAGATGGCTTAAAGCTATCTTAACACCCTGCCCCCTACCTCCTTGGGCTGCAAGCTCTCTCCTACTCCTCTTAGGCCTGGTCTACACTAGGCGTTTGTGTCGAATTTAGCACCGTTAAATCGAATTAACCCTGCACCCGTCCACACCACGAGGCTATTTAGTTCGACATAGAGGGCTCTTAAATTCGACTTCTGTACTCCTCCCCAACGAGGGGAGTAGCGCTAAATTCGACATGGCCATATCGAATTAGGCTTGGTGTGGATGGAAATCGACGGTAATAGCTCCGGGAGCTATCCCACAGTGCACCACTCTGTTGACGCTCTGGACAGCAGTCCGAGCTCGGATGCTCTGACCAGCCACACAGGAAAAGGCCCGGGAAAATTTGAATTCCTTTTCCTGTCTGGGCAGTTTGAATCTCATTTCCTGTTTGGACAGCGTGGCGAGCTCAGCAGCAGTGGCAACGATGCAGAGCTCTCCAGCCGAGATGGCCGTGCAATCCCAGAATAGAAAGAGGGCCCCAGCATGAACTGATCGGGAAGTCTTGGATCTCATCGCTGTGTGGGGCGATGAGTCCGTGCTTTCCGAGCTGCGCTCCAAAAGACGGAACGCAAAGATCTATGAGAAGATCTCGAAAGCCATGGCAGAAAGAGGATACAGCCGGGATGCAACGCAGTGCCGCATGAAAATCAAGGAGCTGAGACAAGGCTACCAGAAGACCAAACAGGCAAACGGACACTCCGGATCCCAGCCCCACACATCCCGTTTCTACGAGGCACTGCATTCCATCCTTGGTGCGGCCGCCACCACTACCCCACCACTGACCGTGGACTCTGAGGATGGGATATTGTCCAGGGCCGGTTCCTCGGACATGTTAGCGGACGGGGAAGATGAGGAAGGAGATGAGGAGGACGAGGCAGTCGGCAGCGCTTACCAAGCTGATTTCCCCGACAGCCAGGAGCTCTTCATCACCCTTACAGAGATCCCCTACCAACCCTCCCCAGCATGTAACCCGGACACAGATTCAGGGGAAGGATCAAGCGGTAAGTGCTTTAAACATATAAACCTTTATTTTGTACAAAACTAGAATATTAATACTAATAACAATCTTTGATTCATGATTTCTTCCCCTTGGGCGCTTAAATAATCAGTAACAAGTATTTGTAAAAAAATCAAACAGTGTCCGGTTCTGCATGATTGTGCTGCCCAAGCTGCTCCACTCTTTTGTCGCTGCTACTGCAGCTATATGAAAAGCCGGTCTATATGTCCGGGGATAGAGCAGTAGTCCTCCACAGACATCTCAACAAAGCTCTCCTGGAGGTAAAGGGATAGCCTGTTCATCAGGTTCCTTGGGAGAGCGGCTTTACTTGGTCCTCCAAAGTAAGAGACGTTCCCGCGCCAGGAGACAAGCAGGTACTCGGGAATCAGCGCCTTGCAGATCATGGCGGCATAGGGCCCCGGTCTCTGCATGCTTTCTCGAAGCATCCTCCGGATCTCGTTGTCCGGGATCCTCATGAGGGTGATGTCGGTCATGACAACCTGCTTTGAATTAGGTAGGGGACTGGTAGTATTGGGACTGCTTGCAACAAGTTCCTTTACAGAACTGTGACCGCTGGTTTACAGCCACGCGGTGGGGGCAGGAGAGGGTCAGCATCCAGGGATCTTTACCTGGCACATCCGCGAGGGGGTGGGACAGGGCCACAGTTCTTGCTTGGCCGACTGATGGCAGCACAGACTGGCATTGCTTTCAATGTGAAAGGTGGCCAGTGGTACTCCTAAAGTTTTAATCTGCAACAAGTCTACAGCTTACCATCTTTGCCTGCTAGAGAGAGTACCGTGTCCTGCCCTGGTTCCCAGATCGGCAGTGCAAAAGCCCAGGCACTGAAGGCGAGGTTCGAAAATTCGACCTTGTCCTCAGTGCGCATGTGATAGGTGTGGTTCATGGTCTTGTTCACGGAGAAAGACTATGTTCTTGTGAATTAAGGTTCTTGATTCACAACTACATTTATCTTTCGGAGGAATTCACTGCCTTTTCCTCATTCCCACAGCCACATCTGCAACTGTCTCCCAACCCAGCCTGGAATCACACTCCCAGAGGCTAGCGCACATTAGGCGGAGGAAGAAGAAGACGCGAGAGGACATGTTCTCTGAACTTATGGGCTGCTCCCGAGCCCAGGCAGCACAGCATAACCAGTGGAGGGAGAATTTGTCCCAAATGCACCGAATACACATGGACCGTGAGGAGAGGTGGCGGCAGGAAGACCAGCAGGCGACTCAAACGCTGCTTGGACTTCTGAGGGAGCAAACGGACACGCTCCGGCGCCTTGTTGATGTTCTGCAGGAACGGAGGCAGGAGGACAGAGCCCCGCTGCAGTCTATCAGGAACCGCACTTCCCCGCCACCAAGTCCCATACCCCCCTCGCCCAAAGTCCAAAGAAGGAGGGGCGGGAGAGTCCGTGAAAACTCTCACTCCACCCCTGCAGACTGCTCAAGCACCAGAAGGCTGTCATTCCCCAAGATTTGAAAAGTCCTTTCCTGGCCGCCTCAAGCAAGCCCCCGTCCAAGTTTCACCCCCCAGTTTCATGTGTGGTTGTTAATAAAAAATACGTTTTTGTTCAGTACTGTTTCAGTCATGCTGTTTTGAGGGAGAGTCTGTCTGCAGGGGGGGAAGGGGCTTGGTAATTGGACAGGACATTCACCTTTAGCAGGCTACAGAGGCGGGGGCAGGTCCAGCAGCAGGGCACATACACAGTGCACTGACTAGTTACCCTGGTCAGTCTGGGAGGTGGTTTTCATGTTCTGTGCGTGGGGTGGGGGTGGGGGGTGTTGCTCTGTGACTTTGTGGCGGGGGAGGGCAGTTACAGATGTTATGCAGCGGTCCTTGTCCTGGATCACAGAGCCACGCAGCAGGGGATCTGTAACCCTCCTCCCACTGCCATAAAGTCACATAGCCCCCACATACACGCAGTCCCGCTCAGGAGGGCTGGCAGGCTCCGTGGAAACAACCAATCCGCCACTGCGATTCCTGTCATTCCTGGAGTTTAGAAGGATCATTTGCATCAGTACACTACACCTGCTCCCCACCACAGTCTGCGTCCCAGGTTTAAAACATTCCCGCGAAAACAGTAATAAAGACAACGGTGTTCATTAACAAAATAAAACTAAATTTATTTTTTTGGAAGGGGGTGGAGGGGGTCTGTAACTGGAGAGGATAGTCATCCTTAACAGGGTAAAGAAACGGGGGCAGGTTCAGCTTCTCTGTACACAAACTTTAAAGTCACTGGTCACCCTGCTCAGTGTGGAACCAGGCTTTCAAAGCCTCCCGGATGCACAGCGCGTACCGCTGTGCTCTTCTAATCGCCCGGCTGTCTGGCGGGGCGTAATCAGATGCCAGGCTATTTGCCTCAACCTCCCACCCCGCCATAAAGGTCTCTCCCTTGCTCTCACACAGATTGTGGAGCACACAGCAAGCAGCTATCACAATGGGGATATTGGTTTCGCTGAGATCACAGCGAGTGAGTAAGCTTCTCCATCTCCCCTTGAGACGTCCAAAAGCACACTCCACCACCATTCTGCACTTGCTCAGCCGGTAGTTGAAGAGTTCTTTTTCAGAGTCCAGGGCGCCAGTGTAGGGCTTCATGAGCCAGGGCATTAGCGGGTAGGCTGGGTCCCCAAGGATCACTGCAGGCATCTCCACATCCCCAAAAGTTATTTTGTGGTCCGGGAAGTAAATACCTTCCTGCAGCCGTCTAAACAGACCAGAGTTCCTGAAGACGCGAGCGTCATGAACCTTGCCCGACCATCCGACGTTGATGTTGGTAAAACGTCCCCTGTGGTCCACCAGTGGTTGCAGCACCATTGAAAAGTAGCCCTTTCGGTTGATGTACTGGCTGGCCTGGTGGTCCGGTCCCAGGATAGGGATGTGAGTTCCATCTATAGCCCCGCCGCAGTTTGGGAATCCCATCGCGGCGAAGCCATCTATGATGACCTCCACGTTTCCCAGGGTCACTACCTTTGAGAGCAGTACCTTGACGATTGCCTTGGCTACTTGCATCACAACAACCCCCACGGTAGATTTGCCCACGCCAAACTGGTTCGCGACAGACCGGTAGCTGTCCGGCGTTGCAAGCTTCCAGAGGGCTATGGCCACTCGCTTCTGGACAGTCAGGGCTGCTCGCATCCGGGTGTCATTGCGCTTCAGGGCAGGTGACAGCAACTCACAAAGTTCCAGGAAAGTCCCCTTCCGCATGCGAAAGTTTCGCAGCCACTGGGATTCGTCCCAGACCTGCAGCACTATGCGGTCCCACCAGTCCGTGCTTGTTTCCCGTGCCCAGAATCGCCGTTCCACAACATCCAGATGACCCATTGTCACCGTGATGTCCTCGGAGCTGGGTCCCGTGCTTTGTGAGAGGTCTGTGCCCCTCTCAGAGTTCAGGCCCTCACCGCGGTGCCGTAGCCTCCTCGCCTGGTTCATCTGCATCTGCCTCTGGGAAAGGTGGATGATAACCTGCGAGGCGTTCACAAGTGCCACAACTGCAGCGATGGTCACAGCGGGATCCATGCTCGCAGTGCTGTGGCGTCCGCGCTGTCACTGACCCGAAAAGCGCGCAAACTGATTTCCCGCCGGCGCTTTCAGGGAGGGAGGGAGGGCGGTATTGACAGACGGATGACGACAATTACCCAAAAGCACCCTCGACCCTTTTTTTTTACCCAGAAGGCATTGGCGGCTCGACCCAGAATTCCAATGGGCTGCGGGGACTGCGGGAACTGTGGGATAGCTGCCCACAGTGCACCGCTTCCAATGTCGACGCTTTCCCCGTTAGTGTGGACTCACAAAGTCGAATTACTGTCCTTAGTGTGGACACACAAGTTCGACTTAGCAATATCGATTCCACATATTCGATTTAAGTGAAATCGAAATACCCTCGTAGTGTAGACATACCCTTAGAAGAAAAAGCACAGCATCTCAACAGTTTCTTTTACTTTTACACAGCCAGGAACAGAACCAGTTCCTGTGCTTTGCTCTGATCAATACACAATATCTCAAAAAGAGGCCTCTGATGAATCACAATATCTCAAAAAGATTCTCAGCTCTGGAGTGAATTCCTCATAGAACTGCCCGTTCTTCTCCTAAACCACAGAAACTCTAGATGGGGAAGTGAGTACGTTTTTCTCTCCAAACTTGCCTTGTGACATTTTGCAAAACTTCCTACTAATACTAAAATCAGTTAAATTTTACTGGTGGTAGCAAAATTGAGAGTCCTAATGTATAGGGGCTGCCAGCTGCCTCCAACATTTTAAGTACTGTGTCAATTAGACCTACAATCATTCTCTAGTGTAGGCCAGGCATGTTTATATGACAAATCAAAATTACATTTCCAGTTGGGCAAGTCTTTCATAGGCTTGCTAATGGCCAAGAGTTTTAAGGTGCATCTGTTTGCTTTGAAATACATGATCTATGCATATGTGGTATTTATACAGTTAATAATATTAATACAATTTGAATTAATTCTAGTAGGAATTATGTGCATTACAGTAATGCCCAGTGGCCTGAGTCAGGATCAGGGCCACCTTGTGCTAGGCCATGTACAAGCACATTAACAATATGCTTTCCATCCCTGATCAGATTAAAAATCTAAGATGACAAGTGACATACAGAAGGAAGAGGAAAATATTGGTTTCTAATATTATAATACACACTTTTCATATCTTTTGTTGAAATAAAAACACCTCATTATACCATCTAGACCTCACTCTATCCTTTCTTGCAGGCTATGGGGCAGTAATATATAACGGAGGTGATTTTTACTCACATTTTTAAAAAAAAGTATATGTTAATTATAGATTGTACAGGAAGGACGCATGGTCTGGTGGTTAAAGCATAGGTGTATGGGGATCTGGGTTTTACTCAGTTCTGCCACAGACTTCCTGGGCAATTCCATTTGCACTTGAAAAATTGGCAATTTGTTTTACAGTAACAGCTAGCAATGGGGCATGTGGATGTGACTCAAGCACACAGGTTTTAATGCACAGTGATAAAAACATCCAAAACCTAGCTAATCTAACAGTTTAACCCAGGTATACCCAGAGTCCCGGGGGGCGGGGCGGAAGGAGCTGGGGGCTGGGCCACGACCCACTCCCCTAACCGGCCCTCCATACAATTTATGAAACCTGATGCGGCCCTTAGGCCAAAAAGTTTGCCCGCCCCTGGTTTAGTTAGTAAGAGTTTCACATACTTATTAAGAACAGAATAGACTTTTCTAACCATAAAAATCTGAGAACTTCATATAATACTATTAAAAATAAGACAGCACTGCAGAAATGGCAACAATGCAGCCACTTAAATTCATGTAAATCACTATCCATTTTAAAAATCTCAATACTTGTCTTTTGTGTGTTTACAGCCATAAAGCCATAGAATCACTCACTAGCCATAGAATTTATTTCACCCTTTCAATTTTTTAAAAATGTGTAGCATATGTCCAGGGCAATGAACAGATGGTACATTTGATTAAAAAAGAAAGAAATAGAACCACCACAAACTCTTAAGCCCTATATTTTGCATACACAATTATATGTAGTTATTTTCGACAACAGAAAAGAGAAACTAAAATATTGTCAAGGCAAAAAAAATCAACAAATGAATGACAGTTAAGATACAAATTTACTGTAAATTGTGAAATGTACCATACATTCTTCAACACTCAGGCCCTACCTACACTTCAAAAACAACCATTTGTAACATGCTTGTAGTAGGCCAATGGCTCTCAACCTTTCCAGACTACTGTACCCATTTCAGGAGTCTGATTTGTCTTGCCTACCCTCCCAAGTTTCACCTCACTTAAAAACTACTTGCTTACAAAATCAGACATAAAAATACAAAAGTGTCACAGCACACTATTACTGAAAAATTGCTTACTTCCTCATTTTTACTATATAATTATAAAATAAATCTATTGGAATATAAATGTACTTACATTTCAGTGTATAGTACGTATATAGAGCAGTATAAACAAGTACATTGTCTGTATGAAATTTTAATTTGTACTGACTTCGCTAGTGCTTTTTATGTAGCCTGTTGTAAAACTAGGCAAACATCTAGATGAGTTGATGTACCCCCAGTAGATCTCGGTGTACCCCCAGATGAGATGAGAACCACTGTTGTAGGCTAATGGTACTATGCTGACTGAAAGGGCATCGATGGGTCTGGAGGGGATGCATGTATCAAAAAGAGCAACTGCAGGCCAGAAAGGAATGGGAAGGCACAGAATCTACATCCAGATGGTCCTGTGCTTCCAGAGACCAAATTCCTTTCCCTTTTATGGTGGAAGGGTAAAAGAGAGAATTTCCATCCTGCCCCACAGAACAATGTGGGAGAAAAGTCAGCAAGGGGAACTGCATGGAATTATCATCCCTCCACCACTCTCCTCTCATGGGATTTTCTACAGACGGGGACAATCTTTCCCACAGTGAGAAGGCCAGCATATATGGAATGGGGGTACACTTCATGCATCAAGGCCAGCACAAAGTAGACAAGTAGCTCCCCAAGAAGCTCTTGCACAGTACAGGCTTGTTTACACAAATGATTAGACTGCAGCAAGCTGGAGTGTGAATCTACCATGCACTAACCTGCCCCGGTCTAACTGTTTGTATGGACCCTGCAGACGCGTGTCAATAGTTAATTAATGAGCTTTGCACATAAGCAGTTAGATCGCCCCACAGGCTAGTGAGGATCAAATTCACACCCGAGCTTGCCGCAGTCTAATTGTTTGTGTAGAGCAGGGGTCTCAAACACGCAGCCTGTGGGCCACATAGGCACCGACTCCGTGGGTGCTCCGGGGCTGGAGCACCCACAGGGAAAAATTAGTGGGTGCTCTCACCCACCGGCAGCCAAACTTCCCTCCCCTTCCCCTCGCCCAGCGCACCGCATCCCCGCTCCTCCGCCTACCTCCCAGCACTTCCCACCGCCAAACAGCTGTTTGGTGGCGCTTAGGACTTTCCAGGAGGGAGGGAGGGAGGAGCGGGGACGCGGTGTGCTCAGGGGAGGAGGCGGAGAAGAAGAGGGGCTGGGGCCGGGATCTAGGGAAGGGTTTGGAATAGGGGCAGGGACTTTGGGGAAGGGGTTGGAATGGGGGCGGGGAAGGGGTGGGAAGAGGCAGGGTGGGGCGGGGCCTCATGGAAGGGGTGGAGTGGGGGTTTTGCAGTCTGTTACCAACCAATTTTGAAGTTCTCAGCTATTTTGACTTGACAATTGGTGTACAACTACAGAAAGGTGTGTATCTGTGTTGTGTCAAGAGTACTAGACCATCGTGATATCAGAGATAACTCAACCAATCACCACCCTTATTCAATAGCTAATTTGCATGCTACAGTTTCATTGGTTGTATGAGGGAGACTTCACAGATGGTGGATTACTTGGCCCGACTGCCACACCCTTGTGCCTAGCTGCCACCTCACATATCAGCACAACCACCTACACAACAACACAACCAGCAAGTCCAAATACAGATAGCCCCTCACCTCAGCACACACCCCTGATTTGTCACCAACACAAATCAATCAAAATCTCCCAGCACAACACAACCCAGGCACAAATCAACACAGCTTCCCATCACAACACACATTTGCCCACCCTCACTCATACTTACCATAAACTTGAGTGGCTAAGTGGCAAGTCTTTTGCTAGTAAGCATATATTGGGATACTGTGACAATGCAATAAAAGTCAGTAGAAAAATCACTGTAAGATGCTATACAATTTAAGGGCGTAGAAAAAAGGTATATATTATCTGAGAAACAGTACGTGACCCTGTAATTAAAAGATTACATGATAACATAATCTCAAAGGGGCAGAGAAAAAGTTGTGTGTGCAACCCTAATTTTGGCACAAGTGCTTAACTGTGCAGTCTTAACATTCTCTTTGTGTATTTTTTGTATGGAATGTGGTACAATTTGCAAGCAACACCGAGATTGGTTTAGTCTGAGGATATCAAACCTAATATTGATGCTCTGATTGATGCAAAACGCTGCCAGCTAAGTGGCCAAAAAATGAAATGACTGTCAAAATTAGCACTGACTTTTCGCATTACAGTTTTTAAAAAGTTAATTCATTGACTTTTAATAGCATACTATATTATTCTTCATTTTTTTCATTTTTGACTATACTTTTGTATTGTTGTATGAAAAGGTGTCAGTGATGCAGCCCTCGGGCCAATGTACTAGTCCTCATGTGGCCCTCGTGGTGATTTGAGTTTGAGATCCCTGGTGTAGAGTCTGTAGACAAATCTATATTGCTACTTGGATCCTGACCCAAACTCTAGGGTTTTGTCCAAGAGCCGGAGTGGGCTAGTGGATAAGGCAGTGGGCTGGGAGTCAGGAAGCTTGTGTTATCTTCCTAGTCCTGCTATTGACCTGCTTTGTGACTTTGGACAAGTCACTTCACCTCTCCATGCTTTGATTCTCTCTCCGCCCCCTTTAATTATTTTGTCTATTTAGATTGCAAGCTCTTCAGGGCAGACTCTCTCTTACGATGGGCTTGTACACACTACCACTTATGTCACTCGGGGGTGTGAATAAGCCACTCTCCTGAGTGATGACATAAGTTACACCAACCTAAGGCTAGTGTGGACCGCACTATGTCAGTGGGAGAGATTCTCCTGACATCATAGCTACTGCCTCTCGTGGAGGTGGTTTTATTATGCTCTCTCTTGTTGACACAGAGCGTCTTAACCAGACGCACTACAGCAGCACAGCTGTAACACTTCTAGTGAAGACTAGCCCTATCTGTTTGAGCAGTGGGGTCCTGATCTCACTTCGGCTATGTCTACACTACAGACCATAGAGTGGCTCAGATGTACTGCTGCAGATGCATCACTGTAAGGTCTCCAGGGTAGCCTAGCCGCTCTATGCCGATGGAGAGAGCTTTCCCATCCACATAATTAAACCACTCCCAACAAGCGGCGGTAGCTATGTCAGCAGGAAAGCATCTCCCGCCGACAGTACTGTCCACACCAGTGCTTCGGTCAGTGAAACTTATGTTGGTCAGAGGTGTGTTTTTTTCATACCCCTGACTGAGAAAAGTTTTACCAACAAAAGTGCTAGCGTAGACATAGCCTAAGAGCCTCTAGGCATTACTGTAAATACAAATAAATAATGTTGCTCCTTTGGCAAGGGTAGCAGATTTTTGATGCCTTGCAGCTCGGTTTCCCATCTGAAGCAGAAATCAGTTAAGCAGTCAGGTATTTTCTTACTGTAATTTATTTATTTACCAAATGTACACAAGTCTTGATTTCACAAACAGGGGTTGTAAGAAACTGCACAGAGGCAACTCCCCTTACCCAGGCCCCAAGTAAGTCTACCCTGTTCCCAGAAGCAGCTCTTCTGCCTGTCTCTTTCCTTAACAAGCAGGGTATGTCTACAACGCACAGTTTAGGCTAAAAACCAGGTAAGGGCCCCAGTTAACGTGCCTATCATCCACCAAAAAAAAAAAAAAAAAAAAAGCCACTGATCTGGGTTTGGAGGTGCTTTAAACCCAGGCTAACTTACCAGGCTGGGAGTATGAGTTAGAATCTGGGCTCTGCTTTAACTCAGGCTGGAATCCACCTTGCAATGAGGCTCCGGGGAAAAAAATCATTCAAATGCTGATAGCCCTCCAATGCCTTGCCACAATTACCCTTGAAGGACAGACAAATTCTTCCCTAACTGACTGGAAACGAATCCTAGAGCATTTCAACACAAAGAACCATGCCCCCAGACACACACATGGGTGAGCGCAGAAACAGTGAAGACACAGTAACTAGGGTAGGGCTTTGCAGCAGGGAGGCTGATACCCAAGACTAGGCTAACCTGAGAGCTCTGACCCAGGTGCTCAGTCACCCAGGTTAACTATGCAGTGAAGAAATAGTCACTGTCACCTGAGTTTTACATCTGGGAAAACCCTAGGCAAAGGCTGTTGTGAGCTTGTGCAACAATCTTCCTACTATGTGTAGCTACTCTGAGACACACAGAAATTTCAGTACCTCAACTGACAGACAAAGGACAGCTAGTCTCTGGATTCAATTTTTACTGCACAGTATCTTTTGCTCTTTCTGTGGAGAGTTTCATCCTGAATGGGGTCACGATGTATAAGCAAGCATGCAAGTCATAAGAAACTTTTACCATAACAATTAAAACTTTTTTTTTAAATTAAATGAAAACTTTTGTTGTTGTTTAAATTTAAACATTTCCCTACACAATTTGTAACCTAAACACGGCAGTATTGTGCTGGTGCATTAATGAATAACACTGATCAGTTTATTAGTCATGTGAAGTGGAAAAGTAAGTAAATAGCATTATCTAGGAAAAGTGCAGAAATGTTGAAAAATTCAAAAGGAGAAAACCCTCTTCATTTCTTTTAAAGTGCTTTGAAAAATCAAAACCACTTAATCATACAACTTATGACTGTGCAGCAATGCAATTCTTTCATAAATTGCAAGACTAACATGATTTTTTTCTATGCCATAATGCTGATATACATGTTGATAATGTGCACACACTTTCTTTACCAGAATTATGTAGGATCATAGTCCTACTATATAACTAGAAATAGAAAAGCTCTATTTAAAGCCTACCCTGGGTAAGGGAAAAATATAGTTCCCAGGTATTAGGCATTTAACTGACAGGAGCACATCGCATGTGTCATTTCCCCTAGTTTAACTGGTCCTTTCCTTTGTTACTATTCATTTCACAATTAGGTTCCAAGCCTTCAAATATTTATGCACATGCTTAACTTTACTCACTCAAACTGTCCAGCTGAAATAAAATTAATGGTACTATTCACATGCTTAAGAGTTGAACATATGTGTACAGTTTTGCAGGACTGGGTCATTAGTTTTGATAAGAAAGCATGAGAAGGCACTCGCTCCAGACTATATTATGTTTTTTAATGCTCCATGTTTGAAGGGGTGTTTGCTTTGCATTGTTTCTCAATAGCTGTACATTAGCCAAATGGACTTTCCAGAAAATGAAACTTCTCAGCACACAACACAAAGCTTTCTCTCCCCTCATGAGGAACAGGAAATGAATTTGCCTCTCATCTGATTTTATAGGAGGAGGAGCAAGACTAAAAACATAACGGGACTGTGGCCCTGTCTAGATTTGGAAATAGGTTGTGTTTCAAAATGTTTGCTGGTTGTGGCTAACACTAGACTCCCTTAAAGGCTGACCACGGCTGGGTAACAGGTTTTTAACCACGACTGACCATATCTGCTGCAATGGGTGCAAAGTCCTGTTTGAGGTTGGGCTAGCTAACATGTTTTCGCTCACACGTTTAAAAACATGGCCTACTTTTCTAGCCCAGACAATATCTATTTTCATGGCAGGCCAAGCGTGTCAGACAGCAGCAATCCCCAGGGGCCTGCAATGCCCAACGCAGCAGCACCCCCCACTCCCGCAATGGGAAACATGCAACCGGCAGGGTGAACTCCTCCCCTCTGTAGACTTACAATGCACCGGGGTGGGGGACCGTCCCTCGAGCTCGGGGCCGCATCTACTCCGCAAACCCAGCAGCGTAGGCTGCGCTTCCTCCCGCAGGGGGTGTCACACCCCGCCCGCCCTGAGAGGGACAATGGCTGGGCTCGGAGCCCGCAGGGGGGCCGTAGCCCGAGGCCCTGCAGCCTGAGCGGAGGCTGGGGGCTGACAGGCGCGGGAGGGGAGCACCTTACCGGCTGCTCCGGAGGCGGTGGCGAGGAGGCCGAGCAGGCAGAGCAGCGCGGGGAAAGGGGGCTCCATAGCCCCGGCTCACTCCAGTTCGCGCCGGCTCTCGGAAGGCTGCGCCTGCAGGGGGGAGCAGCGCGCCGGCCGGCCGGACACCACCCACTGCGGGGGCAGCCCAGGGCAGGGGCCGGGAGCGCGGCCCCCGAAAGCTGCCAGCCCCTGCAGGCTGGGCTGCGCTAACGCGCCGCTCCCAACAGGGCTGGCTCCGGCGCGGGGCCCATGCGGCATCTGCTGGGCATGACCGGGGCTAGCCGTCTGGGCGTGCAGGCGAGTCAGGCCGTGCAAACACGCCCAGCCCCAGGTGACTGGGCTGTCCAGGGCCAGCTCTGCCTTCAGCAGCGGGGGAGCGAGCGTGCCCTGCCTTCCGAACGGTTCTATTAGCCACCAGATACAGTGCAGCGCACGTTGCAAATATACTAACACAAGGAGAAATCTCCCCTCATCCCACTAGTGTAAGACGTGCTCTGTCCTCCACCTTCCCCCCTCGCTTTTACATGGCTCCTCTAAACTCCTGGCCTCGGCACTTCTGTCAGCTCCTCTCCACGTGGAAACTAGCTTGGAATAGGCTCTGAGTACAAAAGTTTGAAAACTGAATTGAAATAAGGTTGAAATCTCAACAGTATTCGATTGTGCTGGTAACATGCCTGTGAACTGCAATGGAAAAGCCTGGCCTAGCTGTCTGTGTTTATCAATTGGCTCTATTCAGTGGTGGTGGTTACTTTTGGGTTATATTGTTTGCATTTTATTTCCAAAACGAGAAAAACGGGCAAGGCAGGTGTGGGGAGAGAAGCAACAACAGTAGGCTACTGACTTCTGCCAGGTGACAGACACAGATCTAGAAACTTTGGTAGCCTTGACCCATGTCATGTGACTGAAGCTGGGTAAAAAAGATCAATCTTTTACACACACTCCTATCTCACCTTTTATTACATATGATACTGTGCAAACACAGAAGATGTAGCCCCTCCCCAAGGAATTTAAACTACACTTGACACTAATAATATAGATGCATATAATATTTTGAGGTCCATGACTGTGCTCCCAGTGTGAGGTGAAGTAGATGGGCTTTTTAAAAAGCCCATTTTCTCATGCTTGTTCTTGTCCTTTAGCATAAGTTAACATTTATAATATCCCCAGTGAACTTCACCCACAAATACTATTACATTGAGATAAAATAACCCCGATCTCAATTCTTGAGCACTAGTGAAGAAGATCTGCCCTGCATATAATCAGGCTCCACCATTATAGGACCTTTTGTCTCCTTTGCTAACAAAACAAACAAACAAATACAAATTCTGCAGTCCTTAGGTAAAAGCTCCTACTAGAGTCAATGGGAGATTTATATCAGTATGAACCGCAGAATTTTGCCCAGAAAGATTTAAGAGGTCCTTTTAGGCAGGAGAGAATTCATAGTAAATCTTAAAAAGGCAAGATGGTATGTAAATTTTATAACTGATGTGTCTCATTATAATCAGACCGAAAGTATCTTGAGGCTGGAAGATAGATGACTACACCTGATGGGTACTTCCCCTATTTTCAGGGGAATTCCCTGGGGGGCTGTTACCGCAACTTTAGAGGTTCGTTACATGGGCAGAAAGGAGCCTTGGGACACTAGTGAATCAGACCTTAGCATGTATTAAATGCTTAAATTGGCCACATTTCTCTTTAATTATTGCCAGGTCTGTGCAGCAGAAGCCTGATAGTCATTAGGAGTCTTCTTGTATTCCACAGCAACATGTTTTCCTCCATTATAAAAGAATTCAATGCCACCAGTTTATCAAAGTTTCTACTAAACCCCCTTAACATTAGTTATTACTTAATTGTAGAAACACCATTGTGCTAGGTGCTGTATAGACATTCAGCTCTGTTAATTTTTCCCCACAGAAACAAACAAAAAAATTAGGCTGACTTTTTATAAATTTTATTCTTTCAAGATTTAAGAGCATGTTTGTATATTATCCTCACTGTACACTTCAATCCAGAAAGTGGGCTGTTCATTTATGCTAAGACAGTTGTGCTCACTGAAATAAAAGCTACCCAAGATTCCATTTACTAGTATATTGTAAAAAACATTGGAAGTGTGCCTTACAAAATTATTTACATAATTCACAACAATACACAAACACTTTATAAAAACACTATCCTTTTATTGTATATTCATGTGTCTTGAAATCATAATTTAGTTATCTTGGTAATAACATTAAAAATACACTTTCTATCTGTAAATTCACATCCAGGCAAGCCCATAAGTGCAAACAGTCATAAAACTAGCAAGGCTGAACACACATGTATCTAATTTATATTTGTACAAAAATACCTGACCTGTACTTTTGTTAGAAAAGGACAACCATATACAACTTTATTTAATACAGTACAAAACTTCTCTAAATCCATTAATTTAGACCCCATCCAGCAAAACATTTAAGCATTTATGTTAACTTAAAATTATGCACGTTAAAGTGCTTTGCTGGATCATGGCCATGCTGCCTATTGCTTTATTGATAATATTTTTATCACATTAGTTGGAAATTTTTGTCATTAAATACACAGTAGAGGCAAGAACTGTGTTCTCAGGGGTTTATACAACACTTACCATAGTAAGACCCCACTCTGCTTCGTGCTACTGTAATATAAATGTTTCATAATTATAATAAAATAGAGGATCACAAGAACCAGACTGTTGTAAAAGCAATATGTGAAGCACAGCAACAAGGTTAAATAGTCTCACATTTTACCTAAACTTTACTCCAAGGTATTGCAGCCAATTTCAATAGTTTTTTGCATAAATTGCTACAAGGCCAATTTCTTTCTTACTCTCTTTTCTTAGTTATGGCCAGGTATCAAAAGGACAACGTGCTTAACTTTTTCTCCAATCAGAGAACGAATACAGAACTATTTACTTTAGCGTGCTTGTCTGGTACCTATTCTTGTATATGAGTACTAAAACCATCTACAAAAATCTTGCTAGAAAGATACTGTACTTCCAAGTATCATTTTAAAAGACTGCATATCAGAATAGTGCAAACAAGCACAAAGGGGAGTGTTGCATCAGCAACAAAAAGAGAGAGGCTCACAGGTCTGGCCTGTCACCCTTAAAAGTATCTCTACTATTATTTATTTATTTATTTTATTCTCAGCATATTTGGCCAAATATACTCCTGATGTAATACCACTGATGTCAATGGAATTACACCAGGAATGAATTTGGTCTTTTGTGTACAGTATGTTTTTTTACTTAAATAGCATATATTCCTTCAAAACAGTAAACAGGTCTGATCTGAAAAAGGACAATGTGCATTAAGAAACATTTTTCTTACAATTATTATTCCACTTTCGCACAGTGACTTACTATAATGGTTTAATCAAGTAATATATATTTTAAAAAAACCCTTGACTCTAGTAGCCTTTTTGGAGTACATACAAAAGGCAACTGACACAGCACGTAAAAAAACAACTTTAACTTGCATGTAAATAGATCAAGAATTTGTAGCATGTATGCACACAACTTGAGTTGCGAAACATTCCCTCCCACTCACTACCTGGGACATATTTTCATCTCATTTCTGAAACTGATTATAGAGGAAATACCTTATTTGTTATCAAGTTGTAAGTTGTATGTTTAATCATAGCATAGGTGAGTTAGGATACTATTCAGACCTAATACAGTGTTTATCCTTTTGTATCATGTGATCAGAACAGCTGTGCTAGATCATTACCTTGTATTTTAAGTCTAAAACTTTCCCCCATTACTCCAGAGTCCCTGTCACAGCACTCTCTGCTGCCCTGACTTTTCTCCCACTTTACACACCACCCACTCCAAATAATATATCATTCCAACTATCCTTGAACAACAAGCATTTGCTTAGGAAGTAGTCAATGAGGCTCCTTAAATTGGCTGGCAGGACTGTGGTTCATCAACCTTATGGATTTCCTCATTACAGAACCAGGAATACTGGCTCTGAAACACTCCTGTAGCCCTGCAAGGGAGTGCAACAGACTAGGAAATGAACTGTGAGTCTTTCCCATGTGTTAGTGCAGGACATCGTCATTCAGATCTAATTCTATACCAACTTTAAAAACATAGGATGGATTTTGGCAGATTTAAAGGTTATTCTCTAAATACTAGTTTAAAGACTAGTCTTCCTTTTCTACTCCCTCCTCATTCCCAGAAATTGATTTTCAACATGCCTGCTATGGGGTACTTGCATCACCACATAGAGCCTATGAAAAGACGCCTGAAAATTCTTGCTTAAAAGGGACAGTCTCCTTACAGTGAAAAATACACCATTCATTGAACTGCTTTTAGAAGGTCACAGAGTGTATACATAAGGTTTGAATTTTGCTCATGTTTGTATTTAGCCCTTAATCCCAGTTGTGCTGACATCAGTAGCATCTTCGGAGGTCATGGCTATTCATGTATGAGCCTGCAATTGGCTCAGACTTAAATGTTACCTGGTTTTTTAATAGGAATATTTCCTTATTGATAGAATTCCACACTGAAAGAGCATACTCTATGTCATGATTCTAGCTCTGAAGGGCACCTGAACAATAATTCATATGATAGGAAAGAGTGATGATGGCTTTTTGGTGACCTCTGAGGGAAAAAAAAATCAATGTTCAGATATAATTTCTCTCTCTCTTGCACTCAATGGACCATAATGAGCATACCAAATGTTAAGATTCTACCTCAGTGAGAACAGAAATTGTCAGTGGTTACAAGCCCCTCTGTATTATATCACAGTCGATAATTAATGAGTTATTACAAACGTGGTTATTCCAAATATTATTTATCTGGTATTTATCATCATAATTTGTGCTAGTTGTTGCAGGATGACCCAATGCTAGAAACAGGGCATGTACTGTATCTCAAAATGTATGTCTTTTGACACCAACGGTTTAATCAATAATTGCCTGTAAAAAGCTAGATATTTAATTTAAAGTTTGTTTGGTTTGCGGTTTAAATGTCTATTCCTCACCCGCAACCCCCCAAAAAGCTTTACCAAAAAAAGAAAAAGGAGAAAAAAAAAAGATAATGTAGGTAAAGATTTTAGAGGCAATACCCAGATTTAATATGGAATCACAGAGCTATAGAGGCTCAGGGAACTTCTACCTTGTGCAAGATTTACAGCTAAAGCCAAATTCAGTTAACTCCCACTGACTTAAAATTGCACACATGTATTAGAGGCAGAATTTAGCCACTGGTTAATAATCTTCTTACTTGTTTTTCAGAAGGAACTAATAAAGTGTCAAGTAGCCCATTCCCCATAGTTTCACACAGTAGAATTTGTAATAAAACAATTAGCAAGAACAGTTTCTCAGTAATCATCTTTGGTAAACATGCTATCAGTCTCATCTTCATTCATCCCTCGTTCATAGCGTACTGCAAAGAAGCCACCCCACTGAAGCCGTTTCTTTTTGTAGAGATACCAAATTAATCCAGCAACCAAGACTAGGATAATTAACAGAGCAAATGTTATAGCCACTCCAGTATGATTAGTGCCTGTAAAAGAGAAATGAAAATAGTTAATCAGTGTTTTTGACTGAAAAATATTTGTTATACAGCAAAGTTTTATACTAATATGTATAAATTTACTATAAAGTCATTTTATTGAAGTTCAGGAACTCTATTTTAAGTCTTACGGACACACACACAAATATTTTCCACACCATCAATTCAAAAGCTAGTTTCCTATAAGTGCCAAATATTGTAGCTAAGCACAAGCTCCACTATGATTAAGGTTAAGAAGCCCTTTCTGTTTAAAGCTGGACTGTTCTAATTGTGCTACAATCCGTCTGGTTACTTGGATTGCCTTGAAATTTGGTTTGCCTCCTGGAGATTCAGAATAGGGTCAGTGATCTAAATTTGGGGCCATTTGCCACAGTGTCCTGGGATACAACTCCACAGAAAAACAAAACAAAAACAAAAAAACCCACCCTGAACAGCTTTTCTTAAATTAAAGGTGACCTATTCTGGCAATACTTTTTTGCATATACGTGGGAAGTGATTGTTGAATTTAACAAGTGTGGTAGTCTATCAGGAGAGTATGTTAAGTGTTTGAGTGCACGGCAGGTGCATATAGCTCCTTTCCTTTACAGTGAAAAGACAGAGTGAGTATGTGTAGTATGGGTGTTTTGGGGGCACTGCTCAAAGAGGCCAGAGTTAAGGTTACATGTGGGTGTACCTTAACTCTGTATTTCCTGGTTTTCTGAAGTCTGAACTTGACATTCTGGAAGGGCGCAAGCTATTGCTGGACAATATTAACTCTGTATTAACAAAGTTTTCTGCCATTTAATCTAGTAGCTAATTTTGAATCACTTTGCTGATATTTCTTAATCTATTAAGAAATTATTTACATTTAAATCAATATGGAATTGCACTCAATATAACTGAGGGTACTTTGGGTCCTCTGACATGAACATTTTTTGAAAAATAGAAGTAGCAAATTTTGAAGTGGAGACACACTTTAAAGGTCTCCACTGAAGCATAAAAACGGTGACAAAGTTCTGAGCTTGTAGTGGTGGGTCCCGTGCTTCCGGGCGGATTTAGTGGCCTCAGAAGCTCGCTAAGGCCCTCAATGTGACTTCCCTTTCTTTGTGTAGTGGCAAAGGTCACAGCTTTATTGAGCTACTTTCATCACAGGCCAGTATGGAAGGTGGGAATGGGGAATACCCCACAGTCTTTGTTGCTCCTCAGAGCTCAGTAGGTGCAATCCTGCCTCCTGTCTAGATCTAGGCCTGCTGCCCCCTCAGGGGGTGCTGTAGAGCAAGGGGGTGGGAGGGAACCCAGGCCCACCCTCTACTCTGGGTTCCAGCCCAGGGACCCTAATAGCAGCAGCTGTTGGCAGCTTCCCCTTCACCACTGGTGCTGTTTTGATTCCCTGGGCCACTTCCCCATGGTCTCCTTTTCCTAGTTGCACCCTTACTTTAGGATTCAGCAACGCTTCCTCTCCTCCAGCTCCTTCCACCTGGGCTCTCTTGAGAGAACTGGAAGGAGAGCTTTTAAGCACTATGAGTGGGACCTTGATTAGTTCCAGCTGTCTCCATTAGCCTAACAGCTTTAACTGACCCTTTGCCAGTTAATTGGAGTCAGGTGCCTGCATTAGCCTAACCATAGGCGCCGACTCTGTGGGTGCTCCGGAGCTGGAGCACCCACAGGGAAAAATTGGTGGGTGCTCAGCACCCACCGGCAGCTCCCCACCCTGCCCTCCCACCCCAGCTCACCTCCGCCTCCGCTCCACCTCCTCCCCTGAGCGCACTGCGTGCCCGCTTTTTCCCCCTAGCTCCCAGCGCTTGCGCCGTGAAAGAGCTGTTTCACGCGGCTGGGAGGGAGGAGGGAGAACGCGGCACACTCGGGGAAGAGGTGGGGCTGGGGCAGGGATTTGGAGAAGGGGTCCAATAGGGGCAGGGAGGGGGCGGAGTTGGGGTGGGGACTTTGGGGAAGGGGTTGGAATGGGGGCGGGGAAAGGGTGGAGTCGGGGCAGGGCCGGGGGGGGGGCACGAGCACCCACCGGCGCTGGGGAAAGTTGGCACCTATGAGCCTAACTACCTTAATTGGTTAATTGGCATCAGGTGTCTTGATTGTCCCGGAGTAGCCTTTGTTTGGCTACCCAGGGAACAGGGACCTGCTCATCCTGAGGCTGATATATTTGCCTTCCACTACTCTTTTATAGCCTTCTGGTCTGAATCTGTCACAAAACCTATTGTCTTTAATGTTGGTTTTCCTCACTGTTTAAATGTACTTTGTGCCTCAGTGCATACTTAATTCTGTCCCTGAGCTTCCTAGAAGCAGGAGGAAACCCATTTCTGAGGCAGGGTCAGAGAAGATCTTGTAGCTCTCTTCCTTAAAACATGAACAGGAACATTAGCTTCCCATTGTTCCTCCCTCTCAACTTCCATGGAGGTGTAGGCAAAATCTGAAAGATCCCACTGCTTCCAAGGACCCTTTCTGACCCAAGTAACTGATTTCTATCCTGGAAGGAGTGAAATGTGAAGTAGCAGTATGGGAACTGGATCCTTTCCCCAGCCATCAGACAGGTAAAGTTATACCAGCAAACCTTTAAGAGTAAACAAGACCTTAATCTAGTGTAGTTTGTCTGCTTGCAAGAATGGATAAACTTGCACATGGGACTTCTTACTCATAGCAAGAATTACTTTAGCTCCTCAATGGAAAGAGCGTAGTGCCGCATCCTATACAGAAATAGCTAGCAAAGACGGGTATTTTAGTAAGGGGGAAACTTGCTGCTATGAAGGAAACTTACAGAGATTATTCTATGACATGGACACGCACTGTAGATTTTGCTGAAATCTACGCAGCTGTCATGGTAACACTGCATACACAGATGAAGCCACTAAGATGCTAGTGCTCCAAACTGATCTCTCAGTGACCAGGTAGTGGCACCCTCAACTTTTCCCTGGCATGCCACATACATGCACCTGCTGCCCATAGGACCAGCCCCAGTACTAAAACCATGAATTCCTGCCTCTCCATGTGAGGTCCACTGGTGGGGCAGGAAAGAAGGCAAACACTTGTATACTGTAGCCCCCATATTTATTTCTGTTGTAGCTGTTAATAAACTTTGGAAAACACACTTCTGTCCTACAGCAGATTGGATATTAGGGAATGTAGACTGATGGTATACACTTGGTACCTGCCAGCAGAAGAATTCTGGAACTAGCAAATTTTGGAATTTTGCAACTAGGAAAAGACTCAAAAACTAACAGCAATTTTTTTTAAAATACATCAGAAGCAGGAAGCTTGCCAAGCAATCAGTGGGGCCATTGGACGATGGAGGTTCAAAGGAACATTCAAGGAAGATAAGGTCATTGTGAAGAAGCTAAATGAATTCTTTGCATCGTTCCTCACTGCAGAGGATGTGAGGGAGATTCCCACATCTGAGCCATTCTTTTTGGTGACAAATCTGAGGAATTGTCCCAGACTGAGGTGTCAATAGAGGAGATTTTAGAACTGATTGGTAAATTAAACAGTAATAAGTCACCAGGACCAGATGGTATTCCCCAAAGAGTTCTGAAGGAACTCAAATATGAAATTGCAGAACTATTAAGTGTGGTATGTAACCAATCACTTAACTCAGCTTCTGTACCAGATGACTGGAGGATAGTTAATGTGACACCAATTTTTAAAAAAGGCTCCAGAGGCGATCCTGGCAATTACAGGTCAGTAAACCTAACTTCAGTACCAGAAAAACTGGTTAAAACTATAGTAAATAACAGAATTATCAGACACATAGTTGAACTCGATTTTCTGTGGAGGAATCAGCATGGCTTTTTTAAAGGGAAATCATGCCTCACCAATCTATTAGAATTCTCTGAGGTGGTCAACAAACATGTGGACAAGTGTGATCCAGAGGATATAGTCTACTTGGACTTTCAGAAAGCCTTTGACAGGGTCCCTCACCAAAGGGTCTAAAGCAAAGTAAGCAGTCATGGGATAAGAGGGAAGGTCCTTTCATGAATCAGTAGCTGGTTAAAAGACAGAAAACAAAGGATAGGAATAAGTGTTCAATTTTCAGAATAGAGAGAGGTAAATAGCGGGATCCCCAAGGGATCTGGACTGGGACCAGTGCTGTTCAACATATTCATAAATGATCTGGAAAAAGGGGTAAATAGTGAGGAGGCAAAATTTGCAGATGATACAAAGTTACTCAGGATAGTTAAGGCCAAAGCAGAGTGCAAGGAGTTACAAAAGAATCTCACAAAGCTGGGTGACTGGGCAACAAAATGGCAGACGAAATGTTGATAAATGCAAAGTAATGCACAATGGAAAACATAATCCCCATTATACATACAAAATGATGGGATCTAAATTGATTGTTATTATTCAAGAAAGAGAATTTGGAGTCATTATGGATAGTGCAGCAGCAGTCAAAAAAGCTAACAAAATGTTAGGAACGGGATAGATAATAAAACAGTGAATATCATAATGCCACTATATAAATCCATGGTATGCCCACATCTTGAATACTGTGTGTAGTTCTGGTCGCCCCATCTCAAAAAAGATATATTAGAATTGGAAAAGATACAAAGAAGGGCAACAAAAATAATTAAGGGTGTGGAACAGCTTCCATATGAGGAGAGATTAAAAAGACTGGGATTGTTCAGCTTGGAGAATGGATGATGAAGGGGTGATATGACAGAGGTCTATAAAATCATGAATGGTGTGTAGAAAGTGAGTAAGGAAGTATTATTCCTTCAAATAACAGAAGAACCAGGGGTCACCCAATGAAATTAATAGGAAGCAGGTTTAAAACAAACAAAAGGAAGTACTTCTTCACATAACGCACAGTCAACCTGTGGAACTCGTTGTCAGGGGGATGTTGTGAAGGCCAAGACTATAACTGGGTTCAAAAAAGAATTAGATAATTTCATGGAGGATAGGTCCATCATTGGCTATTAGTCAAGATGGTCAGGGATGCAGCCCCATGCTCTGGCTGTCTCTAGTCTCTGACTGCCAGAATAGATGATAGGATGGATCACTGGACAGTTGCCCTGTTCTGTTCATTCCCTTTGAAAGCATTTGGCAGTGGCGACTGTCGGAAGACGAGATACTGGGCTAGATGAACCATTGGTCTGACTCAGTATGGCCATTCTTATGATGAAGGCCTCTAACTATTTATTGAAAGTTACAAAGAGTCCTGTGGCACCTTATAGACTAACAGACGTATTGGAGCATAAGCTTTCGTGGGTGAATACTCACTTCGTCAGATGCAGTATTCACCCACGAAAGCTTATGCTCCAATACAGCTGTTAGTCTATAAGGTGCCACAGGACTCTTTGTCGCTTTTTACGGATCCAGACTAACACGGCTACCCCTCTGATACTTAACTATTTATTAATATCTATCTATGCATTTCTAGTGTGCCCATCAACACGACATTGAACCATGCATAGAAATGTGACAACCAGGTATTGAACATATAAAGATTAAAGCAGAAATTAGCTGCTTTACAAAAACAGAAGCAGCCTAAAAATAAACAGGATAAATGAACCTTGCACCACAGACTGGTCTTACAAAAAAAAACCCCCATCTGACTTAAAGCCAACACTGAAATGTAAATTAGTCCAGATTCTTCACAACTATAAAAGAAAAGATAGTATCAGCTCTGTAACTCTTTTACAACTATACTGGACACATTATCCTAGGCAGAGAGCACACTGAAGGCCCATGCACCATTTAAGTCCCACTTAAGCCACAGGTCTTCTGGAGTGAATTTCATCTGAGTGATCTGTACACAGACCTTGCCTGACATAAAAATCCTTTAGTGCAACAATTATAAAAAAGTAAATTGTATATTAAACACAAGAAAGACATACCTAGAGGAGCTTTACAAACAACTCTGCCTTTACTATGACTGCAGTCAACTTCAGACCATGTTCCATTTGTGGACAGGATAACACTGCATTTACCATTGACTTTTGAAGTTCCGTTTGCCCAATTGGCATATTTAACTGCTGAACCATCAAGCCAGTTCAAGGACTTAGCTGTAGGGAGAGATCACAAATACTACTTTGATAAATCACCATAAAAATTTGCAATATTGCAACATAACGTGAAAATCGCAATTTATTTATTTCATCTCATTTCTAAAAATCAACTGTAGGTACCCATCCAGTGAGCTGGGTGCCTATTACATAAATAACAAACGACAACATAAACTGCCCATAAACATAAATATATCCACCTCAGTGTACCCTTCCTGAGAGAGACAGGCTTTGCAGCATGCCCAGTTTAACAAATCTGGGATCTGGCAGACCAAGAGTTGGGAGCGAAGTAAGTTCAATTACTGAGCAACCTGCATGGAAAATGCCCTGTCAGCACCTCAGTCTCATTTATATTGAAGGAGTTCCAGCTCAAGTGCCTTTGCTCATCCTAAATGTGGCACAGGGAGAGGTGATACCTCAGGTAACCAGGTCTCAAATCATTTAGGGCTTAAAGTCCACCTAGAAACTTATTGGAAGCCAGTGTAGATCATGGTGTACTGGTCTAATGTGCTCCCAATGTGCGACTCCACTTAAAAAGAGCACTGCAGCATTCCAGCAGTAGATTCAGCTTCTAAATAGTCCCCACGTGGGGCGCACTTCAGTAATCTAGTCTTGAGGTGATAAAAGCATGGATAATTCTGACAAGGTTCACATTGGAGAGAAAGGTTTATATTTGTCTTGCCAGGCGCAGATGGAAAATACTCTGTCGCAGCTGCTACCTGGTCATCTAGGACTGGCCCAGAATCTAATACCATCTCCAATTTTCACACTGTTTTACAAATGGTAGTTGCATGCCCATATAAGTTCCACTTACTCTTCTGCCTGCTTCCACCAACCCACCATTATCTCAGTCTTGCCTGGATTAAATCACAGCCAACTAGTTCTCATCAAAATCCCAAGCTCTTGTACAATGTCCCTTTGTTGATTATCTAATTTTCATTCCAAAGCCACAAAAATAAAAGTGATTCTGTGAAACTCGTAAAATAAATATTTTAGAATAATTTAAAAAAGCCAACAAAAAACACCTCTCCGCATATACCTTTTTTAACCCATGTGTCTTAATCTAGCAGCTAAATGTTTGAATTTAACCCACTGAATATATGAGAAAATAATTCTAAATCACAAATCAAGAAACATTAGGAATTGACACAAACTGAGAAGAGGTAGAAGTTACTATACTATATAAATTAATGCTAACAAATTGCATAGCACCGGCAGTTAACTTTTCAAATTCTAAGTATTTTTATATTATTTTCATTCATTTTTATTTACCATATAAGATATATACACACACATAGTTGGTAGTTACTTCTTACCCCTGAAGTTCTGAGACAATCCAAGCCACACTCTTCTGGTGATGAGGTCATTTTGCCTTATGTGGTTGCTGACAAATGTATTCTCTTCGGCATCCTTTATAGTCAATAGTGTTGCAGAGGGATCTAAGGGAAGAGTTTAATGGTCAGTACAGAAAGAAATTTTAGAGGTTTCCCTCATAGTCTTTTTAAATTAAATGGATTTTCTAAAAATTCAAAAGGGATCATTTAAGGCACAGAAATGAGAGAGAACATCTGCTAATTTGGACTCCTAAAATTTTGTGATATGTAATCTGCAGAGGAAAAACACAGACTAGGAGAACAATGCAATGTCATGAGCAGCCTCAGATCAAAGTTAACTTCTTGTTTTATCATCTGGGCAGGTGATGCAAAATAAAATAAAGACAATTCTCCTGCAAGTCTGGAAAGATATTAAATGATACTTTATGGAAACAGAAGCATTGATCCTGTCAGGTGCTAAGCATCTTCTGTAAACCCCCTTGATTCCTATTAACCTAAATAGAGGCTCAGCACCTTGTAGGATCAGGCCAATTTTCTGTATCTAAATAACAAATCATATATTGTTATATAATGTCACTGCACTTAAGGTGTAATGGCAAGGAGGGGGTGCACTGGGGGCAGGGGGTAGAGGTGGAGGGAGGCGTGCTTCAATGCACCGGATCCTCTGCTGGCATAAAGGACTTTCTGCCAACAGTATAAGTTAAAGAAGGACTACTCTTGCTCTAACCCACACTGGGTCCAAGTGGCCCTGAATTGGGTGTCACACCTGGTAATGGGAATACCTGCTTCTTTTATTTCAGTTTATCTTACACAGTTTAATTAACCTTAAATAGTAAAAAAAATTACACAGCTAAAATTATGAAAATTCAAACATCCTAAAATTGTGAAGGGAGCAAAGGATTCTGTACATGAGGAATTACATGCTACTTATATTATCTGTCACAAAACAATCCCCAGTATTTACTAAAGAAAAGAAAAAAAGCTCTTCTTTTAGCACAAAAATTGGCCTTTCAGCTTCTGTGTGCGTCATTAAGTTTGAAGTGTGAAGTGTCTATTTTCAAATCCTTGGTGGGATTTCTCCGCATTCATCCTATGCCCAGGGTTATAATATGAATGACTTTGTAACAATACAGGCTTTAATTTGTATAAAGTGGTTTGTGGAAAATAAAAAGGTTTTCCTTTGGAAATCAGCCTTGATCTTCTGAATCCTTTATCAATGGTTATGTATGAGGTATCACTTTATTTATGTACTTTCATGTTCCAGATAAGGAATCAGAACATTGCACAACTTTACCAAAAATATGAATCAAATGCTCCAAAAATCATTAGATAAAACCAGCCATTAGACATATTCCCAAATCAAAGAAACATAAAGAAGAAGTTTTGCCAGTGTGTTTTTTCTAATCCTCCCTTAATGACGAGCTATTTACAAGATATAACACATTATAAATAAAACCAAACGTACCCAGCTTCTGGCAGACTCTTTTAGCCTCTTCTGCAGTATATACTGAAAAATTGTATAATGCCATGTCAAATGCATAGCAATGATCTTTATACTGCAACCACTGCGATGTTCTAGTACCCTGTGGACACCTGGAGGAGCCTTTGGTTTGCTGTGGCTGTAGTCGTCTCTCTGTAAAAATATAAAACCTTTGTATTATGCAAATTAAAAGAGGCTCTGCAGAGTCAAATCACTCTGGGGTAGGGATGCTATATACAAAAATACACACACATGCTGAAAATGGTCTAACCGACAAAATTAATTTATATCCCATTTAGCTTGCTTCTTGAAATATAGTAGATTCATTCATTATCAGCCAATGATTACAAGAAAAGTTCCAGATATTCTGGGACTTTGACCTTCCCATTAGTGGGGGACCGCTCATTCTTACTGGATTTCAAGCATTCAAATGGCCTTGAAATATGTATGCTCATTCATTGTGGACCTCTGATTTAAGAGCTGACATTTATACCATAGGTCACAAAGAGGTAATCAGTCTAACAATTTATAAAAATTATATTAATTTATATTTATATTAATTTAATTATATTAATTTCTTCCATGAAACATTGGGTCATGGTGAAAGTGATCCCTCTAATTTGAAGAAACGATGGTAATCTGAGGTCACCAGTTTTATTTATCAGATTTTGCCAAGGTAATTGTCTAAAGTGAGGGAGTATGAAACAGATACAGATGGTGACAGTCTCATGTTCCCACTACTCAAACTAAGATTCATAATTTAATATGGTAATTTTCATAGCACCTTCCACACAAGGATCTCAAAGTGCTTTATTGCTTTATAAAGGGAGGGTATATATTTCCCATTTTATAAGTGGAAAACTAAGGCACAGAAAGGTTGTGATTTGCCCAAGCCCCAAAGCTAAACTTGGCATAGTTGAGAATAAAACTCAGGAGTACTGACTGCGAGTCTCCTGTTCTAACTACTACTCAACACTGCCTTCCAAAAGCCTTTCAGTAATGTGTTAGTCAACGTACACCCTGCTCAGCTCAGTTTAAAGTTTCACTCCATTGATGGGCATGGGAAAGAAATGTCCTGAGCAGTTATCAAAATCTTAAAACAGAAATCCAGTGACGGCACATGACTTTGACAGAGTTAGTATTTCATGGAAGCTGAGCCAACAAAACTCTGCAGTGAAAACATTTTTGGCGTAAAGAAACCCTCTCACATTAGGCTGTTTAACAAGCAGTATCTATTTTTAATGCCTGTTTAGGTATCTGGCCACCACTGTTATCAAACACCAAAGTATGGTGCCACAAAGTTTACAAGATATACTGACGAGTACTTTGCCACTCCTTCTAAACAATCAGTCTTAAAGAACAAAATGTCTGGTTTAGTCTAAATCACATTTCTTTCAGTCTTCATTTTCTGTTCATAATACAGCATGTAAAATAGAGTATGTGTTAAATTACAGGAAAAAAGGAAATCAGGCTTACTGTCTGAAGAAGTATAGCAAATGGCACCATCAACAACATCTGTGCACCTTTCACGTTTCCAAAATCCTTTAGTATCCAGAAAAACGCAGTTCCCAATAGATGTAGAGTTTTCTAGTTCCCAGGGACGGTAGTCAAATTCACTTCCATCAGACCATTCTAAATTAGATTCACTTCCCTGATTAAAGAATAATAATTTTTATACCACTACATTCAGGTCTTAATTAATCAAATATAAACACAGATAATGTACAGAGAGTGATGTACCGAAGAGTCAAAAACCCATTTCCTTCACGTCAGTACTGAACCAATGCCCAACATGGTTAGCAGGTTCTGTCTTCCAGGTAATACTTAAAACTAAGGCCCTGGCCACCTGTGATCATTGAGGAGTCTGTGGTACTCTAAGAGTAGGGTTGTGGCCAGGCCAAATCCCAACCTGGTAACATTATGCCTCCCTAATTTCCCCCTATGGTTTCAATACATAAGGCATTCTTCACTTCCTGTCCTAACAAATCTATTACTTAGTCATGTTGTGAGCTGTTAAACCACAGGGATGGGAGCAGTATGTAAAGTTTATCAGTTTTTGATGAAAGCTACTAAGCTAGACTCACTTGGAAGTGTAGGCTGGTGGAAACCACGGCAGTGGAAAGTCTGCCATGGGAGGTGAAGGGATTAGTGCAGCCCAAAAGATGGGTAGGGTGGTGGACAGATGCACTGAATTGATGTTTCCCATGAGCACTACACCTCTACCTCGATATAACGCTGTCCTCAGGAGCCAAAAAATCTTACCGCGTTAGAGGTGAAACCGCGTTGTATCAAACTTGCTTTGATCCACCGGAGTGCGCAGTCCCGCCCGCCTGGAGCACTGCTTTACCGCGTTATATCTGAATTCGTGTTATATCACGTCGCGTTATATCGGGGTAGAGGTGTATTTGCTGGTGGGCCCCAAAGGGAGCTTAAAGCTACCCTCCCCTTTGAAAACCCTGAGGAAGGATGGTGGTCTAATGGGCAAGGTGGAGCAGAGAGGCTGCACGCTGCACTTCCCTACGCTAGTGGGGTGAATTTGGCCCATCATGTAAGTATGAAATCAGACACTCATTCTAAAATACATTTCTAATCCCCTAATAGCTAAGTGTAATAACATGTAGGAAAAGTTAACATATATTATTAGTGGTAGGGGGAAAAGAAAGCTAATAATCTTCTAGCATGAAATTCAAGCCTCTAAAAGAGCCTGGAAAGATCACAAAGATTTTGGAAATCAACTGCAGAAAATTACTGCAGAAAAAGAAACGATGGTCATGACAGTAGAAACTTACATCAAGGCTTGATAGCCCAAGCCACAGTGGATATCCATCACGCTTTACAATATCTTCCAAAAACACCTGATGGGATTCACTGTGTATGCTGACTAAATCACTTCCATTCTGTTTGCATTCTCTTAATGCTTCATACCAGGTTATTTTTTTCTGAAGGAGCCTGTATGTGCTATTTCCATGTAGTATATACTCAGGCAATGGAGGCTTGTTCTCTCTGGGCCCTATTTCAAGATTAAGATCATAGTTAATTCTATACACTTCATTCATGTTATTAGAAATATGTGGAAGATATTAAAATCCATCAGTCTATAACAACTCAATTCAAGCACTGAAGTGTTCAATATAAATTACTTACGGGATACACATTATCTTTTTTTATATTAAATGATGGGAGAAAGATGGAGGCACACAGCCAACATCCATCCTGAGCAGAATACTAGAATACTGACAGATAGCTTCATCCTGCAAATTGAAATCCATGACAGTTTTGCCAATGAGTTCAATGGCAGCAGATGCAGGGTCTTCATTGGGAGTCCTGTTCATGGAGGGCTTGCAGGACTAGGCCTTAATATTAACTTTACCTCCCCAGCCCCCAAAACTTTGGGTGTAATTGTTTCTGGATATTACTTACCCATTTCAATTTTACAAGCAAGAATACTGTGTTGATTAAATTGAAGAGCTTGCCAACTTTGCGTACGGTTGTAAATATCCCAAGACCCATCACGGTTCACTCCAGCAAAAAACTGATTCTTCTTTACGTTAGGTCTTCCCTGTTTCCAGTTATTGTAAGACACATAAGTTTCATCATACCATTTTAGGGAATTATCTGTGGAAAATATGAAAACGTTTCTATATTTAGGCTTGAGCAAAGCATTGATTTTTTAAGAAACGTGAAATTCATCTACAACTGAAGATGGTGAGCTCCTGACCAGTACTAATAAACACTCACTTTAGATCAGAAAGCCTGTTATTACCTGTTTTTTGAAGTTGCTAGAGTTTCCTCTAAGCCCTCACCAAAATTCTAAGTGTCACGAGAAAATGTTCTTTGGAGATTGCCCAAATTAGAATTGTGAAAATTCAGATTACAAAAACCAAACCAAACCAAACAAACAACAGGTGCCTTGCAAGTAACCCAGTACTATTTTCTGAAGAAGAGTGGTCTGGTGGATAATAGCTATAACTAGGAATCAGGAACTCCTGAATTCTATCCTGGCTATGATGCACACTCTCTCGGTAGCTTAATGTGACTAATGTCTCTGCCTTTTTTTCACATTTTGTAAAATGGAGATTGCCATGACCCTGTGTGTTCTGCAATTCCTTAGCCATGCAATTTGCCAGAAAATCCATCCCTCTGAAATAAGGTGCTCTGGAATCTAAGATTTCTTCTTTCTTTTTTTTTTTGAACAATGTTTCCTGCCCATGAAGATTACTTTTAAAACAAGAACTGAGTGTAACTGATGCAGTGTTGTATTTCTGAGTCTGCAGACAGTCTGAAATAATAGCTCTGAGAAGTGAGAACTACCCCATTCATCACAATGAGTTCAGTATTTGAAACCTAAAGATGAAAATTTAAGGCTCCAATACTAAAATCAGATCTTTGCATCTGTATGGAACCCCTTAAGCTCCAATCCTGCTAACTACTCTACAGTTTATTGTTTAAATTGAAACGCCCAGTTCGTGCACTTGCCCCACAATCCAAAACTACCTCCTGCTCCACCTTTCCAAGGGCTCCAGATTGCAACAGAATTCAGACACCCTGCTTCAGAATCTACATTCAGAATGAAGCAGAATACATGGACTCTTGGGGATCATGAAAAAATTACTGATCTACATCACTGAGATGTTATTCATTCATCTTTGTAAAGTGCTTTGAAGATGAAAAGCACTATTGTTCTAACAGAAAAAATGCAGAAAACTTAATGCACATAATAGAGAATGCAGGGTTGGTCACAAGCTGCAGCTGTAGGAGCTTTAGTAGTTTGCTACTCAGTCTGGGCTTGAAATTCCAAAGTAGTGAGCACCCAAACTGTCACTAACTTCAATGGGAGTTTTGGGTGCTCAGTATCTCTGTAAATCAGGCCTATGTATATTGCTAAAAATGTCACCACATATCATTGTGCTCTTTTTAAATCCTGCCTTTTGATAAAATCAATAACCTGGATTAAGCAGTCTGTGTAGGATCTAAATATCACTAGAACAGACAAAAGATGTCCAATTATTTCCCTCTAAAAATATAAATGAAAATATAAGGCAGTTGTAAGCATTAGTATATATTTATTTTTATGGTATCTTGGATTGCTCTACCATATGTAGTATGTAAGAAATGTATCAGTTTAATGATAGGAAGTTAACAAATTTTATTAAGAAAAAAATCTTACCGCTGTCATCATAAATTACACCCAACCATACCCATGTAGCTAGGCCACTGAAAGAATGTAGCTGCTCAACAACAAAGTTATTTTCTTCCTCATCTCTAATATTCAAGACAAATGCATCTGGATCTGTTGAAACAATTTTTAAAATAATAATTAGTTTATTACAAGTTTATCTATCATCTACAAAACAAATTAAGTTTTGATCGCCAATGTTTAATCATTACTACACACACACACCCAAACATTCTAAAAGGACAGACAACACGTCAGCCAACAAAAATATTAGGAAAAATTACTATTTTTCAAAAGGCAATGTCAACACTACCTGTTCTGTGAGTATTTTGTAGATAAGTGGAGGATTTCAGCTTCTAGCACTGTCAGCTATACTTTTCAGGAGCACTTCATACACTTAAAAACAAGTATCTTCTGGATATATCTATCCATTAAGGAAAAACCCATCGCTGGCCAATGCCAGCTGATTGGGGCTTGTGGGGCTTAGGCTATGAGGCTGTTTCATTGCTGTGCAGACTTTGGGGCTTGGGCTGGGGCCATGCTCTAGGACTTTGTGGGAAGGGAGAGTCCCAGAACTCAGGCTCCAGCCCAAGCCCGGAAGTCTACACAGCAATGAAACAGCCCCACAGACCGAGCCCTGCGAGCCTCAGTCAGCTGGCGTGGGCCAGCCACAGGCTTTTCTTTGCTGTGTAGGATACCCTTTATGCATTAAAAATTGACCCTCCGATTTTAAAAAATGGACAACAATATTTGCTAGCTTTCAAACTCCGCCTAGGCTTCACCTCCCTAGTTTTTCAGTTTCGGTACAAGCAGCTTAAAAGACACTGTCAATTTGAAATCTAGTAGTTAAAAGAAGTACTTACTTATTTTCTTGCATAAGTGGTGGGCTTCTTGTGATTTCATTTCTTGCCATCTATCTTTTGTTATCATGAAAGTGTAACAACTATTTTGAAATGATATCCATGGTGTATTTTTAAACTTATGAGGACATTTAATATGTTCAACAACTTGTTCTTTTTCAGTCTCATCTGGAAAAAAAAAGAAGACTCTCTTAGGTCATGCCCAATTTTAAAATAAGACAGCTCATTCCTCACAACAAATTCCTGTGTAATATGAAAATCTGTTACAAAACATAAATTTAGTAGCATAATCTGACAGCATAATATGTAACATTGTTCCCACTCTTCTCAGAACAGTGATATTTCCATAAACTTAAAGGTGGTAAGAAGCAATGATTTTATGAAATGGGATATGCAAATACTTTAAAAAGGCTTTTCACAGGAAGTTTTTTAGGTTAAGTAGTTTTAGGATCAAATACATATAATAAAACCAGAACAAATATTATCCAGTAACTTAGCTTTTGCAATGATTCTTGTGTAAGCACAGACTACCTTTTACATTTGTACATAGTAATCCTGGAAGGGTAAAACATTCCAATCTTGGGGCACCATGTAATTCCCATTGAAGTCCCCAACTAAAACCTCTCCAGAACATCATCAAGGATCTACAACCTATCCTGAAGGACGATCCCTCACTCCCACAGACCTTGGGAGACAGGCCAGTCCTCACTTACAGACAGCCCCACAACCTGAAGCAAATACTCACCAGCAACTACACACCACACAACAAAAACACTAACCCAGGAACCTATCCCTGCAACAAACCCCGTTGCCACCTCTGTCCACATATCTATTCAAGGGACACCATTATAGGACCTAACCACATCAGCCACACCATCAGGGGCTCATTCACCTGCACATCTACCAATGTGATATATGCCATCATGTGCCAGCAATGCCCCTCTGCCATGTACATTGGCCAAACCGGACAGTCGCTTCGCAAAAAAATAAATGGACACAAATCAGATGTCAAGAATTATAACATTCAAAAACCAGTCGGAGAACACTTCAACCTCCCTGGACACTCAATAACAGACTTAAAAGTGGCAATTCTTCAACAAAAAAACTTCAAAAACAGACTCCAATGAGGAACTGCAGAACTGGAATTAATTTGCAAACTGGACACCATCAAATTAGGCCTGACTAAAGACTGGGAGTGGATGGGTCACTACAAGAACTAAAAAAACTAATTTCCCCATGCTAATTTGCCCCTACTGTTACTCACACCTTCTTGTTAACTGTTTGAAATGAGCCACCCTGATTACCACTACAAAAGTGATTTTCATCCTGTTGATAATAGCCCACTTTAATTAATTTGTCTCGACCCCCCACTTGGTAAGGCAACTCCCACCTTTTCATGTTCTGCTATATATATCTTCCTACTGTATTTTCCACTCCATGCATCTGATGAAGTGGGTTTTAGCCCACAAAAGCTTATGCCCAAATAAATTTGTTAGTCTATAAGGTGCCACAAGTACTCCTTGTTGTTTCCATTAAAGTTAATGAGACTACTCCTCTAGTAGTTCAGACTGCAAGAATCAATTTAATTATACCATAATCACAAGGAATTTCTGGTTGCAATTTTGTATTTAAAGCAATAGCCCATATCATGCCCTTTCACAGAAAAACCTACAAGCGTGGTGTCTCATGGGGAAGAAATTTTTGTGAAGATCTCCTCAGAGGGATCCCCTCACATCATCCTTTTCTTTTCTGTTTTTTTGGTTTGGTTTTTGGGGGGGTGGAATTGTCGTCCTCTCCCCACTGTCCTTGGCCAAACCTAGAAGATCCCAAGGGACCTCTCCCTAGGGTGCATTATTCTATTTGGAACAATTTCTGTGGAGTTGGCGAAGGCTCAATTTGTACCTCCCGACTTGATCTCCACTTGCTACTCCTTCCTACCCAGTCACCAATCTCCCCCCGCAGCATGGACTCCAGACTGTATGAAGAGGCCTCCACAGGACCCAGATGAGGGCCCAGATGGTGCAGGGGAGATGGCTAAATCCTCCTTCCACATGGAGGTGAGAGAGATCCATATGCAGAGGGTGTACTCAGTGGGCAGATCTGGAGGGCACAATCTGGGTCAACACAGCAACCCTGAATGTTACTAAATAATTACACAGTGCTTGGGTAACTTGCTCAGGTGTGTACTGGCCCATTTCCAAGGCACCAGCGGGTTTTTTGGTACACAAACAACTAAACAAGCCTGTTCTAGAAAGTAGTCTACGTTTAGTGTATATAAATGGAACATTTTTATTTTAAAATAATTATAAAACATCTTTGTTACTGAGTTTTACTATGTATATTACTTATGAAAGATGTTTTTTAAAAAATAACGAGAATGTATTTTCTCAGAATACATACTTCTTGGCAAGTAGCAAATAGCACCTGGATTTTCAGAGGAACATGCAGAAGTTTTCCAGAATCCATCAATATCCAAAAACACACATTCTTCACTTGTTTCTTCGTCTTCTTCAGACCAGCGACTAAAATCAATGCGCTTTCCATCTGCCCAGCCATAATGTTTTCCATCCTAGCATCATACCAATAAAAGATGAGCGCTTACACACTTAAAAAAAAAGTCTAGGTACATCAAATGACATGATACTATATTTCTACTGGGTGAAATCCTGTGTTCAGCAAGAGTTGCAGGTGCTCAGCAGCTCTTAGGATTTGGTCTCGTTAAAATAAATGAAGTCTGTCACATTCAGTTTTGCTGCTGAAAAAAACTACATTGACTATTGTGAATGGCAAATGATAACACTTAGATGTTAGAGAGACAAGGCGGGTTGGGTAATATCTTTTATTGGACCAACTTCTGTTGGTGAGAGAGACAAGCTTTCAACCTTACACAGAGGTTACCTGAAGAACTACTCTGTAAGCTTGAAAGCTTACCAACAGCTCTCTCACCAACAGAAGTTGGTCCAATAAAAAATATTACTGCACCCACCTCGTCTCTCTAATATCCTGGGATCAACACGGCTACTACAACAGTGCAGTACTTAGATGTCTAACTATTATGCTTGATTTGTAGGCAAAGCCAGGTAGTTTGATTTCTAAATGGTATCATTTGAACCTGCAATTAACTGTGGGCACAATTATTTGTGCATGGAAATTGGAAGCAATTTCTAAGAGTCAGTCCTGTTGTTTCCCCATGTTAGATCAAATGTAATGTATTAATGTTTAATATTAAGTACTTTTAGAATTTATAATTAGACATATTCCTGCCCTGAAGATGACAACAATAAATAATAATAATAAAATATAATAATAATTAATCGTATTAAAACACAAGAAAAGTAAGTGGATCTATGCTTTAGGAAAGTTATATTTAAAAGTTTTCTTCTGTATTTAAGATCACTCTTATATTAGGAATTGATACCAGCTGTGCTAATCTTTTTTTTTTTTTTTTTTTTTAGCTGAATATAAAGATTCAACACCCACTCACACACCCATGCCCCAAGCTCTTTAATTAACAGATGAGAAAGCTCCCAATCCACATTGGGAATTTCCAAAAAGTCCTCCAACAAACACAGAAGAAAGAAGACTTGACACTATTGATATTTTTAAGGTAAAAAAGCATATTTTTTTTAAAAAATAGCCTTTCACGACTTTTCTCCATTATTAAGAAGCAATAAAGCATACAAACCCTACCTGAAAAAATCCATTCCAAGTTCTAAGATAAGATTTTACAATATATTTCAAACAGTTTTTAGCAGTTGCTTTTGGATTTCATTTGCTATCTTTCAGATTTTCTCTTTTTAAAACATTTTGGTTGGCCTTCCTTGACCCTGCCCCAGAATTTCAAATGACAGCAGCAATTATAGAACCACTGACAACAGAGGAACAAAGATGATGCAATGATATAGTTTGCTGCTACTATAAAACATTTTCCTCCATCTTAAAACCTGAGAGACATAGTCTCCTCTCAATCAGTCCACCAATCGGAGTTCCATACTTGAATGTGCACCTCAGAGAACTGAAAATCTAGTATATAACCCTGAGCATCAGGACTGGTTGACCTCCCAGTAGACCTCTAGCTTCAAGATGGTTCTCTGCAACTGAAAATAGATGCGACTGGAAACATCTATTTAAAAATAACCCAGTAATTTTGAGTTTCATTGTTTCCCCAGTCATTCCTTTACTATTCCACCCTACCCTAAAAAATGGTTCTAAGGAGGGATGGGGAGGAAATAAAACTTACATCTTTGCTGAAGAGTCCAATCCAGAGAGGGTAATTGTGAATAGCAGCCTGCACAGTAAGAAAAGCCTGTTGGTACTGATCTGTGATGCTAACGAGCTGCATGTTTTTCTGTTTGCACTCCCGCAGTGCATCATACCAGGACAAATTCTTCAGAATTACTGTGTAATGGACATTTTGATAGGTCAGTGTTTCATTAAGGACTTGCTGTGTCTGGTTGTCAGCAGCCCCTGTAAATAATCAAGAAATAGAAGCATTAAGTAGGATAAATACTGCAAAACATTTTAGTTCTCCGTTTCTTTTGTAACAACAGCAGCAAAACTCATTCAAATTTCTTTTGGGAATAACCATCAAAAATAAAATTAAAAAAAGATTCATAGACTGTTGTAGACTACAATTTTACTATATCAGAATCGATAGAGTGTGTATCTGTGGAAAAATGTAAAGCTCTTTTTAAATGTAAATGTGTAAGTCCCTGTATAAAAGCTTGGTAGAATGGCAGTAACAGCACTACTGGGCTTTGTGGCTTTCCAGATTCATTCAATTTAACTCAAAAGAGTTCAAGTTATTAGGGGAAAAAACATACTCTCTGGGTGAAATTAATGTGAAACTGTGGTAGCCTTCCGCAGAACTACTCACAGATGTTGTGAAATCAACAGGGGCCATGCATCTCTGAACAGTCTGACGGAGACAGGAATGAGTCAAGTAAAGAGCCATCAGATTCATTCTTATGTAAATCTAATGGGCAGTAAACCTGGTACAGGCAGCTCTTCCAGCCAGTACATTGCAAGAGCAGGCAGAGAGGTAATAGAGTTTGCCTTCATAGCATGTGCTCAGTTTCTTGCACAAAGCCACCTGACTTGTGTATTGTGCTGGAAGTGGTGAAATTTACCATTTGGGTTCTAATTATCCAATATTATCACAATGAGCTGCATTAATTTCATCCAACCAAGTGATGCATGCAACTATAAAAAATGCAAACTTTACATGGATGGGGAATTAGAGCATGTGGATCTAATGATTCCAAGAAGTTTATGGGCTGACACCAGAGCTAAATTTGGCCCTACAATTTTGTAAAATGTGCATTGGCATCTAACACAGAGGCGTCTCAGGAATACAAAGGCTTGTCAAGGGAAAAATTACTCTGTATAAATAAGAGCATACAAGTGACTGATGAATAGGCTGACAGACCAATACCCAAAAGGCAGAGCCATAATATTAATTTTATGTTTATGCACAATTTGCAGCTGTCAGTGGATTAGAAAGGTGACATGAAAGAAACAATGTTTGAACTAGTTCATGGCTGCTGTCAAGTGCTTCTATGTAGTAAACAGCTTCAAAAGAGAACTGTGAGACCAACAGAGACCTCACACACTTAAAGGTTAATAGTAAAGAGTTAGGGGGGAAATGTACATTTCCCAAAGATGAAAAAAGAATATTGCTGATGTTTACAAGCATAATTATCACAACATTTTGAGATAATCATTAAATGTCTGAGATGCAGGGCTGGCTCCAGGGTTTTGGCCGCCCCAAGCTGCCAAAAAAAAAAAAAAAAAAAAGCCACGATCGCGATCTGCGGCGGCAATTCAGCGGGAGGTCCTTCGCTCCGAGCCGGAGTGAGGGACTGTCCGCCGAATTGCCGCCGAATAGATGGACGTGCTGCCCCTCTCCGGAGTGGCCGCCCCAAGCACCTGCTTGACACAAGCTGGTGCCTGGAGCCGGCCCTGCTGAGATGCCAAGGAATCCGAGCTGCTGACTCCCTTGCTTCTGTGACAAAAGTGACATGAAAACCATAGGGCCAGATTGTACTTGTCCAAGGATGCCATGGCAGAGTGGAAAAAGTCTCCCCTGTTGCAGCATCCTGAGCTGTGGCCAGGCACAACTGCAGTTTCTGCAAGAGCCGACTGAGTGCTCCTTCCCTGCATGCCTGGGTGTTACAGGCTTAGCAACCCAAGAATAATGGGGACCACATTGCAGCAATCACTGCACTTTCCCTGAATGTCATGTTTCCTTTTCTGGAGAGAAATATATTCATCAATAGCAGCTGCACTCTTTTATTGGAGTCTTACAAGCATTTTTAATGGTCAGAGCCTTTGCAGTTCATCTTAATTTTCTTTTTTTAATAATTAATTAAAAAAATCCCCTTCAGATTTTTCAGACTGAATCACTGTCCTTCCCTCCTTCAAATTTATAAATAGTTATTTAAAAGAATTTATACATAGCAGAACATACCCCAAAGATGGGTGTACCGCATAATAAACCCTTGGCAGTTGAACAGGAACTAAGGCTTTGTTCAGATTGGGTAATTGCCCTGATTCGATCAGTGGGCAGCCACCAACATAGCTGCACTGGAGCAGCACCCCCTCCCCAATCCTGAGTATAAATAGGAAAGCTACACACTGAATCAGTGGAGCTGACCCCTGCTTGAAGCCAGGGCAAGTTGCACCAATGCAAATTGTGGCTCTCCTTGTCTACACCTGGGGTTTGCACTAAGATAGCTAAACAAGTGGGCTGAAATCAAGCTAATTCCAAGTGTAGATGAGGCCTCATATTATCTCTTCAGTGTTAAAACTCACAGGAGATGGTTAAGTGGGATTAAAACTCTGTGTGGTTCTCCTCACGGAGTTTTGACCACGTTGTTCTGGGGGAGAGGAGTCATTTGCTCCATTCCTCACTGAATGAAACATAAAGTCCATCCCCAAGCCCTATAGGTCCCCAAAGTGTCCAAAGAAGATCAGGGCCATTCACTTAGAGGCCTTGTACTCCATGCCAACTATTGGGCCCTGGGGCCGCCCCCCCCTTCACTCTCAGTCAGCGTAACTCCACGGGAACTTCACTATCAGGGCCTCCACTGCCCATGGCTTTCCCCAAACACCTCTTAAAGGGGGTTTCACACTGTGGATGGTGTCATGGAAAATGCAGGCATGGGAAATTTTTCAGGAGGGATGAGGTTTGTCCTCATGGCCCCACCACTGGATGCCCAGTATGGGCCTGCTCAGTCCCCAGAAGGATCCTGCCACCAGGGAACACCCTTCTTGAGGTGCTGTGTAGAGGGAGATTGTGCCTCAGGAGGGGCAATATCTCTGCATGAAGGGGCTTCTTGGCAGGTGGATATTAGGGGCACAGTCAGCCTTACCTGCTGGCTTCTGGCAGATACCCAAAAAATGCTCCTCAGCACAAGGCAAGAAATTCCATGTTCCAACATATGAAGATTTGGGGTTGTTGAGCATTACACCACACTGGTTGTTTATCTCCTCATCAAACATCTGAAAACCAGAAAACTCATCAAGTTCATGTATGATACAAGCATTCTTGTGTGTAGAGAGCGAATGAAGATCTAGTTAGGAGAATATACTTCTCTTAGTTAGTATGTGCAGAGCACTAGTACAACACACAGCTAGTTTATTTTGCAATGTTACCTATTTGCTGGATTGTTTGTTTGTGAAAAAAATTACCTGGACCCACTATACTCTTTGAAAATTATTGTTAATCAGTGGCATTCCATTATGTTTCTTATGCTGCTCAATGAACAGTGCAGCCAGGGAAACAATATGTATAATGGTTTATGGATGTATTCTGCAAATAACTGAACCAAAAACTATATAGTAACATCCCTCTGCTGCCTACATTTTTATGGAATGTGGCATCTCAGCTACATATTGGATATGCAAAGAGACTGAAGAGATTTCAATTTTTACATCCCTTTCCATTTTAATAATTAGTGTTCAAAACATATCATCCGAATAAAGATACAAAGAGCTCAGTCATTACTGGTCACCATGTCTGCCAATTAAGAATACAATTTCTTGGTTTGGGACCTTTACATGTTTTTTCTCTTTTGTTATTTTGATACAGTTACCAAAATACCAACATTCTATACTTTTTATAGGACAAAACATCAGCCGGATTTGTATATTCAAACAGATAACTTACATCAAGTGGAATCTTCCTTAGCCTTCCTCTCAGCAATGGGTGAAAGTTACTGTACAGCAGTCTACTGCCATCTACCCATTTGTTTTCCCTTGTGCTGAAAAAAAACTTCAAACCAATCCAAATGTTTTCTTCCAAACCAGGAAGCAAGGATGTTAAAAAATCTGTTGGGCAGAAAAATAAGTATTTACATACTATGATTTAGACAACCACAGTAAACATTTGAAAAACAGCTTGCATAAATAAGATAGTACAACCCCCATCTATATTAACTTAATTTCCCACCCTAGTCCTTGAAAATACAATAAGCCATTTTAATAGAGTATTAAGTGTTTTGCAATTTTATCATTCCATCCTTTCCATATCCAACAAGGACATTATTTAAACAAATCATTTGAGAGGATTAGCCTTCTAACAGGCTAAGGTCTAATTGAGGGCCAGGAGATGAGTTTAACTTGTTTCTGTCTCTCTCCTCCTCTCCCTCCCTGTCATCAACCCTGTCTCCTTGTGTCTCCACCCAAATTTCAGAAGGTGCCTCCCTATTGCTCTGTAAGACCTTCTATTGACTTCCCATAGAAGCATCAAAAGCGGGCTCCATGTCCTCTTTGAGGGCATGGAGAGTTTCTCTTGCTTCCCACACACCTCGCACTCTGACTGCTGGGCATGCCTCTAAAACAGAACCACTTACTGAATAAGTGTCTGATTTACTCAACCAAGAAACAGAGAAAGTCAGGATAGAGGGAAGGGATCAGTTCCAACCGAGAAAGACTCTACTCAGGAATCCCAAGCCAGCCACTCTTTGTTCTCTGTGGCAATGCCCACTATTGGGTGAGGCTACGAATGCTTAATGTGTGCCAGGGCTTGCCAGGGCTGAGCCTCGGCACCCCTAGGCTTGACAGTTCATAGCCCTGGGACCTCTCGGCTTGCTGCAACAGTTATGAATGTAAAATAATTGCTTGAGCCCCAGCACCTCTTTCATTACAAATTAAGCACTGACTGTTAGTTAAGACATTTAGAACTAGCTACCTGCCATATGTTAGCTAGCTCCAGGCTAGTCCCAAGCTCTTTTCCTAAACTAGACAAACCCATTAAAGGTTAAAACCTCTCAGGATTAGTCACTATCCAATAGCCAGCTACAGAAAGGGCCACAGTACATGGGGGATGGAGGGAAGGCTGGCAGGAAGAGGTGGTTACCTAAGTTGTGGCAGAGCTGTCTTTCTCCACCACAGCTTTGCCATTGCACTGACTTGCCTGGCAGCCAGGGCCGGCTCCAGGCACCAGCGCAGGAAGCAGGTGCTTGGGGCGGCCAACGGAAAGGGGTGGCACGTCCGGGTCTTCGGCAGCAATTCGGCGGCGGGTCCCTCAGTCCCTCTTGGAGCGAAGGACCTGCCGCTGAATTGCCGCCGAGGAATGCCGCTAAGTGCCGCCGATCGCAGCTTTTTTTGTTTTTCCCTTCGCCGCTTGGGAAAAGCGGCCGGCCCTGCCGGCAGAAATCTGTCACCAGGACTAATTTATTATGCTAAATATCCTTCAATCAATTGAAATGAACTTCCATTTACACAATCATGCTAAGAAATATTTGAAGCAGAATATGCTTTTCTAGGGTTAAAAGAGTTCTGAATTGCTCCAGTCTCAGTCACTTGAGTTCCAGTGTGGGTCCATCCCACTGCTGTGATAGAGCAGCAGACTGCTCTTCCACTGTGCACTGTTAACTACTGAAGTGGCCTGCCTGGTCTACTTTCTATATTCCACTGCATTGAATTGACTTGGCGGGAGGTCACTTACCTATACAAATAATGCTACACATAATATGGAGCTCTGTTGTGAGCTACATCTTAGACATATCTGTAGGCAACTACCTGCCCACTACACAAATACAAATATATTAACAGATGTCTCTCTCAACAGATAGGTAGTCAGACACATCTGTAGACAGCTATTTCCAGCAAATGTCTTCTCTTCACTGCATTCACCTCAATGAGGTTTTAACTTCTGAAGTAAAGCTTGGAAACTGCTTTAGACATGGTCCCTCCACTCTTCATAAATCTCTGGTAGTCTTTGCAATTTCTAATTCCCTTCATATGCAAGGATATGAAGAAAAACTGGTCTTTGAATTGGTTCTTTTCCTTTTTCCACGGTTTGCCCATTGTGTGTGCATTTCCCATTCTGTGACAGGCAGAATTCCTCTGACACAGTGCAAATAATTAAAGGCATTAGTTATAGGTTTTTATTTTATTGTGAATTTTTAGCATTATTTCAGTAAGACTCATAGTAATTGAATGATTTTACAATCAGATAATACTGCCACATAATTCCCAGTCTGCTGCATGATTCTGTGCAGTTCTGCTGCATAGACTGGGGAAGGGGCTTGACATATTATTTTGGTCTAAAGTTCTGCATAGTATAAAGAGCCTTGAAGTTACCATCATACCTTGTTCAGCTTGGCTTGAGATTGATGGAAGAGTGCCTCCAAAAGTTTCACATACTTCATTGGCTTCTTTAAATGTTAAAAATCTGTGTTCTATCTTTAGAAAACACTGCAAAATAAAAATGGTAAAAGCTTATGCAATGTAGTAGGAGTTCACTTTCTCTTTAAGATTTATTGTATCTTAGATGTAATTCATAAATCAATGACCCTAAAACCTTCACACCTCACTTATTTTGCTTTCTGTGAGAAAGTATTAGAAATGCAATTATAGATAAATGCATTCAGGCTCTGATTCAGCAAGGTGACTTTAACAGGGTGACTGTCCCGTTAAGGATAGTAGGGACTAAGGGTCAGTAAACCCTGTTTTCCTTTAAGATTCCTAGGACTTTTGGAGCAGATGAAGGCCTACAGAAGGACAGAGGCAGGTGTTGGGAGAGAGGAAGATGGTCCCAGAGTCATAGTTAATGCTTGGGGGAAACCAAGGCGACTGTTTCTTTAAAGGCCCAGAAGCCTTGTAGTGCAGGGTGGGACAAGGTTCCTCTCTCTCCCAGCTAAGTGGGAGGAGCCTGGAGAAGGAGGGCAGCATATAGCTGCCTCCTCTTTCACAAGAGGGCAAGGATTGCCATCTGCTAATCTCTCTCAGCCCAGGGCGGAAAAGGGCTGAACTACGAAGTGGGGGAGGCAGCTGAGAAAGAAGCTGGTTTTAAGGCATCAGCTACCCTGAATTAATGCAGATTGCAAGAAGGCGGCTTTTGGACCCATGAGCCCAGGAGAAGGAACTTGATGGAACTGATGCAAACATTGAGAAGGAGAGCTGTGGGACACCTGAAAGAAGAAGAGGGGTTGGGGCTGAGAGCTACTGAGTCCTCTGCAAAGGAGGGATCTGGTTTAAACACTCTGGCCTGAAAGTGAGGCTTGGTCTACACTACAAAGTTAGGTTGACGTAATGCAACTAATGATGCATCCGAAGAAGTGGGTTGTAGCCCACGAAAGCTTATGCTCTAATAAATTTGTTAGTCTCTAAGGTGCCACAAGTACTCCTGTTATTTCAACTAATGATGATTGTCCTATATTCCCCCTTTACCTTGTTCTGAAACAAAACCCATTCTTTAGGGCATCCTCCTTTAGGGGGGTGATATTCTGGCTCATGTTTCTCCAGTAAGGATGCATTAGATTTTTCACATATGAAGGGCAGTTTCAGATTGCAGTTTATTGGATAGTCTGCAGGAAATATAAATAAAGTTATTATCTGTATTATGATAATGACTATGATGTGCTAGGTGCTACCTACACTTGTGGGAAGAGACAGTCCTATGTAACTATAACATATAGCTGCAAATTATGCAAAGTAAAGTATTTTAAAATGACAGTAGAACAAAGCATAAAAAATTAAATGTATGAGAAAATATCGTATTGATAATAAAGGACCAGATTTGATAACCTTACTCACTTTCAGTAGCTACTTACTCTACAAGTTGTATCACTGACTTCAGTGGAGAAATGTGGAATAAAGTCCTATACATTGTAAGTGTGGGTTTCAGAATCTGCCCCACAGCGCAAAAAGTCATTTGCTCCTGGATTTTGTATTCAATATTGCATTCTGGACAGAGCTAATATTTTTTATAATAAAGAAACAACCTTACCTCTATACCAGCCCTTCGAAGAAATATACCAACAATCCCTCCAGAATCGATCATGGAAACGTGGAAATAACTGTAAACTAGATACAAACATTTCAGAGTCAATCCCTGACAAAAGATGCTCTTTTAGGGGGAAATCCTGCGCATGGCAGCAGAACTAGCGTGCCCCTGCTGCTTGGGAGAGAGAAAACTTCAAGGGCTTACACATATAAAGGGCTTGCCTGTGACCTAATGTGCAAGAGGTTTAGGGAGAGGGCTAGTGTTGGGGAAAGTGGGCGGTAGGGTCAGCAGATCTGTAGTGATTTGTGTAGTCATGGATCTGCTCACCAAATCAACCCTACAGAGAAGGTACACAACAGGAGCTTTGCCTGGCTACTCAGGCTGTACACTAAGGAGCTGTCTAATTGTCTGTCCCTACTGCAACCCCTCCTACATTATCATGCACCGTGAGGATAACAAACTATAGATTCTACATTCTTCTGTTCTAAATTATTCTTTTTTAAAATGTAGCATTTTGCTACTTATGCATCCTAAGATTTTCTTGGCCAGGAAGGCCCTGTTCCTTAGCTGCAGCTGAGGAGCACACAGTGCAACTCAGGAGGGTTGTATAAAGGTTGCTGTAAGACATCTCTGCATTTCCCTGATCCTGGATCAACGCTGTGCCAGACTATGCCATAAACTAGAAGCAGCCTGAAGGCTGCTCTAAATTACACTGCCTGCCAATGGCACCAAGGACCAGTGATCCCCAGGGCACAAAGAAGCCCTGGGTAACTCTCAAGCCAGCCACGGGGAGGAGTGGTGGTGTAGGAGCCTTATCCTGGTTTTACAACACCAAAGGACCTAGGGTAATCTTCCTGTGGCTGGGCATGGTCGAAAGCAGAGACGAGGACAGAGGATAACTTATCCAATTTCATATGCTCTATATGTAAATATTTTGTTCATGGTTTTTAACTTACAAGATGAACTGAAAGATTTTGGTTTTGTTGTTTTCTTTAATGGAAGAGTAAAATAATGTAAAAACCTCCAATCCTGTTTCAGAATTCAAGTCATTAATGGGCTACATGGGTAGGCTTAAAATCACAAATAAAAACATTTGAAATAGGAACTGGAAAGCGTTAACTGTTAGGACCAGGGTTCAAGCTTTCAGGGCTTCTAATGATACCACTAACATATTAAGTCCCTGGCCATTCAAAGACTTATGCCTGTGCAGAAGTCTTTGGAGACAATATCTGCAAAGCACTTTGAAGACATGAAGCCTCATATAACAGCTAAGTGTTATTATTACTGATTTAGGTGTTAGAAATGTTCCTAACCTTTGTAGTGGGAACAGCACTCTGTAAACATTCCTGCTTGAATTAGCTGCTAAGTCCTTAGTTCAAGTATTAAGTTTACACATATATTCTGTTGATTATTTATTATACTCAAGATCCCCAGTGTCCTAAACTCCTCACCAAAAGAAATAAAGACTCAGTCGGTGCTCCAGAGACCTTATACTTTAAATTTGAGATGGCAAGGAAAAGTGCAGGTCATATGCAGATAAAAAAGGGGGAAGGCAAGAGAAAGGAAAAGAGTCACAATTATCAGATAATGTGGTTTTGTTAACAAGGTTTTTCAAAGAATTATTTTATACTTTTTGTAGCTGACCTGTCAGAAGTGAGCTTTGTTAACAATTTGGGATCATTCAATAGTCATTTTAAAAAACCCACTTATTTCACTAAACTTTTCCCCATACAAGAAATGTCAACAAAAGTTTATAATAATGTTGCCTGCAAATAGAGTACATACGGTGAATGATGGCTACTTCCACGATCCATGTATTTCAGCCACCACTTCTGCTCTGCACCTGACAACTGCAAAAATAAACAAACAAACAAATAAAAAATATAAACAACTAGATTTTACCACCATGTATAATATAATATCCCAAGATAGACCACTGGTCTTCATCCACCCTTGTGGCAAAATTCCTTTTGATGTAAATGGTTTAACAGAAGCAGGACTGGAACTTACAAGTAATATTATTGTAAATGATTCAAAAATTCAAGTGACTAACTTCTTGGTCTGGGATATAGACTATGCATGGGGAATTTGCAAATTCTAGTTCATAAAGGGGCATTGTCAGGTCAGATATTTTAAAATCTCCAATCTGTTTCTAGTAGTTCTTTATTATTAAAACCAATACTACATTCAAATATATTTTCCCACTGCTTACTATATTTTGAATGTTTACATTTCACTCAGTTGGGATCGTTAAATCGGGCTAATCAGTTTCAACGTTGGGTTCTCATACACAAGGGTTCTCCAATTTTTTTCATGGTAGGTCATATCTCAATAGTGATCTTAATGACATCTTCACATCTTGTGCATCCTATCCTTCATAAAAGCATGTACCATCTACTCTCCCACTCAAGATCATATAATATATTTGAGGCAACTACAGCAATTACTTAGATGGAAAGGTAATATAAGGACAGATTTTGTGTATTTGTAGCTGTCTTTAGTGCAATAAGTTTCTTGACCTTTTTGAACAGAGATAATCTTACTGCCTTACATACTTCATTTTGGGATGGATCCTCTGGCCCAGCCAAGTAGCTCTCAGTGCAGGATGAGGGGGAGGAATAAAGGGTGGTTTTAAGACACCTTTGCTGAGAACAGGAGGGGAAAAAGCAGTGCAATGAGCCTGAGGATCCGGCCCTTAATCTTTTCCTCCCATCTACACTGTTTCTCTCACCTGGAAACAAGGGTGAGAGCTAACTCTCTGTGGACCAATAGAAAGTGCTCTTTGGACCATCAAAATCCCCTTGACCAGTATGGGAACCTCTGTGCCAGCACAATGAAGTAATATTTGCATTGCAAAGAGCACAGAGGAAAATTTAAAATAAAGAATAAAATGGTTTTAATTGAAATGAAAGTACAGTACTACAATAAAAACTTTCGTAGGGGCCAGATCATGCCTTAGGATACATGCAGTGATGGGACACCTCTGTGCATAGAGCCATCCTTCCACACACAGAAGGTAAAGAGAACTACTGTCTCTGTGGCAATATAGCCCTTTCACCCAGGCTGTGAGGAAGCCTTTCTGTAGGGGGGCGGGGGGGAGGAATGAGGCAGGCTGGATTGATGTGGCTCTTCTCCCACCACTGCACAGAGAAACAGAGATTATATATAGAAACAGAGCCCCCTCTGCTATGGGAAACATCTTAAAGAGGGGTTCCAGGCACTTGCTCCAGTATCCCTAACAACTCCAGTGGAGTCACACTGCCAGATGTGACACATAACTCTTGATGGTGGGGGAAGGGCACAATTTAAAGGTATGGGGGGCACGTAACTCTTGAAGGTGGGGGGCACGTGACCACCCCATGTGTCGCCTCTGGGCTGAGGAGCAGCAGCAGAGCCAGAAGCACAAGGGTAATGGCAAGCGAGCACCTCAGGGAGCATCTCATGGCAGCTGGGCTCTGCAGACAGGGGCCAGCTCCAGGGGGCATTGCCAGCCGGCACCAGGCTCCTTCAGGTGCAGCTCAGGCTGTGCTGCCTGCCCTGCCTGGGGAGCGCCCAGCTGTGCAGAGGCGGCAGAGGTGGCCTGGCGGAGGTGGCCAGTGTGGAGAGCCAGGCACCCAAGTGGGCCGGGCGACTCCCATCAGCTTCTGATCTGTCAGCTCCTGGCAGGAGGACAGTTTTCAAACTGTGGGGCATGCCCAGAGTTCGAAACGCTCTGTGCTAAATGGAAGGCAGAAATGCGGGGGGGGGGACATGACCCCATGTGCTCCCCCCCCCCATCGCCTCTGCTGCCACAGAACCAGAGCACAGCTGCAAAGTAACCAAAGCTGGTGTGAAGTCATAGAACCTCCTTGTGGATGACCCTGTGTCTCCAGAAGATCCTCCAAAACCATGTAGGATCTGCAAAACTGGAGGGTCGGACTCACGAGTTTTTCTTCCTGGGGGCAAACCCCACCTTAATCCTAATGGAACAATTCTAAGGAAACTCCATGAGGGGACCCTGTTAAACTCCCACTTCCAATAAGTAAACAGTGATGTGATGTCTCAATGACACTGAAAAAAGACAGTAACTGAAATATGGCACTCTGAAGTCTTTTTTTTTTTTTTATTAAGTGATTCTCACAGAACAGCTGATTTCCTGATTATGTAAACTCTCTGCCCTACAGGGACTGATCACATCTGTCTATTGCTGGTTTCTAATATACTCCTCTCATTCAGATAATGGTGTGATGTCCCCGTGTTGGAACACACATATACAAAATGACTATACAGTGTTACACCTCTGTCTGAATCCACGAACAATGGAATGTTTATGGTAATCTTGTCACAACATCTTGCTGTTTGGAGCTTGTGTTCTGTTATTAAGATTATTTTAACAGGCTGTTTTAAATTTAAATATTTTAATGCAGATTTAAAGGAGAATAAAACAAAACTGATTATTTCCTCTTTCAACTAAGCTTTTCCTTTTGCAGGCATTTTAAAAACTATTACGGGTTATATGTCAGTGAAAAATTAAGAGAAAAACATTAACATTCTTATATTTGAAACACTTGGAACGAAGACAATTTCTGATGTACAATGTATTTCATTACCTTTTCTATTTTGGTTAGGAGTGCCCTTAGTTTTGTATAAGAGTCCACAGATGCTAAGTCACTATCATTGTTTGCACAGTAGAGAGCAGCTTCTTGGTAGCTCAGGTTTTTATCTGGCACAAACCAAAATTCAGCTCCATCAATAACAAGTGGTGGTCCATGAATTCCATCTACATCTGGGGAAGAAAACCACACATACACACATGGCATTAATCCTGAAAAATGATTACACTCAGAAAAGGAAAGGGCTGGACAATCTGGGCCCGATGCTGAGAGGAGCTGTATTTACATCTCCCATTGAAATCAATGAGAGCTGAGGGTGTGGGCCTGTCTCTGAATCAGGCCTTCTGTGTGTCAGCATGATCTTCACTAACATCAGAAAGGATATATAGTGAGAAACACTAGACACAAGTAACTGAAATGCATGTAAAAACTAAATCTGTTTACCTGGTGTATACCACTCTGGTGTCTTTGGGGTACTACCTGTTCAGGAGAGAAAGAAACAATCACTGATCTTGCATTCCTGATACACATACTTCCACTGAAGTCAATGGGAGCTTTGCATGCAACAGACTTAAAGTTATTTTTTCTCCTTATTAGAGATGTGTAAGCACCAAAGCTCACACTAATAATAATGCCAATTCTCCCCACACATAGGCACTAAGATTTGGCATTTTCACTGAAAATTTCCAACAAGTCAAGGAAAGTTTTATGTCCCCAAAAGCTATTTTTCTGACCAACTACAATAATTACAAGAAGCCAAAACTACTAGATGCTAAAACTCCTAACTCCTCACAAAAACAAGTGGATCTGTGCCGAACCCTCATACCATCCTTTCTCCACCCTCACCAGAGAAACCCTTTTCTGTGTATTTTGCTACTCTGGAGACCCAAGTCATAAATTTTACAAGGAGATTAGAGGCCAAATTCAAGTCTGGAGGAATCAGCTGTCCTAGCTGTCCATGGGGTTTTCTTTTGTTTATAAATACTGCTTATACATTTTAAATAAAGCACATAAATGCTGGAACACCATGATCTGTATCTCCCCACCACACTAAGGTATCTACATTCCCTGTGGCACATTTCTCACTCCAAGGGAACTTAAGGGGTAGAAGCAAGGTTGGACCCTAGAGAAGTGATGCAAGGTCCTTCCCCACTAATAGTTTATTTGTGAGTGTTTTGTATGTTTATATTTCTATGAACAGGAGCCTATAAGACATGCAAGGGATTTCAGGCCCTGTCCTCGTGTACCGTTATGGCCAGTTTGGTAGAGGATGTGGTAAAGTACTGGTTGCCAAATTTATTGCGCTCATATCCTTCTTTTCCTCAAGTAGGGAAAAAAAGACACCCAACAACCAAAAATTGTGAATTTCACACAACTTTAGAGAATATAATCCCAGCTGTTACTCATACTTCAACCTTACATTTCCTATATCAAGCACCCTTTCAAGTTGATAATAAACAGCATTGCAAGAGTGACAGCCTCTCTCTTCTTATTTATTTAAAATACACAAAGTTCAAGTCTCGCTCTCACATTCTAAGGACTCCAGGTCTCAAGATTATTTTAATGCCTTCTGAGATGTTTGTTTTAAAGTCAGAGATCCTGGGTTTACTGTTAATGATGACAAAGTGAAAGAAGTAATTAAAGACATTTTAAACAAAAAACAGATGAGAGTTTAGATGAATAAATGGATGTAAATGCAGCTTACCTTTTGTTATCTGGCAAACCCATTCAAGTCTAGCATCACACTCGAAAGGTTTTAAGTAAAAATCCAATTGTCTGTCGTCATGGAAATGAAGTCTCCAAAAATACCTCCGTGATATTCGAGTGGTCTGCATAAAAGTAGGGGGTGGGAAACTGCGTGGGTATACTAGATACAAACTTCTGGAGCAATAAAACTGTTTATAAGATACCTTAGATATCCTTGATGACAGAAGTCATCTACCCTACCCTATTGCCAATAATTGCAATTTTAAGTGAATTTTTAAAATGATAAAATATAGGTACAGCTTCAAAAATAGTTTCTGAACAACTAGAAATTACGAAGCAATCAGTTTAAAATGTATCCATTCACAAAAATCTCTTCTTGCAGCTCACTACAACACTGTGGGTTTTTTTTGTAATCCACAAATTTCATCTGTGTTTATCATGGAGTAATATTCACTGCCCCTTAAAGGATTCTCATATCTGCCCCGAAGGGACAATCGTCTGAATTGGGCCAGAAACAGGATTCTTCTTAGTATAATCAAGATAAAATAGCTCGATGCCACCTCCTGGTTTCTACAATAAAGATAATGTTGGTTCCTTTAGTCTGACAACACAGGATCAGACTCTTGTAATTCTGAAAACAATGGTTACAAAAGCCACGATGACCACTTCCCACTTGTTTAGGGATAGTCTTTCTTATCATCCAAAAATGTATTAGCCTAATATTTTAGATGAGAGGTTCTCAGTCTAAGGGCCATGGCTCCTGGGGGTTGCAGATAAGGGCAAGAGGGTAGTGACCACCATCCCCTTCAATGAATACTAAATGAGAGGGGGTTCTGGATAAATGGGAAAGAACGTCCCAGCGTGATCCCAATATGGGAAACCAGGTAATTGTATGGAAAAGGTTGAGAAGTACTGTTTTAGCAGTCATACCATAAGGTTAGAGTTACATAGCAATGTTTATGAATATACACCTCTACCCCGATATAACGCGACCCGATATAACATGAATTTGGATATAACGCAGTAGAGCAGCGCTCCGGGGGGGGGGGGGAGGGGAGGGCTGCACACCCCGGCGGATCAAAGCAAGTTCAATATAACGCGGTTTCACCTATAACACAGTAAGATTTTTTGGCTCCCGAGGACAGCGTTATATCGGGGTAGAGGTGTAATAGAACCACACCAGTCTGGATTAATGACTTGTAGGACCATAATTACAGTATTTTGCTAAGTTGCTCTGTATTCTAAATATTATTACAGTATTATTTTAATAGAAGTAAAGAAGTGTTGGTGAAGGAAGTCCTTGCTATATGTTGTTATTAAATATTTACTCAGTAGTGGAGGTAAAACTGCTGTTTTTTGTGAAAATTAGCAGGTTTGTGAATTAACAAAAAGAAAAGTAGCATCTTTCTAATGTATACAGTTATAAATTTACAGCATTATAAGTTTAATGTATAAAAACTTAAAAGTATAAAGTAAATATACTGTAAATAAAAGCATCACATAAAAATATTCATATTATTAAAATCTTGAAACATACCTTTAAAGCAGCACAGTCTCTAATGTCATAGATATCTCTTTGGAAATCGTGTGACATAACAACAGTAGTTTCCTACAGAAAGGGGAGGGATGGCAGAATTGTGACTTATTATTATTTGTATTGAAGTAGTGCCTAGGGGCACATGATTTGGTCCCTTTGTGCTGGGCACTGTCCTAACACAGAATAAAAGGCTATACCTGCCCCAAACAGCTATCAATCTATGGCCCTGATTCTGCAAAGACATGTGTACATACAGTACTTAACTTTATACTAGAGTGCTGATTAATCGCAGTTAACTCACACGATTAACTCAAAAAATTAATCGTGATTAAAAAAATTAATTGCGATTAATCACCGTTTTAATTGCATTGTTAAATGATAGAATACCAACTGAAATTTATTAAATATTTTTGGATGTTTTTCTACATTTTCAAATATATTGATTTCAAATACAACACAGAATACAAAGTGTACACTGCTCACTTTACATTATTATTTTTTATTACAAATATTTGCACTGTAAAAATGATAAACATAAGAAATAGTATTTTGCAATTCACCTCATACAAGTACTGTAGTGTGGTCTCTTTATCGTGAAAGTGCAACTTACAAATGTAGGTTTTTTTTGTTACATAACTGCACTCAAAACCAAAACAATGCAAAACTTTAGAGCCTACAAGTCCACCAAGTCCTACGTCTCCTTCAGCAAATCGCTAAGACAAAAAAGTTTGTTTACAATTATGGGAGATAATGCTGCCCACTTCTTATTTACATCACCAGAATGTGAGAACAGGCGTTCGCATGGCACTTTTGTAGCCAGCATTGCAAGGTATTTACGTGACAGATGTGCTAAACATTCGTATGCCCCTTCATGCTTCGGCCACCATTCCAGAGGACATGCTTCCATGCTGATGAAGCTAGTTAGAAAAATAATGTGTTAATTAAATTTGTGACTGAACTCCTTGGGGAAAACTGTATGTCTCTGGCTCTATTTTACCTGAATTGTGCCACATATATCATGTTATAGTACAGGGGTCGGCAACATTCGGCACGCGGCTCGCCAGGGTAAGCACCCTGGAGGGCCCAGCCAGTTTATTTACCTGCTGACGCGGCAGGTTTGGCCGATCGCGGCCCCCACTGGCCGCGGTTCGCCGTCCTGGGCCAATGGGGGCGGCGGGAAGCGGCGCGGGCGAGCGATGTGCTGGCCGCGGCTTCCCACCGCCCCCATTGGCTTGGGACGGCGAACCGCGGCCAGTGGGGGCCGCGATCGGCCGAACCTGCTGCGTCAGCAGGTAAATAAAACTGGCCCGGCCCGCCAAGGTGCTTACCCTGGCGAGCCGCGTGCCGAACGTTGCCGACCCCTGTTATAGTAATCTCTGATGATGACTCAGCACATGTTGTTCATTTTAAGAACACTTTCGCTGCAGATTTGACAAAAACGCAAAGAAGGTACCAATGTGAGATTTCTAAAGATAGCTACAGCACTCAACCCAAGGTTTAAGAATCTGAAGTGCTGTCCAAAATGAGAGGGACGAGGTGTGGAGCGTGCTTTCAGAAGTCTTAAAAGAGCAACACTCGGATGCGAAAACTACAGAACCTGAACCACCGAAAAAGAAAATCAACCTTCTGCTGGTGGCATCTGACTCAGATGATGAAAATGAACATGGGTTGGTCTGCACTGCTTTGGACTGTTATTGAGTAGAACCCATCATCAGCATGGATGCATGTCCTCTGGAATGGTGGTTGAAGCATGAAAGAACATATGAATCTTTAGCACATCTGGCATGTAAATATCTTGCGATGCCAGCTACAATATTGCCATGACAACACCTGTTCTCACTTTCAGGTGACATTTTGAATAAGACGCGGGCAGCATTATCTTCTGCAAATGTAAACAATCTTGTTTGTCTGAGCGATTGGCTGAACAAGAAATAGGAGTGAGTGGACTTGTAGGCTCTAAAGTTTGATATTGTTTTATTTTTGAATGCAGTTTTTTTTGTATATAATTCTACATTTGTAAGTTCAACTTTCATGATAAAGAGATCACACTACAGTATTTATATCAGGTGAACTGAAAAATACGATTTCTTTTGTTTTTTACAGTGCAAATATTTGTAATAAAAATAAATATAAAGTGAGCACTGTACACTTTGCATTCTGTGTTGTAATTGAAATCAATATATTTGAAAATGTACAAAAACATCCAAAGAAATATAAACGGTATTCTATTATTGTTTAACAGTGCGATTAACCGCGATTAATTTTTTTAATCACACGATTAACCACAATTAATTTTTTTAATTGCTTGACAGCCCTACTTTATACACATAAACCAGCTTGAAAGTGAGATAGACATTTTCTGGAGAAGTCTAGACAAACCAAGGATATGGGGTTGAGAAACTGAAGTACATGTTGGGATATAAAGACACCTTGTTCTGTCCAGCAGCATTTGGATCCTTATTACATTTAAATATTTTGACAGAAATACAGTATAAAGGCCGATTATTATTTATGAGATTATTTTTAATTGAGAAACTCTTCTGAATGCAAAGTTTTACATAAGTGTTTTTCTATATTCTTCATGTGCCGTAGAACAAGATTAATCTAAAATATCAGTCAGTTGATTATATTTTCAACCCAATCTAAATTCAAACAAATGTTAATATGGTAGTATTTTCTGGATGAAGATGAATGTAACTTACCGGATTGTTATCACTCCACTGCCAGGTTCCTAGAGAATCTGGATTCCTCTTATTAAGTCCCACCCAGACCCATCGGTCATTACTGTAAATATATATATAAAAGAAAAACCTCAACACGAGTGTATGTTCATTCTAGCATATTAAATAAAAAGATTAATGAGTCATTTAAAAAGCCTTCCTTTAAATACCAAACTTTTGAGACAAGTACAAAAATACAAGTATAGCATCTAATTCTGCAAACCATTCGCTTTGTCTAGGAAGCCCAGTATGAATTACTAGTATTGTATCCCAGTTTAACCAGCCTCTGATAGTACGTATTAATTAAGGAAACCAATATTAATTTGGAGTTCCGTTACCTGGGATATTTAAAACAAAAGTAGCATAGATGAAACAAGCTAAGAGAAAGGGGTTTGTGTTTTCTCTCTTCTCTTAGGGTACGTCTATACTTACTTCCTGGTCCGGATGTAAGCGATCGATCTTCTGGGATCGATTTATCGCGTCTTGTCTAGACGCGATAAATCGATCCCGGAAGTGCTCGCCGTCGACGCCGGTACTCCAGCTCAGCGAGAGGAGTACGCGGCATCGACGGGGGAGCCTGCCTGCAGCGTCTGGACCCGCGGTAAGTTCGGACTAAGGTACTTCAAATTCAGCTACGTTATTAACGTAGCTGAATTTGCATACCTTAGTCCGAAGTGGGGGGGTAGTGTGGACCAGGCCTTAGGTTCTGATTCAGCAAAGCACTTGGGCACATGTTTATTCCCCACTAACTTCAATGAACTTACAAATGCAGGGCTGTCTTTTTTATTTTTGTTTTTCATTTTTTAGGAGCAGGGTAATTAAAATTTAAAATTCTCAGTTCCATTCCAAGAGAAAGGTTGTCACTATAAAAGGGGATTTCAATGCATATATTCAAAACTGGAGTAATACCATAGGTCTCTTTACTATTGATTGGGACTTTAAGGGCATTGTGACAGAGTGGGATATATCTGGGTCAGACTGTGAACTCCATTTGTATTGTAAGCTCCATTTTGGTGCATGTCCAGCCTTGCCAAAGCAAGGTTATCAAGTGTTCTAGTCAGTTACGCTGCCTAGGGAACAGCGCTTGATATCTTGATGACTTCTCAGAGATCATCCTTCAACAAGACAACAATCTAAGGCCACCGACTCTGACTGTCTCTAAACTACCGGTCCATTCCCATGGGAAAATGGATGCTTTACACAGGACCCTGGAGGGGGAAGGGAAAAGCATCACAGTAGAGCACAAGGCAAAAAGGAAGAGAGACTTTATTTAAGGAGTGCTTTTCTGGCAAAGGATCTGTCCATCGCCACACGCAAAAAGACAGGGTTGGAGAGAGAGAAGAGGCAGGAGGGACTCTGCCTAGCCTGAAATGCTGACCATAGCATGGACTCACAGAAGAGATGAGCTCAAACTAGGCAAGGCAGCATCTCAGGACTTTTTAAAAAAATTTATTTGCAAAGATCTGTATCTCTTGGGTGCTTTTTAAGAGGAAAGTGATTGTGATTAAAATTATTTTGCTAAGCCTGTGTTCCTTGCCTTACTGGCCTTGAAGGGGTTAATGTAGAAGCCAGAGTGCCCAGCCTACCTGGAACTCTCAGGGAGCAGAAGTAAACAGCTGGGGGTTGGGAGATCTGAGGCACTGACTCCAGAGTCTGAGATGGCTGGACTGCTGAGTCCCATGTCCCAAGGAAGGGCTCAGACAAGAGGTGTGAGTCTGAGAGTGTGCCCCAGAGACCCAGACCTAGAAGCAGTGACTCAGCTCAGAAACATGTGGGACCTAGGCTAGAATTTGAGTCCATTTAAAATAGACTGCTGACTGTCTAGAAACGAAGTGGGACAGGCTGCAACAGGCATAACTAATTTGAATGTAATAAAGATACTAATTTCCAAGACCATCCATTTCTATTTGTCCTCCAATTCTTTTTACGGAAATTCTTGGTCATATTTTTATTTAATTTATAGACATACACCAAATCCTTTGTTGACTTACAGTCCATGTAGCCTACTGAAGTCAGTGAGGTCACTTTGGGTGTTAAGCTATCACAGAGTCTGGCCTATAGATGCAGATATTGTACATAACTAGAGATTTTACAATTCTACATTCTAGGTAATCATTTAGGGACAAATTTTGGCTCTTACTCCAGTAACCAGATCTGCTGGGTTTAAGTCTAGGGGAAATGGCACTTAATGCACTGGAGAATGAGGGCCAGCAATTCCACACAGATAGGGCTGATCCAAAATTCTCTGAAGTCAGTGGGAAGACTCCTATTGAACTCCACCAGAGCGAGCGGCGGTAGCGCAGTCGATGGGGGAGCCGCGGCCGTTGATCCCGTGCCGTGTGGACCCCAGGTAATTCGATCTAAGATACTTCGACTTCAGCTACGCTATTCGCGTAGCTGAAGTTGCATATCTTAGATCGATCTCCCCCCCCAGTGTAGACCAGCCCTCAGTGTGGTATGGCCTTTTTTACTACTTGATGTAAATACTATATGGATCACTGACAATACTGCAACAGAGGTAGGTATTTTGCACTTTTCAAAGATTGTTCTGAAAGGAAAAAAATAGTAACTCAGGAAATAAAAGTTCTAAATGCTTGAAAAGGGATTTTTTGTCCCTTAATCTTAGCCATATGTCAGCTCAGATACAGGATTCAAAGCATGAGTGACGTCACCTGTTAATTTAACCTATAACATAAGCTAGAAATTAAAAGAGGGGGAAAACTAACAAAAATGGCTTTGTGCATCCGAAGAAGTGGGTTGTAGCCCACGAAAGCTTATGCTCTAATAAATTTGTTAGTCTCTGAGGTGCCACAAGTACTCCGGTTCTTTTTTGCGGATACAGACTAACACGGCTGCTACTCTGAAACCTGTTAAAAATGGCTTTGGTAACTCTGTTACCTGAAAAAGTTTATGATCAGTTCTTAAAAGCTATTTCAGAACATGGTGACTTCCTCGGTTCAGATGGGGACTAATGGTATTACGTGGAAACTGTGGGTGTGTTTTGAGGTCTAGAGTCTTACAGTTGGGTAGAAGTCTAGGAACACCTCATTTGGATCTATATCTCCTCTTCCTGGGTGAAAAGGTAATAAAGGGGAAGGCAGAACCTGCTCCTTAGCCTCCATCATTCCACTGCACGGGTGCATGCTCAAGCAGGGCTAGTGATAATGCTGATCAGCTAGGGGCCAAGGCTACCCTTTCTTACAAGACACTCTGAAATCTATGGGAACAACAGAGACCCAATCCTCAGATCTCAGCCTATCACTGCTCCTCCTTCCAAGGTCTCCTGAAGCCATGTAAGCATGGCTTTTGTCCATACCTTGCTGCCATCACCCAATAATGCTCTTTCCAAAGTGTGGAAAAGCTGCCTCAGCGGAGTTAATGTCCTCAGCCCAGCAGCAAGTTATGATGATTTTTGTACTTTACCTTATGCTGCCTGAAAAGTGCACATGCTGTGTTAGTGGATGTTTGAATCTTTCCCTGACCATGCCCTGAGCTCTGTGGAGCCCTTTTTTGACACAAAGTACAGAAGTAGAATTATAGGAGAAGAATACCACAGGTAGTTGGTCTTCCTTTCATACCCTACCATAGCTGAAAGTACCACACAACACTTCGGAGGTGGATGTTTAATACAATTGTATTGTTCTGGTAAAGTCATCTATTTTGCTAGATATTTTGATTGCTATGGAAAAATAAAATACGGAAATTGAAACCAATCAATATTGGCCCATAAAAGTAATCTTATATTCCTTGATGAACTGATGCAGGAATAATTTTTTCAAATATAAAATCCTGGAATGTGGGAAGTTTGATAAAAACTGCCTAATAGAACTGAGTGAATAACTGATTTTTTGGTTTGGTGGCCAAAATTGAATTTTTTTGTTTTTTCTCACAGACAAAAAACTGACAAAAAATTGTTTAGGTCAAACAAATCAACATGGTCTAAACAAAATTAGCTCTTAATTGAAATGTCAACATAGTCTGTTTAGAAAATGTCAAAATGAGCTGCTCTGATTTTTTTAAAATAATGAATCCTCATTTTTTATTCATCCAAAACTGCATTTTTCAGCAAATTCATTATTTGCCAGAAATGTTGCCCAGTTCTACCACTAATCTTAAGAATTGTTTTGAAAAATGTACACCCTGCTGACACTGGCTGCATTGCCACGTAACCTGAACATTTTTTAAAGATCCGTTTAAAAAAAATCTGTTTTAGAACCTAGGAACAGGGTCCTTATAGTTGATCTAGTCAATATCTCTTGAACTAGTTCAGTTGTTTCTTGCAAACCCACATACATATTAATAGAACTTTCCAGATTCAAATCAAATGATGAAGCAGATCTGTGTACATAGTACATGTGAAGGCAAACTGGAAGCAGTAAATTGGTTCCTTTCCAATTTGTATAGCATTTTTAAATTAAGAGACATAACCAAACCCAAACTGCCACTCCCTATAACACCTCCAGAACGCCACTTCATTGCTAAGTATAAAACTGAAAAAACACTCACACACAATACTTTCATTCCTTTGAAATTTGCTCAACTGGATCTGCTACACCCATAGTTCAAACTAGCTACCACTAGACACTAGACAGCAAGTGTGAAAAACTGGGACGAGGGTGAGGGGTAATAGGCACCTATAGAAGAAAAAGCCCCAAATATCGGGACTGTCCCTATAAAATAGGGACATCTGGTCACCCTAGCTACCACATTCATGGTACAGCAAAGAAATTGTAGTTCTTATTTCATTTAGGCAGGAAAAGGATAGCATGCTGTACTTTACTTTACTTTCCACTAACAGATACTTGGCATAATCAGAACACTTCTGCGTCTTCTTTGCCTCCAAGGTAAAAATCTGAGAAAACAGCAAGTTGGACTAAGTTAGCCACTCTTTCTCTGTTGCCAAATGGAGAAGAAAACTGTCTTTTGCTAACATTTGAAAACGCCTAACAATGAGTCATGGGAGGGAAGGATGAGGGAAGATGCAGAGGTGCTGCTTCTTCCATGAGCTAAAATTATTCTACTGTATTACCAGTTTTGGGCAGAGAATGTGACTAAATAAATCCAGGAAAGACATCCCATAAACTGTGCAGTACTGCACCCTGACAATCATCCAGGGTTTTGTTGCTGAAACAATTTGCTGTTTGTTTTCTACTCTCATTTCCCCAAATATCTTATCTTGTTTTAAGAGAGTCTACATATCTCCCTGATCTCTGAAATCACTAGCTCTACATAATTAAAAAATGCAAAGCACAGTGTAAACTAATAGCACTGTGTAAATGTATTTAAAGAATAATAATTTTAATGTGCCAATCTCCGGAGGCAATATTAACCATGTAACATCTCTTTAGTGGAAGTTAATGATCTCGAGACATAAGTGATTCACTCCCGCACCCTCACCAACATTCTCTCCATGTTTTGGGCTATTGTTGTGTGCATTCTGTTATTGCTGCTCTGTTTGATTACACAGTCAGTTTATACTGTGCTTACTGTATTAGGGCCAATTTAAATTCCACTGTGGTCAAGTAAAAGACCCTAAATGACTTCAAGTGGGATATCCAAGACAGGAGTAAACAAATGCCTTAAATCACGAAAGAGTATTATAACCAGTGTTGTACCATTGGATATGACAGCTGGCAAGGCATGACTGGGGTTATGGAATGAAAGACTACGTGCAGTCAGATGCACTGAAATCGATCTGGAACCCCACGAGGGCCGATACAGACTGGTCAACGTGGATGTGCCTGCACTGCCTGTGCATACAAACTGGCAGATCAAACACTAATATGATCAAATGGGGCTACTCTAATTACATGAGGTGAGGTGCACACCATGGAGCACCTGCTCATTTGCCAACTCTTTGGGAAGATCTGTACGAAGTAGGACCTCACTGCAGTGATGGTTCTGGAAAACCATCTAGTTTGTGACAAGGATACGAGGGGGAGGAGGAGGAGGAAAAGAGGAGGGAAATGGATCCAGCCCTTACTCTGTTGAGTGACGTTTGAGGTTCCTTACATATGACATATGCAATATCTCACATTATAACATTGCCAGAATCTTTAGAAATTGTAAATCTTCATCTCCTGACTCCTAACAAAATAAACATGGCCATTAGTTGTAATTAATATTGGATAGGTATTGGCAAGCTGTAAAGCAGTGCCACCTACCTCTGCTCAGTGGGGAAACAAAATATAATGATTCCTTAAACATATTTCATAGTGAATTGGGTACAGAGAAACATAACTTATATTTGCAACATGACAGAGTAAAATTAGAATAGATTTACTACATCTACATACAACAAAGTTGCATAGTATATTTTATTTGAGGGACATTAGTAAGTCACTTTAATAAAGAAGTTACAAGTGCCTTTTTCTGGGCTATTCAATCTATGTATAGAGTATGTGGGTTTGTTGTTGTCTTATATTAGTGCAAACAATGGCTGGGTCCTTTTCATAATTCGTGGATTTCCAAACAAAACAAATTGGATATTCAGTTATGCCAATCTTCAGCCACTGACTTTCAATTTTTAAAACCTATTACAAGAGACTGTACATTGGGAGCTATTAAATGCTCTTGCTTTAGTTTGTGGATAAAAATGTAAAAAGTTAAGTGAGGCTGGCTGCAACAACAAATTTCAGCTGGCAAGGGTTCTGCAAGGCTAAACTGTCAATCAAAAACCTTATTACACATGGATCTGACATCATACCCATGCATAACAAGGCTTTTCAGAGACAGCTTCTTTGACAAAAATCCAAGACTCACAATTTATGTAGCATTTAATTTCTTGATACCAGAGAACTCAACATACTCATCTAATGTCTGTACAGTGTTATCCCCGTTATGCCAAATAGAATCTGTGCCAACCAGATTGCTAGATAGCACAGTATTCATTGATTAAATTAATTAAAAAATAGAACTTTTATTTAGGCAGAGAGCATCTTGTGCACATAAATAAAGCTCACTTTAAAAAATGTAATAATAAGCCATTCCTAGAGTAAGTTTTTTCTTCAAGTCAACCGGAATACAACAGTCGAGAACAGAGAGCAACTGTCACTATACCAAAATTCAGCAGAAAGAAGCAATCATTTTACTGTAACAATGTAGATTTAAAGTCATTGTAAAGAGAAGATGGAAAGCAAACATCTCTGCTTTGCCTCTTTATTCCTGTAGCACCAAGAAAACTTTGGCCAACTTGTGTTCCCTTTAACACTATCCAGAGAAGTGGTATTATGTTCAGCAGATTGACTGTCATGGGCTCTTCTTAGAGTAGTTAATTGCCTAAGCTGTCTCTGAGATGTTCTAATGGGCAAGCCCCTGGACTTGAGTCCAATGAAGTTTTGGATCTATACTTACTACAGTACTACCCCATGTACTGGGGACATAAGAGACACAAAGGGTGAAATCCTGATCCTACTGAAGTCAATGGGTGTTTTGCCCTTGACTTCAACGGGACCAGGATTTCATCCAAAATCTTGTCATCAATACGACAACAAAAATGATGATAATGAAAACATATTACTGCCTCATTTTTTAAAAAAGTCGCCCATTCCATTCTAGTGGGAAAGCAGAATTTTACAAGGTTGATTTAACTAACAGAATCTCTACTGCTTTGCAATAAGAAGTAAATAAATGGGTGCTGAGACAGATGAACTATCATGCAAAGAAGAGGCAATCAAATACGCAACAAAACAATTAAGGCTATTGCTATTATACAACACACATATACAGGAAAAATACAATTTTCTACTTCATTAAGAGCTTTTCAAAGTGCTGCACTGTCTCCTTCTTGACTATCTAGTGCAGGGGTCGGCAACGTTCGGCACGTGGCTCGCCAGGGTAAGCACCCTGGTGGGCTGGGCCAGTTTATTTACCTGCTGATGCGGCAGGTTCGGCCGATCGCGGCCCCCACTGGCCGCAGTTCGCCGTCCTGGGCCAATGGGGGCGGCGAGAAGCCGTGGCCAGCACATCACTCGCCCGCGCCGCTTCTCGCCGCCCCCATTGGCCCAGGACGGCGAACCGCGGCCAGTGGGGGCCGCGATCGGCCGAACCTGCCGCGTCAGCAGGTAAATAAACTGGCCGGGCCCGCCAGGGTGCTTACCCTGGCGAGCCGCGTGCCGAACGTTGCCGACCCCTGATCTAGTGATATACACTTTAGGGACATGTCTAAGATGAATGGTGTAAGTGATCCAGGACAGTCCTAAAAAGTAATTAGTTCTTCACTGGAATGACTTATTTGGAAAAAAGATTTATAACTGTCATAAAACTAAAGTCATCTGGAATCAAGCCTGTTTCTTTTAAGGCTAAATTTGGCCAATTGTTAGAGCTTTCAATTTCATTTCTGAGGAGACTTTGACTGGTTGAAGATTTTCTCTTGATGAATAATCTGGGTTGAAACATAGCCTAAAACAAAATCAGATTTCATATACTAAATCAGAAACTTCAGGATTCTCATTTACAAAGGTAAAAACTTCACCATCTATCACAGTTATTCAAATGACAAATACACAAAACATGCAGCGTTTCTCAGATGTAAACACGGAGTTAGACTCCAATCTCAGCAGTGTGTAACTGAAATCACCATATCATCATGGCATTTCTAGATTGTTACCTGATAATGTCTCTTAGTATATAATGGAGTTCCTTCATTTCTGCAGTATCACTGAAACTAGGAAGATGACCTCCTAGTGCTTCACAGAATCGTTCTGCCTCTTCCCATGTCCTGGTTCTCAGCAATCTTTCACTATGAAAGAACTTCACAAAAAAACAAAGTGACAGCATGACTCAGTGACAGCATTGTTTAGTCGCTGTTATTCTACTCAAATGTGGGCATTATTTGTAGGAACAAATTATTTCTTTCCAGGGGAAGAAAGTGGAGAGCTTGATTTTAAACTTTTTTTTTAAATCATTCTTTTTCCCCAGTTTTATTTGCACGAATGGCTGGATTCTCTGGATTTTTAGTCCAATTTTTGTTGGTCTACACTCAGCTCGACGGTATTTCTCCTCTTGTCTGTATGTACCACAATAATTTTTGAAAACGGCATCTGGTAAATTCCAAAATGCCAAGGAATGTTCTGCCAAGGACAGAACTGTATGGATTTTGGTGAAAATCTGAAAAGCCTGATTTTCACTAAAATCAGGCCAACAGAATGCCCATTTTGTGCTACTGGCAGAGGAAGCTCTCAGACACCCTCAGACATGTGCTGCCTACACATATCACAGGCAGCAACTCACCAGAGCATTGCACATTTCCTTTTTTATGTAAGCCAACCTATATTCCCAACTTCATCCCTTACCCCCACCACTATGGCCAGCCCACTCCCACTTAGGCACTCAGCCCCACTCTGGTCAGCTGGGCTCCTCCCCTGCCCCTCACTCTCACCAACCCCTCCTCCCAGCTCTATCCAACCTCCCAGCAGGGACTCCATTCGCACTTAAAAAGTTGGATACCCAAAGCTCAGCCTACCTGAGCAACAAAATGTGTGATCTCTAGTTTACTATCTGTCTAAAGTTTGTACTGCATCCCAAACACTGAATCCAGAAATTAGGAGGTATAAATCAAATAAGCCATTCATTTTAATGGGATTTGATTCTAAGCAATTCCATTAGGATTTTTAAATGGAAAAAAAAAAAGTGTGCTTCTAAATTCAAGATCAATGAAGCCATTCCAGCCAACAGCTAATTGACTCAGAAAGCTATCTTAAAATAGCAAATACAACTTCAAAATTTGGCTATACTCTTTAGTGGATGAGATCGACATATTCCTGTAGCCATCCAGAATGAAAAGTCAAATGTCCCCATTCATGGCCTCTGATGGTACACAAGGGGCTGTGAGAGGAGAGAAGCTGCAAGGTGCCAAGTGCCTTCTTTGTGCCTCTGTACAACAGCCAGACACAGTCAGGCTGGAGGGAAGACACTCCTTGTTAGTGCCACCAACAGCACTAGCCTCCTGAAAGGAGGCAAGGTGATGGCAGAGCTGTGCCTCAACCTTCCTTGCACTGGTCAGCAGTGTTGGCCTGGCATGGAGGGGAGTGCATGCTGCACCTTTCAAAGGATGGTAGAGTTGCTGCTCCAGTGTGCACTGCCTAAGAGCCTTTGGAGGTATTCTGCCTGAGTCAGCAAGAATTCTTCCTTGGGCTCCCGGTGCAGTATAGCCTCTCTGAAACTCCCCGCAGCGCAGCTTAAAGCCACAAACTGGCCATTAACATGTATATACAGACGACTGCAAGAGAGTGCCAAAATAAATAAGGCATTTAATAGGAAAAATGTATTACCTTATAGCAGGCAAGGCCTGATCCATTTTGCCATCCAGGAGGACAAGGGTCAGTTGGCTTAGGAAGTACTTCTGGCTGCCTGGGAGGCCCAGTATAGTTCTTGCAGATAGATAAGGCTGTAAAGGTTTTACAGTCTTTGGCCTCCCATTTTCCAAGAGATTTCCCACTTGACATTGCTACACATCCTCCAGGAAATGCTAAGATTTTAACAAACAAAGACAACATTTAAAATCTCCTTGCTGGTTTTCAGAAAGTCCACAGGTTTTTGAATTACAGTCGTGCCATTTTTGTGAGACTATAAATGCACTTTATCACAATTATTTATTTTAGTTTTCTTAACTGTTAAAGATTTTACCTGGCTGTAAGGAATTCCAGTTTGCATACACCACAGCTTCATTTTTTCTCCCATCTGCATCACCCCAAGTATACTTTCCTGACCGGTTGATATCTTGCAAGCCTGTCCAGAAATATTTTTCTTTGCCTTTACTGTATTTTCCAATCAAACTGTTTATAAATTCTTGCTCAAACCTGTAATAGTCACAATTTATTTCAAAAAGATATTAAAAGGACATTTGTAACTATCAAATCAATTTGAAAATGAAGGGATATTCTCTTCTCTATGCAGATGGGTAAGTCCAAATGGTTATAAGAGGCGGTTGATGCATTCTGTACATTAAGAGAATTTAATTTTTAAATATGCAAGTTTGAATTGCCTACAAAATACTAACAGCTGATAATGGCTAGGCAGGTGGTAAGCTGAGACTACTGCCTACCATGCATATCATTCTTGTTTTAATGTTACTTTGTCCTCCCACCACCAACTGTTGTTGTGTCATATAAACCTAGCTTATGAGCTCTTTAGGGTAGGAATTGTCTTAATACTTGTCTGTACTGTGCTTACCACAACAGTCCTTGACTGGAGCCTCTAGGATCTACTGTAGTGCAAACAAACAAACAAATAAATAATAAACGATACATGGCTGTACCTGTTCATTATTGTAAGATTGCACTGAGCTCCAAACGATACTTTACTGTTATGAATCTTGTAACAGAAGTCTCCATGTCTCTTCCATCCCTAAAAGTTTAGAGAATGAAACATTTATATTTTTATAGGCAAGTTCTGACAGTATAGTCCAACCTACTTCCCCAAAAGAAAGCATTACACCATTGTTTGGTGTCCAGGCACAGACATGCTACTACGAATAAAACCCAAGATCAGGGTACTACAGAATTTTCACCCTCTCAGCCAGGGAAGAAAGAACATGTAAAGGAGTGACACACCATGGGCTCTATCCGACATCAAATATCCTTACTTTGAGTAAGGGCCACAGGATCAAGCCCTAGACCTATAGTGTTTGGGGAAATAAGGCAAAAGAAAATACAACACTATGGCTAGGTCTACACTACCCGCCTGAATCGGCGGGTAGAAATCGACCTCTCGGGGATCGAATTATCGCGTCTCGTCGGGACGTGACAATCGATCCCCGAATCGACGCTCTTACTCCACCAGCGGAGGTGGGAGTAAGCGCCGTCGACGGGAAGCCGCGGAGGTCGATTTTGCCACCGTCCTTACAGCGGGGTAAGTCGGCTGCGATAAATTTAAGATTTGCGTATCTTAAATCGACCCCCCCCTGTAGTGAAGATGTAGCCTGAGTGTGCAAAACTGTACAGGAAGAGCACTGTGATTGCTGCTTGTCAAAAGTCAATACTAGAGTGAAATTCTGGCCCCACTGAAGTAAATGGGAGTTTTGCCACTGACTTTAATGAGCTCAAGATTTTAAAAATATTTATTTTAAAAATGCAATGAATAATATCAACTTAGGAACATGACTGGAATAGTGATTTAGAGGGGAATAGCCTGTTCAGGAATGTAGGTAGGGAAAAAAGGGAAGAGGTGTTGCATTATGCATCAAAATGTATTCACTTGTTCTGAGATCTGGAAGAAGCTGTGAGGCACACCATTTGAAAGTCTCGGGGTGAAAATGGTTTTAATTGAATTAAACAAACAAACAAACCCAAACGGAATTAATGAAAACACATCTATTAAAATTAGGGTTTGTAAAATCTATTTTTTAAAATAAAGTAATACAATATTACAGCTTACATGTTGGGAATAAACTGCTTGCCGGCATCCCAGTATACTTCTCAGTAAACAGAGGGGTATGACTTTTAAAAGACAATCCCTACCAAGTGAAAAGAATTTTAAATTAAGTCAACTTTTGGGTCTAAACTACTTGGATGTATCTTTATAAAGCTAGGACAATCCAATGTTTGATAAATTCTTTTAAAAATGAGAACTCCAAAAGTAGAGGAAATAAAAGTAATTTTATGTAGGCAGCATTTTTACATTGAAGTAAGGTAAAAGAATCACACATTTTTTAAATAATTGGCATTATGAATTATTACCTCTTTCAGGAAACAATGTTTATCAGATGTTTCATTCAAAACCTCTCCTTTTTTCATGCACACATATTTCAGTTTCTCTTCACAAGATTTGACTCTCCACCGACCCAACTATTAGAAAGGAGGAAAAAAATGGGATTTAAAAACCCCTCAAAACTTTCAAATTTGAACTTATTTCCATCTATACTTCAGTTTAAAATCATTGCTGTGATGTAGACATAAGCCAATTTAAGTTGTGGGGACTCCTCCAGGCTGAATCAGCCTTTCCTGGCTCTTGCTCTTTAAGGATTAACGATTCTCCTGGCTACTGGCCCTATAAAAAGCATAATTAATTATGCCTGCTTAAGAGACCTTTGTCTGCAGGGTGTCCTGCTATCTCCTGCCAGTGTCATCTCTTGCTCTCCTCAGCTGTCCTTTACCAAAGCATTACATGGATACCTCATTTTCTTCTTAATTGATCAGGGCCTGCGATGACCCTCTTGAAGACACCAACTCTGCTGGTCACAGCAGTACTTAATAGCTCCCCCAGGTTCACCAGATCGTTCCCTCCAAATACAAACCCAAACTGCCCTAAATTGCACTTTCAACATGCATTGCGTTGTTACATCAACAGACAATGATGTTTCATCATGATGCAATACTGCCCAAACATACAAGATCACGTAAAATCCCACTGTCATCATTTTAAAAGTACTTATAAAAGCCTTAATGGAGAAACCCTGAAATTCAGAGTTTGCTCAAACAACTGGTTCGGATATGTATGCAGAAGTCCGGATGCTATCAAAATCAATGACACCTCCAGCCAAGCCCTGAAGCCCTCCTCCATACTACGTCTCTCTCCCCAAAACATTCCATTGCTCCCTCTCATATGTCTCCTATGGGAAGGCCTGCTACCCTCTTCTGTGTATTTGCGGAATAGCTAGTAAGTCTTCTCCAGGGGAATAGCTCTGGCCAGCTCCCCACTCTGGCATCTTTGTGCTGTTATCAAGATCTCTCTCCCCTCCAGTCCCCTTTACTACCCTCCAAGAGCCATGGTCTCTCTCCTTCACTCCACACTCCAAGTGTCTCATTACCCCTTCTCAGAAGGGAGGGCCTAAATTGCTCATAGTGCCTCAAGCCTTTAGGGTTTGATTCAGGCTGGCTCCTCATCTCTATAGCTCTGCCTACATCCCTCTTGGCTCTCTGTCACTTGTACATAACAAGGAGCTGGTAAGTGGTAACTCAGAAGGCAGAGCAGGATTGGAAAGAACAACATGGAGCAGCAGGAGAAACAACTAGCTGCCCCTCAACAGCAGCCAAAGCAGCAGCTGCTAGTGGCAGAATCTGAGAACTGCAAACAATTTTTTTCATTCCCTTGAAGCCCATGACACACACAGGGAAACCAGGATACACAGTATGCAAACTTTGGATAAATAATTTCAAGCAATTTCTTTTTTTTTAAATAGTGTCAAATAGTTATTTCTGAAACAAAGAGATTTGCTTTCATTATCCCTATATTTCTGTATATATCAAAGGTGATTCAGTTGTATTTGGGGTTTTTTGCTCTCAGCCTTCACACATACACCACATAACACTGTATCTACTATGACTGAAAGAGCATTGAGTTCTTACCTTTCCTGAATAGGACACACAGTTAGGAGTGCTGTTAAAAGGAATTTTTGGTTCATTCTGATCCCAGTAAGTGAAAACCACTTTGGATTCATCTGACCACTTAAAGAAAGCTGGAGTATCCTCATTCATGAAACCCATCCATATTTCCTCTTTAGTTTCTAAAGTTAAAATGGGGATGAGAATATAAGTTTAGTTTAGTAAGTAAGATAATTGCAAATGAAAATGAAACCAACAAATGTAAGATTTAACAGCATGCAAAATACTATGAGCCTCCCAAAACCTGCCACGTCTCAGAATGCACTGCATTATTCTCAAATACCCATTCTCACAATGCGATCAGGGATCTGAGACTGGCACACAGCATTTTTTACCATCCAGTTTTTTATTATTATGTATGAATATACGTAACTGCTTTTTTTGTGATGCTTACATGTACCATCAAAATTACCACTAATCCAAAATGAGAAAGAATCCTCAGTTTTAGACAGCAGCAATGGAGAACAGGCAGACAAGTTCAATGACCAATAATCAAGTAATAACTCAAGTAACTTTATAGATTTGAATGAAGAACTATCACCATTCTGTTTAAAACATAATACAATAAAACACAAAGTAAAATCAAAATAAGCATAACCCTACCAATATAAAACAGAGTAAACAACCCTAAAAAACTTTGAAGAAAAAAAACAGTTTCCTCAAGAGAGGTTGATCTTCTTGGGTCAGTTCCTCAGCTAATGTGAATCAGTTTACTACACTGAAATCAATGTAATAATACTACTGAAGTCAATGGAGGTACACCAATGTAGACATGCTGAGGATCTGGCCTTGTATCTCTCTATCTAAACGGCTGATTCATTAATTTCTGGCCTCATGGAGCTATTGTTAATTTTGTTAATATTGTTAACGATCCAAACTTACCATTATGAAGCTTTGTAACAACCAGCTCAACATCTGCTAAAGAATGTATGCTGATGAGGTCACTTTTCTTTTCTCTGCATGACTGACTTGCCATATTCCAGGAAGCTTGGTTATTCATCAGCATATAACACAAACCACTGTATGGAAGCCAGCCTGAATCACATTGAGTCTCCAAGTACCTCCAAACATCTGAGAATGAACAGAATGTGGATTACATGCCATGTGAGTTACACAGATTATTGTATAAACTAAAAGTTTGTTAAATGTTTTCTTGCAGAATCTTGAAGCTTCCAAAACAGAGGAATTATAATGTATTCACTCAGCAGGTAACTGTTAATATTTCCTCTTTCTCTGGCTCCGATCTCAATGTCCCACATTGTACCCTCCGATTCAGTGAGAAGAGGGGACCATTTTAAAAAGTAGCTACCCCAACTATGTCAAATGGAAGGAGAATTCTACTTCGGTGATACTGTTCAAGTTCTCTTCCCAAAGTACAGAAATCGCTCTAACAGGAAGCGCACAGAAAATGCTTCAGTCTCTACCAGCATTTCTGTATGTCTCACACTTATTACAAACATCATTGACTTAAAGTAAAATGGAGAGAGGTAATGTTAATAAAAACAAGTAACATGGCTCTTACAACGTTGGAACCTAAGCCAAGGGTCAAAGAGAAACATGTGGGGCTTGCATCTATCCAGCTGGTTTAGGAGGGGAGAAAGCCGTAACAGTGATTAGTAATATTTATGGGTGGTAGGGAAGGGGCAAAGAAAATGCAGCTAGTTGCAACGGAAAGTAAAAGTTATCCATTACCCTAACTGTGATGTAAGTGAAAGGTATTTGTCAGAGAAACAACGACCACTGCCACATCTTCCCTTGAAACTGCATTAGAACACCCAGCCAAAGCAGCTAAAAAACAAAGCTACAGTACTTCATTGTTAGCGGCCAGTATATCACTCCCTCAGCTTCAGCAGCTTGATTTAGAAGGAATGCATGTCAAGTATATAATATTATTTATATGTATTGTGGTATCACTGAATGGCCTCAAGATTAATGCTGTGAAAACACAAAAATTCCCAGTCTCAGCCCTGAAGTACCTATTAGCTTTTTCTCCCAAGTAGGTTTCCTGTAAATAGTCTCAACCTCCAATGAGGTTCAGCTTAACTGAATTAAAACACAGCATAAAACATAAATACATTTGAAGTAATCACAAGTTGTATGGTGGAATATTACCGTAGGTAAACTTACTTTTTCATACAGCCTGTCAGGCCTTTCCTAGAAGCTTACTGAATGTTTACAGCACTACACAAATTATTTTATAAAACAGAAGAGAAGACATAGACCCTGCCTCAAAGAGCTTATATACTAACTCATACAAAACCAAACAAGGAGACACAGTTCAGGTATGGGAGGTGTGAGGACACAACTGGTAATGAGGTTAGTGTCGGAACAACACTTAGCTCTTCTCTAGTTTACATCGTCAAAACACTGTACAAACATTAACTACCTCTCAGCACACCCCTCTGCAGAAGTATCAAAGAGGTAAAGATTATACAGTGGGTCAGACACCAACTCAGGAGTTCCTGGATTCCAATTCTGGGCTTGATATAAAGCCAGTGGAGTCAATGAAAAGATTCCCATTGAGTTGAATGGGCTTTGAATCAGGTTCCCTATGCTCAATCCACCTAAAACACACGTCTTGTCAATATAGGCAAGCTTTGTGAGGGAAATGGGTTTTCAGAAGAATTTGAATGAGCAAGGCTGCCTAGAGGATAGGAACTTCCAAACATTGGGTACAGCATGAAAGAAGCCACAAGCTGAAAATAGGAAAATATGATAAAGAAAGCAGTATGGAGGAGGCAACTGGGAAGCACTCAGGGAATGTTTGAGAAAGTAGGAGGAAATGGGAGATGAGGGTGAGGGAAGATCCTGCACTGTCTTGAAACGGAAGGCAAAAAGTTTGAGTTTGATGTAGGAAAAGAAGGGACTCAGTGCAAAGGGATTTTGGGGAGGGAGGCTGATGTGGTCAGAGTGGGGAGAGGACCACTACTTTAACACTGGCAGGTGACTACAGCAGCAGTGGACATTACCTTCATATCACTATATATTGACCAGAAACGCAGATGCATAGAGATGGATTACCTGGTAATTCTGATTTTGTATTGTTAAGTGGCTTCTTGCAGACATATGGAAGTGGAGTCCCACAGTGGTAACTCTGCCATTGACCTGAGGCAGCATTCATCGCCACACAACTTGACCCATCCAAAGGCGACACATTTTGCATGTCTTTGGGAGAGAAAGAACTATATGTAAGAGTGCAGATTTATATAAAGTGAAGGTGATTATTGCTTCTTTTGTCTCACACTTTTTGATGCAATAATAATACTCTGTACTTCTGTAGTTTCTTCCATCTGAGGATCATAATGCACTTTACAATCTTTGGCCTAAGGAACTTGTTTTACGGTAGGTCACATAGGAAGCCTTCTGAAAGAACCAGGACTAGAGCTAAGGAATCCTCATTCCTAGTCCTGTACTTTAACCACAAGACCTAGCAGAATATTCTATCTAAACTACAATTAACACAAGGAAAATTTAAGCTATGACATAAGCCAACAGATAAAAGGAGATGAATTAATGAAATAATTGTAAGTAAAAGTCAACTCTTAAATGTCCTTGTGTATATTTAGAGGTAGCTCAGTTACAAATACCTGCTGTTACGATCATAGGAGTTTCAATTGGAAACTACCAATATACTGTTTACCAAAACAGAAAGTCTGTATTAATACAGTAAGCACAGTAAAAGCAAAACGAAAGAATAGTGACTACATTTGCCACAGAAATCATTTGGTAATATGCACTGCTTTATGTTTTATCATCAAGTTTTTTTGTCTTTATAATGAGAGAGGCAAGATCTCACGAAAGTTGAACTTACAAATGTAGAATTATGAACCAAAAAAACTGCATTCAAAAATAAAACAATGTAAAACTTTAGAGCCTACAAGTCTACTCAGTCCTACTTCTTGGTCAGCCAATCACTCAGACAAACAAGCTTGGTTACAATTTGCAGAAAATAATGCTACCTGCTTCTTGTTTACAATGTCACCTGAAAGTTAGAACAAGCGTTCACAAGGCACTGTTTTAGCTGGCGTTGCAAGATATTTATGTGCCGGATGCACTAAAGATTCATATGTCCCTTCATGCTTCAACCACCATTCCAGAGGACATGTTTCCATGCTGATGATGGGTTCTGCTTGATAATGAGTCAAAGCAGTGCGGACTGACGCATGTTCATTTTCATCATCTGAGTCAGATGTCACCAGCATAAGGTTGATTTTCTTTTTTGGTGGTTTGGGTTCTGTAGTTTCCGCATCAGTGTTGCTCTTTTAAGACTTCTAAAAGCATACTCCACACTTCGTCCCTCTCCGATTTTGGAAGGCACTTCAGATTCTTAAACCTTGGGTCGAGTGCTGTAGCTATTTTTAGAAATCTCACATTAGTACCTTCTTTGCGTTTTGTCAAATCTGCTGTGAAAGTGTTCTTAAAACGAACATATGCTGGGTCATCATTCGAGACTGCTATAACATGAAATATATGCAGAAAGCGGGTAAAACAGAGCAGGAAACATACAATTCTCCCCCCAGGGAGTATAGTCACAAATTTAATTGACGCATTATTTTTTTAACGAGCATCATCAGCATGGCAGCATGTCCTCTGGATTGATGGCCGAAGCATGAAGGGGCATACGAATGTTTAGCATATCTGGCATATAAATTCATTGCAACGCCAGCTACAAAAGTGCCATGCGAATGCCTGTTCTCATTTTCAAGTGACATTGTAAGTAAGAAGCAGGCAGCAGTATCTCCCGTCAATGTAAACAAACTTGTTTGTCTTAGCGATTGGCAGAATAAGAAGTAGGACTGACTGGACTTGTAGGCGCTAAAGTTTTACACAGTTTTGTTTTTGAGTGCAGTTATGTAACCAAAAAAATCTGCATTTGTAAGTTACACTTTCACGATAAAGAGATTGCACTTCAGTACTTGTATGAGGTGAATTGAAAAATACTATTTTTTTTGTTTGATCATTTTTACAGTGCATATTTTTGTAATCAAAAATAATACTATAAAGTGAGCACTGTGCACTTTGTATTCTGTTTTGTAATTGAAGTCAATATTGAAAATGTAGAAAAAAATCCAAAAATATTTAATAAATTTCAATTGGTATTCTATTGTTATAAGTGCGATTAATAGCGATTAATTTTTTTGAACACGATTAATTTTTTGAGTTAATCGTGTGAGTTAACTGCGATTAATTGACAGCCCTACTTATGATGAACAGCACCCTGCTTTGCAAATTGTCCCATTGAAATCACAAATAAGGTGTGACTCATGTAAAAGTGGCAAAGCTGGGTCCTTAGACTTTGAAGAGATGATAAAAGAAATGCTTCATGTGGCAAATCTTATAAAAAGCTCTACTTAGCAAACTTATCCAAAAATAATAAACTCTCACAAAAGCCACATCTTATCTCTCTTCTCATTTGCTTCCTCAAACGGCCACCATTTGATGGAACAAGAGGCTATTCAATAAGCTGGAAAAAGAGAGAGCTCAGTTCCAAAAAGACTAGACAGACTTACTTTGGGGAGGGGCAGGAGCCTTAGTATTAATGTTCAGTTATACAGCAAAGATTCTCATAAATACCCACAACAAATGAAACCAGATTTCAAATGCAAGACTTCAAATTCCAAGTTACTTAATTGAGCAAAACTCTCACTGATTTCAATGGAACTCTGAGCAATTAAAATAAGTTTCCCAAAATTTGTCTTTCTACCTCACCTCCTAAGAAGCCACAAGTTAATGTAACCTTAAAGTTAAGAGTTTAACTGCACAAGTCAGGCTTCTATTGCCATTTATCCCAGGTCCCTGGCACATATGTGTTATTTTATATGCTGTTAAATATGTATGCCTTCATATAGCAGTATAATGTGGTGAATTACAGTCGTTATGATAATCATATCTTTGAATTCCACAATTTGTGCAGAAAATCTCATCCATTCTGCCAGTGGGAAGAAGAAATTGTCAAAGAACCCTGGAGCTGCACCAAATATGCAGACAATCTCAAACTGAAGGTGTTTTTAAAAGTTGTCTTTTTTACTTGGGGTTTATTAACCCTAATCTTCCATAATTTGAAACTTGTGTAAATAGTAGAATTCACCTTTTAAGAAAAATGTTTATGGATGTTTTTCAACTTTTTACAGCAATGGAACAATAATGTTCTCTTTGGTAAAGTGCAATAAAAGAAGCTGAGAAGTAAAGTTCCAGTGTGTGTTATGAATATATGTTCATTCAGTTGAAAAGATGGTTACCTGGATTCCAGTTAAGAAAGTTCAAAGGTGTGTGGTCTGACCACTGCCAGCCTCCAGAAATGTCCAGTTGGTTTAAGCCAATCCAAAACGCCTCTGCAATGCCATCTTTAGCTGGAATTAATAATTAAAAATGGTTAACTAAAACTACGTCCATCCATTAAACAGTTGTTTTTAAACTAAGGAGCTAACTGAAAATATGTCCAATAGAGAAACATTTTGCATTGAATATGGATGTGCAACTTCTACTGAAGTCAGAAGAAGGTAAGGTCCCTGGGCAGAATTTGGCCCTTAATATGTTACAGAATTCTGTTTCTTCCTCCTGTTCCCTCCAGAAACTGATTGTTTTATTCTCCCATACTCAGACACAGTGACACCTCCTGCAGTCCAAGCCTGAATAAAGCCCTGTATGGCTGCACAAGTGATTACATGTCAATGGCACAAAACACCCTCTTTCTCAAGGGATGAGTGCACTGCTAGAATGGATATAACTAATTTGATTTCCAGATCCAAGCCTGGATCCCATGCACTGCACTGACACTAAACTGTCATGCTGACTCATGCTGCATTTTGTGTGTGGACACTGGCCGTTTACTTCTGTTTACATTCACAAACACTATAATACAATCAGATGAGCTACATGAGAAAATCTCAGGTTAGATTAGTAATTCATTCCTATTATACAAATTACAGCACCAAGAGATCTTACATGCCAGAGAATTTTAATGCTATCTTGAAATTATTCTACTTGTCAGGGGTTCCTGATATTCTGCTGCCAACATACTCCTCTCATCCATTTATTACAGACAGTTATACCTACCTTGTATATAACTTAATTCAGTTGTACTTGTGATGCTCAGTAAATCTCCCCCTTGTGTTTGACATGAAATATAGGCTTCTTTCCAAGAAAGAGCAGACTGTGTGTTTAACTGGTAGCAACTTTCAGATCCTGGATCGTGTTCCCAGGTATCACGACAACCATCCTCTGTTTAACACAAACACATGATACTGGTGACTATAGCAAAACAATAACTGCATTTGGGTTTTTTCAAACATTTTAGTGAACATTATTGTAATACAGAGGAAAATGCAAGGAAGTGTTTTAGTTGTATGTTAAAATCACTCATATTACAGAGTATATTTGTATTGATTGTTATATCAATGTTCCAATATCAGTGAAACCTAATTTAAAAAGAGTTTAGTATGCAGATATCGTACCATAAAATGGAGCTGTACACACATGAAATTGCAGAACTCTGTTAGAACAGCTATTTAGAAAACCTACGTGCCTGGTTTTAAGCAGATTCCCCATTTGGCATCCTGATTGTAATTGGAGGTTGTGGCACACCATTCACCATCTGTGTGTGTTTCATCCCGAATGCAGTCTTGATACCATGTCTTATTAACTAGGAAGGGGAACTCACAGGGCCTTCCATAGGAGTTACCATCCCTCGTATAGATCTCTGTAGGAAAAGCAGATTTAGTATTTGAAAGAGAAATCTGAACACACCTGAAAGCATTATAATGAATGAATAATCTAAAACTCCCCTCTCACAAGTTTGTTGAGGAAGAAAAGAGTAGCAAATAAAAGCTACTACTTACATGGAGAATGTTAACTTAAAAATTACCAAATCACACTACTGTCTAGGAATATTGTACTCCATTGTTACAAATAACACATAATAATACTATAACTAGAAGTGATTAAAGAAAAATATTTTTTCTGTTCCTCCCCACTCCCCAGCCATTACTTTGTGTATTAGCCAGTTTCACTATGCTTCCTGTATGGTCAATTAGACCCCAATCCTGTGAACACACTTGTGTTGAACTTCATGCATTTCAGTAATCCCACTGAGTTCAATAAGACTCTTTACACATGTAACGTTAAGCATGCATATAAGCATTTGCAGGATCATCACCTTAGTTAGTTTCCCCTTTTGTTCCTGTGAATCCTTCCCACAAGGAGTCGGGGCCAGCTAGCCACAAAGCACCACCAAAAGCTCTGAGGACACAAGTGAGCCACACCCCAGTATGGGACCCCTGGATTCGATTTCAAGTTGATGGTGTCCCTTTAAACAAACACGAAAATGCTGTATATTACTGTTAACTGCTATTACTTTCTGCCCAGTCTAATGGAAATTGTAAAATGTATTATATCACCCATAAAGGGCTCTTATAGAATACTTTACCTAGCCCAAATTTGACTCCATGCCTGCTGGACTACAGAGGCATTACACTACTCCCTTCTCAGAAGCAATAAATACAACACAGCTCCCAGAGTCAGAGATACAGAGTGCACCAAGTTTGACTGCCATGTCAATGTAGTAATCTGAGTCATCATGGCTATAGCACTGGGGGGATACATTAAACACATTCAAAAGCACCCCCTTCCTCCTCATGCAGGGGCAGGTTATTCTCTGTATGACAGATTGTTAGTCAACTAGGGAAGAAATGCTAAAGGAACATTGTAGCCTGCAGCAACTTTTCCCCAAGGCTAGATCTACACTAGGAGCAATTTGCTGCTATAGCTATTCTGGTATAATATACCAGCAAAGCTCTCTCAGCAAGGTCACAGCAAAACTACATCTACACTAGAGCTTTTTCCAGCACACCTATGTCCATCAGGGATCACACCACATGACATGCCTGACCAATACAGCTATGCTAGCAAAAGTCGGAAGTGTACACATGGCCTAAGTGACAGCTCCCTCTGTTAGAGGGCGAGGAGTCATATGACCCTCAGGACTCCCCTAAGAGTCCTCTTAACCTAAACAAAAATCAAGGATCAGGAAGAGGAAAAAGGGATTCCCCCAGTAGATCTCTGATAGGGGAATGTCTTGGAGGGGAGGAAGAATGGTCTACTAGATAGGGCACTGGACTGAGACTCCAGAGACCATTGTTCAGTTCCTGGCTTAGCCACAGACTTTGTGTGTGACCTTGGGCAAGTTACTTGGGGCCAAATTTACAAAGGTATTTCGATGTCTAAAGATGCAGACAGGTGCCCAACTTCCTTAGGTACTTTTGTAAATCACACTAGGGCCCAGATCTTCAAAAGTTATTTAAGGCACCTAAGTGAGTCACACACCTAAATATCTTTGAAGATCTGGGCCTCAGTGTTCATCTGCCTCTTTAGGCACTTAAATACCCGTGTCTCTCAGTGCCTCATTCCCCATCCGTAAAATGGGGATAATAATACTTCCCTATCTAAGAGGGGTGTTGTGAGTATAAAATCAATGGATGATTGTGAGGTGCTCATTTACTATCGTGACGATAGTTGTAAAAACAGTGCTGGAAGCTGTCACTGTGGGCATAGGTTCCCTACAACTTCCAAACAGGTATAGGAAGCTGATCCTCTTCCTATTGTGGCAAACACGTGTGAGTTGCAGGGTAAGTACGCATGACCAGAACTCCCTGTAAAAATCCATGAAGCTGACACATTGTCCTCCTTTAAACCCCTCCTAAAAATTCACTTCTGCCATGTTGCCTACAGAACACTTGACAATAGCAAAGCAGCTGGTGTGCTTTAACCACTGCTTCTTATGCTCAACATAATAGTCTCATTGTCACTGTGCACTCCCCCATGTGTCTGTTATATCCATCTGTTGTCTCTTGTCATCTAAAAGCTTGTATAGCCTTTTGGGGGCAGTACCATCCTTTTCATCATATGTCTGTACAGCACCTTGCACAATGCAGCCCCAATCCCTGACTTGAGCCACTACTGTGATGCAAATAAATAAAATAAATAATAATAATAATAATAATAAAGTAATAACAATACATAGGGCTTGTTTTACAGGGTATATTAATTTCATTTTGGGGGTTATTTTTGTAATTGTTGAGTTTGATGTAGATGGGATTTTCAGGGTTTTCTTTTTACATATACCATATGAATAATGTATATTATATACTGTCATGAGTAAGCTTTTTGTAATGTTCCCTGGTGCTATTTAACATAGTACTGTTTCAAACAGCACTATGTTAAAGTGCACTAGGGAACCTTTAATGTGCACCAGCAGGATCAATATGGACCAATTAATGCACAACACAGTAGTGCGCTTTAGAAATCACACCCTCATAGTTCATCTTACTGCTCCATGTACACAAGCCCTTAGATACAAGTAACAATTTCTGTGTTTTCTAGTGTTTATTGGATAAACACCAATTTCTTTTTCCTTTTCTGTATCAGGAATTTTTTACTGGTGTTTATTGGATAAAACTGAAAATCAGAAGCCCTATAATAGGTTACTCTAGCTATGGCAGTAGCAGTAATTTTGGTAAGCTGCATGGCACCAAGAAGGAGAAGAGTGAAGAAGATCCTGGGATCCTGGAAAGAAAGGCAGGGACTGTCTTTATTTGTGTGTATCATCAATGCAAAGCATTTTAATAATAAATAAAATAAATAAAATAATAGTTAATAATAGAGAGTTTTGGAGCATGTTGCATGAGATCATCTTCCAATCAGCTCAGCAGCTGTCTGGTATTGAACTATTACTGTTTTTGGCTTTGCACAGTGTGCAGACTATTCCCCTTTACCTAGATAGCAGAGAATAAACTATTAAAGACAAAAACTGTCTCTCTGTTCCTTCTTTGCACTACTCCAGAGGCAGCTATTTCCTGCCTTTTATACAGGGCTTGTGGCAAAGATACAATCCAGGCCTATTTTTTTCAAACCAAGCAGCTAGTGGTTTGTTATTAAGGGCCTGACTTTTAAAAAAAAGTTAAAATAATGCTGTTATGGAGAAAAGTAGGTCAATCTACACTTTCTCCATGAAAAACTATTTACTCGTGAACTTTCGCACAGTGATCCACCAATTATGATGGTTAAAATATTGTTTATTTAAATGCAAAAAATATTGCAGATAACCAGTTACACAGTTTTCAGATCACCACTCCTACTAATCAGCGTCAAGAACAGATTTAGGGTGGTAGGGAAAGAAAAAAAACCTGAAATCCTGGTCTGAATGAAGTTAATGGCAAAACTTCCACTGACTTTAACAGGGACAGGAAAAGGCCTATCAACTACAGTCTTGCTAGAAGGTGGCTAGTGTTTCATATATGAAAGGGATGCTGTCAAAAGAATGGTAGGTGTACATGTACAAAACTAGCCTTTTACTTGACACCACTTCTCTGTAATTAATCAATCAATAAACACCACTTTATAAATTTGCAGTACCTGAACATCATTATCTCTCTGGGGCAAACTTTTCCTTCCTTTATCAGTCTTTCAAACGCTTAGAAGTTGGCATACTCCCACATATTGTTAGTGAAAATCATCACCATATCTCCTACTTCTTCCAGAACAAAATCGAAACCACAGACTTACCACGGTAAGGGTATTCACAAATATCATCGGAAGAGTTACTTCTTCTCCAGGTGTCTGACGAATTTATACTTGCAGTCACAACATTGTCTTTTAAAGTCAGTTTGTACTGGGATGCACCAAATATGGAAGCATCAACACATCGCCACCATAGCAGAAGTTGTGAATCACAATTAACCATTTTCAATGGAGATGCTGGTTTGGCTATATTTAATCCAAGGCACTGTTGGGATCCCAAGTGGAAAAGGCGATTTTGGGAGACCCATTTCCACAAAGTTTCATCTGTCTCCTTGCAGTCTGCTGCCATGATATGTGAGTTTTTAACTTGTAGGCACTTGCTGGTTTTTTCATGGCGAATGGTAAATGCACCATTACCTATATATAAATACACGTGTGATTTACATGGGAAATTTTGTTTTTAAAACTAAGACAAGTTCTGATATGCTCTACCAGAAAGGACTAGCAATTGCAGTACATATACGATTGCTTATCACTAAGGCTAAGATTTTGTCATGGATATTTTTAGTAAAAGTCACGGACTGGTCAAGGGCAATAAAGAAAAATTCAGGGAAGCCCGTGACCTGTCCCTGACTTTTACTAAAAACATCCATGACAAAATGGGAAACCTCTGGGCAGCTGCGGGGCTGGATAGGCGCTCTGGGGCCCTCACCACTCATGGGGGCTTGGAGCGCCAGGGTCCCCCTTCACCCAGGCTGGGAGCTGCAGGGGTCCCCCACACTCTGTGGCACAGCTGAGCTGCAGTGATCCCCTTGCCGACCACAACAGTGGAGGGCTGAGGGGGTCCCCCTGCCGTGGCGGGGAGCTGCAGGGATCAATGCCATGGGTGACTGGGGGCTGCAGGGATCCCACCTGCTGTGGTGGTCCCCCTGCTGCCCACGGCGTCCGGAGCTGCTGGGGGGGTGGGGTGTCCCCCTGTTGCCGCGGCAGTGGGAAGCTGCAGGGATAACCTGCCACCCATGGTGGCCAGGGGTTGCAGGGATCTACCTGCCGCCTGTGACGCGGAGCTGCTGCGGTCCCCCTGCCGCTGCAGCAGCCGGGGGCTGAGGGCAGCTGGGAGCTGCTGGGTACCCGTGCCGCCATGGCGGTAGATGGCTGCAGGGTCCCACTGCCATTGCGGCGGTGGGAAGCTGCGGGTATCCCCTGCCGCCCATGGTGGTGAGGGGTTGCAGGGGTCCCCTGCGGCGGCTGGAAGCTGCAGCGGTAGGGGTATCCGGCAGCTCCCAGCCACTGCGGGCTGAAGTCCTGGAGGTCTTTGGAAGTCACAGATACTGTGACTTCTGTGACAAAATCACAGTCTTACTTACCACTGGCACAACTTACATAAACCCTAGTGTTAGTAGCACATTTAATTTCATCTTCCTTAGTGAAAAATTTCTGTTAATAAAACAAAAATAATTCTTTCTAAATGCGCATAAAATGAGTTTACAATGTCAGGGCTGAGCTAAGCCCAGTGAGGTCAATGGGAGTCTTTCTATTGACGTCAGTGCACACTGGATCAAATGTTGGATTGATCTGCAAACTGCCTGGGTCTGGGACCTTGTTTGCATGCCTGTGGTAAATCAACTAGCACGCTGTAGTTGATACACAAGCAGTAATAAATAATGATCATCATCATCTTTATCTGCTAATCAGCAGGAACTGTCTCTGAATGTGTGGCTGTATGGTGTCCAGCTCATTGGAACCCGCATCCAGACTGGGGTTCTTGGTTGCTACTGTTATATTAATTAATAATAACCATCATATAATAATGGACAATTATCCCATTTTGGAAATGTGCATACAGTTAACCAGGGCTTGAAATATTTACCCAACACTTACCAGCCTTAGGGCTAAGGTAACATTTTCAGAAGCATTAGGGGGCCCAGGTCCCTTCAAGAGTGACTTAGATTTTGCCTATATGGGAAAGTTTTTTCTGGTATAACCTAAGGTGTGGATTTAAAAGGATATAGTTACACTAGTATAACTTCCCTTGTGGATACTGACTGGCCTTTTTTCAATATATCTTATGTCAGTGGGAAGGATTTGAGGCTAAACTGAAAAATCAAACAAACAATTCTTATACCAGAATAAGGGTGTCCACAGGGTTATACCAGTTTAACTATATCAGTATTATGGTAAAACTGTCCTGTAGGCAAGGCCTACACTATAAAGTTATGTTCACATATGCTATGTCAGCTAGGAGTGTGAAAAAATTCAAACACCCCAGCTGATAGAGCTCTGGCAGCAAAACCCCCAGTGTTGTCGCAACTATGCTGGCAGAGGAGTACGTACCTCCCCCATTTCAAGTGGTAAAGTGGGATGGGTCCTACTCCTGGGAGTGTGAAAGGCTCGGGGGAGGGGGGTTGCACAGCAAGTCTGCCCCACACACACCCCACAGCAGCAGCTCCTGCGGTTCCTGTTCCACAGGGCTGGGTGGGCTCGGTTTCCTACTCCAGGCATTGTGGCCTGGCTGGTGTCACAGGTCCACTCACGTTTGGCCTGGTCATATCTGCTTAGGGTCCTTTCCAGCCCTACATAGCTATGATTCTTAAAAGGTAAGATTCAAGATTGTACTTCCACTAGAAGTGCAGAACAGAGAAACACCAAGAAATCATAGCTTAAGTATCCACTTGAGTTGTAATCCTTCTCTTCTCAGTATCTGACTATGTTGGAACATCTGCAGAGATTGGGAATTACAACTGAGATGTAATCAGCACTTAGATACTGTTCTGATAGGCACCTTAGTAGTACCTGATGAGATAAAGACAGAGAAAAAGATATATTGTGCATTTTGGTTGTCTCTTGGGCATGTGAAAAGCAGCATCCTTTGTCCTGCAGCTATGGCAAGCTTTCCCAGGCTGGAAGGCAATGTGATTTTTCCAAGCCATTTGGATAGTAAAGGGTACAGATAGGGATAGTGGATTTTGAAAAAAAAAAAAATCTTTTGTAAGTGAATTTAGAAAAGCTTCCCACACTTCAACCAGCATGCCTCAGCTCTCCATCTACAGGCACCTTCTCTATCTGATAGCTTTCTTTGAAAGGATAACAAGTCTTATGGATAAGGGAGAAGCGGTGGATGTGGTATACCTAGACTTTAGTAAGGCATTTGATACGGTCTCGCATAATATTCTTATTGATAAACTAGGCAAATACAACTTAAATGGGGCAACTATAGGGTGGGTGTATAACTGGCTGGATAACCGTACTCAGAGAGTAGTTATTAATGGTTCCCAATCCTGCTGGAAAGGTATAACAAGTGGGTTTCCTCAGGGGTCTGTTTTGGGACTGGCTCTGTTCAATATCTTCATCAACGACTTAGATATTGGCATAGAAAGTATGCTTATTAAGTTTGCAGATGATACCAAACTGGGAGGGATTGCAACTGCTTTGGAGGATAGGGTCATAATTCAAAATGATCTGGACAAATTGGAGAAATGGTCTGAGGTAAACAGGATGAAGTTTAACAAAGACAAACGCAAAGTGCTCCAATTAGGAAGGAACAATCAGTTTCACACATACAGAATGGGAAGAGATGGTCTAGGAAGGAGTACAGCAGAAAGGGATCTAGGGGTTATAGTGGACCACAAGCTAAATATGAGTCAACAGTGTGATGCTGTTGCAGAAAAAGCAAACATGATTCTGGGATGCATAAACAGGTGTGTTGTGAGCAAGACACGAGAAGTCATTCTTCCGCTCTATTCTGGTTAGGCCTCAACTGGAGTATTGTGTCCAGTTCTAGGCAGCGCATTTCAAGAAAGATGTGGAGAAATTGGAGAGGGTCCAGAGAGGAGCAACAACAATGATTAAAGGTCTTGAGAACATGACCTATGAAGGAAGGCTGAAAGAATTGGGTTTGTTTAGTTTGGAAAAGAGAAGACTGAGAGGGGACATGATAGCAGTTTTCGGGTATCTAAAAGGGTGTCATAAGGAGGAGGGAGAAAACTTGTTCACCTTAGCCTCTAAGGATAGAACAAGAAGCCATAGGCTTAAACTGCAGCAAGGGAGGTTTATGTTGGACATTAGGAAAAAGTTCCTAACTTTCAGGGTGGTTAAACACTGGAATAAACTGCCTAGGGAGGTTGTGGAATCTCCATCTCTGGAGATATTTAAGAGTAGGTTAGATAAATGTCTATCTGGGATGGTCTAGAAAGTATTTGGTCCTGCCATGAAGGCAGGGAACTGGACTCGATGACCTCTCGAGGTCCCTTCCAGTCCTCGAATCTATGAATCTATTCAATCTCTGGCTTCTCCTCTGAGTCTGCCAACAGGAATACCTGGAATGGCTTTGGTGATATGGACCTTTTTTCAGTAGAGTTACAAATGAATTCAAAGTCCTTTTTATGAACATCAGATGACAACATTCATCAAATTGTAACAACTGTCAATTGTTCAACCAACCTGTGTATGAATAAAACTGGTAATCAGATCATGAGAAATCAGCCTTAGACTATTTTAAATTTTAGAGCCCAATGAAAGCTAATCTGCCACACCAAATACTTAATATTCTAAAATATCCCTATTTGGATGAACAAATCAGCAGCTGATCTGCGTAGGATCCACCCTGACTGCCAGAAGAATTTGTCCAGCACCTGAGAGTGGGACTACACACTGGAAGAACTCCCTAGTGCCCCAATCCTAAACACATCAGCACCAGCACTTTTCTAGCAGCAGGGTCACCTCCAGAGTGAAACAGACTAGGAATTAAGCAGGCCGCAATTCTTTGGACTTTGCTATCTACCCTATTTGCCTCTACTGCTTTTAATACCTTGGTTTGCCCTTGTCACATTATATCGAAACTAAACTTCTTCCATTTCCTTGGCCCTAGCAGGAGAGTTTGCTTTGCCTCGCCTAGCAGTGAACAAACACAAACGCACGAGCTGAAATTCCCCGGCTGCACAGGTCTGCGCCACTTCCTTATACTGCGGACCCGAACTCTCATCTCTCGGGGCTGGGTTTCCCTGGGTGTTTCGGTTCCATGTACTGAGGCCAGGACATGGCCCGTCTAGGGCGGTGTTATTTCTGCAGACGCAAAGGGGACGATTACATGGTGGAGGAGGCGGAGGGGACTCGCCGCAAATGTGACGGGAATGAAAGTAAAAGTGAATTAGCATTTAAGGTGAGCCCTGCCCCGCTCACTCCTACGGTGGGGCCCTCTCGCCTGTCCTTGGGACGGTCCCTCCCCCCAGTGGGGACCCCTTCACCTCTCCACGGGGCGCACATCCCTTCCCACTAGGGGACCCTGCCCCTCGCCACAGGCGCTCGCTCCTCCCAGCTACTTACAGGCGTTTGTCCGCCCGCTCCCCCAAGTGTCCTGAAGTTGCAACTAAATGCGCCACCAAAGCGCAGCTGGGACAGCGCAGCGCCCTGCAGAGTCTCTTCCCTCCCCCAGCTCCCGAGTCTTCTCCGGTGCCCAGCTGCCTGGGCTGGGCTCAGGCTCCCCGGGGCTGTGGCCCCGCTGCTCCAAGGACCTGGGCCAGGGGCAGTGCCTGGAAGCAGGTAAAGGTAAAAGTCCAGCGGTGCGTTACCTGCGGATGCCCCGCGCGCAAGGCAGCAGGCTGCGAGCAGAGCCACCCAGCCTGTGGCCAGCGAGCGCCCGGGCGCCCTCCTCATCCTCTCACAGGGCGAATGCGGAGCACGACAGGCAGCTGCCCGACCCCCGGAGAGATCCCCGAGCGCTTCCCCGCTCAGTGACACTCCCCAGTCCCACGGGCACTCGCTGCAACCCATTGGAGGAGGCTGGGGCCAATCAGAGTGTTCTCCTTGACTCCAGGCTGGGCGGGTAAGTTGTTGCCGGGCGAAAGCATGTCTAAGGCGTTTACCCTACTAGTTTCACCACGGACCTTACTTAAGATCACACCTCTCAGGGCATTCAGGCCCCTGGTTGGGGTGCAAAGGGGAACAAGGGCCTCACTGAGGCACACATAAAAGGAACAGTGTGAGAAGCTTTAAAAGCACAGGATTTTATTTCTACTCCCCCATCAGTCTCCAGCAGTTCAGCTGCAGCTCTCCATGTCACCTCCTCTCATCCCCCATGTCACCTCCCCATCAGTTCAGCTCCAGCCCTCATCAGTTCAGCTCCAGCCCCCGCATCAGTTCAGCTCCAGCCCCCGCATCAGTCAGCTTAACCCCTTTCTGGGCTGGGAGTGCATCTTCAGCTGCTCTTTTAGGGTTGCCAATTTTGGTTGGACATATTCCTTGAGGTTTCATCACATGACAATCCTCAATTAAAGATAATAATCTTTCATTCCTGGAGACTCCAAGGCAATACTGTAGGATTGGCAACCCTACTTCACCCTCTCTGCCCTTTCCCAGGCCCAGGAGGGAGCAGGAGAAGCAGAGGCCTGTCCAGCTGTTCACAAGAAGGAAGGGGGAGGAGGGAGCTTCTGGGGTCCTGTGAGAATGGCTTGGTGTTGCTGAGAGAGAGAGAGAGAGAGAGAGAGCACACTCTTCCTATAGCAGCTCTGATTGATAGATTGCTCTTCCCCAGGAGGTGGGTAAGTGGGGCAGGCAGCCAATCAGAGGGGGTTCTGCCACCTCTGAACTTGCCAAAGGGCTGGAGATAGGGACCAGCACCAGCCCTAAATGTCATTTGCAACAAAACTCACAGGAGTTGGCAACAAATAGTGTCTGATTCAGCATTATTGGGGGACGGATGGAGGCCACACTTAAAGATGATCTTATAATACTAAGTTCAGAGCCTGAACCAGAGCTAGCTCTGGAATTTCCAGCTGATGTTCTAATCCAGAGCTTTGGTGGCAGCCTATGTTTATAATGTAAATGTTTGGAGCAAGGATTGGTCTAATACTGGGTCTTGTATAGAGCCTGGACCCTCCAGGTGATTAACAAATAATACATAATAATGATGGGCCAGGTTTTCCACTGTGTAAATCTGTTTAGCCCCATTGATGTCACTGGAACTATTATAATTTACACTGGATGAGTATCTGGGGCATGGTAATAATTAAAGAGAAATACAAGATCCTTATGGGATGGGGGCAAATTTGGGTCTAAACAAAGAGGCACTACAGAGAGCCACGCTTAAGACAATAATGTTAAAAAGGGAAAGAGAAAAACATGGGGATATATATGTCCTATGGTATTGCAACATGCCAAGTAGATCAAGTCTATTCTCAGAAAAGAAAAACAAAAACCTTCAGGGAGAAAGAGGACCAAGGGAGAGAATGAGAGAGGGAAGAAGCCGAGGGTGAGAATGCAGTGAGGTGGGCAGTGAGGACTAAAGGGGAGAAGGTGGGACAAGGAGAAATGACGGAAGAAAGAAGCTCAAGGGGGAGAGTTTGGTCATTGACTTCAGTAGAAGATGGATCAGGCCTTAGCTCCTTAGTACAGTTTTAAGGCTTTCTGAGTCAAGCCTGAGCTGCCTTTGTATCTCACTGGTGTTTCGTGGCTGAATTACTTCAGTTCAATAAGGGAAATTACAGCCTTTGACATCAACATGGCTTTGCCTCACAATCTAATAATAAGCCACATGACACTATCAAACACACAGAAAGCCTTTTCATTTAATTTTATTTTTTTAATCTGTGAGGAAAATTCTTGTCCCAACATACAGCCCTAAAAATTGGGCTGTGCCTGAATTTCTCAATTGGGGCACTCTCTCCTGAGGCTGCAGCATGACAATGAAACTGCTCTGTGACACTGTTACGTCCTGAGGGCTGTAATAGCCTCTGCTGCTGGTGCTCTCCCCCTAAAGAGGAGTACAGTGTACAAGGAATGTACACAGAGGTCTTCTCTGTGTACATGCAGAGGTGTGGAATCCCCATGTGAAGATCCCAAATTCTTCCCTCATCCTTTCTGCAACAGAACTGCATTTGTTTCATCAAGGCCCTCTGTGACTGTTGAGGAGGGGCTGGATTTGTGCTATATAGTCTATGTACATTATTAACATATGAGAGTTTTAAAAAATCATTTAACTCCAGTTGAGTGATAGCATTTTGCTGCTGTGCCATCCAAACAAATTACTTCAGAGCCATTACTCACATGAGTAAGACCATCAAAAGTTGGCTCTAAAAGGTTTTACCAAGTGCAGGTTGGGGAGATGAGTGGTATTCCTTCGGATTGTAATGGAAAGCTAGTTGCCAAAGAGCCATATCAAAGCATAAAGAAGAAAGAACACAAAGTGTGGTAGACACAATCCACAGGAATAAACAGATGCCTTCTTCCCACAGATGATGAGGAGGAGAAAGGTCACTCTGTGAAGGAACTGGTAGGGGAGTTAACTGTCAGATTATAAAATCCAGGTGTCTATGGCCTCTCTGATTTGAAACAACTGCAGCTAAGAAAATGAGCATATGGGATAAGTGAGTCACAGAAAATAAAAAAAAGACTTAAAGGGGAAAAAAAAACCCAAAGCCTTCCCAAACAAAAAGGCGCGTGAAATAAAATATAATCCATTTATGAAGAGATATACTGTGTGATCCAGGGATATCTATATAGGCAGGGCCCCAGCTAGGAAAGGAATTCCCTCACTCAAAATTTGCAGAAAATATTATTGGGGGATCTATTATAATTAAATTTAGAAGACAAAACCATTTAAGGGGAGTAAGTCAGATTTCCATCATGGTGGAAGGTGCAACATTGAATCTATTTTGTTAGCCACTACCTTACATTTTAGAAGGTTTATGCTAAGCTATATAACTATGAACCAAACTCGTATACCTTTTTAGGTATGCTAAGCTTTACAGTAGAATTGTATTAGCCAGAAAAAATTGTATAACCCCAATTTCTTGTATATGCAGGAACTGTCAGAAATGAGATGTGTGTTTTGTTAAGGTTTGCCAACTCATAATTAGTGTGGTGGGCACAAATATCAGGAATATTTGGGCTAGATAAGATGCCAGGATAATTGGTGTTGGCCCTAGAAATATTTGGGGTAGGTGTCTCTCTGTACTCTGAAAAACAGGAGGTACAAACTAGAGAAGAAACAGAAGAAAGGTCTGTGATAATTAGGGTGTTTTCTATTATCTTTGGAACAGATTCGAGCTGCAGAGCCGTTTCCCAGGGACTGGTATGTATTTGCTTCTCTGTTTGTGCTGATCTATTTTTGACTAATAAACACCAGCTGAGCTGAGCTATTTGACATATCATTGATCAGTATCTAAATCAACCCCACTTACAATTTTACACATTTCTAATATACCCAGTCACTTTAAAATTTGGACACCCAATTGAGAATGTAGGTAGGCTGAATATTATGCTGTCAGGTGTGATGTTGGGAGCTAACTGTCAGAAAGGGGGGATACAAACAAAACTGTATAGGGAGCAAAAATTATGTTCTTCCTGGAACTGAGCAATGAGCCCTGAGTCAGGAAGCAGGTGTTTCCAGAGATGATTTTTTTTAAAAACGTTTCAAGCAGAGGGGGAAGAGAGTTCTCTGTAAGTTGCCTTAAAATTAAGACTGCTCTATTAGAACAAGATATAAAATTTCTGGAACACTAGAGCTGTAAATAAACAGTTAAACCAGAGTGAGGGAGAGCACAGTTCTCATTGGAAATTCTGATAATAAATAATATAATATATGGAGATATACCTATCTCAAAGAACTGGAAAGGACCCTGAAAGGTCATTGAGTTGAGTCCAACCCCCTGCCTTCACTAGCAGGACCAAGTACTGATTTTGCCCTAGATCCCTAAGTGGCCCCCTCAAGAATTAAACTCACAACCCTAGGTTTAGCAGGCCAATGCTCAAACCACTGAGCTATCCCTCCCCCCTGATGTTGGGGGGAGGGATAGGGTGACCAGACAGCAAGTGTGAAAAATCGGGACGAGGGTGGGGGGTAATAGGAGTCTATATAAGAAAAAGCCCCAAATATCGGTACTGTCCCTATAAAATCGGGACATCTGGTCACCCTAGGTGGGGAGGGAGATTAAAACTAAAGTTAAAAATATATTGAGACATTATGTAGGGTGACCATACGTCCTGATAAAATCGGGACCGTCCCGATTTTTAGGTGTTTGTCCCGATATTTAGCTCTGCCGGCTTTTTTTTTGCTCCGCCGGCGGACACCCCCCCCCCCCCGATGGGTCCCGATATTTTCTTCCTCTCATCTGGTCACCCTAGACATTATATGATGTCTCTCTCTTCATACAATATCGTAACAAGAATCACTAGCACAGACACCTGTACCCATGAGTGTGAGTTCTTTAACTGTTTTCCTCCAACTTTACAACGGTCTGTCTCCAGTCTGGGTGAGGAGGGGGAACATAGTTTTAAGTTTGTAGCAAATGCTATGTGGTGCATATTTACTGCACTTACACCAACAATGATGTATATTAAGTTAAGAAAAGAATTTAAAATCTACTGAAATCTAAACTGTGCAAAGTATCATGTTTGGCTCCCCTAAAATACAGTTCCAGCTTGTGGTCTCTTTTCATATAGCTGTCTACAAGACATCACACTAGGGACCAAATCATTGGTATCACAGGCCTTGCTCCTTCATGTCTCAAGGTAAAAGAACGTTTTAGGAGTGCTAAAGATGAATGTTTGTACAGTTTATTATGTTTCAGCAATGACTTTTTTATACTTAATATATTGAAATCTTGAGATAAGCGCAGTAGACATGCAGCCTGCAGATGTTCAGTTGCCAGTTAAAACACATTCGTCTTCCCCTCACCCCCCACCCAAACTGGGGACAGACAGTTATAAAGTCAGGGAAAAAAATAGTTAAAGAACTCACACCTGTTTTAGTTGCTCGGGTAAACTGCTTTGTTGCTCAGTGTATAAACATGGGAACAAGCATTTTGATGATGAAAGTTGCTAAAAGACGCACTTGTTATTATAACATACAAAAGCACGATGTATATTAATTTATATACCCAGGTTTTATGTCCTTTAATGTTTGTATATTGTAAAAGTTTCAAAAACAATTTTTAAATGAATAATGACTATTTATGAAGTGCAAGCTCATTTCTATTCTGAAGGAAAAGATTGTGTGGGCAAGAACAGTAATTAAGCCACCAAGAAAAAGCTAGGATGCCAACTTGGATAGAAGGAATGATCACCAAGAGAGATATGGAGAAAGCTATTGTAGCTGATAATACAAAAAAGGAAGTACAGTATCGTGTTTTGTTTCCATGGAATATAAACACAACATTTAAATAAAAGTAGGAGACACAGGGAAGGTGGGGTGCCCTGGGTAAGACAGAGGTGGAAATTGAAAGCAGATGGAGGAATGCAACCACAAGGAAGACTAAAAACTGGGAAGAACAGAGGGGAAGCATGTATTTAAAACTGATATTTGCTTCTGACAGAAGAGGATCCAACTGAGAAGAGCCCAGATGAGGTCAGCACCCCAAACAGTGAATGGTAGGCACAAGCACTGAAATGGAGCCACTGGAGAGAGGGGCAAATTATCTTGTTTAGTGATTCTATAATGAGGAACATAATGGGCCTGTTATTCATTTACACTACAGCCATTTTATACAACTCTGGCCTTAAAGTGGGTGGAAAATACCCACCTTTATGGCACCTTTAAACTGCCAGAGCAGTGTAAAAGGGCCTTAGTAGAAATGAGAATCAAACCTGGAACCTGTAGCCAAACAAAGAAAAGATGCTGATATGCTGGCTCCTGAGAGCCAGCATATCAGCAGTAAGGGTTCCAGATTTCTGTAAAATGTTGGGCAACTCCTACTGATCATAATTCATATGGGGACACCTGACACTTGTAAAAGAAGTTTTTAGGTAATAGAGAATGACCTCAGAGGTCTGGACAAGCATCTGAGCAAGGGATCCATGCAGGTTATCTTCTTTAGCAACCATGCTGATGACAAGCGCAAATGGAGAAGGAAGACTGATAATGGAAATCTCCAGCTCATCAACAGTGATGGAGAGAGGATTTTGGATTTCTGAAGCTCTGGAATTACATCTGCCATGAGACATGACTGTATGCAATTAAGGACATGGGGGTGCCAACCTTCTGGATTCAAAATGGACAGGGCTTGTTAGGTGAGCTTTGAAATAGGTTTCTGGAGGAGGAGAGTTTTTGGTTAACTCACATGATCTGGCATGTGCCTCCAGCAAAAAAAGACTGACAATGGAGTTGTTCTGAAACAAGATGAAGAGTATGAGCATACTAATGTGTCTACATGCATACAAGGAGTATTGAGAAACAAACAAGAAGAACCAGAAACACTTCTAAATTTTAGAGATTTTGATCTAATGGGCAAACTGTAATTAAAATCTGCTAATCTCATAACTGGAATGTGAATATAGATGGGTGTAATCTGCATGGCAGAGGTGTGAGAAGAAAGGGTATTATAGGTCAAAGGTGCTTACACTGTAGTAAGCTATGAGTTTGGAATAAAGACTCAGATGGTAAAATTTTTGATGAAAGTAACAAGAACTGAAAAACAAAAACAAAATAACAGTGAGCATCTCCTCTGGACCAGAGGAACTGGTCAAAATCAAGCAATCTGACAATAAATGCAGACTTATTAGTTATAATTGGATAATAGTTGGTTTCCATGTAATGGCTATCTTTGAAGGTGGAGCATCGAAGCCCTTAGTTTGGTTTGTCTTTTGCTGAAGTTATGAGCAAAGAGAGGTTCTGTCTACCGCCTGTAAAATGTTAGGGACTTGTCTAGATCTTCAATCTGTCAGAAATCAACCATAACTGTATTTTATAAAGCATCTGCTAACACTATTCTCACTAAAAATGCAAAATGAAAGTGGAGTTCTGAAGCACAACTTGGGGGGATTCTTTAAAAGTATGGTTGGATTATCAAATTTAATACAAATTACTTTCTTTTTATGGCTCTTTGGCTGTGTGTATTTTTCGGCATTGTTGGGACATGTAAATTCTGCAAAATGATAATAAATTTGGGTGCATTTGAAATATTCATGCGAAATTAAATGCATTCCTCGAAAATAGCATTTTCAACTTTTGTTACAAATATGAAAATGGTCCTTTTTCTGATTTTTTTTAAATAAAAAAGAATCATTGCTGAGTGAAAACATATTTGCAATGAAAACATGCAGAGATTCATATTTTATCACTTACCTGAAATACTAAAAGTCATTTAATTGTTATTTCACATATAGAGAAGTTTGGTCTGAGTAAAACTGCAAACATTTTCACACAAAACTTTCCAAAACATGATTAAGTTTGCACTTGTCTGGTTTGGGGTCAATACTGTTTTTTATTATTGCAGAAATTAGTATGATAAATAAGGATGCAAAGAATGTGACAATAGCAACTTTCATCTTAACTATGACTGAATGCCAAATGAATGTCTTTGGAGGGATGCATGAGTTTGGCTGACCTGCCCCTGTTGGTGACCATATAACCAGTTTTGGTGACATTCAGGGGTAAGTGACACACAGCCAGCAGCTGGTTAGAAGTTAAAAGAGATGACATCAAAGATCTTTAGTCTCTAAATATGATCTTCTTCTAGATTCTTCTAGATTCTTATTCAATTTGTTGGCTTATTTTGTAACCAAACATTGTATGCATAAGAATTATTTTTAAATGTTAGAGTATTTAGGATTTTTGAATAAAAAGGGGAAATCAAAGAAAAATAGGTTTGTTGTTGTTTAGACTTCCCGTTCCAGCAGCAACAGCACAGTCTTTGAAGGCATTATGAAATCATGGTGTTGCATAACTTCAGCAAAGTAACTGAGAGGTAAGAGATCTAATTTTTCAACTGGATTTTTACGGATTTCTGATATTTCTTTTACAATTTTCACAGAATTCCTTAGGACAAACTTAAGGGTTTTGTTTTACATAGTATCTGACTCAGACTGCTGATTCTTATTTACATTGGCATAAGTGAGGGGAGAATAAGGTGAATGGTCACTGTTCTGAAGAATGTTAAAATTAATACTAGACAAGATGCAATGAGGGGGTAATGAGACACTAGGAACAAGTTTGGGGAAGAGAGGAAAGGAAAGGGGTAATATCAGTAAGATAGGTCCTGATCGAGCTCCTTTGACATCAGTGTGCATTTTCTGCTTATACGGATCAGGCTCATAATGAGGTATCTCACTGAGGGCTACTGTGCAGCATGGTGTAGTGAAGCTTTTTTTAATGGTATAAAATAAATGTCTTAGTTAGCTAGTTTCTTGTAGGCTTTATAGAAGAGGATCTTCACGAGGGGGTTTAAATGTAGAGAAGGTAGTAGCCTTGTAGGCCAGCTCAGTAGCATGTTCTATGCATAGAAATTTTTGATCTTGAACATATTTTTCTTTCTCCCCTTTGAAGCTGGGGAACTTCCTGGCAAGTATTTCTCTGCATTCTTGTACTGCAACAGATGAAATGCCATGGTAGAAAGTTGGCACATTGGTTGAGGAAGTCTCTTGTTGTCTCTGACTGATTGCAGCATATAGGGTTTGTAAAATCATATGATATGTGGGAAGCTAGGAAGGTTTCTTCACTTCCACCAGAATGTCTGCAAAAACTTGCACAGTGAACTGTTCAGAGTGGTTGACAGCCAGTGGTGAATCCTTGCAATTTCTACTTAATTGCTGATTTTAGTTGTTCTCATTGTGAAGAGTTGTCATATTACTTTGCGGATAAAATTGCTGAGATTCAGACTGAGATATCTGCTGTTGCAGAAACAAAACCACCTAGGACAAACATCATGTCTTTCTCTGTGTTACAGTCAATATTAGGTCATAGAGGTGCTGAGGCAGCTTCATTCCATAACTTGCACATAGGAGCCCGGCTTTCCTAGATGATGAAGGCCAGAGGGAAGTACAGGCTCCACTGCTGGTTGAGATTGCTAGTGTTTCCCTATCGGAGAGGGGCAGCATTCTTGCCTCCCTTAAAGAAGCTATTGTGAGACCCATGGTCAAGAAACCAACTCTTGATGTTGACAAATCTGGCTAACTTCCCAGTGAGATGGCTGTGACAAGGTAATGGTGGCTGTTTCTTGATGCCTCAGATTTCCAGTCAGTCTCATTATAGACTTGGATGGGATTAAAACTGTACTTTCTGAGTTAGTTGCTGACCTGCTCCTAGCACTGTATGAAGATTAAAGTGCCCATGCTGACTCTTTCAGACCTGTCAGCAGTCTTTGATACCATTGAGCATAAGACATTGTTGAGTTGTTTGTGAACACTAGTATATGTGGCTGGAGCTGCTCAAGAAGGTTCCATTCTTATCTTTCTGAGAATACTGTTCCACTGCCTCAAGGGATCTCTCTAGTGGCCAGAGGTTGATATTGTCAGCTTTATTGTTCAGTATGAATAGGAGGCCACTTGGAGGGTTAGTGAGGAGACAAGGGCTGGAAAGCATTCTGTAATGCTGATGACTTCCAACTCTACATCTCTTCCATGTCTGATCCAGCAGGAGTAACCTAAGTGCCTAAATGAACTTCACCTATGTTGCCTACAGGCCTGGCTCTGGTCTGTTTACTCACCAGATGGAGACCACATAAACACCAGAGTAACAATTCCCTTCAAGGTCATGGCTTCTCTCTCCTGTAGATGAACCTGAAACAAGAGTCCCTTTCACCACACCCTTGATGCTGAGTATCTTGGACCTCCTCAAATGGAATCTGGAGATCATTTGCTGCTCTCTGCAGGAGCTCTTGATATTGCCTGGGGTCATCAGGCGGAGATGGGGAAGATGGAACAATTGCCTCATCTGGAGAGGATGATGAAACATCTGTGGTACCTGTGGATCCAATTTGATTTTCTCTCCCTCATGCTCCAACGGAGCTGGCTGATGTAATGTAGGAGAGGGTCAGTGGGACTCATGAAAGGATCAGAGGTGTCTAGCATAGGGATTCCATGGACCCCAACAGGGCCAATATGAAGAGTTGGCTGGTTGGGGGACCCCTTGGCATAGGATACCATTGGTTCCTTGAACAGTTGTATCTGGGTGAATGACAGATCCCAGATCTCCTTGAGTCTCTGTCTTAACTCACCCCTTACTTAGGGATGATGATTCATCTGGAGTTTCAAAAGAAAAGAAAACGGGTTCTCGTTCAACCTGTAGAGTGGTCAGTACTGATGGGTGAAAGCTCTTGCCTGCACACAGGAGAGAGGAGCATCGCTGTCTCCTCAAGGTTGATTCCTCCTCTGGTGTCAGAATGTCTCTCATGAGGGTTGGACCTGAAAGAAGAAGAGATTGAGGGTAGGGAAGGATGTTGTTCTCCAGAGACATGTAGGTTTTGGTTTGCTCTGTAGTACATAGTGTTCTGGTAGTTGGGCCTGATGGATCCAGCGGGTCCATGGTCATGGTGGATAGTGAGTTGGAGATGGGTTGGTACTGACAGTCTAACTGGGAACTCTTAAGGTATGTATACACTGCAGTAAAACACCAATGGCTGGCCTGTGTCAGTTGACTCGGGCTCACATGGCGTGGGCTACAGATCTATAAAATGGCAGTGTAGATGTTTGGGCTTGGGCTGGAGCCCAGGCTCTGGGACCCTTTCCCGTTGTGGAATCCCAGAGCCTGGGCTCCAGCCTGATCTTGAATGTCTACACTGCAATTTTATAGCTCTGCAGCCTGAGCCCTGTGAGCCCAAGTCAGCGGACACAAGCCAGCCAGAGGTGTTTTCTTGCAGTGTAGATATACTCTTTGATGGTGTTGGTGGGTGCTGATCAGTAAGCTTATGAACCGGAGCCATTATCAGTACCAGCAGATCCTTTCTCCTTTGTGCCTCGTGTTTGGAGGTTTTATACAGGTCTAAGCCCTTAGGACCTGTGCATGAGGACACATATGACTTGGACAGAGTCGGGGACAGATGCTTTTTTTTTTTTTTAGAGGCAGACCTGGCAGGGTCTCTCTTCTTGTGCTTGTGAGAGTGTCCCTTACTCTCATGAGAAGCCCTAGTTGATGACTCTTTGGGCTTAGCAGCTCTAGCTTCCGCTCCTGAGCTCATGCTCAAATGGCAATGCTCGTCGGTTGAAGCTGATATACACAAGCGTCTCCCTGACCAGAATCTGACTGAGGTCTTATGGACTTCTCCATAAAGTGCTTCCCAGTCAGATTGACCTTTAGTCCCTTGGGGTTTCATGGGGGGAAGGAGCGGGAGAAGCTGCACTTAGCAGAGACATGAGCTTCTCCCAGACAATGCTGGTGTTTGTCACTCAAGGAGAAGGAGCAGAGGCAGGAGATATAGTTCGTAAACCCCAGGACTCTGAGATTAGTTTCTCCCAAAACTCTAACAATACTAAAAACTATGCATAATATCTTAACAGGTTCCAAAGAAGAAACACGGAGAAATCTGTGGACATATATGATTCTGACTAAGGCTACATGGCCATAAGAAGGAACTGGAGAGGCGTTGGTCCACACTGCCCGAGTTATGCCCTAGGTTTGGAACACAAAGATGGCAACTGTGCAGGTGCAGACCAATGAACATTACTTGCTAGAAATCTATCACAGGCATATGGTACACATGCATACCACATGTGGAATACACATATGGATCAGGGCTTAAAAAAGACTACGCATACACTAGCCCTGTCTACAAAGACCAGTAATTGTAATCTGTGTACATAAAATCTGTAACTGATGTGCACAATTCAAGAGCATCAATCATGACACATTTGCTCTGCAATGGCAACATTTCACTCTATAAATTCCACACTTTATGTTCATGTGCATTTTACAGTGCTATCCAGCTTGTGCACATGGAATACTTGGTTTCTAACATTTATACAGCTCTTAAAATAGAAAGTGCTAAAAATGTGTCAGAATTATCTTTACCACATACTAACCGTAACCCACCTTAACTCAGGCACAAACACTGACAATACTTTTAATCTTAAACTTAAAACAAACACAAGCCTTACCAGTAACCCGAGCTGTAAGTGAAACCCTAACTCCAATCATAACTGCAAACCAAGCACTTATCTTTAACCATTACGCCTACACACTTTTATGGTCAGGCACACTGTAAGACAAGGCATGACAGAACATTGTAAGGTGGGAACAAGCTAGAGTGAAGCCAAGAGTCTTGCTTGGCTTCAAAAGCCAAAGCGTGAGCAGAGACTCAGTTATCTGACAAAATATGCCTAAACCCAAACATTGGACACAAAAAAGAAGCACGGAGGAAACACATATTTAGTGTCTGACATTGATTTAAATAGAAGAGATGTCTTACTCTAGTTTCTTTTTATACATTATGCCACAGTTTCAGAAGACTGTTACTAACACATATTCTAGCATTAACAAGTTTTTGGTTGGCAATACACTGTGCCACTTTTTTTATCCGCAACATCAATGAAAAGAACAGTTGTTTTGTGCATCTTTTTTATGCTGAAATTGGTAGTTGTTCATTACACTGGTGTTAGCTTTGATTGGTTTTAGAATTAACGCTACTCCAAATTTGGTTTTAAAATAAAACTTAGAAAACGTAGTTCTGCATTCAAATTTTCCAGATAATGGTCTTCTCCCAAATCCTGAGAAGCATTATAATGATGAGGTATAAAATAGGATACTTCGAACTGTTGCTAAAGGGGTCAGGAAGGATTTCCCCCCTCAGTTAATAGATAAATAATTCTTTTGACTCACATAGCACTTTTCAGCCATTGATCCCAGAATGCTTCACACTGGTGGAAACAACGAGGCGTCCTTGTGGCACCTTAGAGATTAACAAATTTATTTGGGCATAAGCTTTTGTGGGCTAAAACCCACTTCATCAGATGCATGGAATGGAAAATACAGTAGGGAGGTATAAATACACAGCATATGAAAAGATGGGAGTTGCCTTACCAAGTGGGGGGGGGGTCAGTGCTAACGAGCCAATTCAATTAAGGTGGAAGTGGGCTATTCTCAACAGTTGACAAGAAGGGGGGGAAATCACTTTTGTAATGCTAATGAGGCCAATGTAATCGAGGTGGCCCATTTCAAACAGTTGACAAGAAGGTGTGAGTATCAGCAGGGGGAAATTAGTTTTTGTAGTGACCCATCCACTCCCAGTCTTTAGTCAGGCCTAATTTGATGGTGTCCAGTTTGCAAATTAATTCCAGTTCTGCAGTTTCTCGTTGGAGTCTGTTTTTGAAGTTTTGTTGTTGTTGAAGAATTGCCACTTTTAAGTCTGTTATTGAGTGTCCAGGGAAGTGTTCTACTGCTTTCTGAATGTTATAATTCTTGATGTCAGATTTGTGTCCATTTATTCTTTTGCGTAGAGACTGTCTGGTTTGGCCAATGTACAGGGCAGAGGGGCATTGCTGGCACATGATCGCATACCAATGTGATATATACCACTCTGAAACTTGGGTAAATATCCTTATCCCCATTTTACAGATGGGCTGACTAAGACAGAGAAAGTGATGGAGTTAGCTAAGGTCACGAGTCAACACCAAAGTTGGGAATAGAACGCAGGTGTGGCACCTCATTAATGCCAGCCTTGTGCTCAATCCACTAATACTGCACCTGTCCCCAAATAGCACAGCGTTAAATTATGTAACTGTCTACTTTTTTCTTTTGCTAATCTTCCTCTGAACCACAAATGATTGGCTGGTTATTGGCCTTGTGGACTGTCTGGTGGGCCAATCTGGAATCTTTTGCTATTAAAATAATGTTTGCTTTATCAAAGGTACAATAGTAAATACCAACAATTATTGGATATCCATCCTCTTTTTTACAAGTGAAGGCCTAAAACAAACTGGATGATTTGGGCCCACAATCCAAAACAGCTGTGACATTTTATGGCACCTTCACCTGCTTGAAAGAGGAGTTGTGTCCTTTGTTTATGCATAGCCCTTCCCCCAATGTTGAGACTTCCCCACTACTCCAGAAATGTGTGATCATATTTGGAGATTCACATTCTTGATCAGCCTGGGGCTCATTTAAACTTAATCAATCGCCGTCAACTATATTATGAATATTCACTGTACCTTATCTGTTGCAATTTAACTCATCAGCCCAGGGAGGGATGGAAGACAATTTCAGCATTCTTGAACTGGCTCAGATGATAATTGCTTTTGTGCATCATCTCCAGTAGCTCTCAGTATTTGCTACACATAAGCACTAGCAGACAACTAGGACTAAAGAAAGAGAGAAGGACAAGGGTGGGAAGAGATTAAAAGAAACTGAAAATAAATTTTCTACATTATGGTAGTTTAGCAATATTAGCAGAACTTGTAATGTCACTTAAAATATTAAAACAAAAACAAAAAATATGCACACCACCAGTATTAATTTCATGGCCAACCAATTCAGCTGAAAATCACTAGGTACTAAATAATGGAGGTACAAAAAAATCAAGTCAGTATCTCAGGCGATCTGTTTAAAACAATAATACATTCAGTTAAATCAGTGCTGGCACTTGGCTTGATAACAGCAGATGTCTCTGTTTTGCAACTGTATCAAATAGCAAAATAATTCTAGCATGTTAAACAAATGGTACAAATCATTTATTCATTCCTAAATTTAATTTCTTTGCCTTTCTTTTTTTTAACTACTGGTAGGTATTATTTAATGCATTTATACTCTTTTTTTCCTAACCATGGCATATATTTTAATTATAGTGAGCCAAACGCTGACTTGAATGAGCCAGACTCTGGTTCGATGCCCACCCTGAAAAACCTCCTTTCCCTCTCCTGCCCCCCAATATACTAGCAATTGGGAATAAATATCTGTACACTACACAACACTATCTATTTGCTAGGGATGCAGGGGAAGAATGAGGACTTTTAAGTGGAGTGGGATGGGGATATGCTGCTGTGGTGTCTACTATCCACTGACCAGTCTGTTCTTTTTATTGCTTGATACAGCCGAATAGTTGTGATTGTAAATGTAGATGGAAATTTTCAAAGGCACAAAGAGCAGATAGGTGCCCAAATCCCATTTGTGCCCTTGAAAAAAATCTCCCCCTTCATTATTGTCAGAGTGCCTACAATCCGTGAATAGGCATTCTTCTCTATATATTTTATATCAGAACAAACATATAACTTCAACTCTTCCCATAGATCCCTTCATTAAGATTAGGCCTTATTTCAGCCTTAAGGTTGCTGAACAGTGTGGGGAAAAAATAATGGAGAAAACGAGGCTAAGACTGAATTTTTCTCCATATTCAGTTTGGGAACTTACTAGTACCTCATATAATAAAATACACCGCATTTTTCTCTTTCATTACTGGTAAATATGTAAGACACATTTAAGTGTTACTTTTCAAAAAAGATCTGAATTACTTTTGATGCTTTCCTGGGATGTTTTTTATACACACTTCAAATTCAATCTGTTCCATAGAAGGTTAACAAACAATTAACAAACTTGATCCTCCAGCTGTTTTTGGAGTCTAAATGCCATCATCCTCCTTAATTCAATAAAGATCCACCAGAAATAAAAATATTAAACAAATCACAGTATGCTGCAGGAATCTCTTGCAAAGTTTTGGTCTGTGCCCAACAAGTTTTGTTATTTTCCATGTAAACTTTTTTTCATTCCACATGTGGTAATTTTATGTGAAACAATAGGACCTTTGCTTTAAAAAGCACTTATGTTACTAATAGCATCTAACACTTTATAGCATCAACATGCTTACAAACGTATACTGATTAATTAATCATCACAATGTCTGGCCTCTCCCAAAGTGGTTAAATGTTAATACACCTATGAAGTAGTTTTAGCCCTCTGTGGTTGCAGTTCTACCCCCTTTGAGGTCACTAATATTATTATTTCCATTTTACAGTTTGGGTAATTGAGGGTGCAGGATTAAGTGAGTTTTCTTAAGGCCACAGAGGAAATCAGTGCCAGAGCAGGGATGAAAAAGCAGAACTCTCTGGCTTGTAGTCTGGTACCTAGCAGCTAGTACTTTTAGTGCTGTGATTTTCTCAAGTTGAATGTTGCTTTAGCTGGGTGGTATAGATGCCTAGCCCCAAACAAAGCCCTCTCGGACCTCATCTCAGCATCCTTAATGAAGGGAAGTGCTATTAGTCTCCATTTCTCTCTCAGGTGTGGAGAGAATGTGGATCCCTGTAGACTGCACTTCAGGAAGGGGCCTTCAAAGTGGGGGCAGCCACTACACGTAGGAGATTGGCAGGGGAACTGGTAACCATTTGCCCAGGAGTGCAGATAATCTGCTTAGGCTCACCCTGGATAGTGAGCTCAGGCATGGTTTATCTGGATATCTTGGCCAGAGACATTGGGAGGGCATCTGAGCCAGAATTATTTTTCTTGTGGTGATATCCAAAGCAACAAATAACATTTATTTAAAGAAAAAGAATCTTTTTTCTTTAGTGCTTCAGAGGAGTCTGGTGCTTTGTGGTAGGGCCTATCCACTCCCTTCCATGGATTTGTTGCATCATGTACAATACAGATATTTTCAAGTTACTAAAATGATAAAATGACTATCAAGTGTCCAATTGCAAGTTTGTTTATGGCTTCTCTGTAAAAAATACAATGAAGAACAGACGTTCTCTCTTCTTGACTCACTATCTCACCTTCCATGAGGCTTCTGTGTTGATTCCTAGTCTTCCTTAGCAATTTGCATTTCTCTTATATCTTGTGAGTGTTCTGTTTATTGTTCGTTTGCCTGTTTTTTGGCAGCTGTGGTGGGGATTGTGAAGGTTTTGTTGTCTATATACTTCCTTCCTGGCTTTCATTCTGACCCCTTTCATGGTGCATTGGAGATGTTTCCTGAATACCATTTTGGAGGGTCTTGGAATGCCAAGTTTGTGTTTGTAGAATACTTATGGGGAATGATGGCTGGTGGGGAGAGAGCAGGATGGGAATAGTGCTTCATCAATAGAGAAAATATGTTGTGATTTCTTACACAGGATCAACTGCAGGGACATCCAGTGGGGTTTCTAGTCTGTTTCCCTGCAACATTGTTGGAGTGATTTGATCATCCTAATACCATAGGTATCCAATGTAACTGCATATTTCTACTGAGGGTAATTCTACAATTTATTTTGGCGACTTGTCCTGCTGTCTGACTGTTCCTATGGATATAAAGATTTCCCTGCTGCTTTTTCAGTCAATTACTTCTTGTTTTGGTCTTCTTGACTAATAAGAATAATTGATCCCTGTTGTCTTTATAACACTGCTTCAGATTGTGATCTTAATTCCCCTTGGTTTTTGCTTTTAGCATTCTTGGCATTGTGCTACCTAGGAACAGGTAGCTGAACACCCCATAAGGCCAACAGAAACCTATCTGACTTCACTGTATATTTTTTTATACTAGAAAAGGGTGAAGCAACTTTGTTACTGACCATAGCAAGGAGAGTGATGAGTTGGGAAGCTCATGTCTTAATATCAATAGTTAAAATCCAAATTATTAACTAAATCTACTTATGGGACTAGATTTTGGCTGCTTATGTGTGGACACATGGGCCGGGTTAGAGGGCACACGAAATAGTTTCTCCCCTTTCCTATATTATTATAATTATTATTATAATTTGGGGGGAGGGATAGCTCAGTGGTTTGAGCATTGGCCTGCTAAACCCAGGGTTGAGAGTTCAATCCTTGAGGGGGCCACTTAGGGATATGGGGCAAAAATCAGTACTTGGTCCTGCTAGTGAAGGCAGGGGGCTGGACTCGATGACCTTTCAAGGTCCCTTCCAGTTCTCGGAGATAGGATATCTCCATTAATTAATTAATTAATATGCTCCTCTAGCCAGAATCTTAGTGCTTGCAGTCAATAATTGCAGGAGGTAGGTGAGTGTAGATACTAAACACCCCAAAGAGGGCACGACCTTCATGGCCATTCCTGGCTGGAGGCCAGCGATGGGGAGTGCTGGAGTTAATGCCCATGTAGGTATTCTATTTGTCTCTATTCGTCACAGGCAGAAAGTTTCCAGAAGCCACTGCTGATTTGTTGTACCTCCATCCCCACCCTAAGGCACCTGTGGCTTTTAAAGCCACAGTGTAATCCCTCCCCCCGTGTAAACTGAAACTTTGCAAATACATTTGCATTTAAAGTAATTTCATCTGTCCTTACCATGAAATCACTTGGAAAGTGTTATCAGTCCACAGCCTGGCCCATTTGCCCTATGTGGCAGCAGCCATGTTAGATTCTTGCCCTTGAAGAAAGAATCCTTCCGGTCACATTGAATTTTAGGTACTCAGGAAGTACACGGATGGGACCAAGTAAATAACTAGCTAACTAATTGACTACAGATAGGTAAGTTCATTGGTGACAGTGGGAGATCTCTCAAAGGATTGTAGTGTAGGCACTGCCAGTGGAACTATTAGTGGCAGTAAGGGTTGTATGCTTGAGCCCATACCTAATTAAGCCTCAGAATTATTTATTCATTTATTTGTATAGATACATTAAGAGCTATTTGTAAAGTTTACATACTCCATCCAGTTGGCAGCAACTGAAGTTAGGGTTTCTGCATAAGTGGCTGATCAAGCCTTAAAGCATCAAGCTTTTTGACGCAATGCTGAAACAAATGTTAATGAAGCCTTTATGCCTGAAGCTGCTGACTAGCTGGACTCCACCTTTCCTTCAGTTTACAAATCATTATCTTTGTGCTGGCTTGCTCCCTACGGATCTGCAGCCAGAGGGGGTTCTCCACGTGCATATCTCCTACTTTCTGCCTGGAAGGGGTAAGGGAATCCCTTATCTTGCCCCATGGGGGGGGGGGGGAAGGGAGGGGAAGAAGGAATGTTGGGCCATGGAAAAGGGCTATGCCTTTCTTTGACTATGTTGCTGGTAACTGCCAGATGGCAGAATGAGAGGCATTCTACTGGGCCCACTTCCACGGGAGCCTTCCCAAGTTGCTGCCTCAGAGCTGGGATCTGAAGAAACATGCTCAGGAGACAGTTTTGAAAGGGTAATTTTTAATAGTCATTTCAAAATCCCCACCACATATGGTTTTTGGGGTAGTGGAGGGGATTTTCTCAGCTGCTCCTGAAGAAAATCTGTATAAAAAGGAAACCAATTACATGAGTGAATTTTTTGACTCAAAGCTATGTGTTGATACAATATAGTTCATTTTAGGCACAGCTGTCAGACTCCATCAGTTGTCCTAATCATTGTGGAGGAGCTTAAAGTGCCATTGCCTGAATGGCTGGACACCACTATTTGTGTGCTGGCCTGCCTTACAGACCGTAGTTTGTTAATTAGAGATTTAATAGGCCTGATTCTCCTCTCCTTTAAAATGCTGTATGTCACTGAAGTTAAAGGACTTATACTAGTGCAAATATAATAAGAATCAGGCCTAAAATTTTACAGGCTTAGGCACTCCAGTGTAACCTCAACTCAAAAATGGCTGCTATATGTTGATACAATATAGGTGCCATGTTGGTAGCAATGTTACACACAAAAGGAGAAGCCAGGGCTCCATTTCATCTCTGTCCCTTTTTACCCACTAAGAAAGGTTGGGAGAGTATTAGACATGCAGCCACCATTATTCTTCCACAAAAAGAAGATCCATGGCATTCCTACATGATTGTATCATAGGAGGTGAGGGGGGTGAAGAGAGACCTTATTCCTCTGTGCAACCATCCATGAGCAGGGCACAGTCTAACCATCATGAATTTGAAGATTTGTCATATTTACAATTTAATTTTTGTTCCAATGGGATCTGTTTAGAAGCCAGTTTATTTTATTTGTTAAAATTGGAGACCTATTCAGTAGGTTGAGAGGTTGCTTTTATTTTTTTTAAGAGCTTGTCAAAATTAGCAGCTGCCTAACAAAAAATAACATACTTTATTAACCCAAATACAAAGTAGTAGTAAAGGAGGGATTTTTGTTTCTATCTACTTGGGCCTTCTTGGAAATGTATATATGTTAGAATGGATATTACAGAAATAAGACATGATCACTTGTATGCAATCCAGTCTGATAAAATGCTTACTTTTCCTTAATCATTACCACTAGTTACTCCATTACAGAAGCATCAGGAAGTTACAGAAGAGTTAAGGAAAAAAATCCAAGAATATCAAAAGTGAGTCTCTAATTTAAAGCGAGGTAATACTCTAGAGTATCTTTTAACCCCCTCCCTCTTTTTAATTAAGTATTTAAGATCTGAATCTAGACTGATGTCAATTTCTGCTTAAAGTCAGTGGAAACTGAGGGTGTTCAGCATGTCCAAGGCTCAGCTCCTTATGAATAAGCCCTGAGGAAGGATAAAAATCTGCCTTCACTAGTGAAACAGAACTGAAACAAAACAGTAGATGATAAAAATTGCTTTTGCATTTTTCATTTCATACATAAAGCCTTGATAAAGAAGATATTGTGCTGAGAGTCAACAAGTAAAAGAAAGAGGAATGTGTACATATCTTAAAACAAATGTCGCTATAATAAATAGAGCTTGCTGGAACACTTGACAAAACATCATCAAAATCTGCTGTTTCATCAAAGCTAAAACATTTCACAGAGGTGTAAAGATTTTGATGTAGTTTTTGACAGCAAAATTTTTGAGGTCGAAGGTGGATGTTCCAATTGATACCAGAGAGACGGGAATCTAAAATCTGACCTTTTCAATCCCAAATGGACATTCTGACACAATTTTGCTTCTCAACATTTTCAAATGATTTTGTTTTCATTCCAGTTTGGAACAAAAACAAATTCTGAAACCTTGGAAGCTGTCACAAAATGAAATTGTCATCCTCCCACTGATTCTAATTATAAATTAAATTGATATATGTGCAAATATCATCCTAAGGGTTCAATCTTGCACCCACTAAAATCCGTGGCAACACTTGCATTAATTTCAAAAGGAGTAAGAGCTGACCCTGTACAATTCCTTATAGGTAGTACCCTATCTATTTCACTTCTAAGACCAGTTAACTATAAATGAGTTGGCTGCTCTTATGTATACCACTGCCATCTACTGGCTAGAGTAAGATCTGCCAATGTGTTTGTAATCATGGATATTTATATCCTGATTTATAGTGATGTAAAGGAGGTCAGAATCAGGCCGCAAGTTTCATGGGCTGGCCTATAAAGTTAGTTATACTATCCCCCATACTACTAACAGCTAATGGAGGTTTCACTGTGGCTCAGGAAGAGACCTGTGTTTTTGGAGCAGAAGGTTGAGAGTCTTGTTGCTGAATGTGCAGAGTGTAGCTGCACAATCATTATGTCAGTATGTGAGTGTGTGGGTGTGTTGTGGATTTTATTAACATGGATTTATAACATTGTCATGGCCAGGAAGGAAAAAAATTCAGCTAAGGGCTAAATTCAGCCCAGGTTTGTGCTGGCAGAGCTTTAGAGGTGGAAAATCCAACAGTGTGAGGCTGGGGGAAGAGGGAAGTAGCACCGGAGTGAAAAGTGACCACAGCTTCCCCTCTGGCTGAGGTCCCATTGACATACAGCGCATCTCAAGAAAGAGATGTGGCCAGGGTGGTTAGAGATGCACGGATGCTGTGCATTGGAGGCCCCCAAGGAATTAAGTCTGCCTTCAGTCAGTGGAAGGTCTAAAAACAACACGGTAGAAGAAAATCGCCTGCTCTCTTTCCCTCCAAGGGGATGGGCTGGCAGAGCAAAGTGCAATGTACACCTCCCTGCACCAGCTCTGGTGAATCCACACAAGGACAAGGAATGAATTAGCGGTTGGTGAAATAGGTGTGATTTAATTGCAGTCAGTGTTTTGTGCCTGCTTCTGTCAATGGTGAACTTGGCTCAAACACAATTTTAAAATGAGAAAGATTAAGGAGGAAAAAAACTACAGAAGAGCATTATTTTTTTGTACACTATTTTAACTTTCCAGCTGAAATAACAGTGAAACAAATTGCCAATATCATCAATATTAGTATGAATCAGAATGAAAATGTGTTCACCAAATTTTCAGATTAGGAATAATACAAAATGGCTGTGATCCAGGAAAAGCAAGTTAGAGGAATCAAAACAGAAGTTCAATACAAGGAAGAACAGAAAACACAATCAACACGTATAGTCCTGGGCTAGTGCTAACTGTAATTATGAGAATTAGGTGGTGTAACAGTAATTCCTTATGTAAGAGAAAAGTAAAGGAAGTTCTTACCATAGCTTGAGTGAAACTGATTATAATCAGTTTCTTCATACAGACACTGACTAAAAAAATACGATTAAAGCAAGGTGCTTAGTTTGTTGCAGAAACCCCCTGCCCCCCAACAAGTGTGTTATCTCAAAGTTTAATCTTTAACAGGTAACTTGGAGTAACTCCTGTTATTATACTAACAACGTGAAGAAGTCAAAGTCTGTACATCATGGCAAGTTTTAAGTATTTCAATTTTAACAATAAGGTAGGAATGGTGGACTGAACTGGTCAATTCTGACACTCCCAATTCCCCCCCCCCCCCCCCAATTTTATATTTGCAAAACAAACTAACAAAATTAAACCAAATAAAAAACTAACCCCAGCCCAACCAACCAAAAAACCCCTAAACAAAACAGGCAAGCAGACCAACCAAGAATGGCTCTACTTCTCCACATGCTGGAAATCTACATAGGGTATTCCTATGTCTGAAAAATGATACTAGTGTCATTCTCTTTGCACAAAACTGGGTATTGATCAAAAGATTATTGTAGTAATCTGATTATGTTTTAAATTTCCTGAAATCAGGGCAAAAATTTAGTGTTAATTATGGCCAGATTTTGCCTCCTGTGTAAAATAAAATGCAACAAAAAACAACAAAATACACAGAAGGAACAAAGCTAAGTGAAAAATCTCTGCTGCCTTCAGGCCATAGGGTTTCGGTTGAATTGTCCCATGTAGTATGAGAGGTTTTGCAGGTCCTGAGATCTGTGGGCCTACCCTGAGGATCTTCAAGCAACTGGAGAATTCTAGGTTCTCTCACAAGGGAAAGACTCACTGTGATTCTCCTAGGGCTGGTCACTTAAACTGTATTGAATCAAAATCAAATTAGAACAGGTTTCCATCCCAGGGCCTGATCTGTACCACTGAAGTCAATGGGAGATTTACTATTGACTTCAATGGGAGCAGGATTGAGCCCTGTGTACTTGAATCTGTAAGAACAGAAGAGGCAAACATCCTGGTTTTTGCATCATCACAGAGAGTGATAATCCTTGAACAATCCATCCCCTATCAGAGCTTCAAAGGAAACCTGTTCTTAATCAGCAAACCCATTTTCCACAGGAGTTTCCAGGAATGGAGTGCAAACCTACCCAAGTTAATGCTGATGGGCTGATGCTGAGAATACCATGTGTTTCCTGGTTCTAACCCCTCTCTGCCCATTTGTGCTCCCTAAAAATCTGCAGAGGACTTATTGCAGAGAATTCACACAGAGAAGCTACCACCGGAACAGAGGGAGGGGACATACAGCTGCTACTTAGGTTTCACTCCCCTTCTTTTTGACAGATATTTGCTCCTTTGAATGGTTTTTCCACTCTTCATTTTGTCCATTGCAAAAAACTGAGGTGTGATTTGGTCCTAGGTAGTAACTAGTTCATAAAATGAACTATTCTGTAGAGTTTCTTTGTATTATCTGTATTAAATGCAATTATTTTGGTCCTTCTTGCACCATTAATTTTCACTATTTCTCTCAAGATCAGAAATGAGGATGCTTTCTTCCACAGCTAGATCTTCAGAGTTCATTTGTGAATAACCTGGATTTCTGAACCATTGTACTCTATTGAAGAGACTGTTGTTCTGTTTGTACAGGCACCACAGAAATGTAGACATAGCAGCCACCATCACCAGTGTCACCATTACAGCTAGAGCTACGATCCCACTGTGTGATGCTAAAAGGAAAGAAGAAGCAGAAGAAAAGTTCTATAACAATGAAAGAAAGTAACGTCATAAAAATAGATGCAGAAAACATTTTAGCTTCAGTATTTCTGATAAAAATATAAATGTATCACATAGTAGAATTTACCTTTTACTGTTTGCACTGTTGCAAAGATATCTGAAACAGAATCCAGAGTTAGCATGAAAATTATTCAGACAACTTATAAAAGTTAACATACATGCTTTATTGTAAAGTTGCTACTTGTGGGGGAGGGGACATACTTTATAACAATAATGGGCCATCCCTGATTTAACTTTATTGATGTCAATGGGAGTTACAACAGACTGCGATAAATATGGCCTGATGCGTCATTTTAAATTCCTTCACTTACCAAAGTGCATGTGAGATAAGCACGGTCTAAATATGAAGGAGCTAAAGTTCAGGAATGCTCAGTTATGGTTTGATCTGCTTCTGCAGAAGTCACTGGATTTTTGCCATGGGTTTCAATGGAAGCAGGATTGAGCATCTACTGGGTGAGAGTTGTCAAGCTCTAATACTTTGAAGTCTTTTCTATTCGTACAGTGGAAAGATGGTCTTTTGGTTAAGGAATCAGCCTGGGAATAAGAAGATCTGAATTCTATTCCCGGTTCTCCCACAAATTTCCTGGGTGACTGTGGCCAAGTCCTTCTCTATAGGGGGGAAATAACATTTACATACCTCTAGGGGAATTGTGGGGCTAATTTCATTAATATTTGTGAGGCATACACTATACTACTGAGTGACATAGTAAAATTAGATCTTTGATTTCCACACTGCTACAGTTCTTATATAGATCCAGTGGATGACTGAAAGTTGTATCCAAGTATTTATGCATAGACTTTTCTATCTGCCACCTGCCTTATGAGCCAGTTGTTTCATGAGAAGAAAACTTAGAAGATTCTACTGCTTTCCCCAAAATATATTTGGCACAATTTAATGTTGGGACACCTTTTGTTTGTTTGTTTGTTTGTTTGTTTGGCACAAGATAACCTTGCAAAATTATCACAAAACTTTACCATTCCCATCACATCAGCCTTGGTGATTATGAAAAAGGTAGTGATATTTACTCAAAAAAAAAAAAAAAAAATTAGAAATTCTCACCCTGGACAAGTAGGGGAGCACCATTACACAGGCCTGGTTTAAGACTAACTAGCAGGGCTAATGCTGATTTTAGTGTTTTTAGGTAGGCCTGCAAAATAATTTTTTCAATCCACAAAATGTAATGATTCCTGTCCCCTGTGACTATAGAGTAGCACTGTGTGTCAGGCCAGGCTTGGTACTTCGGGGAGGGTCAGTCAGATAATTCTTTAGGATGCTCTATATTGCATTTAATTTCATTTCATGTAAAAAAGGAGAGGCAGAATCTCTTATTGTACAAATGGAGACTATTGTCTGAAGTTTCCAACACTCTAAAGTGTTTCAAAGAACAATTATTCGACTAAGCTAAGAGTTTGGGGGGTACTGGAGGCTTTTGTGCACACTCTGGTGAACTTTAGCACTTATATAGTAGCACTTTACAATCTACTAAAGAAGTGGCATAAAGTAAGTAAGTAAAGTACTTGTAAAGTAATTATTAAATATCCCCATTTTATAGGAGGGAAGACAAAGACAGACAGGTTAAGTGACTTGATTATGGCCACAGTGGGAGTCAGAACTAGGATTAGAGTAAGGGAGCTTGCTTCTGTTCAGTCCACTATCCTAGGCTGTCTTTCACATTATTTAGCAAGCTGCCCTTGTGGCTGGAGGCCACATAGTCTGCTCAGCAGAGGAGCTGACTCAGCAGTCTGGAAAGCAGCTACAGCAGCTCTAGCACCATCAGTAGCAGTGCCCATTGTCCCCGCAACTACAAACTGGTCTGCATCCCCATCAAAATAAGGTGACCACAACTAAGGATTTCATGGGTCCTACAGGCTAAATCTGAATGGCATTAGGGAGGACCAGAAATAAAGAATGATCTTTAAGAAAAAAAATCAGTAATAAAATTGCAACCTTTGAAGTTAGTTCACTTCTTCAAAGCTATATCCATGAATAAAAAGGGACAAAAAATATCTATAAAAAATGAAAAATCCTTTATAGACTACCAAAATCAAGTGAGGCATGTGACTACAGGCTTCATGGATGCAAAGTCCAGTTGTGAAGAGGATTGCAGACATATGGGAAACTGAAGGTGCAATGGCATTAAAGGCCATTAACTGAACACCATTTCAGATGAAGCCTAAAGTAAGGAAAAGGGGAAACCAGGGGCATATAAAACAATGTTATAAGGAGATGGTTACTTTCTTTCACATAAAACACATACCTGTATCCATTTTACATACAAATCCCTTTTTCTCTCTGCAGGGAGATAATTGCCATACTCCATCTGTGGTCCTCAAAGCAACACAAAAATTCCCTTTGAGATGATCCAAGTCAGGCTCCCTGATGCCCCAGTTTGAATAATTTAAGGGAGAACCATCAATCCATGTTACTGTGTCATCTAAAGGCAAAAATATTTAAGCACCCTGAGGTCTGTGTAATTCGTGTTTAAATACTTGCTGAACAGGAAAGAATGAGGAGAGGACAACTAGATAGGGGGATTCTGAAGAGCCAATTCCCCAAAAATATGGGCAAAATTATCTTCTCTGATATGCACTGCTGGAGCTTCTTTTGTTCCCTCCATCTCCAATTGAGGAAAGCATTCCTATTCAGGAAACCACTTGCGTGTCTCCTGAATATGGATGGATGTTAGCACGATCTTGTGTGTTTTCCTAGATCAGAGCCTCAGAGAGGTAGCCTACCTGCCAGGAGCAGACTGCATATGGGCCCAGCATTGAGAAACCTGTCTCTCACAGCAAAAACAGTGTCATCCATTATGAGCAGTTAAGGGGTGGGCAATGAAACTGGGTGTCTCTCTGCGCTGTGGAGTAGAGTGGTTGGGGATGTGAAGCAGGAGGGAATCTGCTCTGCAGTGACCATCCATCCTGCCCCGGAAAGGAATAAGGGTATTATCCTTCCTGTGAGCCAGCCATTATAGTGGGACACAAGCCAGAATGGTCACAGCTTTAATAGCTACAGAGATAGAACTTTGTATTTCCAGTGCACCCTAAACTGACAAAGACAGCTGAGATAAACAAGTTGAGTGTTCTGGTATGTGGTTGTCAACGCTAAACTAAGAAATGAAACTGTACCATCATATTAATGCAGTTAATCAAGGGTTGGCAACCTTTCAGCAGTGGTATGCCGAGGCTTCATGTATACACTAATTTAAGGCTTCACGTGCCGGTAATACATTTTAACATTTTTTAGAAGGTCTGTACTGAAAACATCCTCAATTCAGGGCAATAGGACCTTATGACACCCTACTCCAAGCTGTCATTCTCTGTCTTGTATGCAATCTCAGCAGCCTGGCAAGACTGAGCTGTCATGAAACTTAGCAGCCCAAGCAACACACTTGTTGCCCACCACTTCTCAGGATAATGGATAAAATGATCAAACCTTAAAAGCTAACTGTAATTACATAGCAAAAAACACAGTGTAATTACAATGTAATTATAAACTGCATTGAGAAAAGTCACAGTGTTAGTACATTGTATTTTCCATACTTGGCTTCCAACAGAATATGTATTAAGAACACCAATGGGATGGTACGAAGTAAATCAAGCATCTAGTCAGCTTCTGATCATATGAATCAGTAGTAATGCATACGGAAAAGCAAAACCTTATTGTAATTGCTATGTAACTGCATTGTAATACTTAGCCTTATTATAAAGTTTGACAAAAAATAACTAAGGATATATCCGACATTTAAAAAACCTACTTGCCCTAGAAGAGTAGAATTCTGCAAAGCTGCTGTACATACAAACACCTATCCATGTGGAAAAGAGAGCAGCAGGTAGTAGGATATGAAAAATATTTTCTTAAATGGCACAGCAAAACTGAGTGTTGAGTGATTTATGATAGGTTCTCTCTAAGTGAAACTCTCTCCTACCACACTGTTAGTTTATACAACTCATTTGCTTTGCATTTTATGAACTCATTTGCGCTGACTTCTCCCTCAAGATGGTGCCTGGTCTTGTGTTTTGTTGTTATTTTTCTCTCTCTTTTTCTTTGGGAAACATCCCTTCTTCTGTGTCCGCTAGGCCTAATTCCAATTCTCCAGCTGGTGTGACTACATTGGAGTGACTCCTGATTTACATCGGCATAAATCAGGTCAGAGTCTTTTGTTCAGGGCATAACACCTGTAGAAGGAGTTACTTGTGTTGATGAGATAGTCTCGTAGAAAAATAATCCTGTTGGAAGTAATCCAGTTGAAAGAGGTTTTATGACATATTGTAAAATGCAATTTCTTGCTGACAACAGATGAATGTCTATGGGAGCTGCTCAGCCCACCGCCACTCTGGGGTTCCCGCTGCTGGCCCCTTGCCAGCCGGGGTCCCACCACTGGTCCCACTCAGCACCCACTGGTGGCCTGGGGGAAGGAACCCCAGACTGGCAGTGGGCTGTGACCCCAGCTGGCAGGAGCCGGCAGCCGAAACCCCAGAGCGGCGGCGGGCTTTCCACCGCCGGCTCCTGCCAGCTGGGGTCTCAGCCCGCTGCCAGCCTGGGGGAAGGAACCCCAGGCCAGCAGCGGGTGTTGAGTGGGACCGGCAGTGGGATCCCGGCTGGCAGGAGCCAGCGGTGGAAACCCCAGAGCGGTGGCGGGCTGAATGGCTCAGTCCGCCGTCACTCTGGGGTTTCGGCTGTCGGCTCTTGCCAGCTGGGGTCACAGCCCGCTGCCAGTCTGGGGTTCCTTCCCCCAGGCCAGCAGCGGGCGCTGAGTGGGACCGGCGGCGGGACCCCAGCTGGCAAGGGGCCACCTGCGGAAACCCCAGAGCGGCGGGCGTACCGAGCGGCTCAGCCCGCCCCGCATGCCGAGCGGCTCAGCCTGCCCCGCGTGCCATCAAAAATCGGCTCGCGTGCCACCTTTGGCACATGTGCCGTAGGTTGCTGACCCCTGTATTAATGTATTCCATTACTTACTGTCCACAACAAACTGAATGTTCAACCAAATCCTTTGGACAGAAGAACCAAAATGGTGCAGTTCTTCCAGAACAAAAGCATTTTCATCTTCATCTTTAATAGTTAAAAGGTTAGATCCTGCAGATGAAACATATATACCAAGTTTCTTCATTGTTGATCATGTTCAGAACATAATTAAACTCTATTCATCTAGCCTTACACAGTGGGAAATCATCTCCTCCAGCTGTAATCGCAATTCACTCTTCGCAAAATAACTACATGCAACCCCATGCTTAGGATGTCCCTAAACCTCCGACTGCCAGAAGCTGGGACTGGACTACGGGGAACGGATCACTCGATAATTGCCCTGTTCTGTTCATTCGCTCTGAAGCATCTGGCATTGGCCATTGTTGGAAGACAGGATACTGGACTAGATGGATCATTGGTCTGACCCAATATGGCCGTTCTTACCATATATACTCGTTCATAAGCCGAATATTTTTTGGTAAAAAAGTGACGCATCAAAGAGCAGGGGTTGGCTTATAAATGGGTCTACACCAAAATTTGATGATTTTAAACTCTATGGAATCACTGAATTGAATATCTAATACATTGTCGTTTTGTTTACCTGGAGCGTCCGCAGGCATGGAGCCCCTTGGCTCCCTGTGGGCGCGGTTCGCCGTTCCCAGCCAATGGGAGCTGTGGGAAATGGCAAACCGCGGACACTGGGAGCTGAGAGGCTCTGTGCCTGTGAACGCTCCAGGTAAACAAAACATCCAGGCCCGCTAGCGGCTTACCTTAACAGGCCAGGAGCCAAAGTTTGCCAACCCCTGAAACGTAGGGTCGGCTTATGAAAGGGTCATACAGTTTTTGCTATTTTTATCTAACCATCTTGGGGGGGGGGGGGGGTCGGCTTATAAACAAACGGACTAATGAACGAGTATATACAGTATATTTTTCAGTGGAGCCTTAGGAAGTTAGTTTTCCAACCCCAAAGCAATTCAGTAGGAGTTGGGCACCTAACTCTCTTAGGCACCTTTGAAAATTCCAGCCTCTCTCTTTAAACAAAATATTTTTGTTTCATTCTCACACACCACATGGAAGTTACATTTCCCACTCATGGGCTTTTGCTACAGAAGAAATAACACCTGTTGCATGGTGTCAAAACTTAATATTGCGCTTCAAAAGTTCAACATTATGCATAGTCATCTTAGAGATTTTAAATTATGGTTACACTATATAACTTCTAAATTTACAATGCAGGTATAAATCTGAAACTGTCAGACTGTTATCACAGGATCTTTACAGTAATCTGAAGAGAAAGCCATTCAATTGTATACAAATGCAAAGAAAACTTATATCCTGATGTATTTTAGAACATTTGTTAGTTGTTTTAGTTAGCTACAATATCATCTTCACTCCCATATAAAACAGGCCACTATTTAAATAATTTATTTAAAATGTTCAGAAGAATACATGACATTTTATTGCTGTAAAATAACTAATAACAGATTACCTTGCTTTTTGCAAAATTCATATGCTGTATCAAAACTTGTACTCTCGAAAACTGTGGAAAACCTGTAGCAATTGCTTCTAAATTTTATCCAGGTGACATTTTTTTCTGAGCATAAGCCTCTGTATTCAATTAGTTTCTTTTCTGTGATAGAAATAACATTGTAGGTTTAATGGAGTAACACAATATATTAATAAACATCCCACAAATCATTTTAGAATAATACTAGCAATAATTTTACACTGGAGAAGCATACATGTAAACTGGTAACACTGGTCTACAATTTTTGAGAAGTCGTCTGCTTCAGAGATAAAATGTGCTATTTATTATGTATTTTGATGTGCTGAATTCAAATATGACAATTAAAACAACTGATTGGCTACGGTTTCTAAGATATTTAAGTTTTTACATTTTATGTCTATGTATATTGTGTAGATAGTAGAGTTTTAATCATAAATTGTAAACCTAGATCTTTTCATGTGTCTATGGTTGCTTTACATGATAATATTTCACCTGTCCTGTTTATGTAACACTTTAAAAATCAGCAAAAGGGTTATATAAATAAAATTTATTATGAAACAAAAGGCAAAAAACTATTATGTACATAGTTTAGTCCTATTCAGTGTCTACTCGGCACTTCTTGGCTTGTCTCTTGTATTCATTAAATGGAGCATCTCTTGTCATTGTCCAGCAATAGTCTGCAAGCATTGATGGGCTCCATTTGCCCTGATAGCGTTTCTCCATTGTTGCAATGTCCTGGTGAAATCGCTCGCCGTGCTCGTCGCTCACTGCTCTGCAGTTCGGTGGAAAAAAATCTAGATGAGAGTGCAAAAAATATATCTTTAGTGACATGTTGCAACCAAGGCTTTTGTATGCCTTGAGGAGGTTTTCCACCAACAACCTGTAGTTGTCTGCCTTGTTGGTTCCGAGAAAATTTATTGCTACTAACTGGAAGGCTTTCCATGCCGTCTTTTCCTTGCCACGCAGTGCATGGTCAAATGCATCATCTCAAAGAAGTTCACGAATCTGAGGACCAACAAAGACACCTTCCTTTATCTTAGCTTCACTTAACCTTGGAAATTTTCCATGGAGGTACTTGAAAGCTGCTTGTGTTTTGTCAATGGCCTTGACAAAGTTCTTCATCAGACCCAGCTTGATGTGTAAGGGTGGTAACAAAATCTTCCTTGATTCAACAAGTGGTGGATGCTGAACACTTTTCCTCTCAGGCTCCAATGACTGTCGGAGTGGCCAATCTTTTTTGTTGTAGTGGGAATCTCTTGCACGACTATCCCATTGGCAGAGAAAACAGCAGTACTTTGTGTATCCAGTCTGCAGACCAAGCAAGAGAACAACAACCTTCAGATTGCCACAAAGCTGCCACTGATGTTGGTCATAGTTTATGCACCTCAAAAGTTGTTTCATGTTGTCATAGGTTTCCTTCATATGGACTGCATGACCAACTGGAATTGATGGCAAAACATTGCCATTATGCAGTAAAACAGCTTTAAGACTCGTCTTCGATGAATCAATGAACAGTCTCCACTCATCTGGATCGTGAACGATGTTGAGGGCTGCCATCACACCATCGATGTTGGTGCAGGCTACAAGATCACCTTCCATGAAGAAGAATGGGACAAGATCCTTTTGACGGTCACAGAACATGGAAACCCTAACATCACCTGCCAGGAGATTCCACTGCTGTAGTCTGGAGCCCAACAGCTCTGCCTTACTCTTGGGTAGTTCCAAATCCCTGACAAGGTCATTCAGTTCACCTTGTGTTATGAGGTGTGGTTCAGAGGAGGAGGATGGGAGAAAATGTGGGTCCTGTGACATTGATGGTTCAGGACCAGAAGTTTCATCCTCTTCCTCTTCCTCGTCTGACTCAAGTGAGAATGATTCTGGTGCATCAGGAACCGGCAGTCCTTCTCCGTGGGGTACTGGGCGTATAGCTGATGGAATGTTTGGATAATGCACAGTCCACTTTTTCTTCTTTGACACACCTTTCCCAACTGGAGGCACCATGCAGAAGTAACAATTGCTGGTATGATCTGTTGGCTCTCTCCAAATCATTGGCACTGAAAAAGGCATAGATTTACTTTTCCTGTTCAACCACTGGCGAAGATTTGTTGCACAAGTGTAGCAGCATATGTGTGGGGCCCACCTCTTGTCCTGATCTCCAATTTTACAGCCAAAATAAAGGTGATAGGCTTTCTTAACCATAGTGGTTATACTGCGCTTTTGTGATGCAAAAGTCACTTCACCACAAACATAGCAGAAGTTATCTGCACTGTTCACACAAGTACGAGGCATCTCTGCTCACTTTGGCTAAACAGAAATGTGTCCCTTTGCAAAATCAAACACTGACAAATAAGAGAGCACGACACTGTATGATTTCTAGAGCTGATATAGGGCAATTTGTTCAGCAGAGTGATGTAAGCTTTGTTATGATTGCATCATCCATGACTTCTAGGAATAACATGATGCAATTCATATCATGTATGACGCAATACCAGCTTCAGATTGCATCATTCATTGTTTTGCCTAAAAAGCAAGTACTGTCCAAACCCAGTCATAGATTTATTCATAGATCCAGTCAAAGATGTATTTTAGTCATTTCTGGTTTAAATTGAGATCCCTTCCCTTTATAACTCACTTATCCTCCGCCATTCCCAAGTCAAGGGTCGTATATACTGACCCAATAGCATATCTTGAAAACTAGAGCCAATCAACAATTTTAAGCATCATTTTCGTTCTCAGTGACCCAGAATTAGTAAAGTTTGACTACATTTATTTCAGAAGCATTTTGGCTGTAGAGCAGTGTAATCTTTTTACTGTATTATGGCATGGAAAATCTTTATTTATTGTAAAAATTATAAAGAAAAATGGAAACTTGACTCACCCACAGTTTAGATCTATTTTTTCTTTTTTTTGCAGGAATAAGCTAAATTGAAGTAAGCTATTCCTAAACCCAAATAAGATACAATTAAGGGATACAGCCACATAATAAATACAATCATTGTGACTGATCCTGCTGCCCCTCCTCACCCTAGATTCCGTCTGGTGAGAAATTAGCTCAATATATATATTTTTAAATGGACAATAGATCTCATGCTACACCCACTGAAGTCAATAGGAGTCCAATGGCTGCGGGATTGGGCCCTTGGATAGGGTAATGTGGTCCTGTATTGAAGAAATGTTTAAAGGACACTGCTTAGTACTGCAAAAGACTCGGCAGAGACAGTAACTTTAATTAAATTAAAAACTGTTAGTTACTTTTGTATAACCACTTTTGATGCATCATTTTAAGTAGATAACTAGTGTTGTTAAATATGTCCTTCTTTCCTAGGCATTGCAATATGATTTATGATTAAAGTAAGAGAATGAAAACAGGATCTCGGGTTTTGGTCTTATTCAAAACCCCCCTCACACAGTAAATTGCCTGGAACTCTATTTACCTCAGGGCTAAGATATCCATGGAAGGATTTTAAACTGTGGTCTGGATCCATGAAATCTAGACAAGAGTCTACTCATTTCTAACCAAATCATCCATGCTCAGTGAATTTTATTAAAGTGTATTATACTTCATGCTAAATCTAGTCTTAATCCAAGAAATCTAACATTTCTCATTAGTTTTTTCTAGTTACAAGAAGGTGTTTTCGTCTCTCCCATTGGCCGGAATCCAAAGTCCAGTTTTTGTTTTTGTTTTTAATTAGCTTCACACCAACTTTTAGGCACCTAAAAATCACTAGGATTCACAAAGCCTGAGTTAGGCCCTATACAATGAATGGGGAGAAACTGGCACCTAAGAATGGGATTCAAAAAAGCCAACATACTAGGCAGCTACTCATCTCAGCTAGCCAGTGGGTGCCAAGGTGTGCTAAGCTCTGCCCCTCTAATGGAGTTAGGTGCCTAAGTGTGGGCTGCAGGGAGGTGCCTCCACCTGCTTCGGATTCTCAGTCATGGGGCCAGAGAGATTGTGAGTATGAGAATGACTCTGTGGCCCGGTAGTTAGAGCACTCACTTGGGAGGTGGGAGACCCATGACCCAGTCCCCTTGCGCCACAATGGAACAGCTTCAACAGGAGAGACTGGGAACACCATATCAGAATATCCAATAGCTTAATGCTCAAAACAAGCTCCCAAAAGATGGGACATCATTGTTCAAATCCCTTCTCCGCCTCAGGGGTCTCCTACATCCCAAATGACTATGATATCAATGGTTATGAGGTGTAGGCTGCTGCTGCTCATTTTGTGTGAACTGGCCTATGGCGGCTTGAGCCAATAGATGAGTTCTGAGCACGTTGACTAGATCGGGCCTGCAGGTAAGTTAGGCATAGGAACACCTATCTTCCTCCAGTTAGTGCATGACTCTGGGGCTTAGGCATCTGGGACATCTGACATGGGCTGTCGTGCACATGCGCAGAGGCAGAAGAGCAGGTGCCTAGGGAACTTTTACTGCAGTCATTTAAGAGTTTGGTGGCACCTGAGCAGGAGTTTTGTGAATCCCACTGGGGCCTGATTCTGGGATTTAGTCACCTAAAGCAGTTTATGTCCTTTTGTGACTCTAGCCCTAAATACTTATATATTTTATATTATAATAATCAGTATTCAACTGTGAACCAACATACTTCTGTTCACATACTTCCATAGCCAATGTGTAAAACTAAATTAGTTGCTGCAGAGATTTAATATAAAACGAAACAATGACTTACCAGTTGGCACATGGCAAACTGCTCCTTGTAGAAGTCTTTCACAGTTAGCACTTTTCCACTGCCCATTAATATCAATATAAACACAGCTGCCCAGTGACGGTGACTCCTCGTCTCCCCAAAAGGTAAACAAAGACTTGGTACCATCTGACCACTCAAAGTTAAGCCCATTCTGCAAAAATAAATTTAGGATTATTTCTCTTTATGTGTTACTGTAACATTAGTGGCTTCTTCTTTTGTGTTGATATCCTTTTCATGGGCTGGCAAATCTGGCTTTTCCTCCTCCAAGGCAGCTTCCTAACTAAACGATGCAGACACATTCCCAAGGACCATTACTATGTAATTCTGCAAGAGCCTCATAAACTACAGTACCTGGCCAATGGGAGCTGCGGAGCCAGCACTCAGGGCGGGGGCAGTGTGCAGAACCGCCTAGCTGTGCCTCCGCCTAGAAACAGCAGGGACAGATTGCCGCTTGTGGGGAGCCACCTGAGGTGAGCGCCCCCCAGATCTGGCACCCCGAAACCGCTCCCACTCCCCAACCCCCCGCCCCAAGCCCCCTCCCACATCCAAACTCCCTCCCAGAGCCTGCGCCCCAACTCCCAGCCCCGCAACCCAACTCCCTCCCTCTTAGTTAACTGGAATTTTTCACTTACCGGCACCCCCCATTTCCTTAACATGCTGGATAAAAAAGCTTTTACTGTACTAACGGAACCACTGTGGCAGCTGATCATGAATAAAGTAGTTATCTGGATCGTAAGTGTACCAAGAATGAAGACAAAGCCACTTCAGTGGTCAGCTTACAAAAGGCTTTTTGCCTGTGAATGTTCTTCTTTCTGCCTTTAAGCTTCCTTTCAGTGCTGGGACTCTAGCATCATACCAGCATCACATCATGCAGTGCTGACACCACACTGATTACAATTTACTTTAATGAAGCTTATATGTTGTGTTACAACTATAGATAAGCCCTAGCTGCATAGTTGGGTTTTGCTTCAGGATCCAAACTTCTCCCAAGTACAGGGGTATTCAGCTTGAGGTTTTTGCTGCAAGCTCATCTCCATTTACAAATCCACCAATTTCAAGTGAATATGCATTTCCCTTCCCCCCCCCCCAGCTTATTATCTTGTTAGTGTAAAAACTAATCTACAATATCATATTCATATGCACAGACCCCATTACGTACATCTGAGGTAGACAGTCCAATCCAATGGGCGTATCCTAGTCTGTTTACAATGACAGTGAGGAAGGCTTGGTGATAATGGTCCGTAACGCTGACCAATTCAGTTCCATTTGCCATGCAGGTTTTTAAAGCAGCAAACCAAGTCAGATTCCCATGTATTAGTTTATATGTTCTGTTTCCATATTCTAAAGTATCTGGTACTGGATACATCTCAGATGCATCTATGGCATGTTTGGATGTATCTGCAACAAACAGAAAGAAAAAGACAAAATATCCAGTATTTTCAGTATCAAACATTTTCCTTTAACAGACATTGTTTAATAAAATACCAGTTCTCAAAGCAGAATGGCTATCCTTAAAAACAAATGTAAACCCCCCAAATCTGTTAGTTCTTCTAGGAACATCCCTGAGACCATGTCAACACAGCAAACACAGACACACACACGACTCTTGTTTGAAATCACAGCAAGGCCAAAGATTGAATTTGTGTGGAAAATGAATGGATTCAGTACACAGAGAGGAAGGCTTTCTCTCGACTCTCAAACTTTGAATTTCAACAAGAATTCAAAGGGGAACTAATGCCAGTGGGCCTCAATCCCAGGGTAAGTACCCATAAAGCACTATATACACAGAAACATGCACCAGCTCAGTGATTCTGTTTTACAGTGATGTTTTGAGAGTAACCTTAGAGGGTCTCATTACACACCTGCTTAATGGGGATCTCCTTGATCTCCCACTGGACTGAGGAGCTGGAATAATCCAAAGGTTTGTTTATCTGCTTATCATGCTAATAAGAGCCTGGTTTTGAATTGTAAAAAATACATATTTTGCACAGTGAGTAATGTACATATCCAACTGTGAGGTCTATCGTTTCAAGTAGAGAAAATTGTGCATGAGTCTCAGAGCCAAAGATGAATCCAAACAGTACAAAGACTAAGGGATGACTTCAGAAATTAGCTGTAAAGAGCATCACATAGCCTATGCAGCATCTCACTGATTCTGGCAAATGGATAGAACGGTAACAGAATCAGATGAGAGGGAGAAAAAAAGATCAATTGCACAAAGCTGAAAACACTTATGAGCCAAATCAGTTGGGAGGAAGAATTTAAAATCAGAAAAATGTGAATGATAATTGGGAATTATTCAGGAACTCTTTATTGGATGCCCACAATCAAGGAAGAAGGCCCTACTGGTAGAAAAATACCAACATGTTTAGAGGGGAAGTGAAGGCAGCTATAAAAATAGCGAAAATGTTATAATTTGCCAAGTATGATCATCTTGTTTATATTTTTGTATCACCTTTGTATGGTGAAGTATATCTGTATTTCCAAACTTGTGCTGTGTTTCTGTGTGACGTCCCCAGACAGATTAGCATCAGCAGTGCCTAGCCTGTTCGATGGCCCTTCAAGGGTAATCAACTGTACAATGAACCCATTGAAAGGAACCTGGGAATACACTTCATGAGTCAGCAAGGCATTTGGTATCCGTATGGACAGAATTCTAAGGCTTATCCATGCCATGTGCTGGGCAGCTTGTGTTTGGGACAAAGGAAGTACAAGCCACATGGCAAAAGAATATAAAGGGCAGCTGCATCATCTCCATTTTGTCTTCATTCCTGCTTCTTCCCTCTGGAGTAACGTTTCTACAAACGAAGCTCTGAACAAATGACTAAATGACCCATCCCAAGTGAGAAAAGCTATGTGTAGCTCTAAAGTTTGTCTCTTTCAACAAGAGAAGTTGGTTCAATAAAAGATATTACCTCAGCCACCTTGTCTCTGTAATAAAAATAACATGGGACACATTAAATGGATTAAAAGCTGGCTAAATGATAGGTCTCAAAAAAGTAATTGTAAATGGGGAATCAAACGGCAGTGTTTCTAATGGGGGTCCCAATATTTAAATCAAGATGGGATGTTTTTTCTAAAAGATACACTCTAGGAATTATTTTGCAGAAGTTCTACGCCTGCGTTATACAGAAGGTCACACTAGAAGATTACAATGGTCCCTGCTGGCCTTGGAATCTATGGAAAAAACCCAACTATATTAGGTCTTCTAGTCTATCTTCCTGTCTGTGTGGATTGTTCTCTACAGTACTTTTTCCTAAAGTTTTCTCTAATCCAGTTTTACAGGTCTCCTACTGAATCTCATTGTCAGTAGTTTTTTCTGATGGTTAGTCTAAATTTCATACCATTACTCCAAGTTATGCATCACCCCAAATACCTGTTCCCCTCCATGATCTAAGATATGCAATGTATAGCCAGAAGAAAAAAACAAAGATAGTACTCTTGGTATTGCTCATGTAGCAATGTTGATTTATCCAAAATGCTACAGATAATTGTAGTTTTAGGCTGTTGACATGAAACCATGTAAGAGGTAATTTACATTCCACGGTTTATAAAGAATTTATACAACATACCACAGCTGAGAGAGAAGAAAGTGAGTAAGTTAATTAACAATGGAGAGGGGTGAGAGTAAAACAGAAACAAATCCTTACCTTGAGTCTTTTGGCAGATAAAACCATAATTTTTCTGACAGCTTTCTAAGTACCATTTTCCCGTAAAATGAAAATTAGGGTTATTTGATACCAAGGTACACAATGGAACTTGTTCTTGAATATTAGCACTGTTATATCTCTGACCCTGTAATAAACATATATCATGATAATGAATAAACACTGCCTAAAAACCAACTCTTAACTGATTAAAATAAAAATCATTACAAGAGAAAGCACGCAGAAGATTAACCAGCTGACAGTTACTAAACATGAACATTCCAATGTACAACATCATAATTAAAAATTGAAACATCATAATGAAAATTTTGCATAATTCAGTTGAAAGAATGTGAAATCAGAACTAACTAAATATTTCTCTATGCATAAAGCAATACACTGCACAGTATACTTCATGATAATTTTGATTCCCCAGTCGCTTTGGAGCAGATTTTAAAAACTCATTACCACTTGTTATGCCCCCAATTTTGTGCCTGTAAATAGCTGTAGGAGTAAATGATTTGATATGTGCGTCTACCCCATTGGCGGTGTAAATCAAATAGCTAGATGTCTACAGAGGATCATTTTTGCCCACATTTAATTGGACCTATGAAACTGTACCCTCCATTATTCGGGTGTGCAAAAGTGAGCCCAGGTTGAGCCCCTGTCAAAAATCAGGCCCTATCCTTTTAAAAAATCATTTATTATTATGTACAAAACAACACCTCCCCACAAAACACATTTTATAAAACTTACATGAACTACTTCAACTGGAGACCAATTGGAATATAACTTCGGATGTTCATTCACCCATTTTTCATAATCATCACTCTGCAGACCTATCCAAACACTAGTCTTCTGTCCAAACAGATTCATTGTTATGAAAGCTGCAAAAAGAAAGCATGAATTTTAACACGTACGTTATTGTAAGCCAACTTAATTACCAGCCAATGTCATTTCATAGGTATTGTCCTTATTAGAAGGAAAGAGCACTAGCAGCATTTCATTTCCATCTAATCTTAAATTTCCTGGTACTGATCGACTTCAGTGGGGTCAGGATCTAGACCATTATCTAATTAGGGTTGAAGAGGTTCCCATAGCAGTTGGAACAATTTTAGTTTTTTGATATGACTGTTTCACTGAACATGCATTTCTCCATGGTAGTTAAAAATTAGACTGTGTAACAAAGCTTGATGGCTAGATTTTTAGTTCAACTAAAAAAACCTTTACACACATGACAAATTTTAACCTGGGACTTTTTTGAACAGGGAATATAAAAAGTGCCAAGTGCACAAGTGTTTGTTACTCTGACCAGTCCAAAGTAGAGTCTATAAAAAGACAATCTAATATAGTGCAGATAAGACCCAATGCACTACATTCATGTAACAAGGATACTAGCTTTTCATCATTATTACCATTATTTTTAATTAGGTAGATTTTACAATATTATAATGTTGTTTTCCTAATATAGGAATTTTATAAAGCAATCTTTAAAAATGTATCCCTCTATCTTTGGCATTTCTAATTCATGCATCACCTTTGTATGTAAGCACAAAGTGTTGTGCAAACAATAACTAATCCTCAAAATACACTTTTGAGGAACACAAGGAAATATTATCCCTGTTTCATAGTTTGAGAAACTGAGGAATGGAGATTTTAAAAAGATTGTTCAAAATCACTTGAGAGAGTTAGTAGCATAGCCAGGTTTGGAATGTGAGTGTTCTTAATTCCCAGTCCTGTAATTAAGATTATGCTTTACTTTACTAATAAAATAAATAAAGTGTCATCTTTATTATAATGCAATACAGTATGGTCAGTAAAGTACCTTGTTCTACTTCATTTTCAATAGAAGCTAGTGACCCATCCTGTTCACTGCAGAAAGTTTGCGCAGAATACCAGTTCGTCAGATGGTCTGGATCCTTTGGAATTTGTATCAAAAAGCACTATTCCCAAAAGCAAAAAATGTTTAAATTTTTTACATTTTAAAATGAGGTTGGTGATTGTTAAAGGTGCTGTATTGACAGTCCTGAAGACTATAGTCTTCTGATTACCCACAGAATAGGTACAACAAAGGCAATGGCCTGCCACTGTGTTTGAACCCTAAGCAAGAATGACAATCATTTCAAAGGGAGACAGGGCAGGGCAGTGTCCATGCTCTTTCAGTATCTAGGCCTCTCTGCCAAGACTGTCAACAAGAGTGAAAAATCAAGGTCAGCTGGGTCATGAATACTGTGATGTGGACAACTGCCCACCAGGAACTGGGCTGAAGCCATCAAATCAATTCAAACAGGTCACTGAAAAGTAAACATTTATTTACATAAACACATCTCTTTTACATTCTTGGTATTAATTTTCAGTCACAACCGATCAGGGCTGGATTCAAACCAGTTTAAAGGTGAAATGTTCCTTGGGCCAAATTTACCCCCAAAGTCAGTGGAGTTTAACCAGGGATGAGTCTGGCTACCTGTCTGTCCCGGGGTTACAGAATACACAGGTTTAATATAAACCGAAAGAAAATTTTATCACTGCAACTCTAGTGTGTGAATAGACTTAGGTTTATAATCTTTTCTGAACATTATTGTAACAACATGTACAGGAATGTGACAATTTCTGAAGGAAAAATACAGGGCTCCATTTAGCACACAGTCTTCTTGTCACATTGGAATCACATTCCTAGGCAATAAAAGCCTTCTTAGTGCATATGTCTTAATTGGGGTATGGAACAGGCTAAGGCCCCAATCCTGCAGACACTGAATATATGTGACACAAAAACACGAGTAACTTCACACACAAGCACTCGCATTTTACTCAGCAAAGTCAAAACATTCTATAACTTAAATGGGACTACTTGTGTATAGAAGTACTGGTCAGCATAATCATTTGCAGAATTGGGGCCTATATTTATATGCCTAAAACGCCTGTTGTCAAAAAGGAAAACAGTATCTTCAATAATTTGTAACATCCTTAATAGTCCACTCACTATCATACATTTGTAATGGGTTTTGAATAAACAAAAATATATTTTTTTTTACCTTGAATCCAAAGTACAGCCATCCTTTGGGACATACTCCTTGCTGGTTCTGGTTTTTTAGAATTTCTCTCTCTATTATCCATACAATTTTACGCTTACAAATAGAAGGAAGAGAAATGGTACAGTTTTCATCACCCCAGAGTCCTGTGAAAAATAATTATAGAAATTATGTTGTTACATTCATGTTAGAAAAGTTGCTATGTACATCAATTTGATGACTAAAAATTACTATTTCTCAGATGTTATTGTTAATATTGCTATAAATTTATTGGCCAAATGACACAAGGCTCTACATTCGACTCAATGGTATTTCTCTGTATGTCTTTCTATATTAGAGGTGGCCAAGAACTGGAATTTACATTCCGCTGGAAATACTGACATTTTCAATTTTGTTTTCATTCTGAATTGGAACAAAAAGCTGAAATTTTGAGATTTGCTGTGAAATGAAAATTCAGAAAAAAATTGATTTGGGATCATTTTGAAATATTTTATTTCAATAGAGCTGAAGTGTTTTGTTTCTATCATTTTAATTCATTTAGTTTTTATATTATACTAAAATATTAAATATATATTCATATTAAATATACTATTTAAATATTTTAATATAATATGAACAAAAGGAATCAAAACAAAAATATTTCAGCACTATCAAAGTGAAACATTTAGACTTATTTCTGTTGAAAATTTGTCAGAATCAACATGTTTCTGCTAACCATTTCAATTTCAACAAAACTGTCAATGGAAATTTTTAAACCAGCTCAAATCTGTATAACACAATGACTTTTGAAAACTGCATCTGGTCAATTCCCAAATTCCAAAATTGGAAAACCAGAAAAGTTTGATTTTCACTAAAAACAAACCCACAGACTGCCCATTTGGTGCTGGAGGTAGAGGAAGCTCCCTGTCGCTCTCTGCTGCTGTCTACAAATATCACAAACAGAAGCTTACTTGAGGGCTACACATTTCCTTGCTTATGTAGATTGAGCTGTACACCATTCTGGGGCCCTTGCTCCCACCTTGGCCAGTTCCCCAAGCCGGGCCTCTTGCCCTTCCCCCCTACCCCTGCCAATCTGGCCGGCCAGCCAGCCCCCACCTTCAGGCAGGCAAATTGCTCCTTTCACCCCCCTGCTATGCCCCTCCCCCCCTACAAGCTCCTTGCCCACTCTCTGGCCAGTCTCACCCCTTCACCCTCACCTAAATTTACACGTAAGTTGGATAACACACAACTTGAATTACATGAGCAATGAAGTGTGCAACCCTCTAGTGGCAATTTATTGCTGAGAATTATACAACATAGAGGGGCTGATGCTCAGAGGTGCTGAGCATCAGCAGCTCCCTGGGGAGTAGCAGGAGTGGAGCCCCAGCTCAATTCAGCTACTATGCTCTAAAATATTCCTGATTGTGTTGGTAGACTGTGATGACCCATACTAGAAAATAAAAAAAAGTAAATAATCACAGGGTCTCATTTCAAACTCAACCTAAGAGTCCTGTTTTGTCTGATTTCATCTGTTCTCTTTCTTGCAAGCTCTACTAAACATCTTCACTTTTGGCCATGAGGACAGCCATGCTCTCTCTCAAAACACAGCAGTACCTTGGTTACTCCATGATGGAGCAGCGGATACTACCATAGTTGATGCAATCCATGTGCCCCTCCGGTAAATAGTAATACCACTTGCCTACATATTTCACCTTTGGTTGCTCTCATCGTCACGTCAAAACACTGCTCTTACAAGGTAACAAAACTACACAACTTTGCCACTCAGCCTACTCTCAACACTGAATCTATTTTGACAAACAGCAAACATCCTTTTGGTTGACACCTGGAACTTACAGTATTGCCAACCCCCCAAATTATAAGTAAGATCCCAAAAAATAATGAGATTATTAAAAATAATACATTTTAGGTTCTTTTTAAAATTTGACTTCTGCTTTTTGAGCCTAGGGATCACCTCGTTACAATTTTTAGCTTTTCTCCATTGCCACAAGGGCTACAAAGTTAATTTAATTTAATAAAAAAAAACCAAAGCTGAGACTCTTAAGTTACCAAATGACATCAGGAGCTGGGGCTTTAAGAAAAACATCCAATATCACAAGATTCATGATAAAATTCTGAGTTGGCAACACTATAATTTTGATAACAGTAGCAAAAATATAGATCCAGCTAATGATGCAAGGAGCTGACAAGGGAATAACAAAACATTGTGCCAACAATCCTTAAGCAAATTGGCTAAAGAACCAAAACCAAGCTAGAGCACTGAGTTAGTAAAGTTTTGTGTTGGCATAACTACAGCTTACAAAAGTATTAAAAACCATTACTAAATCAATCCAACTGCTGAAAACTGGCAGTGCAAGAAAAATTTCTAATATGCACTGAAGATTCATTGTATGACTGGATTATTTATAATTTTGATATTAAAAATTTGGAACTTTTAATATTTGTTTTAGATGCTTTGAGTCAGTCTCTGGGAATATGTTCAGGTTATTTTGCTATTACTTTGTTCCAAATAGGAGTGTCACTATCTAGAGCAGGGATGGGCAAACTTTTTGGCCCACATCTGGGTGGGAAAATTGTATGCAGGGCCATGAATGTAGGGCTGGGGCAGGGGATTGGGGTGCAGAAGGGAGTGTGGGATATGGGAGGGGGTGCGGTGTGCAAGAAGGGGCTCAGGGCAGGGGGTTGGGGTGCAGGAGGGGTTCGGTGTGCAGGAAGGGGCTCAGGGCAGGGGGTTGGGGTGCAGGAGGGGATGTGGTGTTCAGGAGTGGGCTCAGGGCAGGGGGTTGGGGTGCAGGAGGGATACGGCAAGGGGCTCAACGTAGGGGGTTAGGGGGCTTAGGCCTGTGGGTACCACCCCCGAAGCTCCCATTGGCCACGGTTCCCTGTTCCCGGCCAATGGGAGCTGCGGGGGGCGGTGCCTGCCAGTGAGTGCAGCGCACGGAGCCCTCGGCCCCGCCCCCCCCAAGGGGGATGTGGTGCCGGCTGCTTCTGGGAGTGGCATGGGGTCAGGGCGGGCAAGGAGGCTGCCTTAGCCCTGCTGTGCCACAGGGCTGGCAATCCTGTGGGCTGGACTGAAAACCCTGACGGGCCGGATCTGGCCCGAGGACCGTAGTTTGACCTCCCCTGATCTAGAGTTCACTTACTGAAAAAAAAAAATAGATTGTGGGTTATTTTGCATGTTCTAGAGAAATATAAACCTCAATCTAATTTAGCAATAAAATGTGCAATAACCCCTTTAGGCCCATAAAACGATTAGTTTTTGATTAATGCAACAAAGGGAAATGTAATATTGACCTGTCTGTGATGAAATGAAGCCACATCTTTCACCTTGTGTGCGCACAGATCTTTCTTTTCCTTCATTCCAGTTCTCATATACTAATGGTGACCCATCTCTCCACCTGCATAGAAACATTAAACATTTAGTCTTCATGTGTCAGTATAATAATGCCTGCATCTGTAATTTTCACTCCATGAATCTGAAGAAGTGGGTTTTTTACCCACGAAAAAATAAATATTTATGCGCAAATAAATCTGTTAGTCTTTAAGGTGCCACCGGACTCCTTGTTGTTTTTATTAAACATTTAGTGACATTCTCTTCTTTTTTCCACCCCTCAAATTGCCACTACATTAATAAATGCCACCAAACAGATAGAGGATAGAAAACGTCCCTTAATTAGCTCACAAAAACCCCTATTCACATTGTTGTGTTATGTCCATCATAGCCCTTTCAGTAGAAATACTGTTAAAATGGGAAAAAACAGTAATAAATTCTGAATTACAGCCCGCCCCCAATAACCTAAGTGGATCCTTGACACCCCATGCAGTCATAAAACACAGTCTTATTTTGACAAACTGAAGGACAACTTGTAAACAAGATATTTCAATTTAAAAAACAAAAACAAAAAAACCCCGACAAAACAAAGCAAAAATCTCAAGCACACTTTAGTACATTCTTACCGAAATCCATCACTAGATACTTCAGAGTGCAATCCAATCCACCAGCGTATGTCATTTTTTGATAGCTGTAAGAATTTTTTTTTTTTACCAGTGTTTAATTACATATAGTTCTCCTAGTAAAGCATAAACAACACCTAAGACCCAGTCCTACTCCCACCAAGGTCAACGGGAGCAACATCCAGTCCAAACCCTGTTTGCCTTAATTTATATGAGTAGGCCCATTTACTTCACTGAGACTATTCATGCAAGGACAGCAAGATTTGGCCCTGAGTTTGCATTTGGATCTCCGATTTACAGAGGATAAATTGCCAATTTTAGGGATTTATAGCTTGTTTGTAAAACTGTGCTGTGACCTGAAAATTGCTACACAGGTCTGAACCTGAACTTGTTTTGTTTACTTAAGATATTTTTTTTTAAAAAACGGGTAATTTATTTAACTTTTAAAATGCAAACATTCCCTTTTAGTATTAAAATAATGTTAAACAGTCATTAAAGTTTGCAAGTTGGTTACATCACATTTTTAACGGCTTTATTATTACAGTTCTACATTACAGATTTCAGAGTGAGTGAGGTGTTCCTTTTAATCCAGAGAACAGATACAATACAGACAGCAACAATGTAAGCTTCTACTCACTGCCCTGCCAACATGTCTCTCCCCGAACTGTGGGTGGGGACCACTTCTGGGATGACATGATTGTTGAGTGTTTATAGATAAGGCTACATTTTAGTCACAGGTATTTTTAGTAAAAGTCATGGACAGGTCACGGGCAGTAAACAAAAATTCACAGCCCGTGACCTGTCCGTGACTTGTACTATATACCCCTAACTAAAACTTGGGCCGGGAGTGCTCTGGGAGTGCCGCGGGTGCTGGCTAACATTCAGCCCAGGCCTTGTAGTTTCAGGGATGTGTTGAGACATGTGGAATTTCAATTCTCCTTGTCACACCTTGAAATATCTTCAAAAAAGTTTCTCATGCCTGATTGTGATCAGTGCAAGGACCACATTAATTCCATTCAAACGTTTTACAACTTTAATTATAGTTGCCCATGCTCCTGCTACCACTGAAGTCAATGGTAAAACTTCCAATTCACTCTGAAGAGAACAGGATTAAGTCCAGTATTTCATGTAGAAGCTACTATAGCTCAAGAACACTTGGCTATACTGGGCTTTAAAACTAGTTGGAGCTCCGGTGTAGACAAGACTCTGATGGCCAGAACTGTTTTTATAACTGAGGTTTAACTAAACCAGTTACAGGAATAGTTCTGCTGCCTGCAGCTCCAGCTGGTTTTAACAATTTGATGTTTCCCCAGTGCAGACAAGGCCTGATTGGCAAGTATTACCCGATCCTCCAAGGAGCTGAGTGCCTCCTGTGAGATGCTGAGCAATCTTGACTCCTGCTGAAGTAAATATGAACTGAGGGCACTCAATACCACATGGGATCATGCTCATAATCCGACATAAAACCAGTGAATTAAGTTGAGTTACTCTAGATTATTTATATACATTAAATTTACATTAATAATTTAATTAGACTTGAGAGCAGAATCTGCCTCTTTTTTTGTAAACACAAAATTGCAAATCCTCTTTTTACCTAGATCCTTGAAGGATATACTGGTAAAGTCAGTATTACATGCAACATGACTTTAAAACTTGTCTTATTCTTTTGACAACCCATTAATAAATATCCACTATTTGTTTTTAAAATGAAAAAATGTTATTTTAAAAAATGGTTAAGTAAAATCATCTTCATATAATCATTTTGATTTACCATTTTAAAAATGATTTTAAGTCAGAAAAATATTTTGTAAGCGTTATATATACTTCATGAATAAAATATATATTTTAAGTAAAACCAAGTTATAATCTCAACAGAGCATAAACTATAATAAGAAGCAATAGACCTGGTGATTGAAACATCTGCTGTACAATGTATACAAGGATAAGATGTTCTTTCATTACAACCTATCCCTGTTTAAATTCATTTTCAATATATTTTGCGTGAAAATTCTCACTGTCTACTACAGATGAAAACAGGCTAGTAAATCATTGAAAGCTTAAAAAAATCCTATTGCATTAAGAAACAATCTGCTTAAGTGTTTGTTTTACTTTTTAAGGTAAAAGCAGAGAGGACTTTACATGCTGAAAGTAAAAGTAGACAGTAAACAATTACAGCTTGATATCTTTTTGGCTCAGCAATAGTCGGTGATCTTTTAAATTAGTGCTGCAGAGTGTAGCATTGCTCTGACTAAGGCACCAGAATCATAGCTATTATGTGTTTTTTTTTTTCTTCCTTCATTCTTTATTACTAAGGACATTTAAATGAAAACAGGCTCTTTGTTTCTTGGGAATTCATCTATTTCTGCAGCTATTTCTTCCATTTAAAATAATAATAATAATCTGCTTATTACATCACAACGATTGCTATGGAGATTCTGATTTCATATACAAATGAGAATTATGATAATTTAGAAGCAAAAATCCGGTTTTCATACAAATTACCTTAGTAACAAAGGGCTCTAATTCTGAAGAAATCATATGCAGCATTCTAAAGAATGGGAGTTGGGAGTGACACCCTGGACTGGCCTATTCATAGGAAAAGTTGATCTGTTGTGCAAGGGCTAAAGCAGCCAGCTTTGGAGCTGCTTAATGAGTGGGAAGCTTGTGCATTACCGATTCCTGCTCAGCACTGCTGAGGAGTAACTACAGCCCTTCAATTACCTCTTTAGAGATGTATGCTTAAGAAGAGGACTTCAAAGCATTCAGGAGAAATTTCTTACCTGATAATTTCCTGTCTGCTAGCAGCATCTCCCTCAGTTCTTATACATACGAGCTATTGCCCTGCTGTCTGCAGTTTCTGGGTGCAGTTCAATGCTGCTATAACAACCCCAGCTGGTCAGGTCCCCTTCTCCAGCTTGCCATCACATGATTCATTCCAAGCTGTATAAAAGCCTTATAGAATATGATTAACAACAATAGCTCCAATGCCAACCAGTAAACCATGTAACAGGCCTACAAATTGTAGATATAAAAATTAAATTTCGCTCCTTGGGTAAGAAACCATTCAGGGAAGGTAGAGTTGTGGAAGATGCTGCTATCAGAAAGGAAATTATCGAGTATGAAATTGCCCATTCTGCAGCCCAGTGTTTCTCATGAAATGTATGAGAAATAACAAGCAGTGAACAGAAATAGGGAGGAATAATAAAGTCAAATGAGATATGGAAAGCACCTCCCAAAATTAATTGCTAAAGTGGCATGTAGCACCTTCTGGCCAAAGGAGGCCTCTGAAGAGGATAGAAAATCCACCTTGTAGTATCCAATAGAGGTGTTAACAGAGAACCATGCTGCTGCCCTGTAGATCTCTGCAACGAAAACACAGATTCTTTCTGCTCATGCAGTCATCATAAACCTCATGAAAGGTGCTTGACTTCACCAGCAACAGATGAACCTGATGTCTTCTATGCCTCTACAATGCATACATAACCTGATCCATCTGTCCAGGGATAGTTTCAGTAGCAAGAGCCCTTGGCACTTTGGATGAAAGTTCTTGAACAAGAAGCCCAGTCTTCTTGTTGATTCATTACATTTGATAAAGATCCTTAGTGATTTATGAACCATCCATATTACCCCACAGCTTTTCTGTAGGAGGCTATGGTTTTGGACAGAATGATGAATCATCTCCTTTGAGACATGAGAAGATGAGTTCACCGTTGGCAAGAAAGATTCTGGGGTCCTTACCAGCACCTTGTCAAAATGGAACACACAATGAGGTTCCTGTTAAAGTTGCCAACTCATCTAGCAGACAGGATAGTGACTGTGTGGGGAGGAGAGGGATGGTTTTGGTTTGGACGCACCATCCACCACACTCCAATTTTCCCACAAACAGGGGAGCACCTGTGAATTTGGAGGAGCACAGGATTTGTTTGGAGTGACTGTCTTGCGAGGTATAGCCAAATATGGCACCGTGCCTGGGAGATGAGGTCTCATTGCCAGAGTCCTTGGATTTGCTGTTGGGAAGAAGGGGAGTTGTGTAGAAGCCTGCCTCTTTCCCCAAGGAGCTTAGGATGCACTTCGTTATCTGGGGGTTGGGTGTGTGTGTGAGAAGGCGGGAATGACATGGTGCCCCTTAAGGGTTTTTTCCTTATGGCCCAGGTCTGTGCTGGGACTTGCCCCCAAAGCTGACTGACTAGCATTCCCCTTGTCTTGGATTCTCTCCCTGACATGTTCTGCGTCTGCACATTGGGCTTTTCTGCATTAGAGTCGCAGCTCCTCAGGGTGGGGAACCCGACATGCCAGTCCAACTCTAAGGCCCTGTGCTCTGGCAGAGCGAGGGTTGGCTGGCTGTGAACAGGCAGGTCATAATTCACCCTCTGGAGAACCTATAAATGCTGCCTCACATATGGGAATACCACTCTGATTTAGCCTGGTGAGTTCTGGGCAACTCTGACATGCCTGAAGAGGAGCAGAAAAGTCTGGTAGGGAGGCTGTGACTGAGACCACAACATTGCTCAGGGGAACGGGAGGAAGGTTGCTCATTACTTCCCAAAAAACAATTAAAATTAAAGCTGGAAAAGAAATGCTTGGGAGCAAAGCGAACCACCACTGAACTGCTGAGACAGAAGATATGGATGCAATCCAGAGTAAGGGACGTAACCAGCAAGGGCTGTATTACAGGATTGAAATGCCCCCAAAATTGCAGACAGGAGAATAGCCCATACATACCAGAACTGAAAGAGATGCTGAGCTGCAGAAAGATATATCCATCCCACATTAATGTTGGACATTAATCGGTCCATGTAAATTCTGCTGGTGCACTTTAGAGTAGTGCTGTTTGAAATAGTACTACATTAAAACACACTAGAGAACCTTTAGGGAGCACCAGCAGTCTCTATCAATTAATGTGAAAAACCTTAATGCACTTTAGAAGTCACTCCCCCATACAGTGCATTGCCCCACTGTGTAGATAAGCCCTCAATATGTTCTCCAGTATCATTACCCAAAGGCCAGCTACAATTTACTATATGACAAGAGAGCATTGTTATGCAACTGTATAAGACCAAATCTGGCCTTATGCAACTGCATCCATAGCCCCAGTCTGTGAGTGAGCTAGGAACCATGATGGCAAATTTGGACTCAATGATGCTGCAACAACTCCTATGGCCTGCACAGACACAGAGGGATGAGTGGAACAAAGAGGGAGAAGCTTATGATAAAATAGGTACAGTGCATGCAGTGTGGGAAGCTCCTTTACATGAACTCAACACTTCCCAAGCACTTCCACAACTTTGGAGTAAGGAGCTGTTTTTTGTTTCTCTTGACACTTACGCAGCAAGCTGACCTGTCTCTTGATTGGCTCAGACCACTGCAACTACCACTGCCCCCCGGCCCAAAAGGTTACTAACATACAGCAGGATGGTCCTTTATAATGATAAAGTAAGAGATAAAGATAATAGTAATAATATAAGCAGAATTGTTTCTAAAATAATATGACTTTCAACTTTTTATAAAAGGTAACTGAAAACCAGAAATTCCAAGAGATGTTATTGGTACTGACATTTAATTTTGCAAAGGTTTGTCTTGTTACCTGTTTTATTCTACTGTGAATAAATTCTTGTTCATTAGAGGATTGTATTGTGACTATTTCACCACGAAGCCAACCACAGATGAACTCAAAGATGGTCCACTCTGAGGCACTAATATGAAAGAGGTATTCTGCTCCTTGATAATAAGACCATGGTGGTTCTAAAATAGAAGCAAAAGATTCAAATGTGTTGCAAAAGGTTTAAGACTTCCTTTCGATTCTTACATGGAAAATTCTTTGCAACTAACAAAATGTCTATCTAAATATACTATATATCACAGGACAAAGATTCCATTATAAAAAAACCTCTCATTAACTTTGATCTATCATATATTATAAACTGACAGAGATACTAAGCCAAATTCTGGCCTGAATCATACCCCATGCAACTCCAATGATATTAGTGGGGCTGCATGGCATATAAGCAAAGGCAGAATTTGGCACATTGATTTTAATGAGTCTCAGAGGATACCAAATTCCTACACCATCTGCTCTTGGCTAGATTCTGATATCTTTAGTTGAGTAGTATCTTACTTGAGTACTCCCACTATTACTAGGGGCTTGTCTGCACTATGGGGGTAAGTCGACCTAAGTTATGCTACTTCAGCTATGTGAATAATGTAGCTGGAGTCGACATAGCTTAGGTCGACTTACCCCAGTGTCTTCACTGCGCTACATCGATGGGAGACGCTCTCTGGTCAACTTCCTTTACTCTTCATGGAGAGCTGGCATACCGGGGTCGACTGGAGAGCGCTCTGCTGTTGATTTAGCAGGTCTAGTGAGGACCCGTTAAATCGATTCCTGCTGCATCAATTGCAGCAGCGTTGATCTCCCCGAGTGAAGATCAGCCTTAAGAGTGGCAAAATTGGGCCTTATAGAAGCAATGAGATCAATAATTCTTACAACGTTACCTAATGGGAGTTTAACTTTTATTAATTATTTTTACTTATAGCTTAAATATATAATTCCACATAATAGCTTTTCAAGATGTGAAAACTAAAACATGCTTTTTCATACCATTTATGTACCACTGTGGACTCTTTGGCTTAACACCTGTAAAGAAATAATAATTAAGAAACAATATTTCACACACCAATCATATAGTAGAATTTAACAAAAAAAATTATATTACTTCTTTTGTTGGTCAGGTAGAAAATTCAAGAGGGAATAAAATAAATATTGGGCACGTAGTTTTTAAACTAACATGACATTTTTCAACAACAAGGTAAGGCACTTGTTCTAGATTTTCAGCTAAACATTCATCACCACATACTGCTCATCAGTTTAGGTCATTTCTAAACTATGTGCATATTGAAGGCCATTCAGCAAATGGAACACCAATCTCAATCCAAAATCTAAGGGTACTACAGTCCTGCTTTCATTCTATGCAGCAGAACTCCCATTGACATCAACACAGAGTTCTGGCATGGAATAAGAGCATTCTATGGCCCAGAAACATTTCCCCTGTCTCTTTGGGGGGGAAGGGATTGCTCAGTGGTTTGAGCATTGGCCAGGGTTGTGAGCTCAATCCTTGAGGGGACCATTTAGGGATCTGGGGCAAAAATCTGTCTGGGGATTGGTCCTCCTTTGAGCGGGGGGTTGGACTAGATGACCTCCTGAGGTCCCTTCCAATTCTGATATTCTATGATTCATTATAACATAATGACTAATTATAAGTAGCATACGTAAATTAAAATATAGCTTAACAACTCTTACCTTTTGGTATTTTGCATATCCATTCACGCTTCCCATTGCAATGCAATGGCAGGATTGTTCTATTTACTTTGTATGCAGCACAATTTCTTGAATCATCTTCAACATATATGCTCTGTAAAAATGCAGATACAACCTGCAAGAGACCAATGCTTTCCTCAGCCCTTACCGAGATTCCCAGATAAGATGTTTAAAAGTTTTAATACAAAATTAAACGTAAGTGTTTTGAAATGTATACGTTGCACCATTAGAAAACTAATAAACTTGGGGTACCTGAAGTATGGTGAAGAACTCTTAAAATGGGGTCCACAGCTACTCTCTTCCCGGGCCCTATTCAGTACTCCTTGCTCATTTTCAAACCCTTTTTCATATAGCTAACTGAGTAGCATTAAACAGTAACTTTTTGCCATTCCTGACAGGGGCTGCCCCACGTCTAATGTCATTTTTCCTCTGTGTTCAAAGTGTTGCATGATTTGCATTTTGTATTTATGTTCTGCACTTATTTTCATCGTTAGTATAGAGAGTGCTTTTGCTGTAATATGTTTCTGGATACAATTCTAAGGATTATATTTTTTACTGGGAGTCTCTTCATGCCCTTGAAACGCTTTAGTACTTTTGAATGCCATGTAGCATTTCAAATAATATTCCCACACTGTGTGTGCCAAAGTCAAAACTTGCCACCATTTAAGATGTGGCACAAGAGATGTGACTAAATCTGTTAATTCAAAAGCAGATTACGGTTAGTGAAGTGGATGAGTGTGAAGGAAGAGTCCATTTTGTCTGGCCATACAGTTTGGCTATTTGGAACGTTTGTTTTTAAATTGTGGTCTCATGATCAGAAATAATTTAATAGGTCCTTAGAATATATAGCATATGAGTATTTACAGGAGTTCCATCAGACCACTCCCATGTTCCTCCAGACAAGGGGTTTCTTTTATTAAATCCAATCCAGAATTGTCTTTCTTCAGCCCTGTGACAGACAAAAAAGAAAACAGCTGAAGAACATTGCTGATATGTTTGTCTTGTCTAGCTTCATAAAGCCTTTTTAAAATGTACAAATAGCCTGCATATCCATAGCAAATTCTGGTAATTGAGATATGTCAAATTGTGATGTATTTATTAGAGTTCTTAGGAATGTTCTGCAGAGTTGCTGGCATCAATAAAATAATTTCTGTTTCTCTGATTAAAAAATACCAAGTTATCTATTTAAAGATGGCAATGTAAAAAATATTGGGTCAGATGGCGAAGCCCCTTTTCCTACTGGTGAGAAGTTACTCATGTGGTTACAATGACTTTAATGAATATTCACAGAGTAAACTATTACTTAGTATTGATAAGGATCTGGGCCACACAGAGCACATCTTGACATAAAAATATAGCAAATTGTGGCTGCATACTGCGAGACTGAAATCAGAACTTTCACCAAAAAAATGCACAATTTCTAGCCACTTATGATAGAGGAGTAATTCATTTAGTTTAATAGGCTGTTTCAGTAGCCGGGAGCTAGCAACAACAGAAAGACACCATCACATGCATTAAGATTATGAGGACAACCACTGAGTAAAATCTCCTGGGTATGCATTGCTCAGTAAAATGCCATCTGACCACATCTTCTGCTTTTTCGATGTATTTTGTTATCAAAAGATTCCAAATTTAGGGCCTGGTCTTACTCCCATTCAAATCAATGGACGTCAATGGGAGCAGCAACAGACCCTTTAAAAATCATTAGGATTAATAAACAGACCACCCTATCATGGAGGGTTTGAGCATGATGAAAAATAGTGGACTATGGTAAGACTTGTTCCAGCCCTGGCACAGATAAAGCTGGTCTTTAAAAGGAATTACATTAGAATTTTGCTATTGTGCTTCTTTTGGAAGAACAAATTCATTTTCAACTTCACTTCAGTCAGCGAGGGAGATTTAAGTCAGTTATTGGCCACTGTTAATGAGGATGTAGAGGCACAGAGAGTTCTCTTTGTTTAAAAAATCTTTGGTGATATTAAATTTTATAAATACATGTTTACCGATCAAACGTTTTGTTTAAAAACATGTTCAAAAAATCCTCTTCATACACATGGGTAAAGCTGGCAAGATGTGCTCCAAGATCTTGGCATAATGCTTCTGCTTCATCCCATGTTCTTTTCATCAGGACTTTCTCATTGTGAAATACCTGCATATAAAATAAGTACCACCACAAATGTGAGAACAAAATTGATTTTGGGTGGCTAATATAATTTTTTTTTTTTTTTTTTTTAGGGAAGTGCAATTTGCCCTTGCAATAAAAGACATTTTGCTCGGTCTGTTTCTGACACTAATCTTATCTTGGCTTTCATTAACTTTGAAATGCTGTATAAAATGGTATTGATAAGTTTGCAGTCCCAGTCCAATGAAGAAAAGATCAAGTGCAACAAGGAGTCTTGGATTCTTTTAGAAAATTTAGAATTTTAAGTTTAAATGAAGAATTTTCTCTCTTTAAACAATGTTGTCTGGAACAGTAGGTAAAATCCTGACACAAATCAAGAGATTTAGGTAACCCTTTTTTACCTTATAGCAGTTGATCAGATTAGATTCTGATTCCCATCCAGGATAACATACATCCAAAGGTTCTTCAAAATTAGGCTTGTTTTCTTCATATGATTCAATTTTTTGCTTACACAATGACATAGCTTTGAAGCTTTTACAGTTTTTCACCTCCCAGTAACCAAGAGGCTGCCCTCTGCGAACAACAACACAACCTCCAGAATGGCCTAAGGCAAGGAAAACAAGAGTATTCAGCTTCAGGACAAGACATAGTTTTATGAATTAGTAATGGTCATCTTTTTATGAGGTGCCCAAAGGTATCAAATTAAATAGATTTAAACCATTTTTCCTAATAAACTCAACATTTAGTGAGACAAGGTGGCTGAGGTAAAATCTTTTATTGGACCGTCCGTTAAACGATGACACAACTGTAGATTTTACTCTTCGATCAACAATACGATAGCACTGAGAACTCATTCTGGAGTGAGTATGATTGTGCCATGACCCTGAGACTCCATGGATTGGTTGAGACTGGAAATAAAGGGCTACATTATTATAGCCTTTACTCAGTCATACAGGGGAGTGGGAAGCAGAGGTTACTTGCCTGATACTGCTGGCTGTGAGCAAATGGGCTGGGAGGAGGCTGACTGTGGGAGGTCCCCTGGCTGTACCTCCCCCCTCCCCCTTCGTAGCTGGACAGATTACCTGGCTGGGTGCACAGTGGGGAGTATGTTGCTCATGGGGAGGTGCCATTATGTGCCATCACTTCCTCAGGGCAGACTGTAAAATTACAGTCTGATCCAAAGTGAGCCTAATCCTACACATATCTTGGGCAGAGTGAGGGAAGAAAAGTGATGTTGGCTATGTAAAAAGGGTGGCAAAAGTAATCCTGGCTCAAGAATATAGTGGGAGATATTAGAATTTAATGAGAAATTGCCATTTATCACTACAATATATTACTCACTTGGCTGATGCTTGTTCCAGTTTGTATAGCTCACAGGCTGATTCTTCCCCTCTGTAGTTAGCCAGAAGTATTCTCCTGTATTGTTAAGGTCTTGTAGGGCTATCCAAAAATAGGTATTATCAGTTTCCACCATGCTACGAATCATACTGTTGATATAAGCTTGTTCAAATCTTTAAAAAGGTCAAGATAAAATTTTTGTCAGAATAAGATATCCTAATTCACATTTCCGTGAATAATTCTCATGAAATATTTTGAATAATGCAAAAGAGAGAAATATCCGAAGCCATCTACACTTTCTAATAAATGTCAGTCGTGTATTTGCAATACAGGCAGAATTTGGCTATTATCGCGTATGCCCAAATGCTATACAAAACAATCGTTTAAGCTATCTAATTTGCATATAAAGCAATAACCTCAATGCTTATGGTACAATATATGGAAAGAAAACAGAACACCCAGAAGGCATTATTTATAAATAATGCAGAGCTCAACAATGAGACTCTTTGTATGCATGATGAGGGAGGAGTGGTGTAGAAGTTCAAAGGGACTTACAGAGAATATTGAGGGGGGAAAAAGAAAAGACTTGTCACAACAATGTTTTTTCAGGATTTGATTTGGACACTCCAGTGGCACTGAGTAACTAGTGGCACTACACCAATAGCTCTGACATTTCCAGATGAAGATGTTCTGTGGGTGAGTAAGCTTTTTTAAATTAATAAATGGTATATTTAATCCTGCTTTTACTACATATATATAATTTATTGGTACAGCATTATACAAATAAATGCCTTAACTTGTCAACACATTTAATCAGCTTCCTATGAAATTACATACAGTGCATTAAGGACCCAATCCTGCAGAGACTTACACACTCTTAACTTTAGGCACTGTGAGTAGAACTATTGACTTCCGTGGGAATGGTCATAGAGTGTAAAGTTAAACATGTGCATAAGTCTTAGTAGGATTTGGGCCTATGTAGCTACTATTCATTTATTTTTTTATTTATGACTTTTTGCTTTTCCTCCATCCCCACAATCCTCCTTCTTAGTAATATGCTCTTTATTGCCAGAGACGATGATAATTTAGGATCTTCTAAGTATCATTAATTCTGAAGAAACGTGTTTGTAGTTGTCACATCAGGACCAAGAACCTAAACAATAAATAAAATGCCATGTTTACTACTACTTTCTCAGCTAGTGCAGTATGGCAACTGGAAACCAGTGTCTGAAACAATGATAATGTGGCAGTGATGAACAGTTATCACACCTGTGCCTCCAGTGAGGTGCGGTGTATCCTCAATTCCCATTGATGCTAATGAGAGTTGTAGATGCTCAGCAACTGCAGGATCTTCCTTTGTATTCACAACATGCATTACTATTCTACTAAGATATTCACTGAGTATTAGGGACAATGTAGGGAATCACTGTCCTAGCAAAAAGAATCTCCATCAACCTAACTCCTGGATTTTTAAATCCATCCCACTGAATTATTCTCTTGAACCTGACAATGCTGTCTGTCATTTTTTCAACTGACCGGGTTTCTCATACTTTATTTCTACATGCCACTAATGTTGGGGGAAATGTATTATTTTCCAAAAGTGAGCAAGCACGTATCTGGCTGCTAGTAGTAACTGTGTTATAAATGTGTCTTACCTCCCATTCAATCACCTCCTTTAGACTATAACCTAATAGAACTATGGATTCTGTGGGTAGCCTAACTTTGAGTTATCTTGAAAAATTCTATTTATTATTTTTCTACAAAATATTATTATGATAGGATATTCCCACCATATATGCAGACAGGTCCCTATTCCTCCACATCCAGGATCAAGTAGGTTTTATCATGTCTAGTTAACATTTTTCAATTTTGAAAAGATAAATGGACAGTTGAGAAGAGGTTCACCAAACACGAAGAGGTCTCTTAATGGTAACAAATGCAGGATATGAGTAAGCTTTGTTAATATTTGTACAGAAAGTTCATATGTGTAAATAATGATCAAATAAAAAGGTTAAAAAATAAAATATTTCCTTATATTTTATGCATATTTGAACATTACTTATTTAGAGCTTGATCCAGCCAGGTGCTGAGGACTCCAGCCCCAATCCAGCAAAGACCTGAAAAATGTGCTTAATTTTAAGCAAGAGTAGTTCTACTAAAGTCAAGCATGTAATTTAGTGCTTTGCTGGAGTGGGGCCAGAGTGCTCAGGATCAAGGCTTTACAGTTGTATCCTGCAAAGTAACCTCAATTTCCACTAAACCAGGTATCTGTCCCCGTGTAATTTACTACCATAGAGTGGTAGCAATTTCATAAAGGGAGCAAAAAAGGAGACACAATGGCATTGATTGGTGACCCACATTTCCAAGAATTCTATGAAACCAGGGCGGGGCAAGTAGGGAACCACCCATGGCGCAAAGCTGCAGGATCGGAAAAATGGGGCGGAAATGGAGGTGAGATGTAAAGGGGCTAAGGGAGGGAGTTCCACCTCCAACCTGACTCACCTCAGTGGGCCACCCAGCCAGTCTGGGGGTGGGGGCGCAACCAAAAAAATCAGGGGCGGGGGGCGCGGGGGGGGGAAATGTGACCCAACGTGCCCTCCCCATATCGCCTCTGGGCAGAAAAATTATGATAAAAATGGTAGAAGATGCAAATACGTTTGCTGTCCCTGGCTGCTAAAATGACTAGTTATGGTTCTGTATGAATCAATTCCATGGGTCAAGTTTAGAGGTCAGTTACCCAATTGTATCTTTTGGCAGCCTAATAAACTCCTATGTAACTGATCATTTTTATTGCTCCTATAGTAATAGAAAAGAATTGGATACAGGGTTAGAACACGTAAAAGGGCTTCTCCTGAGGCCATTTGTCCTCAGACACCCTAAATGTTTCCTTGGAGTAAAGGTGCTCACAAGCCTTGTTAACATTGGCAGTTTTTTTCCCAACTTTTCCACACAACTAATTCTGGATGGAATCAAAAATAATGTGTTTGTAGTAAAATAAATCTTGACAAGCTAGGAACCCCTCTTACAACATTTACATCTATGTATCATTGACCATTAGTGTATCTACACTAATATACTTTATAATTGATTGAAGAGTATCAACTTTTTTTTCCCTAGCTCTCCCCACTGGCTATATAGAAAGTGGAGCTGATAGAAAATTTTCACAGAAATCAGATTTTGTTTTTGAAAAAAAAAAAAAAAATTAAATGAAAATGCAATTTTCCATCAATAAACCACTTCGATGGAAATTTTTCTCTTTTATTTTTTGTCAAAAAAAAAAAAAGAATTCTAAAACCCAAAATGCTTTCAGTTTAAAATGCTGCCCTGGTGCCCCACAGGAGTCTGATCAAGGAGTCCAGCCTATAGAGGAGTATGGGAACTTGAGGGACCTGAAGTATTAACCCCCCCACAGCATGAAGCACTATGGTGGCATTTCAGAATGGAAGTATTTTGGATTTTGATTTTTTTCTACAAAAACTTGAAATTTTCTGTAGAAACCGCCCCCCCCCCCACACACAGTCCATCAGGTCAGTAACTGCACTCTACCAAATTTAATCCCGCCTCAGGAAGGAAGCAATGACAAAATGAACATTTGATTTTAGTCAGTCATTAATCTATGTAGTATTATTTATAAATAGTAACATTTTCTCTATGCTTTTTTATAGTTAGAATAACATGTTACAAATATCTTTGCACTGTCTAATAGCATTAACTACCTGTTTGTTACTGTTACGAGTGAAGGAGGACAGTAATAGCCACTGGAAGCATGTTCAAAACTTCGAGGGGTATTGTCGATTTTGTAACAAAATCCACCATGTCTCTCCCATCCCTTAAAAAAAATAAGGGTTATTTATATATCATATATATAATATATATGCACAATTGGTTTGGTTGTTAAGCAAGTGATCCCTCTTTGTACTTTCTATGTAATCATCACTAATTATGTTATCATATGTGCCCCTTTCCTTTTTGCTCTGGTGGGGTCCTTGTGACCATACCTGACTGACAGTCTTATGAGCCAGGCTTTCAGTAGCCCTCTGTTTTCTGCTATCATGTGATGAACTATTCCGTTCATAAACCAGAGCTGTTTTTGATCTACTTTAAAATGAATACAAATACAATACAAGAAAGAAAAGGATTACTGGATACATATTGAAATATGGCTGGTGTCACTGACTTTGCTTTGTAAAAACAAGAAGCTAATATTAAGTTAAATACCAGTATTCATTTTTTTAAAAGAATGTTGTATCTCAGAGAGGTAGGTAAGTAGATGAATCCCAATTTTACAGAATCAAAAACTGAGAGTTTAAATCCATTAAACATGAAAAATATTACATGAAAAGTTTATTTCATGATCTGTGATTTGTAGCCTGTAGGTATAAGTATTTGCTAGGTAAGGCATAGGTATAAATTAAGGCAGTAACACAATGAACCTACAAGCCTCAAGGACTGTAAAATAATATTTTAGCTAAACTAATCAAGGTCTAAGTCCCAAAAATCCTTATCATAAACAGCTAACCAGGAGTAACCCTAGATCATAAGATATCACAAGACAGAATGGTGTAATAAATAAGTAACACTGAACTGCAGACAGCTAACCACAAGATGCCAGATTATGCCAGCTTTAGATAATTTAAGTTAGGAACATCAGCAGATATCCAGCAACAAGAATGCCATGGTAACTAATTGATGTACAAATGAGCTTGAGGTAAAAGGCCCAGTAACCTAAAAGGGAGAAGGGCACCCCTACATTCCTCACCCTAGGGTGAGGAAATACAGATAAGGAAAAGGGGCTGAAATCCCTACTGAATATGCATTAGGCAAAGTGGACATCAGCGTAACACATTATAAAAGCTGTATCTTGGCCAGTGGCGGATTAGCCACTGGTCCAACAGGGCCCATGCCCAGCGGTCCTGGCCAACTGGTGGGCCCTGGAAAAATGGGCACCCCTGCACCCCGACCCACTCTGCCTGCCTGGCACTCCTGCTGGGGAGCGGGGTCAGGGTGCTGGGGCTTGCTCCTGCCTGGGAGTGGGGTTGGGGCTGGGCGGCTTATAGGGTGACCAGATGAGAAGAAGAAAATATTGGGACACCGGGGAGCAAAAGAAAAAAAAAAAAAAGCCGAGTGCCGCCGGCGGAGCAACAACAAACAAAACAAAACAAAAAAGATTTTATCGGGACGTCTGGTCACCCTAGCGGCTTGTCACACTCACCTGCCCACCCAGCACTCCTACTAGGTAGCAGGGAAAGCCCCCGCTCCCCCACCCAGCAGAAGTGCTGAGGAAAGCCCCTGTGCCCAACCCTGCTCCCCGGCAGGAACACCAGGGGAGGAGGGGACTGCAGATGGAAGGGGTGGGGGGCGACTTGCTCTGGCCCAGGGCCCCACAAAACCATAATCCACCTCTGATCCTGGCCTGCATACCTTGGGAGATGCCATGATGATGACCAATGATGGGGATGGTGAGGATGATGACTAACGCTTAGGGTTTTTCTGCAGGGAGTGGTGAGAGTATATGGATGCTCATATGTGGGATGTTTTGACCATCTTATATTATTGGTCTGCTTTGCTGGGTTGGTGTGTTTGTGATTTTGCTAACTGTGCTAATAAAAATATTAAAAAGACAGAACACCTTTCCGAAATGTAACTAACTGTCTCCTTTGGGCACACGGGATTCCTTGTAATAGCCTTAATATTTCTGGATCTGATCATGAGGCAGAACCTTGCCAAACCACAGAATGCTAACTGGGAATTTATACATAATGAATAGATCAGGCAACATATTGAATACAGGGTAATGAGCTTACTTACTGAATCTTGGGGGTACACGCCAGGACATTTAGATATGTCATTTTGGGATGAAGTGTTTAATTGTGCTTGTTAGTTTATAGTTGTGATAACTCTCTACTGATGTAGAATATCAAAAGTGTAAGAAACATTGCATGTTGATTCAACAGAGCTGGTATTTGTGACCATCTGTACCCCTATGTTTACCCCTTTTATAAGATTATGATATTTTTGGTACAAAGTATGCCTTGTGAGGTATCATTTGAAAACTCATAATTTGCTGATCATTATTGTCCTGGTAAGATGTGTGTGGCAACATTGTATGTAAAGTTATAATATTCTACTGTATGATATTACTAAGACATGTTCCAAGTCTGGAGAGCAGTCAGTTTCCCAGAGACAAAAGGCTAGCCAGTGCCTCAGACAGATGTCAACAAAATCAAATGGACCATCACCTGGTTAAGTGGCCATTCTTTGGCAGGAAAGAGGATGTGGGCAAAAAATTACATCTAGACAAAGAAACAACTGGGGGTTCCTGTCCACACATCCTTTCTGTCTCCTGAACCTTAGCTGGAGATGATTCTCAATGAAGGGAAAGAACTATAAGAAGGGAGAGCAGACACCCTAAATGATCTCTCCCTTTCTCTCTACCCCTAGCATCGACAACACTTGAAGAACAAAGGAAGCAGCATTGGACTGGGGGAGGGATCCTAACTGAAAGAAATTCAGCCAGTAAGATTGCTGAAACATTGGGTCAGAGAGATCTTTGCTTTGAATTGACTTAGTTTATTAAATTGGGCATTAGCTGTGTTTTACTTTTATTTTCTTGTAATCAATTGAGACTTTTATTCATTGTCTGTAGTCACTTAAAATCTTTCTGTAGTTAATAAAATTGTTTTATTGTTCTAAACCATTGTGTTTGGACTGAAGTGTTTGGGAAACTCCACTTGGGATAACAGGATTTGTGCATCTCATTTTCTATTAATGACGAGCTTTGTATGAGCTTGTATTGTCCAGAAGGGGATGGGCAGTACAAGACATATTTCTGGGAGAAAGTCTGGGACTGGGACTGCAGGTGTTGTGCTGCAGTGTAATTCAAGGGTGGCTGGCTATAGCACTCATACAATATAACGGGGGTAACTTACATGCTGGAAGCTGTGTGAGAGCAGACCAGGAGTGGTAGCTGTCACAGAAAAACAGTGTAAAAGGCACCTCAGGTTGGAGAATTGAGGAAACACAGCTATTCATCAGTCCAGACTGTACCCTGTCACAGTATTATATGTTACAGCTGTATGATTTTTGTTTTGAACTGAAAATTGAATGTTTACTTAATACTAAAAGTGGTCTCAATGCTGACCTTTGATAAGGCAAATCATCCTTCTTGTTATTTACTTCGTATTATTTTCCTGCTCTGTTTTCAAACCCAGTAATACTTTTAATTTTCTTCAATCATTTTTTTAAAATGCCAATAGCACAGGATAAAATAAATGAAGCACATTATAGCTTACACAGGTCTAATTTTTTTCATCCAAGATGTTCGCATTGGGGAAGAGTTGACAGAGCTTTTGTAAAGGGAAGTCATGCCCCACCAATCTATTAAAATGCTTTGAGGGTCTCAACAAGCACATGGACAAGGATGATCCAGTCAATATAGTGTAGTTGGACTTCCAGAAAACTTTTGACAAGGTCTCACACCAAAGGCTCTTAAACAAAGTAAGCAGTCATGGGATAAGAAGGAAGGTCCTGTCATGGATTAGTAACTGAGTAAAAGACATAGAACAAGGGTAAGAATAAAGGGTCAGCTTTCACAAATGGAGAGAGGTAAATAGCAGGGTCCCCTAAGGATCTGGACTGGAACCTGTGCAGTTCAACATATTCATAAAAGATCTGGAAAAGGGGATAAATAGTGAAGTGGCAAAGTGTGCAGACAGTAAAATATTACTCAAGATTGCTAAGTCCAAACCTGACTGTAAAGAGTTACAAAGGGATCTCACAAAACTGGGTGATTAAGCAACCAAATGGCAGTAGAAATTCAATGTTGACAAGTGCTAAGTAGTGAACATTGGGAAACATAATCCCAGTTATACATACAAAATGATCGGGTCTAAATTAGCTGTTACCACTCAAGAAAGATCTTGGAGTCATTGTGGACAGTTTTCTGAAAACATCCACTGAGTGTTCAATGGCAGTCCAAAAAGCTAACAAATTGTTAGGAACCATTAGGAAAGGGATAGATAAAAAGATAGAAAATATCACAATTACACTGCATATATCCATTGTACACCAGAACTTGAATACTGCATGCAGTTCTGGTTTCTCCATCTCAAAAAAAGATTTATTAGAACCGGAAAAAGTACAGAGAAGGGAAACAAAAATGATTAGGGGTATGGAATTGCTTCCATGTGAGGCACATTTTTGTAGTGTTTTGCAGATTTCCTTACAGAATGAGGACTGAAGTTCAGATATAGAGTGAACATTTTGTGAGAAGTATTCACCCACAGATGAACAATCCTTGGAGCTTAAATTCATAACTTTGTTGTAATAAGCCATGATTTTTAGTGTCTAGCAATCTATAACCCACTAACAATCCCCCGCACCGGCTTCCAGGTTAACAGGCCGCTTCACCTTGAACAGTCCCCTGAAATATGTGTTAATTACTTATGCTCAACAATGTGTTCCATCTTATATTTAGCTGTGACACTCTGAGTACATTTCCCCAGACCTGAAGAGCTCTGTGTAAGCTGGAAAGCTTGTCTAGCTCACCAACAGAAATAAAAGATATTATCTCACCCACCTTGTCTCTCTATTTCATTTTTGTTCATCAATTGTACTTGGCATTCCATCCCTTAAATTCACCTCCTTCTTTCCTATCTTATTTTCTGCAGGCATGGTAACATTAATAGTATCAGTATTGGGAGATGGGCCCTTTTTACCACAAGTGACAAGCAGTAAATAAGAGAAATGCCTGGTTTAGTGCTATGCTATGGTAGCTGTGAACATGTCAATTAAATTACTGAGGACCATAACTGCCCACTGATATATGTGTATGCAGTGTTGTTGTAGCTGTGTTAGTCCCAGGATATTAGAGAGATAAGGTGGGTGAAATAATATTTTTTATTGGACCAACTTCTCAAAAGCTTGTCTCTCTCACCAATAGAAGTTGGTCCAATAAAATATATTACCTCACTCACCTTGTCTCTCACTTCTTATCTCTGTCATCAAGTAACTGACAGCTCCAGAGCTCCTACCAGAAGCTGGTTTAAGGGAAGTTCTTAAAATCATTGTTTTTGGACAGATTGCCATAGAGAAGCTGACCTTTGTTACAAGACATTTTCTCCCTGTTAACAGATAATAGGTTAAACGAATAGTTGAATTAGTAAATAAATAAAAGTTTAAAAAGAGCCAAATAGCTCATGGTGAGTTGAGAGAAGAGGAAAAATAGTGATTTCTGCAATTATTAGCTAAAGATGCACTGCAAAAATCAGAATCATCAGCTGATCAGATGCACAAGAGATTTTTAATGCTAATCAGTCTGAGGATCAAGTAATGAAATCAACAGAAGATAAAAACCTCAGTAAAATAGATAAGACTAGAAAGCTTCATAAAGACAAACAAACATACCTGGGCTAAGAATCCTTGAGAGAAAAATAAGAGGCATAATGAATTAAAAATCAGATGTGAGACAAGCCACCAGAATTTACCTATAGTTAGTTAATGTACATCAACAATGACAAAAAAAAGGAAGAATAAGTAAACCTGGAAGAGCCCATAGAATGAAACAAAGAATAAAGTTAATTTTCTTACTAGTAACAGGCAGAATTTTCTATGACATGATGGCAGCTATGCTAATATAGAAAACTACAGTTTGGGGATGCAACATCTATTTAACCAACGCACATAAAATAGATGGAAAAAGAAAATTAATTAGCAAGATAAAGAGTCCAAAATAAAAATTTAAACTTACTGACTACTTTTGATCAAATGCACACAACTGCTTCTATCAAGTTAAAAATTAACAGACCCATAGAAAACAAGGAACTATACCAGGCTTGAGCATGTTTTACAGGATGAAAAACAACAGACAGCAAATAAGAGGCAACTCCCACAGTACATTCCACTATTTATGACCTATGAGTCAGACGTGAGTTCTGATCCTGGGAGGTGCTTCACTGCCTTTTGCAATGGTTGAATGCCTTCAAATCACACTAAGTTGAGAGTGCTCAGCATCTCTCATTCACTGCTTGGTCTAATGAAACTGGCTCTGTTCACCCCAATGAGGGGCAAAGGAGAGAGGGAACAAAATTAAGAATATCTTTCTGAAGAAAAATGTGAGCGTGATGGGGTATATAAACTCAAAACTGGGATAGAAGGAGCAGTTCTAGGCCTACGTAGCCCCACCCTATTGCACCTGCAGAACCTGCTCCAGCTGGAGGAGGAGTTTAAAATAGAGCTGGGCAGTTCAGAAGGGTGAGGAGAAGAGATAGGATAGAATAGGAGATAGACTGGTAGGGGAGCCCAGGCTCTCAAGTCTGCTGTGAGGTGGTATAAACCCCTCCCTCCTTGAGATAAGGGGATTAAAGACATTGTAAGCCCTGAAGTAACGATGTGAGGCCTTTGGGGGCCCTCAGTTGGGCTGGAAACTCCTTTTTTGGGGGCGGGGGGGGGTCTTTGGACTTCTATACCTTGTTGGACTCTATCCCAGAAAGGGATGATTTCATGTGTGACCTGGCTAGAGGGTTGAGTTACAATCTGTAATGCTGGACAACCAGGTCAGATCAGGACCCCAGGCCAATTCACTTGTGTATTAGTACAGATCAAAGTAATGTGTAAGCGTGTATTGAGATGTTTAAATGTCATGAAATCTAGTGGAATGTTATGTATTGTTTTCACTTATTTGTTCCTATTATAATGTAACAGCAAACATTTACTTTGTGCATATTCCTGTAACTAAATAATCCAAAGAAATCTTGTGAAATACTAATGAAGGACTTAAGGACTTTAACAGAAAATGTTAATTTCAAAGCAAGTGGCCATTATGTGATAGTTGGCGATTAGAGGCTATGTGCATTCCTCACTCAAAGGAAAAGTCCATTTGGATAGCGACATTGTCAGCTTGTTTTCTGTGTGAAGATACTATAAATATGGATTAAAAGAAAGACCCTTTATCTCTGGACTGTTTGGATTCTAACAGGGCAGAATAACTAAATGAGAAGACGGAGATACCAGAGTTATTCCTGATAGCCCTGAGAGACCTTTAGGAAACTGGCAGATTACTATATCTTGCTACCATTTGGAATTATAGACTATGATTCTCTGGTACATATATTTTACCTGCTTTAACCTCCCAACAACTCTCATTGTTTTTCTTACCTAAAAAACCTTTAGTTAATTTACTATAGAATTGGCTGTCAGCATTGTCTTTGGTGTAAGATCTGGAGTACCAATTACTGTGGGTAAGTGACTGGTCTCTTGGGAGAAACCTGATGTGGTGTGATTTTAGGTTTAAGTGAACTTTTATCACAAAGTCCAGTTTGTCTCAGTGGCAAGACAGGCTGGAGAGTCTAAGGGGACTGTCTGTGACTTCATAGTAAGACTGGTATAGTGATCCAGGAGTTCACATTTGTTACTGGCTTGGTGAAATCTAATTACTGGCTTGGTGAAATCTAATTATAGAACACACCACCAATTTGGGGTGTCTGCCCTGTTTTCTGACAGTCTGCCCTGAGGTAGGCACTCACAGTCGTGAGCCACTCCAGACAGTGTGACAGTATCTACTCAAAGAGAGATTGCCAACATGCTGGAGTGACCACTGGCAGGCAATACTAGAGATGGGGGAGAGTTGCGACCCAGGGACCTAACCACTTGCCAGTACCACTCGTAATCAACAGCCCCGTCACAGCGAGGAATTTTTTTTTTTTTAATAAAATATCTGTTTGTGTGAAATATTCAAATGGAATGAAAAAGAGTGTAGTGACTGAGGTGGTCAAAGAAATTATAAATGTGTACAACCTGCAGGTAGATGGAAAGACCTAAATACAACAAAACTCTTGATACTTGAATGTTACTCCAAGTTCTTCATTCAGCAGTACACTACTGAATGATAATCAAAGGTCATACTACTTCTAATTAATAATGAGAACCACCCTGACCTAAAGATGATGGATGCAGTCACAAGGTCAAATTCCGCATTTTTTCCCCAAGCAAACTCCCATTCACTTCTGTCTACTTTAATCTAACCTAAATATTTATATCAGCCCCATCACCAGGTATTTGAATGCTTTACTAATTTGTTAAAGCATACACATGAAATTTGCTGTCTCTCTTCTTCCCCCACTTCCCACACTGGAGAGAAAAATTGTCCACTCTTGATTTTGACGAGGTCTTTCCTGTGCTTGCAGCTTTAGAAATTATTAAAAAATGACATGTTCTTACTAAGCTGCAAGAATCTTAACAGCCTGTGCCCAAGAGCTGAGATGAAGGAGTAGGTCTTTGAAAGAAAAAGACATCTGTAACAATTCTGTCAGTTCAATGACTTTAAATAATTAACTGCTGGTAATGGTATCACCATAATACCATTTTCTACTTTTAAACACAAGACGGAAACAAGAGATTCAGTGAACTCAGAACCTGTTCTGTGATCAGATTTTTAAGCTTCATCTTTAATAGTACTCATAACACAACACACCTTAGAATGACAGAACACCTGAGAATATTATAGTATATCTATTTACTTGATATACCTCAAAATAGAGATTGGCTCAAGTGAAATGCCCTTATGCAAGCACCCTAACTTTGGGGAATTTTCTATTTGGCTCCAGATGTGGATACAAATATCACAGAAAGTCTCTATCTCCATAATGGTATGAACAGAAATCTAAGTTCTTAATAGACCTGAATTTGGGGGAAAATTGGATCTAGGTCCTAACTTTTTAGCTTGGTCCCTTCTCCAATTTAAATTGAATCTGTCATGTTTCTTGACCTCTGCACATAGCTTTGTTATTCAAATATCGAAAGGGAATGCAAAAAAAAAAAAGGGGGGGGGGGAGGAAACCATTACATTGTGCAGCAATACTGCTTCACAACCAAAGAAAGGACAAATATTTCTATTGAAAAAGCTTTTATAAAACTTCTCTATAAAGTTTTGAGCAATTTTCAAGGACACCAAAACCCATCAATCCCAGAATGTTTCTTTATAGTGTGTCTGTTGAACAAACTGGTAGCAAAAACAAAAACGTTTTACCACTGGACCACATAGTTTAAAAAGCTTGAATTCCTATTATTTTCTCCCTTTTAGATAGCTTCATGCCTTTCCATTTGTTTTACAAAAGTGAAAGGAAAGTCAGATTGAGTGTAAAAGTTCATTCTCCATATAAAAAAAAAAATGACTGTTTTTCACCCTGACATTCCACTTGAAACTATGAAAACCATGTGGGAGGTGGGGCATCATGTAACAGTCATTATTTGCACAGATGGTCTGCAAGAGTATTTTGACTTTTGATCTAGAAAGAAACAGGAACTTGGGTCATAACTTCAGACAAGGCAATGATCCATAAAAGGAGCACTTGCAAATCTTACATTAATCTTTGGTTTATACATTTTTAAAGCCAACAATAGGAATGAGATTTTTCCTAGGAAAACTCAAGTATATTTTTAATGTGAAAAAGCAAACATATTAGTTATATACAAATGCGTAAAGGTTTCCGATCACATTTTATGAAGTAAAAAAAGCATTATGCAAACTCACCCCTGGACAGTCTGATTCCTCCTTGGACGTGTCATTTTCAAGCTGTCCTGCTATTTTACAAATGTAAAAATATCTATCCTCACAATTTTTAACTTGCCAGTGTCCTGCCTAATAAAAAAAAACAAATAAAAAACCAAATCAAATGCACACATGATTAAGTAGTTTCTTTTCCTATTTAACAGACCCTTTTGGACGAGAGAATAAACAGACAAATTCTCCTCACTTGATTCCTGTGTTTAGTCTTCCCATTGACTTCTGCAAAAACCTTCAATGATACTATTTGTGTGAGTAAGGCAAGAAGGATTTGTCTCTTTGAATATTAAAATGAAATGCCCTTTAACTGACTGAAGCCAATGAAAACTGCTGTTGCTAGCCCTCTCAGAATCATGTCTTAGATGTTTCTTAGCTACCACTGGGCCTGACACTATTAATCCTTTTTCGTGTGCCTAGTCTTTACTCAAGCAAGTAAAGGTCTGTGGGACTGGGCCCCTAGGCATTTTTAAACTATTTGACATGCAGAAAATGAATGCTTTAAAAATTAAATTTTGTGCCTTGGTCTCTGCTACGTTGCACTTTCTATAGTCATTTACACCTGTGCAAAATGGGTGAAAAATGCTCATGTGTATCTAAATTATAATTTAATTAATTATCTTCAGCTCCAAGACATTAGGCCTGATCTTCCAGTTCTCAGTTACTAAGAGTAATCCTTGGTTTCTGTGGGACTACTCCCATGAGTAAGGATTAATCACATGAGGAAGGGTTTTGCAGGACTGGGCCAATTATTAGGGACTAGATAGAATTTCTGATAATTGTGCAGAATAGTGTATTCTTTGGCAAAAAACATACTTTACTATAAAACCTGGAAATGGTATCACATGGCATTAAGGAAAGAGTTTATTAGTGGGTTTGAGCATTACTGAATTATCCTTTGGCCAGATAAAATATTGGTGAATGTTTTTAGACATCCTTGTTTGGCTAGTAGGAACTGTAATTTACCATTTTTTTTTAAAATGTATGCATATTGCTCCCAGTCTCAAAATCTCTGGCAGATTTGGAGTTCAATCCTGCTGCCACTAAAAACAATGGCAAAACTTCCAATGACTTGGAGTGGGATTGGACAGTATATGCTGCTCCTTGTATATTTTTACAAGATGTTCCATAAACTGCTATAAATGCTGAGAACTGAGAGCAACATGAAACCGGCATACTTTATCAAAAAAATTCATTTGGAGCTTTCAAGTTAATAACCTAAATACAATAAATTAAGATGCACTTTATATGGATTTTAAATTATTTTCTCTTCACTGAAATAAAACTACCTGCCCACTGATTTTTGTCTTCTTCCATTTGGCAAGCATTGCATTATTCCATTTCTTATTGAGGATGAGGCCCAATGGTTATGATTCATTCTCTGTTTTGTTTGTGCATCAGCACAGTCCTAAGACTGATTTTTAAGGCTATATCATACTTTTCAAGACTTAGAGTCATTAAGCATCAACAGGCAATGTTGTAATGTGGTTAGGGATGGAAAAATATATGCATATTAAAAAGCCCGACACTGATCATGACCAAAATTGATTAACCTAACTTTATTTTTAAAGGAAAGGAGGAAAGAAAACTTACAGATCCTTGTGCTGAAACACAAAGTTGACTTGTTCTCTGAAAGATATTAGGCTCTTGTTTGTGCCAGTTAGTGAAGGTTACTGAGGAGCCATCAGACCATTGAAAAATAACTGGGGTTTTATTACTGTTCAAGCCAATCCATGTTTCGGTTACATTTTCTGTAAAAGAGATTTTAAATTTTGATGAAGCAGAAATAAATGCCAATTATTTCCATAGGATTAACAGCACCTTTTAAAAAAAATGCAGAATTTCAGTCAGTTTCACCTTTTTTTTACAGAGATATGTTTCTACTTTACTTTATAAAAAACGGCTTCAAAAGTAAACCAATGTATGTGATGTTATGATCTGTAAATGCCCCTGGGGGGAAAAAATTGGGAGCATATGCATGCAAGGGGGAGAAAAAATGGTATAGAAGAGGAAGTTGACTATGGAGTAGTATCCTTTTTAGGGCTATCAAGAAATTAAAAAAATTAATTGTGTGATTAAAAAAATTAATCACGATTAATTGCACAATAATAGAATAGCATTTATTTAAATATTTTTGGATATTTTCTACATTTTCAAATATATTGATTTCAATTACAACACAGAATACAAAGTGTACAGTGCTCACTTTATATTTATTTTTGATTACAAATATTTGCACTGTAAAAAACAAGAAATAGTATTTTTCAATTCACCTAATACAAGTACTGTAGTGCAATCTCTTTATCATGAAAGTTGAACTTACAAATGTAAATGTAAACAAACTTGTTTCTCTTAGCGATTGACTGAACAAGAAGTAGGACTGAGTAGACTTGTAGGCTCTAAAGTTTTACATTATTTTGTTTTTGAGTCCAGTTATGTAACAAAAAAACCCTACATTTGTAAGTTGCACTTTCATGATAAAGAGATTGCACTATAGTACTTGTATTAGGTGAACTGAAAAATACTATTTCTTTTGTTTTTTACAGTGCAAATATTTGTAATAAAAATATAAAGTGAGCACTGTACACTTTGTATTCTGTGTTGTAATTGAAATCAATATATTTGAAAATTTAGAAAAACATCCAAAAATATTGAAGAAATTTCAATTGGTATTCTATTGTTTAACAGTGCGACTAATTGCAATTAATGTTTTTAATCGTGATTAATTTTTTTGAGTTAATTGCGATTAATCGACAGCCCTAATCCTTTTCCACCCAGCCTCTGTGGCTGGGAACTAATGGGAGCTCTACTCTACATGGGTGGGGAGACATGACCTCTTGGAAGAGCCACTGTAGATTCCCTACTCAGGGCAACTTAAGTTGCAAAGAAAAAGGTATCATAAACATTGCTGCTTTGAGCAGTAGTAGTTCTTGCTCCATAGCTTTTGCACAGGGATTATTATTGAATTAAATAAAAGCCCATGCTGTCATGCAGGTGTAATTTGTAAAGTGTAAAAAAAATATGCAACAATTCCTGAGAACTTAACAATTAGGCAGCAACAGACCATGAATTCCAGTGATGATTGAACCTGGTGATACTGTAAACCCAATGAGCACTCAGCCAGTCTGAAACGATGGAAACAGCTACAAGCATGACTCAGACATTCTAGGCTTCAGAGTGACAATCCTGGAATTTTACTATATAGATGCTTGGGAGCAGTTTGCAGGGGCCCAGCCAATAATAAAATGAAAAGGATAAGAATCAGACTGCAAAGGGCTTATTCAGGACTTGCTCAGAAGCTAGAATATGCCAAGCTCTATGGTAAGAGACACTTGACCATTAGACTCTGATGCTAGTCCCACCTCCTAGAGGGAACAGTGTTTTCTGGAGCCTTACAAAAGGGCGTTGAATTGCATGGGCTACTGCTCTTCTTTTGCATGAAGGGGAGAATATGGCCCTTCACTGCCTTCATACACATTCATTTTGTTTATTTAATTACAACAGTGCTCATTGGGGTAGCAGATGAGATACACATCTCATTGTTGTGAGGATCCTAGAGCAGGGGTGGGCAAACTATGGCCCAGGGGCTGCATCTGGCCCTCCAGACATTTTAATCCGGTCCTCAAGCTCCCATCAGGAACCAGGGTCCAGGACTTGCCCTGCTCTGGCACTCCAGCCAGGGAGCGGGGTCAGAGGCTTGCCCCACTCTGTGCGGCTCCCGGAAGCAGTGGCATGTCCCTTCTCCCCCCGCAGCTCCCATTGGCCAGGAACCGCGGCCAATGGGAGCTGCAGGGGCAGCACTGGCAGACAGGGCAGCACGCAGAGCCACCTGGCTGTGCCTCCATGTAGGAGCCGGAGTGTGGACATGCTGCTGCTTCTGGAAACTACTTGAGGTAAACGCCGCCCAGAGCCTGCACCCCTGACCCCCTTCTGCGACCCAACCCCCTGCCCCAGTCCTGATCCCACTCCCACCCTCTGAATCCTTCGGTGCCAGCCTGGAACACCCTCCCTCCCGCACCCTGAACTTCTCATTTCTGGCCCCACCCCAGAACCTTCACCCCCTCCCACACCCCAATCCCAAATTTTGTGAGCATTCATGGCCCGCCATACAATTTCCATACCCAAAAGTGGCCCTCGGGCCAAAAACTTTGCCCACCCCTGTCCTAGAAGGAGCAGGCATCATAAATTCGTATTCTATCGTATATCTGTACAAGACAAATAATATCATGCCTGAGTCATGTGGAAACCCATCATTAAAAGAACTTAATGAATAAAAAATAATTCAGTTATTAAAAGTAACACAGTTTAAACTAACTCTCCAGCACTCACCATCTTCAAGAAGGTTAATAAATAACTCCACATCTGCCAAGGAAGTTATACTAATGAGATTGCTATTATCAGTCTTGCAAGAGAGTAAAGCCTCATTCCAGCTCTTTTCCTCTTTATGAAGTTTGTAGCAGTTGCGGTTGTAGGGATACCAGCCAGTGTTACAGCGGGTAGGATGATACTTCCATATATCTTAGTTAAACAATAAAAGATAAGACTATATTACACAAAATTAATTTCAGGCTATGCTCTATTGTTTTCTTAATACAGTCATAGCTTTTTTTTTTAATTTACAAAAGTAGAAATATAAAACCATCCAAAACTACTAGGTAAAGACAGAACATTTCCACATACGAACATGCAGTATCATGTATCAAAATACAAATGCTAAATATAGATGATACTTTATTGTAAAAAAAAACAAAAAACAAAAAACCCTACCAAATGAAATATTACCATTGAGAGACTTACCAAATGTTTCATATTCTGTACTATTTCCATATTTTTTGCATACATAAGGCAATCCAGATTCACATTTATAACTTTGCCAGTCATACTGCGCCTTTGAATTAAACACCACACAGTGATTTTCTCCAAGTGCGCTATTGGTGAGACCTACAACCAATTAAAAAAAAACGTAAAATTAACCATAATTTACTTTTGAATTGCAAAACAGGCTTACAATCTTCTACAAGTGTTATCATATTGATACACAAACCAAAAGCTCTCAGTAAAGTAAAACAAGTTTTATTGCTCAGCACTGGGTAATGCAAAGGAACTGATTGAATTCACAGGAATTGGATGGTTGAACATCACAATCTATATTTGATGGTACGTGTTTGCTCACTGAGTGCTATCCCATGAAATACCTGAAAAGTTCCAGTGTCCATTTTCTGTGGAACTGAATAGCCTTGAAATATGGGACAAGGGATGTCATAGGGCTTATCATAGTAACGTGAGACTAATCAGTTAAAATTCCCAATAGAATACATCTTTAAAATACCCTTTAAAAAGTCCGATCAATGAAACCCTGATCTATGTCCCTGGAATTTTGAATATCCCTCCAAACGAAAACACAAAAAGGGCCAATACTCTTATAAATTTCAGTTATAGAGAACATACAATTACAATGCAATAATATAGTGCAAGAGGAACATCAATTACTTGATCTCCAGTTCACAAATGCCAATGGTGCTCCATCGGACCACTGCCAGCCAGAAGATTCATCCAGTCTATTTAGCCCTGTCCATAGCAGAATTCCTTTAGTGCTTAACTTCTCTGAAATATAAAAAATAACCAAAACATGTTGAACATTTCAGATGCAGATATACTGTTCTGATCTCTCATGATGATAACAAAGCAAAGCTTAAAACAAGTCTCCAGAAGGTTTAGGAATGCCATTGGCATTTAATCTTTGCTCTTGAAAATGTTCTATTCCATTACTAATCAGTATTATACTGAAAGACAACTAACTCAGCCAGTCACAGTGCAGGGATAACATATGTCTGCAACAACATGATCTCTTCACCTTCCATCCTGTTTCAGGTTTTCTTGCTCATTATGAATGAAATATGATTTTAAGGTCAATTATAGTAAACAACAAAATTGTCAGACACTTAAATGAACATAATTTGTTGGAGAAGAGTCAACATGTTTTTTGTAAAGGGAAATCATGCCTCACCAATCTACTAGAATTCTTTGAGGGGGTCAACAAGCATGTGGACAAGGGGGATCCAGTGGATCCATTTTCAGAAAGCCTTTGACAAGGTCCCTCACCAACGGCTGTTAAGCAAAGTAAGCGATCATGGGATAAAAGGGAAGGGTCTCTCACGGATTGGTAACTGGTTAAAAATTAGGAAACAGAGGGTAGGAATAAATGGCCAATTTTTAGAATGGAGAGAGGTAAAGAGTGGTGTCCCCCATGAGTCTGTACTGGGACCAGTCCTATTCAACATATTCATATATGATCTGGAAAAAGGTTAAACAGTGAGGTTAAAACATTTGCAGATGATACAAAACTACTCAAGATAGTTAAGTCCCAGGCAGACTGTAAAGAGCTACAAAAGGATCTCTCAAAACTAGGTGACTGGGCAACAAAATGGCAGATGAAATTCAATGTTGATAAATGCAAAGTAATGCACATTGGAAAACATAATCCCAACTATATATATAAAATGATGGGGTCTAAATTAGCTGTTACCACTCAAGAAAGAGATCTTGGAGTCATTGTGGATAGTTCTCTGAAAACATCCACTCAATGTGCAGCAGCAATCAAAAAAGCGAACAGAATGGTGGGCATCATTAGGAAAGGGATAGATAATAAGACAGAAAACATCATATTGCCTCTATATAAATCCATAATGCCCACATCTTGAATACTGCGCGCAGATGTGGTCATCCCATCTCAAAAAAGATATATTGGAATTGGAAAAGGTTCAGAAAGGGGCAACAAAAATGACTAGGTGTATGGAACGGCCTCGGTATGAGGAGAGATTAATAAAACTGGGATTTTTCAGCTTGGAAAAGAGAGGACTTGGGGGGATATGACTGAGGTCTATAAAATCATGACTGGTGTGGAGAAAGTAAATAAGGAAGTGTTATTTACTCCTCATAACACAAGAGCTAGGGGTCACCAAATGAAATTAAGAAGCAGCAGGTTTAAAACAAACAAAAGGAAGTATTTCTTCACACAATGCAGAGTCAACCTGTGGAACTCTTTGCCAGAGGACATTGTGAAGGCCAAGGCTATAACAGGGTTCAAAAAATAACTAGATAAATTCATGGAGGATAGGTCCATTAATGGCTATTATCCAGGATGGGCAGGGATGGTGTCCCTAGCCTCTGTTTGCCAGAAGCTGGGAAATGAGCGACAGGGAATGGAACACTTGATGATTATCTGTCCTGTTCATTCCCTCTGGGGCACCTGGCATTGGCCACTGTCGGAAGACAGTATACTGGGCTAGATGGACCTTTGGTCTGACACAGTATGGCCATTCTTATGTATAAAAATATTTAGTGCCTTCACCTGCAAACTGTAGACATTTCAAATCCTAGTGTAATAGGAATTTCAGAGTTTCCTGTTAGCGACATCCTATAATTGAAAGTGAGAATTGTTGGGATTCCCTCCAAGACCTCTTTCCACTTGGCTTCCCAAGAACTCAGTTTGACTCCAGACTTTGTCACTCAGGTATCTTCATTTGGCATACAGCAATGCTACACTGAGTTGATCAGGCTCAAACGCAGTGGGAATAGATGAAGGGTTCAGAATAGCTCCAAAATTACACGGAAACTCTCCCTTTATATACATATCTCATTGCATTTACTATACATTGCATCACACGTTTTTGGATTGGATTGGTTACTTTGAGCTGTCCATGCATTGTCCATCCTGACCTCCTCTTTACCACCTCTTTACATTCCTTCCTTATCTTGTTTGCAGTAAATGGTTCCCTGGTTGTCCTCCCTCTGATCCTGGCTGGCCCAGACATTTTATCTTTTTTAGCCTAATGATCTGTTTACCTCCAAAGTCTATCTTCAAGAAATGGGGACTCCTTCAATGTGTTAATCACTCATGTCAGGCCAGGCCTCAGCTACATTCCCTGCTTCTGTTTTTCTGTTTTATATTAGCATTCATTTCATCTGCATCATATTCCTGTTGTTCTGTGCTCTCTTTTTTAAGTTTATTATCCAGCAACACATGCCTAAGACTGCAGTAGTTGTAATTATTTGAACCACCATCAATATTAGACTTAAAGTAGGAACCAGGGGATGCAAGTTCATCTCTTCTGGTACAGCCCACCACGGTGTTTCCACTGCCTGAACAATAGCATCCCAATGATAACAATATAATTGCTCGGCTATTAGTTGGGCAATGGCCACAAACTGCTCTATTTTCCTTTGTATCAAATCAGTGATGTTAATGGACAAGGAATGTACGGGTGCAAAGAGATTGGTCACGAGTGATTCCCATTTGGTGTTGTCTGTCATGACCTCTGTCACATTCTCCTTCATCTTCACACTTGGCCATAGGGCATGGGTCCCAATCTGAGTCAGAGAGGTGAGGTTCAGACAAAATCCATCCAGCGCCCTGTCATGGTTTTGTCTCCACTGAAAAGTTGTGGTATCCCAGAGCACATACTGTGTCCCCAAGCCGTACCACCTCCTTCACTCTCTCTTTAATGACTAGTTGGGCCCAACCTCCCTTGCTTGTGGGAGGTTCATTCGGGCTGAGCACTCACAGCACCAGCTGTGCTTGATTTGTTTACAGCAGACTGTGTTTATTTCATCTACTCATGTTGCCATCTTCACACTGGGATAATGTTGTTTATAGGTCCCATTCTCTATTGTACTGTTAATATATACCATACATACTGTTAACATATACCAATCTTTTAGGATTCCTGGCCTGTCCATCTAGGAATAGCAATCACAATTGTCACAGTTGAATTATTAATTTCATGTTGTGCCCAAGATCCAGGACCTTTTAGCCTCGCAAATTGCAAATTTTCCTTCCCGATATTCTTAAATCCCGTATCCATTAGTGTGGTTCAGATAAGTGTGCTGTTTAACATTCACCCCATTTTATTTCTTCTATTCCCTCCATTAGATGCATACCAAGTTTGGTACCATATGCGGCACACAATATTCAATGAATCAATCACAGTATTCACAGATATATTAATCCATTTTAAAGTTTGTGCAACGGAGTGCATTTTACTAATACTTAATACCTCCTGCTGCAAGGTTAAAGTACTAATCCCTCCTCCCTTTTTAATGCTCAACCTAAACTATCAGTTAGCAAGTTAATCTTAAGGTTCAATTCCTTGATATCGGCATAATTCCATAGAGAGACCCCAACTCCAGTGCTACACATATGGTGCCACTGTGTCCCTTTTGGCTGTACGATTTTTGTGTCCTTCTTGGAATATGCCTCCCACCGGATCCTCCCATAATCAAATGTGTGCCCTGATATTACTGGTAAACTATTTTTTTTTTACATGGGGCTGGGCAGGTTCCAGTCAACCTGTGTTTTGTACAGTCTAAAATATACCTAGTACCACTGTTTCATGAGCGAGGTATATAAAAATACCATTTTCTAGCTATGGAGCGGTTATTGGATAAAATAGAGGGGGGAAGTTGAGCCCTGTGGAGGGAGAACAGTGTGGATATGCATAGGAGTCTGTGGGACCATGGGCTCACTGTTTCGAACCACCCTCCACCAAACCAGTGAAAAAGAATTGATGATAATGTCAACTATCCATCTGGGTCCAATGTCAGTACAATTAGCGTATATAAGCACACCCACAGTTCTGAAATTCTAGTGCATGCCATAGTTCCCTAAGTACATATCAACCACCTGGACTTCATTAGCCATCTTGACGTTCCGGACCCACAAGAACTGGAGTCAGAGTCCCGGCAGCTGCAGATTTTTGTCAGTCAGAATTCGTATGCCCTGTAGGTAGCCAGATAGCAGGCCCCCTGACACCTACACATGGCAAGGTAAATCACCTCTCGTCACTATGATCTTAAGCACGGTGCCAGAGGGGTTTACCACAAGACCAGATGAACATTCATCTTCTGAGGCACGTCAACATCTTTGGCTTTCTGCTTGGATAGGAGTGATCTGAACAGCTGTAAAAATTCACCACAGATCTAATGCCACACCAAACCACAAGAGTGTGCCCAATGTTGGAAGCCACCACCACTGCATGGCTGCAGATCTGCAAGACAAAAAGGGAAGAAACCATTTCTAGATTCTCTCTTTTACTGAACTTTGTGAATTTTGAGCTGGCTTGCATGAACTCAACTCTGCCCTTTACTTCCCAGGTCTACCAACTATACAGAGGGTCCAAGGTGATCCAATATCACACATGGACCATACCTCTTTGCCTTTGGGAAAGTGTAGTAGGGAGCTAGATCGTGGATCATGAATTTAGATCCTACTTGATGTTCAGTTAGATCTCCTTTTGCATCGAACCATGCCTTGGCCTTCTGTACTTCTGCCTCATTGGTTACCACCATGCTTTTTTAGACCTGTAAAATTTGCATCTGCCAGTCCCGTACCCAGGCTTCTGATAGAGCTACTGTAGCCAGATGGGCTGGAACTGGGTTAATCCCATCCTCCCACAGTGTCTTTTGTCTTCCCATCAAGACCTTGTAGGGGCAAAAGCCTGTGGATCTCCACTCCCTAGCTCTGATATGCATTAGTACCAGTGGTAACATTTCATCCCAATTGCTGCCTGTAGCATTAACCCTTTCCTGAGTTCAGATTTTATGGTTCTGTTCATTCACTCAACCTGTCCTGGTGCTGCTGGATGACATGGGAATGTGGAACTTCCGACTGATGTCCAGCACAGTGCACACTTCTTTGACAACAGACCCCACAAAGCTGCTCCCATTGACTAAGACAATCACTTTAGACACCCTTGTCTGCAGGACAAATTGTACACCAGTTGTTTTGCTGTAGTTAGGGCAGTCATATTCTTGGTGGGGAAGGCCTCAATCTAATCAGAAAAAGCACCAACAACCACTAGCACATATTTATTACCTCTTGGGCTTAAGGGTAATTCCCCAGTATAGTCCATTTGAATTCTTTCCCATGGACCTCTGGGTGCCTGTCTCATAAGAGCTCCCCTATGATTTCTGTTAGCTGGTTGTGTCTGGCATAGATTAGGCAGGCATCAAGATGCTCCTTTAGGTCCCTTTCCCATTTGGGCCACAACCTCCATCTTTGCCAACCTATTTCTGGCCTCTGCCAGTTTGGGGTGGCCACCCACACTGGACCCACGCACCCATAATAGCAGATCTTTTCACATATTCTGTGGTACCACCCATACCAAACCATTTTCTGATTTTACACCTAAGAGTCCCTGCTCTATTACTAAATCCTGACCTGCTACCTTCACTTCCTTGCAGCATGCATGCTCCCAAAGTGATCCTAGCTCCAAATCCTGTTTCTGAATGTTTTGTAGCCACACCGCTATAGCTTGTGTTTGTTGCTGGCCTCGAGTGAGCACTGCTACCGGGGTTGCTTCCAAAGCGGTCTCCCATGGCCAAGGTGACCCAGTAACTGCTGCATCCTTGAATGCTAGGTTGGCTGCCTGATTCCCTTTCACCAATGACCTTTTTTTCCTGTGCACCTCAATTTTAACCAAAATCAGCCAGCATTTGCCACATACTACTGAATTTGATCTCTCCTCCATCAGTAGCCCAGTACTTCTTCTGAGCCCACCAGGCTAACATTCATACAGCTCCCATGAACACCCAATCTGAGTCCAGAACTATGGTAAGTTTAGAGAGATCCCTTTTCTTCCATCAACACACTGATAACTGCTGCCACGTCTGCATACTGAGCCGATTTACTGCCATTTATATTGTAAAGTGTTTATAATTATTCCATCCCTCAGTTTTACTGCTGCCAGACCTCCTTTCCTCTGTCCTTATGCAGATAGATGGCAGTATGTACATCAAACCTCCTCTTGAACTCTGCCAGCATAAAGTTATTTAAAAAGATTGGATACCCAGTGCTAGAGGGGCTGACCTCACACTCATGTAGCATCCCTCCTATGCAAATTCCTGCAATCCAGTCCTTTGGTTCCATAAGCTGGACAGCCTCCACATTTTCTCCTTGCAAAGCCAGAGTCCATTTCTGAATTCTTTCATTGCTCACTTGCCCAGCTGATACGTTTCCTCCTAGAACTACCTTAAGGGGAGTATGCTGGCTGACTATAAACATGTTTTGGCTTCCCACCAAGCTTTTGTGCTTGATAATAGCCCAGTATGCTGCCAACATGATTTTCTCACACCAGTTATACTTTAGTTCCACACCCTGCAGCAGTCGGGAGGCAAATGCCACCGGCTGATCCTGATCTCCATATTTCTGCATGAACACAACCCCTATACTGTTTGGAGTTAGACTTTTTAATGCACCCAGTGTTACTCTCATCCGGACTAGTCAGTACCAGAGCGCCCCCAAAAGCCTATTTGGCTCAGCCACTGTTTCAGTGTGCTCTTCCTGCCAATCCCAATGAGGTGCCATTACCAATTCATATAATGGACTTGCTGGGGAGAAAACTCCCTGCAAAATCCTGTTATTCCAAGAAAAAGATTGTAGAGCCGGTTTGTCTGTGGAGATGGGCAGTTTGGAGATTAACTCTGCTCTCTGGTGGTCTATGTTTTGCCTTTCCTCATCTATTGACACTCCCAAGAAAGTCACCTCTTTCCTTGCCAGCTGTACTATTTCCACTATTCACTTTTAATCCTGACCACTGCAGACACTGCAAAGCCTCAAACAAATCCTGTTTATGTTCCTCTTCCGTAGGGGACTGAATCAGTATTTCATCAATGTACTGGATGAGTCTGTCTGGCTGAGGGAAGTCCCAGAGTCCATGCTCACATGAAGCAGTGTAAATGGTGGGGGAATCTTTGTACCCCTGGGGCAGTACAGTACATGCATATTATATGCCCTCCCCCATGTAAAAGCCATCCTGTACTGACACTCTGGGACTAGGGGGAGGGACCAGAACCCATTACTAATGTTCAGCACAAAAAACCACTTCATTCTATGAGAGATTTTTGCAGTCATCTCAGGATAAGCCATCACTAAAGCAGCCACAGATTTTGCCCTATAGTTTATGCTCCTATAGTTTACGGTCAAGCTCCATCCCCCTCCTGGCTTCTGCGCTGGCCAGGCTGTGGAATTACACACTGAGGACATTGGCTTTATCACACCTTGCTCTAACAATGCCTCCACTATCTCCTGAATTGGACTGAAGGGACTCCTTAGGTACTGGATATTGACTCTGGGGTGGTGGACTTGGCCCATACCTCTGAAAAGGTCTCCATTAGTTGGGGTACCCAAGCAGGTGTGTCCTGTTCATATCATAGAGCAATTTCTTATGCATTGGGCATGACACCTCCTTCCACATTCCCCCAAAGCACCATATTAGTCAAATCCACCACTAATTTCATTTCCACTAACACACGAATCCCTAGAATTTCTTCTTGTGAATTTACTACCATGTCACAATCTCCATGTTCCTATTATAATTGGTTCCTTTTCCCTAATCTGAACTGGACAAGTTACTCCAGTAACTTCCTGAATCTCCCTTCCTCTGTCCCTTTTGGCAAGTGCCCTGTCATGGTTATTGCTACCCCACTGTCTAGTAACATGTCCTCTTCCACTCCCACTATAGTGATGTTTACCATGGGGCATGCCAGCCATCCTGTAAAAGGGGTGCTACGAGAGACAGCTGGGGTGCAAGGGTCTGGCAGCCCTATTGGGAGCTCACTGGGTGAGGCTGCTCACCAGACTGGCTACCTTGCAGAGCTTTCAATCTCTTCACTTCCTCTCCAGTTCCTCCTCCTCATTCTTAAGCTGTCAGAATGGCACCCAGGGTCTTCCGTGTTCCTGATCTACTTGTCCCTTTCCCCAGAGTCCCTTGCCCCTAGGGCTGGATTCCACTTGGAAAATCTTGGCTTCTGCCACCAACACTGTGGATTTATATGTAGCCCCCACCAGTGCTCTCCTCTGGACAACAGACTGTCCAACTTAGAAGGATTAAGGTCAAATTGTAAAACACAGTCCTTGCATTCCAGTGACAGCACAACTAGCAACATTTCAATGTGTAAAAAGCAACAGAGGGTCCTGTGGCACCTTTAAGACTAACAGAAGTATTGGGAGCATAAGCTTTCGTGGGTAAGAACCTCACTTCTTCAGATGCAGAAGTCTTGCATCTGAAGAAGTGAGGTTCTTACCCACGAAAGCTTATGCTCCCAATACTTCTGTTAGTCTTAAAGGTGCCACAGGACCCTCTGTTGCTTTTTACAGATTCAGACTAACACGGCTACCCCTCTGATACTTGTCATTTCAATGTGTGTTCTCTCTCCTGTAGCTAGTAAATTATGCATATTAGGCTTCTGTAGATTCCATCACTCAAGGAGGCAATCTGCTAGTTCACTCAGACCCTCCTTCAGGAAGAACTTCATATTAAACACCTCTGCTTGAGCTGATCTTAAATTGTAAAACACCCATGCCAACTCTGCCCCTAAAACTGAATCCTCCAGGGTATGCTCTATGACCCATGTCCATAAACTTCCCAAAGATTTCTGCAATACCTTCTCCCAATCCTGCATAGTTAAGTGGTTCATATCTTTCAAGGCCATTCCTTTAAAAAACCACTGAGTATACCTATTCCAATCATCCCTCTACTGCACAAGCACGTCCCATAGCTACACTGCAAATTGGGAAAACCCTGCTGGGTCCCGTCTCCCATCATGCTGGCACTGTCACAACTAGTCCCGTAAATTTGCTACTTGTTCCATGAGCTGGTCTTGTTCCTCCTTAATGCCTCACAGCTTTCATTCTTCTCCAAACATGTCTTGTTGGATTGTATTGCATGTACCTTGTATATTTCTTTCTGTTCCTCCAGCCATTTCTTTCCTTTTCCAATTTGTGGACTTGAATCTTTAAGTCCTTCAGTTGTTTATCCAAGGCTCGGATTCCCAATATTAAGCCTTGTAACAAAGTCTTTTGCTTGTCTGTTTTACATTTCTTATCCAGCACTAAGTGTTGGAGTTCCTTTTCCACCCAGTTCCAGTCTCCCCCAAACACATCTCTGGGGAGTTCATAGGGGCCTCTTTTGGACACAACCCACCCCTCCAGTGCCCTGGCAACTTCTTCAAATTTAAACCCTTCTAATGCCATTGCAAACCTTGACACATACAATAAACTATACATTACCTGCTCCAGACGAATGGATCCAGGTTGAGGCATGACACCACTATGTTGGGATTCCCTCTGAGACTTCTTTCCATTTGGCTTTCCAAGAATTCTGTTCAACTCCAGACTGTGTCCCTCAGGTATCTTTACTTGGCATACAGCAACACTACGCTGAATTGATCAGATTCAAATGCAGTGGGGATGGATGCAGGGTACATAACAGCTCCAAAGTTACACAGAAAGCCTCTCCCTTTATATACATTACATATCTCATGGCATTTACTATACAGTGCATCACACGTTTTTGGATTGGCTTGGTTACTTTGCAAGAAGCAATTGCTGTGCAGCATATCCTGTCCATGTGCGACCTCCTCTTTACCACCTCTCTACATTCCTACCTTATCTTGTTCATCATTATTTTGCTTGTAGTAAATGGTCCTTCCTCTTATCTTGGCTGGTCCAGACATTTTGTCTTTTTAGCCTAATGATCTGTTTACCTCCAAAGTCTATCTTCAAGAAATGGGGCCTCCTTCCATGTGTTAATCACTCATGTCAGGCCAAGCCTCAGCTACAACAACAGGATAAAACTGATATTTGTAGAGAGGGGAAGTATCAGGATTCAGAGCAGTCTTTAGAGCACAAAACTAGAAGCCCGATTCTGCAACCCTTTACCTATACTTATATTCTTTAGTCAAACTAGAAATCCCATTGACTTCAAGGGTTTCAGGATCAGGCTCTAAGGGAAGATCACAAACAAAGGCTTATTTAAGAGACCCTTTCCACAAGCAGGAAAACAAATATATCAAAGACAAAGAAGTGTTTTCTGTTTATGAAGAGAGTGTCATTCCCCCATACCCGATATTTACTTAAAACCTGCAAAACCTTCTGGTCAACCCAATCCAGTTAGTACAGGTACCGCAGAATAAATAGATTTTGACACAGGGAAGAAGGTAGTTATAGCTTGCAATTAAAAGGCTCTCACATTGTATTTGTGAAATTCTCCAGGGAAAATGAACACACCTGTAACTTCCTGTAATGGGGGCACTCATCTCTTGAGTGCTGGGTGTGAAACTGCAGTCCTTTTCTCACTCCAGGCACCCCCCGCAGTCTGCCAACCAACCTTGGCAGGTCTTCAGCAGCTTGTCCCTCCGGCCAAGTCATTAAATGTAAATGAAGCCTTTCTGCAGTACCAAAGTGTACAATAACTAACAGTCTATTTGCTCTCGCTAGGGTCTTGAGCCCCAGCTCTGGGCCCATTAAATTTGGCTCCAAAACAAGGCCTATCCCTTTCTTGGGATTTACACCACTTTACCTGTGGCTCTTAGGGGAACCTAGGCTCACCCACTACTCCGGGTTCTAACCCAAGAATCCTATAAACAGCAGCCATGTACTACTTACTCCAATCTATGGCTGCTATTTTCCTGGGTCTCTTCCTAGTACCGGGCCCCTTTTATCTCCAGCCCTATTTCAGGGCCAGCATCCTCTGGTTCTCTCTCTCTTCTTCACTCCGTTGGTCCCAACTAGGAACTGACGTGTTAAAGACACTGCAGTGTATTTTTTTCTAAGCCTGCTGGTCTCTGATTAGCTGCTTCTGTGAGGTTTCTCTAGGCAGGCCTGGAAGACCCACCTTTGCTGTTCCTTTCCTGTTACTTCACTGCTTCCTGGGGTGGCATGTAGTAGGACTGTGGGGTCTCCCTTAGTGAGCTGCAGAGGCCAGATACACCCCATCACATACCTTCCCCTGCAGAAGGGAGTTGGGGTGGTGGTTCTGTCTGAGGGTAATAACATTCCCTCTTGTCCAGGATTCGCCCTGCTTCCTCAGGGTCTTCTCTCCCAGACCTCTCTGCCTGGAAAACATGTTCAATTTAGGCTCCCTGGGAGTTCCCCTGCTCTGGAGTCAACATACATCAAAAGGTGGGTTTGACCAGTTACCCTTTAACTATGTTCTCTAGCCAGGGGACACTTTTTGTTTAGCTATTACAAGGAAGTCAGCCAGGTTCTTGCCAATACCCTTATCTTCCTCAGAGAAACATGAAGTGGCGAAAGCCTGGAGTTCCCCCATTATAGGTATCCCATACAGTGCACATAGTCCTCAACAGTCCATGGCATGCTGTAATTTATGATGTGCCGAGCGTTCAGCTAGTTGAAGCCCTTTTTCATCTCTAGAGTGGTTAACAGCATTGGGATTTCACTAGAAAGAAACTTTTCTGCTGTGGCCTCCTGAGCTTGAGAGGAATCTCCCTGGGTGCACCTGCATGTACAACCTTCAGAGATAAGGCTCTCGCAAGCTACATTTAGATCACTTTCAGAGTTTCCAAAAACCAGGGATTGCACTGTTTTGCTCACTGCTTGTAGTATCTGGCTTAGTAACACCTGCTTTTGTTCTTTCTGTACCAATGCTATTTTATGGTTGAAATTCAGTATATCGGGATCACCTTTATCTTCCTTTTTCCTCTAGCTATAGCTCTTCTTTTTAGCAGGGGTCCAGTTGTGGCTTTGGCTTGCAGCTTCATTGTGATCTCATATCATTAGGTCTATAGCAGGGCAGCTCCTAATTACAACTGGCTCATGTCCCTCCTGGCTCAATCCAAGTTCCTGTTGTAGTGGTTGCACCCTGCACGATTCCAACTCTTTTCAAAGGATGGGCTACCTCAGCCTTCAGGCTTTCTCACTCTTTATCTTTAACCTGCTAGACTTCAACCCTGACTGGACCTAAAGCAAATTATGGAGCTAAGTCAGCAACTTCTGCAGCAAACACTGCTGTTCCCCAGTCTCTTTTTCAATTATGAGATGGGTCCTGTTCCCACTGCACTGCTTGGGCTAAGATCTGGTCCCTTGAGGAGCGCATCTCTTTGAGTTCCTACACGGCCTTGACCTTTTAGACCTGTAGGACGTTGAGTTGAGCCATGACTTCCTGTTTGACCCCATCACCTGCAGTGACCCTATCTTCTACTTTTCTCCACTTCAGTAGGGGTTGGGTAGCTGTAAAGGCTACTGCCATTATTGGAGCCTCTACAGTCGACAGAGGCTTGGTACTGGCAGCTGTTGATACTAAGTCCTTCACTGGGCGGTGAATCCATATCCTCACACCATTTTCCTGGCTGCTCAAATCCTTACCCCGCTCCTTGTGCGGATGTAAGCTTCCTGGTCAACTATCACCCTGCTTTCCACTTCAAGTCCATACTTGTGTTTTTAATCATACCTCTCTGCCTTCTCCTGGACCATCATCCTCTGTCCTCTCAATTCCTCAAATTTGTTTCAGAAAGTGGTTGCTGGCTCAGATGGATTCTCGTAGCTGAGCGCTGAAGTCATCCCATTGTCCTATGAGCATCTCCTTCTTGCTCCGTTGTTGCTGCAGCTTGCAGTACTAAATTCTGATCTTGCAGACTCATCTGATGTGCTTCCAAGATCTGTATCTGGTCCCAGAGGGCTTGTAGAACTACCTTGTGTTGGTAGCTGGTCCTACATCTTGGAGATATTCTGCAAAACTCTGTAAATCCTGATGTAACTTCATGTTACAAAGTTTGCACAGATGTCAGCACCAAATCTTTGCTCTACCAGATCACCTCAATCTTGGCTCCACTGTCAATGTAAAGAGTTTTCTTCTCCATCTGTTGTTGCCTGCAACTCTTTTGATTCTCCTTTAACTCCTCCGTGAGCTTGTCTAGCTGTTCTTGGAGCTGGGAGGTCTTAGTCTGCTTCACTACCTGCAGACTTTGCAGTTGCTCCTTTAGCAGCCTCTTTAATTCATCTCCCATTTTAGACCCATCTCCATGAGTAGCTGCTTGACTGAGGAGGGACTGGTGTCTGGATCCTGACATTGGGCTGGATCTCTCAGTCACTTCTGAAGCTTGTTTGCTCTCTTCTATTCCAGCTGCAGCAGTTGCTTCAAATTCTTTTGCATGGTACTGTATTGTCCATCCACAGTGTCTTGACTGGTTGATGGCTTCTGTCAACTAGTTCCCTGTTCCCCTTAGCTGTCTGGTGGCCATCAGCCTGGCATTTCTTGGACTCTGAATCCCATAGCTGTTTTAGCAGCACTACCTTCGCCTCTAAAGCAGCGAGGGGAGATCTGATTTAGACACTGTGACGGGTTGGATCACAGAAACCCCCTTGGGAGCTGCCACCCAATGTGCAAAGACTACCCCTGCTTCTGTTTTCCCTGCCAGCTCAGGATTTCAGCACCCAGTCTTGCTGAGCCAGACACTCCAGTCTGCTCTAACAAAGACTCAGGGTCTGAATCACTTGTCCCAAAGCTGCAAGTTTACCTGAAAACCAGCTCACAGGAGTGTGCTTGTTTTTAGCACTCAGATGCCCAACTCCCAATGGGGTCTAAACCCGATAAATCCGTTTTACCCTGCATAAAGTTTATGCAGGGCAAACTCATAAATTGTTCGCCCTCTATAACACTGATAGAGAGATATGCACAGTTGTTTGCTCCCCCAGGTATTAATACATACTCTGAGTATATTACTAAATAAAAAGTGATTTTATTAAATACAGACAGTAGGATTTAAGTGGTTCAAAGTAGTAACAGACAGAACAAAGTAAGTCACAAGCAAAATAAAATAAAATGCGCAAATCTATGCCTAATCAAACTAAATACAGATAATCTCACCCTCAGAGATGCTTCAGTAAGTTTTTCTCAGATTGGACACCTTCCAGGCCTGGGCACAATTCTTTCCCCTGGTACAGCTTTTGTTCCAGCTTAGGTGTTATCTAGGGGATTCTCCATGATGGCTCCTCTCTCTCTCTCCCAGTTCTCTTCCACCCCTTTATATATCTTTTGCATAAGGCGGGAACCCTTTGTTCCTCTGGGTTCCCACCCCCTCCCCTCACTGGAAAAGCACCAGGTTAAAGATGGATTCCAGTTCAGGTGACATGATCACATGTCACTGCAAGACTTCATTACTCACTTGCCAGCACACACATATACAGGGAGACTCACAGGTAAACAGCCATCTGCAGACAATGGGAGTCATCAAGATTCCAAACCATCATTAATGGCCCACACTTTACATAATTACAATAGGCCCTCAGAGTTACATTTTATATTTCTAGTTTTAGATACAAGAGTGGTACATTTCTACAAATAGGATGATCACACTCAGTAGCTTATGAGCTTTGTAATGATACCTTACAAGAGACCTTTTGCACAAAGCATATCCCATTTGCATTATAGTCACTTATTATCAATTTTTTTATAAAACTATCCCAGTTACATTATATTCACTTATGATCATGTTTTTATAAAACCATGTAGACTGCACAACGTCACACCCTCCTCCTGAACTTACTGCCAGAGACTTGGACACTGACCATGGCGGAGGCAGTATACCTAAAATTCGTTTTTGGGCTCCCCTACTGGGCAGACACTCCTGTGTCCCCCAAAAGGGAAAGAGACCCTGACCCAGCTGTAGGCTCACAGCTACCAGCTATGAGGGACCTTTCGCTGGCCAGCAAAATCCCCCCCCTTTCACTTAGGTTGGGTTTGCTTTCAGCTAGAGTCCTTGGGGTTTGTTCCCACCGCAGCAGTCACCAGGACCCCAACTTCCAGCTCCAGGATACATGTCTCTGTGCACCTCTTCCACTCCATTACAGCCAGGTTATGCTTCTGGGTCTTACTTGCTTTGTCTCTTAAGTCCAGGCTGGTGGGCAGCCTTTTCTTTTTCCAGGTCAGCCTTTTTCCAGGCAAATTGTACATCAATTTCCATTTGTTTTCCCTTGAGACCATCACTTGATGAGCTGGGATACCACAGAGAACACCCTCCTGCCAGAACAGGCACCCCTCCCCTCCTGTCTTGCTAGGTTAGACACTCCAGTCAGCTTTAGCACAGACAGAGGTTGGGCCACACCCATCTGCAGTTCACTGAAACTGAGATGTACTCAGCTCAGGGGCTTCTTAGTTAACAGAGACATTTCCAGCGCCCATTGTTCAGTCTTTCTGGGCAATTTGCAACTTGTGTAGTTTTAGCTTCTTTTGATCTTCATTCTTACTTATTTTGCTTCCTTTTCTGTCCCTAATTCCCTTTCCCGAAATAAGCAAACAGAAAATAACAAACCAGTAACCACTTTGTCTGTTCTTCAGCCACCACACTTAAAACTCACTTAAAATCACTACCAGTATCTCAAAGCAATCAGCTGTGCACAGATCCTGCTCGACTACGCCACTGTGACGGGTTGGATCACAGAAACCCCCTTGGGAGCTGCCACCCAATGTGCAAAGACTACCCCTGCTTCTGTTTTCCCTGCCAGCTCAGGATTTCAGCACCCAGTCTTGCTGAGCCAGACACTCCAGTCTGCTCTAACAAAGACTCAGGGTCTGAATCACTTGTCCCAAAGCTGCAAGTTTACCTGAAAACCAGCTCACAGGAGTGTGCTTGTTTTTAGCACTCAGATGCCCAACTCCCAATGGGGTCTAAACCCGATAAATCCGTTTTACCCTGCATAAAGTTTATGCAGGGCAAACTCATAAATTGTTCGCCCTCTATAACACTGATAGAGAGATATGCACAGTTGTTTGCTCCCCCAGGTATTAATACATACTCTGAGTATATTACTAAATAAAAAGTGATTTTATTAAATACAGACAGTAGGATTTAAGTGGTTCAAAGTAGTAACAGACAGAACAAAGTAAGTCACAAGCAAAATAAAATAAAATGCGCAAATCTATGCCTAATCAAACTAAATACAGATAATCTCACCCTCAGAGATGCTTCAGTAAGTTTTTCTCAGACTGGACACCTTCCAGGCCTGGGCACAATTCTTTCCCCTGGTACAGCTTTTGTTCCAGCTTAGGTGTTATCTAGGGGATTCTCCATGATGGCTCCTCTCTCTCTCCCAGTTCTCTTCCACCCCTTTATATATCTTTTGCATAAGGCGGGAACCCTTTGTTCCTCTGGGTTCCCACCCCCTCCCCTCACTGGAAAAGCACCAGGTTAAAGATGGATTCCAGTTCAGGTGACATGATCACATGTCACTGCAAGACTTCATTACTCACTTGCCAGCACACACATATACAGGGAGACTCACAGGTAAACAGCCATCTGCAGACAATGGGAGTCATCAAGATTCCAAACCATCATTAATGGCCCACACTTTACATAATTACAATAGGCCCTCAGAGTTACATTTTATATTTCTAGTTTTAGATACAAGAGTGGTACATTTCTACAAATAGGATGATCACACTCAGTAGCTTATGAGCTTTGTAATGATACCTTACAAGAGACCTTTTGCACAAAGCATATCCCATTTGCATTATAGTCACTTATTATCAATTTTTTTATAAAACTATCCCAGTTACATTATATTCACTTATGATCATGTTTTTATAAAACCATGTAGACTGCACAACGTCACAGACACCATCATACCTCATCTCAGCCTAGACTGTATAATTGTTTCCTAAACGGATCATCCCAAGTTGTGCTATGGCTTTGACTGTCTTCAATTCAAACTATCCCAATCTCAGAGCTCTGTTTTCCTTCTAAAATAGGGGTTCCCTGGTCCTGTGTATTGGCCACCACCATGATTGGTCCCTCCTGGTAAGGCTGTGTTGGGCCCTTGTAACCTTTTTCAGGTGACCTGTTAAACGACTGGAGTATTTTAAACATCTGTCTACACACCCTTAACTGTTGGCTTCTTGAGCACTACCCTATGCTTTCTGCTGAGGAAGACCCTGTTAAGAATATAAGACATACTGGGTCAGACAAAGATCCATTTAGCCCAGCATCCTGTCTTCCGACCAGTGGCCAATGACAGATGCTTCAGAGGTAATGAACAGATCAGGTAATATCAAGTGATCCATCTCCTGTCACCCATTCCCAGCTTCTGGCAAACCAAGGCTAGGGACACTTCAGAGCATGGGATTGTATCCCTGACCATGTTGGCTAACAGCCATTGATGGATCTATCCTACATGAACTTATCAAATTCTTTTTTTAAACCAGTTATGCTTCTGGCATTCACAACATCCCCTGGCAATGTGTTCCACAGGCTGACCTTGCATTGTGTGAAGAAGTACTTATCTTTGTTTTAAACCTGTTGCCTATTAATTTCATTGGGTGACCCATGGCTCTTGTGTTATGTGAAGGCGTAAATAACACTCCTCTATTTACTTTCTCCACACAATTCATGATTTTATAGACCTCCACTATATCCCACCTTCATTGTCCCTTTTCTAAGATGAGCAGTCCCAGTCTTTTTAATCTCTCCCTCTGGGAGAGATTCCATGCCCTTCTCTGTACTTTTTCCAATTCCAATATATCTTGTTTGCGATGGGGCAACCCGAACTGTATGCAGTATTCACTATGCGGGCATACAATGGGGATTACTATAGTGGCATTATGGTATTTTCTGTCTTATTATCTATCCCTTTCCCAATGGCTCATAACATTGTTAGCTTTTTGACTGCCACTGCACACCGAGCAGATGTTTTCGGAGAATTATTCACGATCACACCAAGATTTTTCTTGAGTGGTGACATAATTTAGACCCCATCCTTTGTGTGTACAGTTGGGATTACGTTTTCCAGTGTGCATTACTTTGCATTTATCAACATTGAATTTCATCTGCCAATGTGTTGCCCCTTACCCAGTTTTGGGAGATCCCTTTGTAATTCTTCACAGTCAGCTTTGGACTTAACTATCCTGAGTAATCTTGTACTGTCTGCAAAATTTGCCACCTCCTCTATTTATCCTTTTCCAGATCACTTATGAATATGTTGAACTGCACAGGTCACAGTACAGATCCTTGGGGGATCCCACTATTTACCTCCCTCCTCTGTGAAAACTGACCATTAATTCATACCCATGTTTCCTATCCTTTACCCAGTTACTGATCCATGAGGGGACCTTCCCTCTTATCTCATGACTGCTTACTTTGCTTAAGAGCCTTTGGTGTAGGACTTTATAAAAGGTTTTCTGAAAATCCAAGCACGCTATCTCGACTGGATCACCCTTGTACACATAGTTGTTGAACCCCTCAAAGAATTCTAATAGCTTGGTGAGCCATGATTTCCCTTCACAAAAGCCATGCTGACTCTTTCCCAACAAATCATGTTCATCTATGTGTCTGATAATTCTATTCTTTAATATAGTTTCAACCAACTTATTTCCCTGGTACTGAAGTTAGGTTTACTGGCCTGAAATTACCAGGATCCCCTCTGGAACCTTTTACAAAAATTGGTGTCAAATTAGCTATCCTCCAGTCATCTGGTACAGAAGCTGATTTTAAGTGATAGGTTACATACCACACTTCGTAGTTCTGCAATTTCATATTTGAGTTCTTTCAGAACTCTTGGGGGAACTCCATCTGGTTCTCATGACTTATTACACTTTAATTTATGAATTTGTTTCAAAACCTCCTCTATTGACACCTCTGTCAATGTGGGACAGTCCTTCGAATTTGTCATCTAAACAGAATGGTGCAAGTGTGGGAATCTCCCTCATGTCTTCTGCAGTGAAGACCATCTGCAGATCTGAGATATCAGACATCTCATACTTGATGCAGTTAAATGCTTACCCCTGTCTCTTCATCCTACCTTGATGGGATAGGGATTTGAATCCCACTTCTGGCACAAAGTTGTAACCAGGGCATTCACTGCCTGATCACCTCCTAGTAGCTAGGTGTGGTAATGCAGTCCTTTTCTCACCTCTGGCACCCCCTGAAGGCTGCAGTTGACTTTGGCAGGTCTTCAGGGGCTTGGCCCTCCAGCCAGGTCACAAAGTCCAAAGAAGCCCTTTCTGGGGTATTAAAGAATCCAATAACAAACAGTCTATTTGCCCTCGCTAGGGTCTTCAGCCCTGGCTGCTATAGATTCAGCCCTTTGTTTGGGGTCCAAAACAAGGCCGGTCCTCTACTTGGGGTTTACACCACTTTATTTGTGGCTGTTAGGGGAACCTGGGCTCACCCACTACTCTGGGTTCCAACTCAGGGACCCAATGAACAGAAGCCACGTACTACTTACTCCAATCTGTCACTGCCATTTCCCTGGGCCTCTTCCTACTGGGCCCCTTTTATCTTCAACCTTATCTCAGGCCCAGTTCCCTCAGGTTCTTCTCTACCTCCAGGCAAGAGAGGAGCACCCTTTTTCACTCCTCTGGTCTCAGCCAGGAACTGACCTGCTAAGGTCCTGCAGCTTCTTTTAGTTAAGGCTACCAGGCTCTGATTCGCTGCTTCCATGAGGTTTCTCTATGTAGTCCTGGAGGACCCACCTTTACTGTTCCTTTCCTGTCACTTCACTGCTTCCCGGGTTGGGATGTATAGGACTTCAGAGCTACCCGTATGGAGCTACAAAGGCCAGATACACCTCAGCACACTTCCAAAAAGGCTTCAATTTCAAGAATGGAATAATAAGCCTTATGGTAAACCATTTGGAAGGGGAAAATAAAATAAAATAACTACATCCTGGAGTAACATATACATAAACCTTGGACTTTGTTTGTTAAGCCCGTAGCTTACTTGCACTCAGATTTAAACATTTTTATTACTGGAACAAATGGTGTGGAAAGGCCCTGAAAACAGAAGTGGGTAAGAAAAGAGGTGTATATGCTAGATATTGGTGGCTATGTTGCAGCATCTCTTTGCAAATCTATGGAAACCCTTCTGCATGAATACACTGGTTGGGGCTCCACAGATCTAAGTAATGAATAGCCACTCTATACAGCCTGCTCCTCAGGCAACCTGGCTGAAATATCCCAAAGCTGTAAAGTTTTGATCTAGACTTGGGTCTGAACTTCTCCATAGTCTGGGGATGTTGGGTCCAGCTTTTGGTTGGGGCCCATTTCTACTAAACAGCAGTATTTGACACATGGGATGAAATCCTGGCCCTTCTGAAATGAATAGAACTGCCCAGCTAAACAAGCAAAATATATATTTAAGTAAGTTTTAACATAACTACACATCTACTCACCACTTATATACTTCTGTTCTGCCATGTCTGCAATACTCAGCAAATCTCCTCCTTGTGTCTGACAGGCAACACGTGCCTCATTCCAAGAAAGAATAGAAAAAAGATTGAACTGGTAGCAAATTTGGGTGTCAGGGTTCTTCTCCCAAAAAATATCACTCCCAGGCTCTGTGTGAAAATCAGTTAAAAATAACATGATGCAACAAAACAATTACAGAGAACACTATAATATAACAATCTAGTTAATGTTGAACACAACATGGAAATGCTATTGAAGCATGAGTTTGAACTCATTTTCAATGTTTAGTGTTAAAAGCACACAAGGAAATAGGATGCTATGTGAATTTTAAAAGTTTAAAAATTTTCACCAATGTAAATGAACTGTTCAGCTTTTCACAAAGTTAGTGAGTATTAGGGGGAAGGTCCTCACCTGGTTTAAATTGTCATAGCTTCACTGCAGTCAGAGCTATGACAATTTGCACCAGCTCCTAGAAGCTTAATGGTGAAACTAACTCACAGTGAATTTTGTAGGAACAGGGCGAACCCCGATCCCCACAGCCAGAGGGGAAAGGCAGTTACATTTCCCCTTACCCAGTGTCCAAGAGGACACTCTGTTAAGGGATGAACACATTATGAACAATTAATGAAGGCAAAGCTGGTAGTACTGCTTATTAAGATTTCCTGACATTTCCCCATTATAAAACCCTGTTTTTAGTTGCTTATAACTTTGCTGAACTCTAACTATTTGGGCTGCAATCTTCCACCTTGCTTGTCTGTCTCAGGCAGAATTTTTTTGGTGGAAATTTGCTCAAAATAGCTCCGCTGTTTCCGAGAACATAGGTAGGGGAAAATATGTTCATCTACCAATGTTAAGAAATTCTGGAGACCTTTTCCTTCAAAACGCTATAGTGTCCCCATGCTTTGGAGTGGGGACTTGAAATTTAGCAGTGGGTGGTCTTGGGTCTCATGATGTGTCTTTTACTATCTGTGATGGGGCAGCTGCTCCACACTATCAGAAAGGGAGTTAAAAGCAGCCCTAGGGAGGGTGCACCGGAGGCAGCCAATTAGAAAAGGTCTGAGGGGAGCAGCCAATCATGGCCCGGCAGGCTCATATAAGAAGGGCTGCAGGGCAGAGCAGGAGGAGTCACTCCCTGGAGCTTGAGAAGGAAGGTAGACTGGCTGCCTTGCAGGCTGAGGGCAGCAAGCACCCTGGACATAGCAGTGCTGGAGGCTGAGGCCCTGAGGCTAGGGCAAAGAGGGTGCTGGGGCCACGGGGAAGTGGCCCAGGGAGATCCGCAGAGGAGTTGCAGGGGATGCAGTAATTGGCTGCTATCTACAGGGTCCCTCCCACCCTGCTCCTCGCCACTGGGGAAGTGGCTAAACAGTAGACTGCACTTGCCATGGAAGGAAGTGGCTGGACAGTGGATTGTAGCTCCCCCGGAAGGGGGGAGAACCGAGTGCCAAATACTGAGCCTGTTAAAGGCAGTGTGGGACCAAAAGGAGCTTAAAAAGGTGTGCTGTAGTCAAAAACAGTAGAGGCCCTGTACCGAATGAATCATCATCCACCTGCATGCTGTGGAGAAAGTCTCCATAGATCATCTGGATGGGTGATCTGGTAAAAGGGCAAGGGTACAGTCAGTGGAGGTCAGTGGACATCCCTTGTATTCATATTTTGCTCTAGGGATCTGGGTCTCAGAGATAAGCATAAAGAATTATAGTAATGGCTATAATTTTTTGAAGAAACATCCATACTAACAGAATGGCAATGATCTTGCAATTCATAAAACAACCTGCTCTCCTTGAACTAGTGTATGACATCAGACAAACTTTTATTTACAAAACAGAGAAGAAAGGCAGTACATACCAGCATTTGGGCAAAACCCCCATTTTTCATCTCGTTCATACTGACTTGTTGTGGCACACCAGTAAAATTCCCTGCTCTCTCTGGTGCATTCGTAGTACCATTTGTTCTTATATTTAAATGGAAAAATACAAGGGAGACCAAGAGAATTTCCCAGCAGGGTATATGTTTCTACAATAAATAAAATAAAAGGAAATGGAAAAATCTGTATCAGTCAAATAGTAGTTTCTTTTCTACTTTTTTTTTTAAACTTGATATCACAGCAATGCTGTTATTAAGACTATAGCAGCATACCCTACATCAGCAGAAGTTTATTTTTTTAAAATTACAGTCAACCTAAGATTTTCAGGCAATTTTTCAAAACTGTGACCCTGATTTACTACTATAAAAATGTATATGCAAAAAGTAATTATGCATACAAAATCTACATTTGAGACTAATTGCACATAGAAATGTCCATGCAATTTGCCTGATCTGCATGCACAAGTCCTTTTAGATACATTTTCAAGAGCAGGGCTTTGAACATCATATCCTTCTTTGTACATATTCAATGCCAAACAAACCCCAAGAGTTTTATGGTTTTCTACTGTTCTTGAATTTTCCATGTTTATTCCTCTCTTCTATAGTTCCTTGACGCTAGAATTTTAATAAGTGTATTTTACCAAAGGGAAAAAAATATATTTTACAGTGTGAATGGTAACAATCTGACTTTGGGGAAGAGTAACCAATGCTATTTGAATTCACTGTATCTTTGGTTAATGCCTTTACAAAACAATCTAGATTTTTTCCTACTATATTTTCATTAACAAAATATGGAAAAAATTAAGTACATCTGAAAGCTGCAAAGAAGCTTTACCTCACTAAATAATGTATTAACTTCATAGTATTGCCCTTCAGCATAGGGGCATTTTTAGAGCACCATAATTGTTTTTAGCATGAAACTACTATTTGTGAAAGGTGCTGGACTGATAGCCTGGAGATCCAAGTCCTCTGTCTACAGCTCAGGCACAGCATACAGAGTTTTAGTTTCCCAGAGCTGATGGCAGTCTGTCTCAATAAGGGTGGGAGAGTAGTTTATTCACTATGAATCTCGGTCAAAGCCCAACAACGTTAACGGACAGTGTGAGACACATGGGAGATAGCTGTATTATTTTTATGAATATTATACATACCTCATTCTATTTGATTACTATCATGCTATCAGTCCTGAGTGATTTTTTGCACATCAGCACAAACCCAAAATCAATGGCTGTAAGTAGCCAATCACTGGTATTTAAACGATATAGGTGTCAATACCTTTGAAGATTTATCCTCATCATGCTCCGATCAGCAGGCTGGCTTAGCAACCCCCAGAGGGTGGGGGAATCCAAGTGGGGGAAAATGAAGCAAAGGATTTGGGATGGATTAAAGCCTCAGCCCTGAACCTCAGAGGGACACAGAAGGAGGTAGTGATTGCTGAGAAGACACTGATCCTCCTCTCCCAGATGTTGGAGTACAGGGATGAGTCAGGCCTACCTAAATCTTGAGATGAATGCTAAGCTTAAGTAAGACAATGTTTGTTTAGGCCTTTTTGTTGTTTTAAACCTTTTCTCTCTGATTGCTATGTTTCTATAGGTGAATAAATACTATTTTGTTTTAATGAAGCTGTTCTAACTCACTGCATTTTTATGCTGCTTACAGCTCCCAACAGGACATCTATCTCAGGGGCCAAACCTAGTTGGACCTGCTGAGCAAACATGGTTGGAAAAGTGGGATGCTGTAATCTGGAGAATCAGCCTAACAGTGGGGTGAATTGCAGGAGAGAAGTGCAGGTGCTGGCCCTGTCACTTGAAGGGGGTCCTCATGGAGAGACTGAGTGAGGGGTCAAATGTACAGCTCATGCTGGAAATGTGACAGTGAAACAATTTTATCTCTGTATCTTCATTTCTTTTTTTATGAATGTTAACATATTTGGATGCTTGTATTGTCTGTAAATATGGAAACCTATACTCTTTAGTTTATATGCAACACCCACCACTTAGCCAAAACACCAGATCAAAATACCCCTAAACTTTAAGTGTTTGAAATCTGAGCCTGGATCCTGAAATTTGCTCTTGGTCCCTTTCTCTATAATAGGATAAACCAAAGTACCAATCTCCATACCCCAGTGTTTCAGGTGTTCAAAATCCAGACCTTGAGGTTGCCAGTCCTCATATTGCTACACTGTATTGTGACCTCTGGTCAATTTTGTATCTTACAGACAGGAGCCTATACCTTCACTAACTCACTCTCATTGCACTGGGGAGGTGAGGCCACTACTGCTGAGCTTGGTGGGGGCAATGGGGTGGCTCTACTATTCTATTCAGGGGTCTGCCCTACTCAGAACAAAGAGGCACCTGGAAACTGCAGACAGCTGCTAGTGCTTCCACATGCTCAGAAATGTTCCTGTGCTGCCTGCAGTTCCCACTTTGGTAGCTGTGCTATAGAGGAGTGAAACTACAGGCTCATGGGTGAACAGAGATTGCCACTTCCCTGGGAGGACAGCTGATGGAGCCTGAAAGGTAGGAGGAATAGGGTCTACGGTTGGTTGGAGGAGGGCACTGGAATCTGCAGGGGTGATGAAGGCTGCTGGAGCCTTCAGGGGTTGGGGAAGGGATCATGTGGCAGCTTGCTTGGGCTACGAAGAAGGAGCTTCTGGAGCCTGCCAGGGAGCAACGGGGTGCGACTGGAATTACCAAGAAGAGGGCAGACTGCAATTTACACAGGGAAAGGAAAGAAACTGGGGAAGGGAGTGCTGAGTACTTAGGAAAGGTGAACGGGGGTCAGAGAAGGAGAGAATGCTGGCCCAGGGGTTAAGAGAGGGAAATATGGAGTCCATGTCAGGGGGAAGTTAGAGAAATTCCCTCCTGATATTTGTGCACACATATTGTGTGTTTGAGCTTGACTTTTTCCTCTTGAAACATAATACATGCACTGAAATGGAGGGCGAGGGAGGGAATGATGGGATCTGTGAAGACTTTGAAAGTCAACACCAGACTCAAAGTACATCATGCTTTTTTAAAAATCAAATCTGATGATTATTTGTAGTTTGCCTGAGGATTTTTAAAATCATAGGGCTTGTAATATTGGGATCCTGATCCACTTTGTGATGCTTTATAATACTGTAAAAAAAAAAAACAAACACACACCCTAATTTTAAGACTCAGCATGATACAGGTCAGGAATGATAATGAAATTGATAAGTTATGTCTCACCTTGCTTCAGAGAAACTGTACAAAATTCTAATGGCAATGTGGATGGAGACTGTTTTATTTTTACCTTGAAATGGACGTTCACAAAGATCTTCATCATAGGACATGTACTGCTTCCACTCGTGATTAGTGATTCTTTTTGCCACAATGTGTTTGCCATTTTCAGCTGCTAGTTTGTATTGTGATGCACCAACCAACAGCTTTCCCTTACAGTTCCACCATAATGAATGCTGAGCAGAATCACATTCTAACAGGCTTAATGGTTGCTCTTCATTACTGATGTTCAGTCCTAGACAAGTGCTTCTGCCTATGTTGAAAAGATGACGTTTCGATACCCATTTCCACAACATATATTTGGAAAGTTGATTGCAGTCTTCAAGAACAAGTCTAAATGTATCTGCTTTAATGCACAGATTGAGATGTTCACTTTGGATGATAAACATCCCTTTGTCTGGGGAAAAAAGAAGTTTCAGTTTATGATACTTTTTTGCAGATTATTATACGTTATGCAGGACCAGGGCCTTAGTTTTGACCATTTGAATTAAAACATGCTTAGCTTTTACAAAGAACTTTGAAATTATCTTTCAAATTACATGTAAAATATTAAAAACAACAGGTACTCCAAAGACAAGAAGACTGTTCCAAGTTGGTGGTGGCATAAAAAAAAAATGCATTAAGCTCTCAGCAATCTTTCACAGCCCAATGCAAATAATCCCACCCTTTTATTTAAGGCTAGTACTTCTGAACTCACTCTTTCTTGTTTTTGTTTAAGTATTCAGCATTGTGACACCTATTTTATGTTATATAAAATGTTAACTACATAGGCCGAGACTTTCAAGAACAATCAGTAATTTTTATTCTCGGTTGAGACATGCTCAGCACTTTCTAAAAATCAGGCCTGTTCAATATAGCTCAAGCTGGCCACCCAAATAACGAGGCACCCAAAATCATTAGTCACAAAATCTTGGCCATAGAGAATTCATAGAATCATGGAAATGTAGAGCTAAAAGGGACTCCGAGAGGTCATCTAGTCCATCCCCCCTGCGCTGAGGCAGGACCAAGTAAACCTACACCAGGGGCAGGCAACCTATGGCATGCGTGCCAAAGACGGCATGTGATCTGATTTTCAGTGGCACTCACACTGCCCGGATCCTGGCCACCAGTCCGGGGGGCTCTGCATTTTAATTTAATTTTAAATGAAGCTTCTTAAACATTTTAAAAACCTTATTTAATTTACATACAACAATAGTTTATTTATATATTACAGACTTATAGAAAGAGATCTTCTAAAAACGTTAAAATGTATTACTGGCAAGCGAAACCTTAAATTAGAGTGAATAAATGAAGACTTGGCACCCCACTTCTGAACGGTTGCCGACCCCTGACCTACACCATCCCTGATAGGTGTTTGTACAACCTGTTCTTAAAAACCTCTAATGATGGGGATTCCACAACCTCCCTTGGAAGCCTATTCAACTATAACCATAGTTAAGCTCTGGAAAGATTTTCCTAAAATCTAACCTAAATCTCCTTTGTTGTAGATTAAGCCCATTATTTCTTGTGTTCCCTTCAGCGAACATGGACAACAAAGAACAGTTAGAGGTTCTGCAAGTTTGCAAGCGTCAATGAGAAGAGTCGAATCATAGGACTGGAAGAAACCTTGAGAGGTCTCATGGCAGGACTAAGTATTATCTAGAGTCTAGACCATCCTTGACAGAAGTTTGTCTAACCTACTCTTAAAAATCTCCAGTGATGGATATTCCACAACCTCCCTAGGGCAATTTATTTCAGTGCTTAACCACCCTGACAGGAAGTTTTTCCTAATGTCCAACTTAAACTGCCCTTGTTGCAATTTAAGCTCATTGAGGATAGGACAAAAAGCAAAGGTTAAGGAGAACAATTTTTCTCCCTCATCCTTGTAACAGAATGATGTTTGCTTGTTTTGCAACAGAGTTACACTGTTAACTCCCAGATCTCTTTCTGCAGTAGTCCTTCCTAAGCAGTCATTTCCCATTTTGTAAGTGTGCAACTGATTGTTCTGTCCTAAGTGAAGTACTTTGCATTTGTCCTTATTGAATTTCATCCTATTTACTCCAGACCATTTCTGCAGTTTGTCATGTTCATTTTGAATTTTAATCCTATCCTCCAAAGAACTTGCAACCCCTCCCAGCTTCGTATCATCTGCAAACTTTGTAAGTGTACTCTCTATGCCATTATCTAAATCATTGATAAAGATATTGAACAGAACCGGACCCAGAACTGATCCATGTGGGACCCCACTTGATATGCCCTTCAAACATAAATGTCAACTGCTTTAGAATTGCTGGCTTTTCTCTATCCAATATAGGGAGATGGGCAAGCCTAGTACAGGAAAAACATACTGTGAATAAAACAACATGCTTAGGTCATCATTCTATGCCAAAAAAAAAAAAAAAAGTCAGATTGCAAGGGGTAAAAGGCCAACAGCTGTCAGCACTCTCAGTTCCTGTTTACTATGTTCAACACTGCAAGAGGGCACCTTCACTTCCCACAAAAGGCAGTGGGAAACTTCTCATGCTGGTAATGAGAGTGTTTTACTCCCCTCAGCAGCAGCAGATGGGAGAGTAGTAGGGAGTTGCTCGGAATAGGGAGAACTTCACTGTCCTCTGACAAGACATTGGGAAGGAGAGCAATGGTGAAAACCTGATGGGATGACTACAGTCTGTTCTCCCAGGATAAAAGGCAGCCATTGAGGTGGGAGAGGGGATCTTTGTTTTCCTCCCACCAAGGGTCCGTCTTCACTGCAGAATTAACCAGGGCTCTTACTTGGGAGTTGTCTCTAACTCCCTTCCTGTCCACACACAAAACGTTTATCTCAGTGTGATGGTACTTTCAACCCAGACTAGCTGGCCTATCCTGGAGGTGTAGCCAGAATGTGAGGCTTTCACTCAGGCTGGTAACACACTCACTCTGCAGTGAGGACCCAGGCTAGATCACTTAGTTCTCTACTCCCTTCCCACAATTCCCCTATGTGCCCACAATTCACTGGGAAAGAATCATACGGCAGCTCAGTTTACTGCAGCACAGAGAACCATGGGATTTGCCCCCCAAAGTCCTAATGCCGCACACCAGTCAGGCTCTGTAGTGTGGCTGCTCACATCTCAGGTAGGTTCACCCTGGTGCGAACACCCGAACACTTAACTCTGCAGTAAAGACATGTCAAAAGACAGAGAAGAGAGGCCGGGAAGCTATCAGAAGGGTAAATAGAGATGTGCATTCCCCTCCCCAAAAGCAGAGGAAAGAAGAGCAGATCTTCACCCTTCTGCCTTCTGGCAGGTAGGAGAACCTAGCATGGAGGAATCCTTATGCTTCTCACCAAACATATAATTGCTGGGGTGGGGAAAGGAACATCTTCACTCCCCTCCCTAAAGTTCAGTACAGAGCCCTGAGGAGAGTGGGCTTCCCTCAGGGGAATGGGGACAGCACCACTATCCTCCCCTAGGACAGAGTATAGAGGACATGGGGGAAGCTGGCACGGTGGCAGTGGGGGTGGTGAAACTTTTCTCCAGAACAGGAAGGAAGAAGCAGAGAGGAGTCACCAGAAGAGGAGAGGGATCTGGTTTGAAAAACGGAGAGCATTTCCTAGTGTAACCTGGTGATTATGTTCACTTCCCAAACAAAAGCCAGAGTCCCATGCTGCTGCCAAAGAGCTGCACATGTAAACATGCTGTCAGTGTGAACACATCCCCCAAACAGGCTGAGTGCAGTCTACAACTGCAGGACAGAACAGGAGGAAAACAAAAAGGAAAAGGAAAACTGCAGGAGAGAACAGGAGGAGGAAAAGGAAAAAGCAACAACATTAAGCCCAGGGCTGTTCACAGCAGCTGCCTTTCGCACTAGTTGCTCAACATGGGTGGCTCATTGCTTCACTTACTCAAAAAGTAGGGCACTTGGTCTTGACTCAAAGCTGCATCGTCTTCAGCCAAACTGCAGCAAACTAGCAGCATGGAACAAACCAGGAGTTGGATCTGCACACACAGCATTTCTGCCGAATAACAGCTCCTGGCAAACACTTTCCTATGGACTCAGTCGATGCAAGAATACCACACTTTTCAGGGAGAGGGCGATCCAGGATATGCAGCTGTTTCCCGGACCACCACAGCCACTCTGACTCCTCCTGGATTGATGAGGGGGGAGGGACATGCAAACCCCCACCTCCACTAACAGCAACTGCTTTCTGAACAAGGGGGAGGGACATGTCCCGCCAGCCCCCGCCTAAGGAAGGGAAATGCAGGAACCCCACCCTGTTAATTTGTTTCTGCCTAGAGGAGGGACATGCAGCACCGACTCCCTCCAACCCCTGCTTGGGGAAGTGACATGTAACTTCCCAATCTCACCCACTCTGCCCTGCAGCCCGAGGGAGGAAATGGCAGGGACCTTCTGCACCCTCCACGTCACTGCCACATGCAGCCTGAGGGAGGGGAAGTGAAATACACCACACTTCTCTCCTGGCCCCAGAAAATCCCAAGTGAAGTACAGGCAGCTCCCCTGCTCACCCCACCCCTCCCGCTGGTCTGAGGAAGCAGAAGTGCCATGCAGTTTCCCCCAAGGCAGCTGTATCTTCATTCCCCCAAGGCAGCTGTATCTTCATTCCCCCAGACCTCCCCAGCTTCAGAGCAAACTTCTTGGAACTTGAGTGACGTTCTGGGGGACTCTCTCTGGGAAGCTGATAGGGAAAGAGGTCTCTGTTTAAGGAAAGAGGGACATGCTAAACAGAAGGGGGAGAACTGTTAGCTGGTATAAAGTTAACAGCTGGTACAAATACACTTCTAATCTTAATGGTATCAATACATTTCTAATTAAGAGGTCAGGACAATGTTTTTAATGCTAGAAAGCAAATTCAGAGTAGAGATTAGTATGAAATGGTGTGCGGAGCATTATACAAGACTGAATCTGTGACTGATTGGGGGTTAGCCAGCAGTGGGCTCAGACTGACTAGAGCAAAGTCTGACATGGGCTCCCTGACTGGTGAATGGCTCAAGTGACACAATTAAGACATGCCAAATTAGAAGACATGGATTTACTTGAAATCTGAAAAGCACAAACTCTGTTCCCTGTGCCCCTGCCCTGTACCCAATTGCAAGTATCCTGAAAAAGAGCAGGAAAATTACAGGAGGACACTAGGCAGAAACAGGCGATGCAGCAATTCCAGTCAGTACACGTGACTGGACACTAAAAATCCAGTTACTGCAGGCAGCTCAGGGGAGAGTGGCAGCCTGTCGCCCGGCCCTGAAGTGGCAGTTACCATGGCAGCATACATGAACCAGCTTGGGCTGCCCCTTTGAGGAGCATGGTTTGCAGGGCTGCAGTGGAGGACAGAGTGCGGGGGGGGGGGGGGGGCATGGCAAGGGGGTAAGGAGCTCCCAGCAGGCATGGAATGTTCCCTGGGACAGGAGGAACACAAACTGCTCCACCAGCCAGTGTTTCCCCAGCCCACACTCTCAGGCAGCTCCAGGGCGGGTAGGGCCCGCGCGGGTGGGGGTTGCTGGGCAGCAATGCACAGGGAGGCAGGAGGGCTGCAGCTTAGTTCGCAAGCAGGGTGGCCTGGTTGCTCCCATGCGGCCGCAGTGCTCTTCTGACCTGCACTCCCAGGCAGCCTGCTGAAGCTGGGGTTTTCAAGTCCCTTGGGGCTGCTCACGCTGGAGTTGAGGGGGGAGAGCAGTGAGCGATGAGGCCTGGGGGATGGTGTGGGGCTGGTTTTCAGACATTAGAAAGTTGGCCACCCTAGTTACCAATTTAGTCATTTTCCAACCCTTTCCAAAATTCGAACACCCCCTCTAATTTTAATTTCTGGGGAAAGTACTGGGACAGAACACAGATGGGTGGAATTAATATGAAGGTACAGTTTTAATCTGAGTAGGCTCTTCCCTCTCTGGCTCTGCTACTCATGAGAAGAGATAACCAAAGTCCATGTTTGTGTTCAGAGCATAGCTGAAATCCCTGCTTGATTTCCAGCTATTGTTGTGGTGACTTGTCATCTTGTTTCTTTTTCTCTTTCTTCCCCCTTTTATCATATCTCCTGCTTCCCCCACCCCCACCCCCCAAAAAAAAGATACAAGGGAGGAAAACAGAGTCCTTGGATTTGAGGGAGTTGAGTGAAGGTCTATCGGGGAGAATGGGGAACCAGGAGGTCAGGGCAGGCTACTAGGTCTGAGGCTACTAGGAGTCAGTAAGTGGCTGTCATTCTCCCTGCACAGAAAGGCAAACAAATGGCTGGCAGATGAGGCACTGCATCATATTTTGCATCAAAAAACACAGCAGCAGTAGTCAAAAGAAAGGGGCTGAATTACAGAACTAGCTGGGGAAAATCACGTTCTCTGGATGGTTTGGCAAGTTGCAGTGCTCTAAGAACTGTAATGCTTCTTTCACAAAGGCTGAAATTTTCAGACAGGCTCAGACCCTGCAGCTGGGATCAGTAAGATTTCAGTATGTTGGGTGATGAGTAATTTCTTAGAATCTAGCCATTAATGAGATCCCTAAATGGGAGCCAAGCTCTTTTGGAAAAATCTAGCCCCAATTCTGGGTGCTAAGCATTTGAAAATCTGGCCCTGAGATCTTTTGAAAATCTGGCCTATAATGACCCTCTGGTCCAGTTAACATTTGATGACCTTATTACCTGAAATCTGCCCAGCAATGCCTCGCTTTTCCTATGGGACCTTCTGGGTCACATCGAGGGATTGCACTGCTCACATAGCTGTACATTCAAAAATAAAACTACCCAGCAAACCATGAAGTTCTGAGTGGAGAGAGTATCACCTGACTGTTTAAAGCCCAGCTCCTTTTTCTGTGTATTTTAATGTAAACAGAGTTGGTACTATAGATTTCAAATATTAAAACAAATGTTTTATAAAATAAAATTAGCAATGTATTAATTCTAAGTGGCTTTACTTCCTCCACCCCCCATCATTCACATTTTCCTCCATAACTAGATGCTTCTTCAGTCTCTTTTAGGCCCATATTAGGAGAGTTTTGCCAATTTAACTATACATCTTCCTCCAAGAGATTTTCTTCACTGTTTTGGGCTCACTTATTTCCCTCTATTCCACACCCCTCTTTTCTAAACATGCCTCTCAATTTCCCAGTCCACCATCTTCTTTCCCTGTCCCTTCACACATTAGTTGCCTCCACATATACTAGTGACACCCTGTAACCATGTTGCCAGGGTGGCAAATCCCAGTGGTTCTTCAGGGCACAACTCACCCCGCTGCAGCTCTCCACTAGTATGTCTATCTCTCAGAGGTCCAGTGTAGTGGTGTTTTGGTCCTCAGGCCAGAGTACCCTTTGGTCCTACTCCTTTCAGGGCACTGAGGCTCAAAGGTAATCTGGAACAAAACAAAAACAGGGTTATCCACAAATCTTCTGTAGGGCCTCACATTCCATTCTTGGCTGGTCTCTCAACCTATCTGTGCTCCTGCCAAGTCCCCCACAGGGTTGTCTGGTTGTCCCTGCTACGAGAGCTGATCCAGCTGGCAAGCGAGCTCCATTTCAGGGCTGAAACCAGGCTTCTCTCCCACCTACAAAGGCAGAGCTCTGGACTGCTTCTTGGTCAGGCCCAAACTAGGCTAGCTCTCCTCCTTTTAGCTGTTCTCTCCACATCCACCAATGGCTGTGGGTGTAGCGGGACAGGACCAGCTGGGTCCACAGGCTTTCCCTAACCTTTTCATTGCCAATGGAGAGCCCGTCAGCCTCCTTAATCCTCTCATTGCCAGTGTGAGGCCTCTCTGCCCCATCACACCCACAGAAGTCCCCATTATTTCCCCACATACTAGTCTGTATACACTCCTGGTACTGCTTCACACACCAACTCCCCCCACTAGGGCCTCCACACACAGTCACTAATCTCACCCCTCACTAGAGCCCATCCACAAACACTAGCCACTCTCTCGCCAGTGCTAGGGTTGTCAACTTTCTAACTGCACAAAACCAAACACCCTAGCCCCACCCCTTCCCCAAGGCCCCACTACCTGCTCACTACATTCCCCCTCCCTCGGTGGCTCGCTCTCCTCCACCTCACTCACTTTCACTGGGCTGGGGGAGGGGGTTGGGGTACAGGAGGGGGTGAGGGCTCTAACTGGGGATGCAGGCTCAGGGGGGGCAGAAAGGAGGGGTTCAGGGTATGGGAGGGGGCTCCGGGCTGATGCAGGGAGTTGGGGTGCAGGAGGGGCGAGGGCTCTGGCTGCAGGCTCTGGGGTGGGGCCAGGAATGAGGGGTTTGCGATGCAGGAGGGGGCTCTGAGTTTGTGGGGGGGCTCAGGGCTGAGGCAGGGGGTTGGGGTACGGGGTTACCTCGGGCGGCTCCTGGTCAGCGGTACAGCAGGGCTAAGGCAGGCTCCCTGCCTGTCCTAGCACCGCGCTGTGCCCTGGAAGCAGCCAGCACCAGGTCTGGCTCCTAGGTGTGTGTGGGGGGGGGCAGGAGGCTCTGTGCACCGCTCTCACCTGCAGGCTCCGCCCACCAGCTCCCATTGGCCGTGGTTCCCAGCCAATGGGAGTGCGGAGCCAGTGCTCAGGGCAGGGACAGCGCACAGAGCCCCGTGGCCCCCCCTCCCTGCCTAGGAGCCAGACATGCTGCTGCTGGCTGCTTCTGGGGTGCAGCGCAGAGGCAGGACAGGTAGGGACTAGCCTGTCTTCGCCCCGCAGCACCGCCTACCGGACTTTTAACGGCCCGGTCGGCGGTGCTGATCGGAGCCGACAGGGTCCCTTTTCGAAAACCGGACACCAGGCAACCCTAGCCAGTGCCCTATAGGTGTACAAGCTTCCCTCCCTTCACAAAGTAGCCCACCACCTTCACTAGAGACCCTCCACACACACACTGGCCATCCTCTTGCTAGGGCTTCCACACTCTCACACACTAGCAGCTGTCCATATTCCCATGGCCCAGTGGAGAACAGAAATGTCACATGTTTAGCTGAACTGTAATTGAGATGGCAACTAAGCAGCCTCTATTTTGCTGTTCTATTTAATGAGCTGATTTGTAAATAATTTGCATTAAACATTACACATGTTGCTTCACAGAACTTGGCAGATATGCATTAGCTCCTCCAGGTAGGGCCCCACTGTCACATACTCTAGCAATAGTGCCAAAAACAAACAGGCCCCCAAAATCATGAGATCTTTTGAAAAATATAATTTTTTTAAAAATTTGACTTAATAGTTTTTGATCATTTAGGTTTCACTTTTCAAGCATTTATCTCCATCAAAGAGGGCTAGAAAAATTACCTTTTTAAAAATGAAAACATTTCCAGCATAAAAATGGCATTCAACTCTAACACCTCCTTCTGCCACTAATCCCCCCCCCAAAAGAAAAAGTCCCCAAACCTATTGCAAGCAGAGTTTTTACCCCAAGAAGGGAGAAATGCCAGAGCGTCCATGAAGTCTAGTATAGCTTTGGTATTAAGAAAACACATCAACTATTGCAAGACTTGCATCACAAGGTTCACTCACCACTAGGGGAGCCTCTTCCTGGCTCTGCTAAAGTCCAATACCCCCTTCTATGGATCATTCATGCTCTCTCTTCATGACTTGGCCCTCCTGTCAGGTCACCATACCCCTCCCCTTTCGGGATACCAAAGGCCCACTGGATGACTGTCCTAGGCAGTCTTCACTCCATTGCCTGGTCTGTGCCACTTCCCCAGCAGCTCGTAGGGGAACCCAGGTCCACCAATAACTCTGGGTTCCAGGCCAGGGACCCTGCAACCAGCAGCCAAGGTCTGCACAGTCCCAAACCTTGCTACTGTTTCCTTGAGCTGCTCCTACTTCATCTCTATCAGGCTTTTTGCCTCTATCAGGCTCTTTCTCTACCTTCCTCTGGGTACGACCTTCCCTCAGGGCCAGGGCCCCAGCACTTTGATTCTCCCCTGCTTTCCTCCTTTCCCTCTCTACAGCTAGGGAGTGACTGTAGGGCTCCACACTGCAGACCCCTTTCTGCTGCCAACTCCCTGACTTTATCATAGATCCGCCTGTCCCTTCTCAGCTGGGCTCTATTCCCAATCAGGGGCCGCTCTAATGTGACCTATCAAGTTAATTGGCCCCCCTTCTCAGCCTCATTAACCTTTGCAGGGCTTGTGTGGAGGTGAACACCCCATCACAGCTTGCAATAAAACTGTGAGAGTTAGCAACAGTGCACTGGTCTCCCCACACACTATCCCACCCCTCACTAGATCCCCTGTACACACACACTACATCACCTAATTCATCTTCCGCCCTTCAGGCCTCACCCACACATACACTAGCTTCCCCTCACTAGCTCCCTTTGCACAGTAACCCTCCCACCTACGTAACCCTACATCCCACCACATATTATAATATCTCACCCCTTTGGGCCCTACTCACACGTAAACTTGCCTCCCTTCATTAGGTCCTTTTCCTCACACACGGTTGGTTTCAGGGTCTGCCTACCAGCTACTTCACCCTGTACATACACACAGCTAGTTTGTGTCTCCCCTATTCCCAGCAGGGCCGGCTCCAGGCACCAGCGAACGAAGCAGGTGCTTGGGGCAGCCAATGGAAAGGGGCGGCACGTCTGGGTCTTCGGCGACAATTCAGCGGCGGGTCCCTCAGTCCCTCTTGGATCAAAGGACCCGCCGCCGAATTGCCGCCGAAGAATGAAGCGGCGCGGTTGAGCTGCCACCGATTGCGGCTTTATTTTTTTATTTTTTTTCCCGCCGCTTGGGGCGGCAAAAAAGCTGGAGCCGGCCCTGAAACCTAGACTCATACACACATTAGCACCTCTCCTCTTATAAACACAGTTGTAAACTGTGGGAGTCTCCTTCCTCCCCTACTTGCAGCCTACCTTCCTCCCAGGACTGGGGGCTGCAGTGTGTTGACTGAAAGGAAGGAAACAGAAACAGGCAGCTGTGTACAGACTCCCCAGCATGCCATCAGCATCTCTGCAGGGGGGGAGGAAGAAGCACAGAAGCAGCTGCAGCTCCTCCTCCCCTGCTGCCACATCCCATGAGAAAAGAAAGGCTGCACTGCGCAGAGGGGCTATAGCTAGGGATACTTCGTATTGTTTTCACCTGTCCTGCTCTAGCCGAGGATTTGGGAGCAGCTATAGAGGGAAATAAAGTTTGTGGGGATCTGTCTCTTCACCCTCCCCATAAAATCATGCATTTTCTTTTAGTTACAATGACTGTAGTTGGAACAGAATGGCAACAACAAAGTACCAATAAAAACTAATCAAGTTGACACAGTAAGAAGGAGTCTTACATACAAGCTAGATACTTATAGTGCAACTTCATTTCTAGCATTAGACCCAAGCAACTTTCAGCTGAACCTGCTTCCAGCTCACCAGTGTTTTTTAACTGTAAGGCCTCGTCTACACTATTGATATTTTGCAAAAATTTCTCATCTTTGTTAACCACTGGTGCTAACAAAGTTAGTGTAGATAGCTGACCAGCTGCTACCAGCATTTTAAGCACTAGGTCATGTAACCCTGCTCAACATGTAACTGATATAGGCCAAGATCCAGCAAAGAATTTAACCATGTACTTAACTTTAAACATGTAAATAAGACCATTAAAGTCATGGGACAACTGATTTGTTTAAGTTATTTGCTAGATTGGAGTCATGGTGCTTAAAATTCATGTGGCTTCTGGTTAACTATATACAGTAGGGATCTCAATGTTGCTAACACCAGTGGGGTGGAACCAGTGTTAGTAAACTGTTAGAAATTGGCAAAGTGTCTCTAGAGAAGATATGACTTAAAAGAGGTTAGTATTGCTTGGGGACACACAGAATCATAGAATATCAGGGTTGGAAGGGACCTCAGGAGGTCATCTAGTTCAACCCCCTTCTCAAAGCAGGACCAATCCCCAACTAAATCATCCCAGCCAGAGATTTGTCAAGCCTGACCTTAAAAACCTCTAAGGAAGGAGATTCCACCACCTCCCTAGGTAACCCATTCCAGTGCTTCACCACTCTCCTAGTGAAAAAGTTTTTCCTAATATCCAACCTAAACTTCCCCCACTGCAACTTGAGACCATTACTCCTTGTTCTGTCATCTGGTACCACTGAGAACAGTCTACATCCATTCTCTTTGGAACCCCCTTTCAGGTAGTTGAAAGCAGCTATCAAATCCCCCCTCGTTCTTCTCTTCTGCAGACTAAACAATCCCAGTTCCCTCAGCCTCTCCTCATAAGTCATGTGCTCCAGACCCCTAATCATTTTTGTTGCCCTCCGCTGGACTCTTTCCAATTTTTCCACATCCTTCTTTTACTGTGGGGCCCAAAACTGGACACAGTACTCCAGATGAGGCCTCACCAATGCAGAATAGAGGGGAATGATCACGTCACTCGATCTGCTGGCAATGTCCCTACTTATACAGCCCAAATTGCCGTTAGCCTTCTTGGCAACAAGGACACACTGTTGATTCATATCCAGCTTCTCGTCCACTGTAACCCCTAGGTCCTTTTCTGCAGAACTGCTGCCTAGCCATTCGGTCCCTAGTCTGTAGCAGTGCATGGGATTCTTCCGTCCTAAGTGCAGGACTCTGCACTTGTCCTTGTTGAACCTCATCAGATTTCTTTTGGCCCAATCCTCTAATTTATCTCTACCCTCCAGCGTATCTACCACTCCTCCCAGTTTAGTGTCATCTGCAAACTTGCTGAGGGTGCAGTCCACGCCATCCTCCAGATCATTAATGAAGATATTGAACAAAACTGGCTCCAGGACTGACCCTTGGGGCGCTCTGCTTGATACCAGCTGCTAACTAGACATGGATCACTAACCATTGAGCCCTACGATTTAGCCAGCTTTCTATCCACCTTATAGTCCATTCATCCAGCCCATACTTTAACTTGCTGGCAAGAATTCTGTGGGAGACCGTATCAAAAGCTGTGCTAAAGTCAAGGAATAACACGTCCACCGCTTTCCCCTCATCCACAGAGCCAGTTTTCTCATCATAGAAGGCAATTAGGTTAGTCAGGCATGACTTGCCCTTGGTGAATCCATGCTGACTGTTCCTGATCACTTTCCTCTCCTCTAAGTGCTTCAGAATTGATTCCTTGAGGACCTGCTCCATGATTTTTCCAGGGACTGAGGTGAGGCTGACTGGCCTGTAGTTCCCCGGATCCTCCTCCTTCCCTTTTTAAAAGATGGGCACTACATTAGCCTTTTTCCAGTCATCTGGGACCTCCACCGATTGCCATGAGTTTTCAAAAATAATGGCCAATGGCTCTGCAATCACATCCGCCAACTCCTTTAGCACCCTCGGATGCAGTGCATCTAGCCCCATAGACTTGTGCTCATCCAGCTTTTCTAAATAGTCCTTAACCACTTCTTTCTCCACAGAGGGCTGGTCACCTCCTCCCCATGCTGTGCTGCCCAGTGCAGCAGTCTGGGAGCTGACCTTGTTCGTGAAAAAAGGGGCAAAAAAAGGATTGAGTACATTAGCTTTTTCCACATCCTCTGTCACTAGGTTGCCTCCCTCATTCAGTAAGGAGCCCACACTTTCCTTTACTTTCTTCTTGTTGCTAACATACCTGAAGAAACCCTTCTTGTTACTCTTAACATCTCTTGCTAGCTGCAACTCCAAGTGTGATTTGGCCTTCCTGATTTCACTCAGCAATATTTTTATTCTCCTCCCTGGTCATTTGTCCAATCTTCCACTTCTTGTAAGTTTCTTTCTTGTGTTTAAGATCAGCAAGGATTTCACTGTTTAGCCAAGCTGGTCGCCTGCGATATTTACTATTCTTTCTACACATGGTTTGTTCCTGCAACCTCAATAAGGTTATCAATGATCAATACCATTGCATTTACTCATGTACTAACACATAATTATGACTTTTTTAGAATCAAAAATAGTATTTACTTAATGTGCAGCTGCAAAAAATATTTAACATTTGCAAAAATTATCACATAATTGCATGCAAAAAGTTGAGTAAAAATAATGTTGTTTTGAGTTCTAAGAATGAATTAAATGATCTGTACCCCTCAAAAATAAACATTACCACAATTACATTACAAATTGCAGAAGCTCGGCTTTAGTTATCTGGTTCTCGCTATATATACATGGAGAGAGAGAGAGAGAGAGAGATTTAATTTCTCCAAATAGCTTTGTCACATTTAAAAAAGAAGCAAAATAGGTTTGACAGAGGACAATGGAATTTTGATTTCAGTTCATGTGGCAAAAAGAAAGACACAAGGCTATTTTTGAATAAAGCTGGTCAAATAATGAAAAGAAAAACTTTCAAATAATTTACATGAAAGATATTTTTAAATTTGCTGAATTTTTATTGTGTAATTATATTCTGATTTATTATTAGACCAGCTCTTAGGATTTATATTGTTTGATTACACTATTACACCTGTACCTCCCTAGACCCAGATGTGTATATCTGAAATGTTTTATGACTTATTTGCAAAAGATATTGTTATGGGCATTATTTTTTCTAGAAGAGATCAATTTGATATGGACAATGCTGTTCCTCATTTGGTAAATGTTCTGCAGAAGGATGACAGAATGAGAAACCTCAGACAAATAAAACATACTTAACTGTAGCCCCAGATGTGGGAACTAAATGTTAGTTGACCATTAATCATAAGTTTTGATCTACAATTCACTTCCATAGCAAAATCTACACATTGAGATAAGTTTTAGTTAAGAAAATAACTGGTAAAAGTTGCAAAATTCTGAGTCCCCATGAAGCTTAGCCAAAAAACAGAAGTTTTAGCTCAAGGATCTTCCAGATGGAATAATTTTGCCTTACGTGTCTTATTTTGCATTCAGTAGAATTAAATACAAACATATACTGTGTTCTCTTTGATATTTTCTTTTGGTGTAAATCCGATATATATTTTCCAAAGGGAAAAGATTATGGTCCCATATTTGATGTAATTACATGAATTTATACAAAGTATGGGTCCAATCCCGTTCCCAGAAGAAGTCAGTGGAAAAACTTCCATTCTCTTCAATAAGAGAAGGATCAGTCTTCATGTTTGGATAATTCAAATTCTTTTTGTCATTGCTCATAACACAGTCTCTGGCCTCAGGTAATTGTTGGCAGCACAGAACCACTTTTGATACCATTTTTCCCCCTGAGTCCTACATTTTCAATCATGGATATTTACATTATTCAAACATTGAAAGGATGTGGAAACATTCAAGTTTTCTGTGGATGAACATTTGTAGAGACATAATAGGGATTTCATTTGATTCACAAAATACAATCATCTGCTACCATTGATCACGGCAGCGTGGAGGAGATCAGCACTTCTCAACGTACTAGGTGACTTTGTTATGAAGGAAGCTGCATGTGTTCCTGAGAATAGCATCAGTTGACTGAGCAACTAGCATGAGGCCAAGAATGTCATCAAACACAAACACACAGGCAATAAAAAGAAACACATTTATTGTAAATAATAGGCCAGATGCTCTGAACATAGTACACGAAACTTAGCCAAAATCTTTGATATCAATGAGAATTATTTATCGGCACCAAAGCCATTAGATCAGTAAATCCAGACATGTAAAATTGCAAATCTTTGGTCCTTGGGATGGAGAGGAGGCTAGACAAGCTCTCCTCAAGTACTTTGTACAGGCACCTTTGTGTATTTTCTGCTTCCAGCTTTTTTCCTTCTTAGGGCTTGTCTACATGGGGACCTGACCTACATTACAAAGTTTTGCCACCATAACTATTTCGGCTAGGAGTGTGAAAAAATTACGCCCCTAACCAACATAGCTAGGATGGCAAAAACCCTTAGTGTTGACACAATTATACTAGCAAAAGTGTCCTTCTGCCAGCATAATTTATATAATACAGGGGTGTGGTTTAACTATGCTGGTAGAAGAATTCCTTTTGCCTCAATACAAGCAGTGTCTCCACTAGGGGGCTTTGCTAGAGGAGTTATACTCGTATAGGTATGCTAAGAAGAGTTTGTCATGTAGACCAGGCCTCAGGACTTCATCTGAATCAACTCATGGCTTGAATTTAAAGGGCATAAATTAAAGTGCATTAAATCCCTGCATGGATACTCAGCTTCAGAAGTGGCCTTTAAGGAGGATTAAGCTACAGTGAACTAAGGCCATTTTACTTCTGAATCAGAGCATCCACAGATGGTTTAATGCTATTTAATGTATGTGCATTTACTTCACAGCTTCCACTGATTTGTCTTAACTTTCCTGAGTATTCTCATGTAGACAAGCCCTCAATGTCAGTCTTCCAACTCCTTCTTGTAGAGGTGGGCAAATTATTCATAGTAAAAAATATAATCCTGGGGGTAAAAACACTCCATCTGTACAAAGCCCCTATAATCAAGCTCAATATAGCTGGAGTTGGAGAGGCTAGGAAGTGGAATCCAACCCCACAACCCACGGGCAGTGACTGGAGCTGCTGTGCGGTCTCCTTGAGGCTGCTATTCCAGCTGGCCTGGAACAGTAACCACAATCCCTGCAGGTCAATTGTGATAGATATTGGGGCCACTGGATCTGTGGCACTTCTCCAGTTACAGCCTTCTGTGCTGGCCTGTGTGGCCTTGGTGCAGAGACCCTCTGTACAGCCCAGAGTGGGTGCTCAAGCACCTTTGCACAGACACTATGTAACGCCTATAGACCCCATTTTTGTGGCTGGCAGGATCAAACCTGGGACCTCTGAAGCTAAATGCGTAAGTCTCTACTGCATGAGCTAAAAGCCACATGGCTCTTAGCCAAGGCTGTAGCAGACTCATCAATCTCTAGGTGGTCTAGGTGCCACTAGAGGGGGACAGAGCACCACACTCAGCCGGCCTGGGTTACAACTGCACGGATTCAAAGATTTTAAGGACAGAAGGGATCATTAGATCATCTAGTCTGACCCTCCTGTATAGGGTGACCAGACGTTCCAATAAAATCGGGACCATCCTGATATTCAGTCGTTTGTCCTGCGTCCCGATGGATGTATGGTCGGGACGCCATTTGTCCCGACATTCTGGCTCGGGTTTTATTTTTTGCTTCGGCGGCGCTCCGGACCTGCCCCCCTATGTGTCCCGATATTTTGTTCATGTAATCTGGTCACCCTACTGCTGTATAACATGGAAATAAAACCATCATAATAGTCACTTCTGACCTTAAAACCTATGAACCTATATGCTCTATGAGTCTATGTAATGGGTGGCTGTACCTGAACCGAGGTAGCACCAGTATAGACAGACATGTGGGGGAGAGTTTAACAAACAAAGGAAATAAAAGGGCATATAGAGGAGTCTGTTTAGAAGTTAGAGAAGAAAACAATGTTGCTAAATGGTACAGAAAATAGAGAAAATAAGTATAGCATGAAAGTCCTTAAATACGGATATTTTTATTTAAAGGCTCTCTCCCACTTAATTCCAACTGTTCCTTGACTGCCTCTCTATCTTTTCAGAAGCCTTTATTTTATTTTTTCCTGGGAATTTAATGGTTATACTATGTTCACTTGACCTGGCAATGGTTGGATTGACCTCCTACAGCTTGAAATAGAATCTCTTGGGGTTCATTATATAGAAATTTTGACCCTGACACTGAAGTCATTTGGGCCTAGTCTTGAAGTCAGTGAGAGTTTTAGTAGGAGCAAGATCGGATCTACACATGTAACTTTGATCTAACGGAGATCAGCATGAAGGCACCATTTTCCTTAAGATGAGCTATTTTGTAAAGCCCAACTGTCTTTAACATTTCAATTAGTATGTGCCATTTCTCTCTGCATTTAGCCCTCAGCTTTATTTAACTCCTTACTTTGTCCAAATTTGGAAGCTGTTATTAAGAAAACTATTGCTGAGAAAAGTTACTTTGCAGACAAGTAGCTTGTAGAAAAAATATCAAGCCACACTCCTTTTCTATCTGAAAATGACATTTCTTGCCATAGTTTTTAAATTACCCAGTTTTATTAGAAATACAAACTTTAATTCATCTATTGTATAAATAATTCTCCGAAAAGTTAAAGGTTGCAGAGAAAATCAATTCCTGGTTCATATTTGCTCTCCTGAATTCTTATTGATAAAAGTTCAGATTGGGACAAACTTTAAAAGAAAAAGTTCTAAACTTCCTAGAATCTCTGGCAAGTTCATGCCTTTTTATCATGCTAGACATGTGTCATTTTTGTCCTTTTCTTGATAATCTCTCAATCTTTGCCAATATGAACCACAATGAAAAGAGAGAAGAAAAGTTTCAAAGTATGGACCATTCTGGGAATCAAGAAAATAAAGATTTATAGAGAGTTGGTGTAGGTAGAATCTGCTATAAATTATGCACCATAGATACATGCTATAGAATCAAATCAATTTCAACTTTCACATCCCACTGTGAAATATGAGAGGACATTTTCTCATTTTGCACTGGGGAAATATGATAAACTGGCAATATAGTTCTATCAAGGATATAGAGCAATGCTCTCTTCCTCACAGCAGGATATTAACAAACAAGACAACAATATATATGAATTTTCATTAGAACAGAAAAAGGAGAAGTACCCTACAGATAAAATAGAAAATATGAACTTTGCCCTATAGCTTCTAAGAGAAGTAAAACAGTTATTATAATGATTAATGGAAGACCCTTAGCTGTAAGCATGTTGTGCACTTTAGGAATCACTCTATTTAACCCTCTCATACATAATCACATGATATTTTGGAAAAACAGGTTGAGTATAAAGCTTATTCATTTACCTAAGAGCCTCTTGAAAAGTAAATAGATCACAAACAGGAGACCATCTAGTCATATTACACCTCATAAAGAAAGCAACATCATAAACTATAGGGCACAACAGAGCAAACAAAGATGTTAAATAAAAACAATGAATTTCAGCAGAACAAATTATGGAAGCATGAGGGAGTTGCTAGGAATAATCGAATGACATGAAGCAACAGATAAGGACAGGCTGACACGTAAAAGATTTAGAGAAAAAAGAATTTACTGTAAATACACTTGAACCAACAAATAAACAAACAAAAAAGATACAATTTTGCAGTCTTTACTCAAGATTAAATAATTTCCTCCTTACAGAAGGAGAATTCAGTGGGAGTTGCTCATACCCTGCAGAGGAATGGAGGAACAAATGGATTCCTTCAGGTTTTACTCATGTAGCTTGTGTGTGATCATTCCACTCGGACAATGTTCCCCTTCCACCTACTGTAAAACAAGCTGGGAAGTTCGGGTTCAAAAGTCTTGACCAGCATACAGGAAGTGTGGCTTTGTACTCAGAACTCAGGGCAAACATGCAGAGCTGTGCAGCATTAAGGAAAAAAATTCACCTAGGACTCCACTTTTTGGATCACATTGTGTGGCTGATTCCAAACACTCCAGCAGCAAGTCTCTCCTCACAGAGGATGTTTCTATGTAAGATAAGGGTTGGTGTTATCTTATGAGATAAATCTCTATGGGTTTTGAGGAGGAGGATGCTTTGTAGAACAGCTACTCCTCCCAGCTTCATCCACCCACCCTGTCCCACCTTTCCCTCTGAAACCAGGGAGCTGTAAGTCTGTGAGGGACTTCAGGGAGAAGCGGACAGTGCTGTTTCTGCACATCTCCTCCCAGTCTGTGGATACTTGCAGATACTTCAGCTCCTTGATGCTTGGTCTCTAGTTAGGATGACCAGATGTCCTGATTTTATAGGGACAGTCCTGATTTTTGGGTCTTTTTCTTATATAGGCTCCTATTACCCCCCCCCCCCCCCGTCCCGATTTTTCACATTTGTTGTCTGGTCACCCTATCTCTAGTCCTATCTCAATTCTCATTGGTGTCAATGTGAGATTTGCCTCTAGGAACATATGATGAATATCACAGATTTTTAGCAGGTAAAACTCATAGCCCAACTCCTGGAACTAGCTTACAGTCCGAGTAGCCTGGCTGTACACTGGGTATTTCCTCAGGGTGTTGCAGGGTGGGAATCCTCTCACTCGAAGCCAGAGAGCCCACCACAACTGCAACTACAACGTCAAGACCAAAGCAGCCCAGACTGCCATTGGGCTCCCTTACCATCCTCCCTGCTATAGGGGAAAATGGTTGACTGGATCTATATACTTGTGGATCCATTGGCCCTCTCCTGATTTATTCTGCATGCTGGGAGTCAGTGAGATATAGTGGAATACAGCTCGATAGCCTGTAGGAAGTGTGGACCCTCTGTATCTCCAAATCCTGCCCTCCTTTTCTCCTCTGAGAGAACTGGTCTGACTTAGGTGAGTCAGGGCACCCCATAGCCAGAGAGGAAGATGCAGGATTTGGCCCTCTGCATTACTATATACAATACACAAAGAGTACTGCCCTGACATTCGACTCCTGCATTCATTACCTATTTTCTGTATTATGTTGTTTCCTGAAATTGAAAAAGCCATACAGAGGAAATGCAATCTGGACACACAGTACATATATACATTTTTGTAAATCAAAATGAAAATTATCCATGCAAGACAAATTGCTTAAATAACATTTTTAATGTATGTCAGATACACAAATACAAAAAAAAAGTTATGAACATTCTTTTATTTACTTAGTTTAACTCTTCAGTGAACAGAAGTACATCTATTAATAATGTTTTGCCCTTTCTCCAGGTCCAGCCTTAGGTCAAAACATCATCCATGACAACAGCAAAAAAAAGACTTTTCCATCCTCTCCGCCACCCTCCGCTTCCCCCAACACACGGACACTCAGAGTTTGAAAAAGGAAAAAAGGGTTGTAAAAGTTTGCTAAAAGTATCTACAAGATAACAAATATTACCATCCAACTAAAAGGATAAACCCCACTCCTGGAGTTGGGGAAAATGCCACTGGTCTCTGATCAACATCTTATAATATGCTGTATGACCTCTGGGAAGCTTGCAGCACATATTTTAATTAAAAATAGCTTTCAGCATGATCTGTATTTGAGAGGTCTCCTATAGAATGTAAGCTCTTCAGGGCAGCGACTTTCGTATAGTGACTTGCACAATGGGGCCCATTCTTGGTTGATCTCTAGGCACTATTGTAATAAACATGATTAATTATAACAGTGAATAATCCATGAGACTGGCTATTTTCTCTGTTCTGATGAATTCTTACTATAAAAAGTAGCTGATTGATTTTCATTCTGGCAAAAATTGCCCGACCGAGAGCCCTGATGCACAGAACTGGTACAGCACAAGCAGCCTTCTTCACCACACTGCCTTGCCAATGTGCCTCTGGCCTGCCAGGGCTCCCTGCCAGGGGATGAATGAGTTCTGTAGTTCAGTCTGTGCATTAGGAGACACTGAATAGTGTTCAGAGGGTAACAACATTCAAACACTACAGGGCTGTTCTATATATAAACTGGTGACCTAAAGATGAAAGGCTCTTCTTGCTATTCCTGATCCATTGAGTCAGCCATTCTGAAATACAACTTAAAAGGTGTTTAATAAAACAATAGGCATTTGGTTACTTTAGAGATACCAAATGGAAGATGCTTTTTAATCTTTTTAAAATGATTCCCATTTTATACTTTTACTTTAAAACCAAACACAGAAGTAATATCTATTTTACCTTTACATGCTTTCCATGGTCCAAATTCTGCTATCCTTACTTGTGCAATAATCCTACTGAAGTCAGTGGGTAAAATCCTGGCCCCATTTAAGTCAATGGCAAAACTCCCATTAACTTCAATGGAGCCATGATTTTGCTCAGTGGGACTATTCATGTGGTTAAGGAAGCAGGATTTCACGCTATATGTAACTTTCACTGACTTCAGTTTGAATTAAGTGAATGGAAGGACTGCAGATCTGGGCCCTCTGCATACGTGTAGCTTCCACTATGAGTTGTGAAAGAATAGTGAAAAGTACAGATGCCTAATTAACTTATTCCAGTTCCAGTGATTAGATTTACAGTAAGCCTTTCACACTGCAATTATTTCACATGCTGTTATATTGTCTCATCTTATTTCTAAAGATGTTTTAAAAGTTTCTTTGAACACAAATATATATCATAGGTCCCAATCCCATAATGAATAGTGTTAATCAGCTTCTATCTGAACAAACAAACAAAACTTCCATTAACTAATAGCCAAGGTTCCATTGTAACTATTTTGGGGAAAGAGTTGAGATTTTAACAAATAAAATAAAATATATGTGCTGTAAGTTTCAGAGCAATATATACATCATTCTGATGTGTTGGAATTTAGTCTGAAGTCTGGTTACTGAGGTAGAACAACTTGAACTGATTTCAAGCTGTTTAAAAGATATTCTGCAATTCAAATAGAGAGAGGTGACAACCGCAGAGCAATGGACATCTGCTTTTATGTCTCTCCAGACATTAAGGGCTCATCCATCCTTACCAATTGACTTCAGTAGACTTTGGATCAGGCCCAGAAAAACAGGTATGATTCAGCGCTACGTGATAAATCAATTCACACCACATCCTGTATATGCAATGTACGGACATAAAAGCTTGAAGTTGCACACACTGTTGGAATAAATATTTATTTCAAAATGGCCACCTACAAGGATTTTTAGATCAAAATTTTGGTTTAATGAAGAGAAAAATATAGTTTTTGGTAGTCTGTCAATAGGTTAACATGTTGTTTTTAAAAAAATATTTTCAGATGGCATATGTATCTGTCGTAAAAATAGTCTGCACTCTGAATCTCTTTACCATGGATTCCAGAAGGTTAAAACATTTCAGAAGAAACTAATATCTAGGTCAATACAGTATTTTTTTCTCTCTAAAAAAAAAAATCTTGATAGTGTCATTAACATGTTATCACATCAGCTGTTTTTTTTCAGTACTGTGCATGCCATCAGCATTTTTGACTAAGGGTCTATGGCAAGTAGTTAGCAACTCTAGTTAAAAACTGAGTTTTTAAGGTCACTGCCATGAATAGCAAGTGGAATTAGTAATTATTAACTGCTTATTTTGAAAAACTGCCCAAAAGGGCCAAATATATTCTCTTTACTAGAATAAATGGACTGGCAGGTTAGAATACGCTGCTGCTATGGACACCTAAAAATCTCATCATTTGTGTGTGTGGTATCCACAAAACAATGCTATTATAGGTATGATAATTACAAATGTGCCTCATGTATGAAATTCTCTTCTATGCAAAGGGCTTGCACAATAGCCTGTGCAGCTCCTAGGCATGTCTTGAAACCTAATTAGGATTAAGTGGTGTATAGGCCTTGTGTGGGATCTCTGCACAGGAGGTAGATTTTTCAGAACCCTCAGGGTCCTCTTCAGGTTTAAGAAGTGGGTTGTAGCCCACGAAAGCTTATGCTCTAATAAATTTGTTAGTCTCTAAGGTGCCACAAGTACTCCTGTTATTTTTTCAGGTTTAAAGCTGCTCTATTGAGTTTTCTGAACTATGACAAACATTTCTTTTTTGTACAAGAACCTCTCCACTAGAACTTAGAGGAAAGAGGAGGAAGTGATCTGGCTGTGTTTAAACAGGATTCACTTTTGGCAGTGCCTTAGGATGGGTCCTTAAAGAAAGGGGTAGAACACCAAAGGGAGAAGAGTCAGGGGCAGGGAAGGAGACAGGCAAAGGAAGAGGGAAAGGCAAAGAGGTTGAGGAGATATTTATGTAAGTTTTGGATCCATGTAAGCTAGGCTATACATTCAGGTGTTTCTGATTAAATCACTATCCAGGCCCATAGTTTGGCATCAGGACCCCTAGCCCTGCTCGCATTAGTCTTGTCATCCATAAATTCCTATCTTTTATTTTATGTAAGCCAACAGCGTAGACTGATTGCGTTTGGGCATGCACCATATGTGTGGCATTGTAGTGTGAACAACGTAAAGTAAAAGTCACCATAAATAGCAAATACAAGGTAGACTCACCAAAATGTGCTTATTGATGGTGAATTTTTATTCTATTTGTGGAGCAAATTCCACAGAAATCTTCAGTGCTTTTTTCTTTAAGACTAATTTTTGGGTCTGAACGTTAAATGTGTTTCTTTGTAATGTTCCTCTTAACTGCTGTATGACTAAAAATTATCTACAGTACCTTCAATACACACAAAATATATTTGCTCTAGCTGAATTATATCACTAAGATGTGCTAACAAACATCCATGTAATCAGTTATAAAGAAATAAAAACGAAATAGTGCTTTTATATTTCTTGTCAGTAAAACTAATTTTTCAGTGTCTGAAGTGCTAATAGAAATCTGCAGTAATGTCCACTTTTTGCTTTTCTTGGTGCTTGTAAGTTACATTTTTAAATGTAGTTGTTGAGCCTCGGTACAGGGGATTTGTTCCCTAAAAAGAAAAAAAAAAAGAAAAAATGTTAGTAAGTTAAATATAATTTTTCTTAAATCTGCCATTTGACCATTGACTCATTTGCACATGTGTGTAGATGCAACCCATTAACTTTAATGCTACCTCTTCAGCTTTAGAGCAGTGTGGGTCACCATCATGTAAATGATTCCTGACCTGATTCAGTCTGGTAATGCAAACCACACACAAACTCAGTAGTATCTTTTATTCCTTATATGTGGAAGTAATGTGCTTATTGCTGCATTACAGAATATAGCACAGTAAATTTGTCATGTGCAGATCCATTGAAGATCGTAATATGGCATAATTATGATCAGTCTACACAGAGCATAACAAATCAGTCCAGAACTAGGAAAAATGTAACAACAAACCAACCTGTCTTCCAGGTTAAAAAAACAAATCTAGTCAAACAGTATGTTGTCAAAGATGTAGTTAACCATGTGCCTTACATTATTTTCATGCAGAGCATCATGACTGGATCATTCTAGAAGGAAAAGACTATAAAAAGTGTTTTCTATAAAGGGTCATTTAAATTGTTTATGCTGCCACCATTCCCCTACTTGATCTCTGCAGGCTACTCAGATGAAAGGGTTGTTCCCCTGGTCCCTTGATAGCAGATGTAACAGAGTGGCAGATCAGTCTAAAACTTCCCAGTTGTAATCACATATAACTATGAATAATCAATCAAATGATAGATTTATTACTTCTGGCACTCAGAACTATGGGCCAAGTAAAAAAAGCAATAGATGTGTTTTAAAATGATAGTAAGAACACCATGTACACTTATTATAGAATAGGAGTACTTGTGGCACCTTAGAGACTAACAAATTTATTAGAGCATAAGCTTTCGTGGGCTACAGCCCACTTCTTCGGCATCCGAAGAAGTGGGCTGTAGCCCACGAAAGCTTATGCTCTAATAAATTTGTTAGTCTCTAAGGTGCCACAAGTACTCCTGTTCTTTTTGCGGATACAGACTAACACGGCTGCTACTCTGAAACCTGTTATTATAGAATGAAACACTTTATATACAGGAGAAGTCATGCATCAATACCCCTTCAGGCAAGTGTGCTTTGCTGGCCTGCACCTGTGGAATAAGATCCCTTCCAGTGGTATCAGCGGTTTTGTGCTATCTGAAACTACAGATATCCTTATCCTTGCCTTGAGGATTACAAAGCTTTCCAAGTTCTTAACACACAGTTATTTACCACCCACAATGAGCTAGAGCACTCCTCCTCCCCTTGAGGCCAGTCCTTCAGTCCTTCACTGAACCACCTTCCTTACGTAGGCACCTAAAAGTTGCCTTCAGATGGCATTTCTGCTTTCAGAATTGACACTGAAATGTCACTCCTCAATGTTCCCCATCACATTGCCGAATCCTTCAAGCAGAGTGTGTCTAATTACACAGATGGTATAATTATATTTTGCAGTACAGTTTCCTGAATTATTTTTGGGGGATTTTTAGGCAAATTCTCTCCATTTCCCCCCCACTTTCCCCTCATTCTTACAATCTTCGGGTGAATCCCCCATGCCCACCCTAGACCCACAGAAACTGGCTGGTTGCAGCTTTCTCAGCAGCTTGTCAATGTTATTATGACTTGAACTCTGGTCAGATGCAGCTACTTGGAGGCGAGGTGTCCTGACTCTCATACTGATTCCCTCTGTGGTCTCTAGCAAGTGCCTTAACTACCTCAGTTGTCTGTGTGCAAAATGGCACTAATAATACTTTCCTACCTGAGGATTAGTTAGATGATGATGGAGAAGTGCCTTGAAAATGAAAAGTGCTAGATAAGTATTATTAGGTAATGCATATCCATTCCGGTTTTAATTAATTACCAACCCATGTAAATTCTCAACATGTTATTTTCTGTTTTAGATTTTTTTAAAAAGAATCACAAAGTTTACACCTTAATTTCAATTATGTGCTAATCCTAGATAAAATGTTCTGTAGTCACTTTGGGGGGAGAGGGGGATGATTCACCATTAAACTGCTCAGTTAATTATAAAGATAGTACTCATTTGTCAAGCCTGGTTTTTTTCTATAAAAACACAAATTTGTGCCAATTAGTGTATGTAATGTATATTAACATGAATTTGTTCATCACTTCTTTTAATCGTGTTTAAACAAAGCTGTAGCAACTCACTAATCTGCAGTTGATATTGCATGTCTTTTCAGGTCTGCTGGTTAACCCATTTTTACTGCTATCAACACAATGAAATGTCACGTACACCTCTACCCCGATATAATGCTGTCCTCGGGAGCCAAAAAATCTTACTGCGTTATAGGTGAAACCGCATTATATCGAACTTGCTTTGATCTGCCGGAGTGCGCAGCCCTGCCCCCCCGGAGCACTGCTTTACCATGTTATATCTGAATTCGTGTTATATCAGGTCATGTTATATCAGGGTAGAGGTGTAACAGTTTTCTGTTTGAATAAAAATGTTCTCGCAAAATGCTGCTTTAATTCTTTTATATGCAAGTAGTACTAATGAGGCAGTTAAAGTGTTTGTTGTATAGCAACATTGACATTACCATTATTTGGTCATGCAGAGAACTAAGGGGGAGTAGAGCTGTACAGAGTGTGGCTTTGGCTACAGAGGGAGATCAGAGAATGATCAATCAGGACTCTTCACTGTAAGCAAGTGGTGTGTGGGGGGGAAGATAGGGAATGGATGGGGCAGGGAGTGGGAACCTTGGGTCCACCACGCTACTCACCAGTCAGAATAGCTGGCTGAGTTCACAGGGTGGGGGAGCAAACTGCACTCCAAAACAGGGATGAAGTAACTTACTCCCCATCAGAGCAAGGGGAGAACTGGAGTGGAATTGTAATTCTGAGACATAATTCTTTGCCTGACCTTCTCTTGGAAGGGCACAGTTGCACACCGTCCCTTGCTCTGGGCTGAGCTTAATGGCTCAATCTAGCTCAAAGTGCTTTCCAAACTATGCTGTGAGCTGCTGAGTGCCTTCAGTCTTCACAGTCAATGGAAGTTGAGGATGCTCAACTCCTCACAAGATCACGCTCTCTGATTTTGCTTACCCATGTAGTACAGGCATTTCTGGGGTGAAATGCATCAGCTATTTAAGAGATGAGCCTAAACCTTGGAACAAAGTTCACAGCTTACACCTAGCTCCATAACATAAGAACAGCCATACTGGGTCAGACCAATGGTCCATCTAGCCCAGCATCCTGTCTTCTGATAGTGGCCAATGTAAGGTGCTTCAGAGGGAAAGAACAGAACAGGTAATCATCAAGTGATCCAGCCCCTGTCGCCCATTCCAAGTTCTGGCAAATATGCCCAACATAAACATCCCTGAACATGCGGACAGTTCAGATCCAGAACCTTGACATTTGGGAGTTTGGTTTTGCCTGTTATAGAACTTTAAGGGTACACAGTAACTCCACCAAATAGTTTAAGACAGGAGTGAGGAATACAATATCTGAGAGTACAGGAAGAATTTAGATAAGCAGAATGTAACTGGAATTTGGGCAGCTCACTTCACCCCAACTCTTGTAGAAGGTTCCCTGGGATTTTGAATATAACAATATGTCAACTCCAAAGCTATGCACTCCTTTCAGAACAAAACCTGAAGCAATGCAGAAAACCTCTGTAGTTCCAAGCTTTGGATGAAAATGAGGCTTCTTTATCTTTTACACAAACTTTTTGCCGAGGTTCAGGATCCTGAGCCTGAGATGCACGTAAACCTCAGAATGCACAGATGGCCTCCCACTTCCCCAAGAGGTCTCCTCCCACCACAGGCCTGTGATCTTTCATTTATCTGTTGTCAGTCTTCTTGGGGCATGGCAGTGGCTTCCCCATCTCCTACTATGGGCAGCTGACAGGCCTTGGAAATACCTTCTCTCCCACTTTCAGCAAGAGTGGTGGAAGACATATGCTGTCAGAATTTTATTCAGCTCTACTGTAGTCAGACACTTCAGACTGTACCACGTGGTTAATTAGGGAAACCCCAGGGATTTTCAGGGCTAACACTAGGTATGTTAATGTTGGTTTCCAGTGCCCTTTGTCTGGCCTCACTGATTTTCCCTTCAGAAGCTTCTTTATTTTCCCTCCTGATGGCTCTTCTATTCCTTCACCTCCCTCTTACCAGCCTTGGCTAACCAAAGGCATTGTGGAAACATTCTTGGAGTTAAATTATACCTATTTTTCTTTCTCAGATGCTGGAGAATATGTAGTGACTAGTCCTGCTGAAGTGTGTCAATCATGATGCTACTTTGCTCAGCGTAGCTTTGCCTTAGTCAATGAATCAGTATTTAATACATCATAATACATTAAAATCCCTTCCATTCTTCTCTAGAAAAGCTTACTGAACATATGGTTCCCAGCCTTTTTCATTTAAAGACTATTGCAACAGAGCAAAAGTTCCAGGCAGAAGGAACGGGGAAAAAGGAACATGTGATATTTATGGGAACAGGATTGTGCCTCTAATCTTAATCAAACTATTTACTAATAGATGCATATAAAATTATTCATTAGATGCCCAGTTGTTCGTTAAAAAACCAACATCTCAGTGCACCATATTTGTGTGTGGAAGAAATAAAATGAAGAATATTAAAATCCATCTATTTTTCATTCATTCCTAAAAACCCATTACAATTTTAATTTATAGCATGCTATATAGTGAAAATCTACTGACACAAAAGCATGGTTTGGGAAATCTGTCCAATTCCTTTATTACTTGAGAGCCATTGAGCCAAATCATAGAGACTTGTATAAAATTAATGCAAATACATACCGTTTGCCATTTGGCCTTTGATCTTTCTGCTTCAAACTTGGCAACCTCTTTTCGGTCTTGAAAAGAAACTAGCAATTTCCATATACAAAGTAGAACAATGCCAATCAGAAGGATAGCAAGAGAAACACCCAACATTATCATTGGAATGTTTGGAGGTTGTGGGCAATCTGTAGAAACAAAGCAAGCTATGAGCGTTATTTACAAATATAATTGAAAACAACTGAGAAGAACCTGCTGGTTTTCCTTGCTGAGTGTTGCATGTGCCTTTTCTTTCAAGTTCATGTCCCTTTCCAGTCCCTGAATACGAACCCAAGAATTCAAAGTGAAGCTTAGCTGAAATAGTTTTATCTGAAGCCACCATTTAGCTCGGGTTTCCATGAAATTCAAACCTGGTTTACGAAAAGGTTTGAGAAACTGGCCCAGAAGGATTATACTGCAAGGGTAAAAAGTATTCACTACGGAGGTTTCTCATAGCTCTAATACAAAATTTACTAGATACAGATTTTCTGGAGTTAAATTTGGAACACCAAAAATAAAAATCCAAAAGTGATTTTTCCAAAAGAAATGAGAAAAGTGGTTGGCTTAGTGGTAGAATGAAGTCTCACAATAATCTCACTTCTTGGATTTACGGCACTCAGGCATATTGCAGAGGGAAAGATGCTGACTAGATCGTCGGCAGTTTAGTGGATGACTACTAACACAGGGAAACAGCATTGGTGAAATGGAGAAGCTAGGGGGAAATGGCATCTAAAAAATAAAGAAAAGCAAGAAAACCCAAGATTCCCCTTGAAATGCCTCAGATGTGGGACTGGGATTTGACTCAAATAAATAAGATTAGAGTTGCTCGGAAAAAGTTACAACTGAACCATTTTCCATCAGAGAATGCAGCTGTTGAAAATAGAAACGCTGGGAAATCATGTCAATTTTGCAGAAAGTTCATTTAGGAGAAAAAACAAGGGAAAACGTTCAGACAATGTTGAAATGTCTTTTCAAGATGAAATATTTCAATTTTTAATTTTGAATCTTTTTGTTTGGAATTTTTAAAATTCAGTATGATTTCTTTATATTACAATATGTAATGTAACATTTTTTAAAAGTGATAATATCAATGAAACATTTTGATTTTGTCCAAACAAAATGTTCTGATTGATCCAAAATGATTATTTTTCTGGAATTTTCTTTCATGGAGAATTTTGAAATGTTCAGGTTTTGGGCTGATTCAGAGTGAAGCCAAATTTTGAAATATCAAAATTCTGTGCGAAACAGAATTTAAATTCTTCACACAGGTCTAAATGAGATATAGAAAGACTTCCACTGTTTTCCAATGTCTATTGCCATAATGTAAATAGTATTGCTAACCTAGCTCCCACTAGAATCCATTGACTTCAGTGGGGCAGGATCAGACCCCTAGAAACTACACTGAAGGTGCTTTGTCTTGGGCTCCATTGATTTGAATATACTCATAAAAATACAGACATGGTCTTGCGCACGTGAATCCAGTCAGTTCTGAGTTCTGAACAGATGTCACTTTCAGCCCTATCTGAAATGGTCATGTCCTTTCCATTCAGTGACCAAACCTCATGAGTAAAGATGGAGTGAAGGTAAGGTGAAGTATTGGATAAGGAGATACTGCATCAAATCAGATGCCCAATTTTCAAACAAAAGCACCTAAGTAGGACTCGGAATAACACACTTGATTGCTCAGTTTGGCACTTCAGTGCATAAATGTTCATTATACACATCTGGGTGCTAATTACGAGGGTCCAGGTGTGGGACCCTGTGTTTAAAAACAGGAACTAACATCTTTGAACCAGACAGAAGTATTCTAGACACCTCAGTTTTGGAAATGTTTCACTTTCATTTCCATGATGAATGTAAGTTGTTACCATGCTAGAAGTTGAATACTACTTTTTAAATGGTTTAATTTTTTTTTCTTTTTGGTTCTATAAAGGCTAGCTAGCAGTCCTAGGTCGAATATGGGCATTTTAGAATAGAAAATGAGTATTATTCTGGGATAGATTTTTTTTCTATAATTCAACATAATAATAGGCTTGTAAAGCCCAGAGGGCATGTTCTTTTTGTCAGCTCTCAAATAAAGGATCATTTTAATATTAACCAGTATTACTCATAAAAGTCAATGAAGGTTACTATTTTATGAAATTTGCTGCTGAACCATGGTCTGATGACATTTAGAATTTGTTTCAGTCTGGCATAATTTACACAGATTTTATTTTGCATGACTATTGTGACGTTGTGCAGTCTATATGGTTTTATAAAAACATGATAAGTGAATATAATGTAACTGGGATAGTTTTATAAAGATTTGATAGTAAGTGAATATAATGCAACTGGGATATGCTTCGTGCAAAAGGTCTCTTGTAAGGTATCATTACAAAGCTCATAATCTACTGAGTGTGATCATCCTATTTGTAAAAATGTACCACATTTGTATCTAAAACTAGAAATATAAAACATAACTCTGAGGGCCTATTGTAATTATGTAAAGTGTGGGCCATTAATGATGGTTTGGAATCTTGATGACTCCCATTAACCAGGACCATTGTCTGCAGATGGCTGTGTTTACCTGTTAGTCTTCCTGTATGTGTGTGTGCTGGCAAGTGGGCAATTAAGTCTTGCAGTGACATGTGATCATGTCACCTGAACTGGAATCCATCTTTAACCTGGTGCTTTTCCAGTGGGGGGGGGGGGAGGGGTGGAAACCCAGAGGGACAAAGGGTTCCCGCCTTATGCAAAAGATATATAAAGGGGTGGAAGAGAACAAAGGGGGAGAAGAGCCATCATGAAGAATCCCCTAGCTATCACCTGAGCTGGAACAAGAGCTGTACCAGGGGAAAGAATTGTGCCCAGGCCTGGAAGGTGTCCAGTCTGAGAAAAACTTACTGAAGCATCTCTGAGGGTGAGATTATCTGTATTTAGCTTGATTAGACGTAGATTTGCGCATTTTATTTTATTTTGCTCGGTGACTTACTTTGTTCTGCCTGTTACCACTTGGAACCACTTAAATCCTATTTTCTGTATTTAATAAAATCACTTTTTATTTAGTAATTTACTCAGAGTATATATTAATACCTGGGGGAGCAAACAACTGTGCATATCTCTCTATCAGTGTTATAGAGGGCGAACAATTTATGAGTTTGCCCTGCATAAGCTTTATGCAGGGTAAAACGGATTTATTTGGGTTTAGACCCCATTGGGAGTAGGGCATCTGAGTGCCAAAGACAAGCACACTTCTGTGAGCTGTTTTCAGGTAAACTTGCAGCTTTGGGACAAGTGATTCAGACCTTGGGTCTGTGTTGGAGCAGACGGGAATGTCTGGCTCAGCAAGACAGGGTGCTGGAGTCCTGAGCTGGCAGGGAAAAGAGAAGCAGGGGTAGTCTTTGCCCATTGGGTAGCAGCTCCCAAGGGGGTTTCTGTGATCCAACCCGTCACAACTATTTTGATTGATGTCATTATGCAACTCATTTTGAGAGGTCTAGTTTGAACACTGGATGAAGGCATTAGCTGTTCATGCAGACTGAACTTCAGATCCATAAGTGAAAATGAGCTTTTGAGCGTTCATGGTGTTCTCATCTTAGTTCACATTTGCATACATCACAAAACCACAGCATAATTGTTCCTCTACTTGAGACAGGCCGGGAAGTGGAACAGCAGATTAGAATTTAGGTTTATTGTCAGAATTGTGTGGGGAATGCTGCAAAGCATTTGCATGCAGTATGCCTGCGGTAAGCTATTTCTATCAATCCTGATCTTTAAAGAAACACAGTAAATATATTTAATAAAGTGACTATCATACAGCTATGAAAATATTTTATGCTCTTGAATCTGGGGAGTGCAGTTTACACGTGTATACCTTCCATCCTTATTGTAAAGCTTTGCTTCAACATTCCTTGGTATAAAGCTACTGTATATAATAGCACACTACTATTATTAAACAATAATATTCTTACAGGAATAGCTGATTATTTCCAGTGCAATCACTTTAATTCCTGACACAGATACTGCAGAAACACTGCACACAGAATTAATAAAGATGATGAGTGGCTGGAGAAATTTTCCAAACCTCAAGTTATACTGCCAGAAGGAAAGCAAGCATGTGCAGTGCTTTCCTTAATGATGTAACTAACTTTTAGAAGTGAGACACTGGGTGTGTCTAGGGTTGGCATGCATCTGGTTTTTGACTGGAATGCCCGTTCGAAATGGGACCCTGGCAGCTCCGGTCAGCACCGCTGACTGGGCTGTTATATATCCGGTTGGCGGCACAGCGGGGGCCCAGGGCTAAGGCAGGCTCCCTGCCTGCCCTAGCTCCACGCAGCTCCCGGAAGCAGCCACCAGATCCTTGCGTTCCCTGGTGCATGGGTGGCCAGGGAGGCTCCGCACGCTGCCCCCGCCCCAAGTGCTGGCTCTGCAGCTCCCAGCTGACTGGGAACCGTGACCAATGGGAGCTGCAGGGGCAGTGCCTGTGGGTGTGAGGGCAGCGCAAGGAGCCTCCCTGGCCACCCATGCGCCTAGGGGTCTCAGGAACCTGATGGCTGCTTCCTGGGAGCTGCAGTAAGCGCTGCCGGGACCCCGTACCCCGACCCCCTGCCCGGAGTCCCCCCCCCACACCCAAACTCCCTCCCGGAGCCCACACCCTGCACCCCTCCCAACACCCCAACTCCGTGCCCCAGCCTGAGCCCCATCCTGCACTTCAAACCCCTCATCCCCGGCCCCACTCCAGAGCCTGCACCCCCAGCCGGAGTCTGCATCCCCCCCCCCATACTCCAAACACCTTCTCCAGCCTGGAGCTCTCTCCTGTACCCTGAACCCCACATTTCTGGCCCTACCCCCAGCCCAGAGCCTATACCCCCCACACCTCAATCGCCTACCCCAGCCTGGAGCCCTCTCCTGCACCCCAAACCCATAATTCCCGCCCCCACCCCAGAGCCCGCACTCCCAGCCGGAGCCCTCACCCCCCCTCCTGCACCTCAACCTCCTGCCCCAGCCTGGTGAAAGTGAGAGAGGGTGGGAGAGAGTGAGCGACAGAGGGGGTGGGGCCTCTGAGGAGGGGCGGGGCCTCAGGGAAGGGACAGGGAAGGGGTGTTCGGTTTTGTACCATAAGAAAGTTGGCAACCCTAGGTGTGTCCAAAAATGTATTTGACTGCCTGGAAATGTGCTATCTAGTAACTGAGAAGAGGAGCGTGTTTTCTCATGTCCCACATGATTAGGATCTTTAAATGAAAGATAAGCAAAGACAAATAACACCATAAATAAATAAATAAATATTTTTAAATGAAAGGACATACCTTAGTAAAATGACTGTTGAATATCTAGGGTAACTTTGTGAAAATCATTCAAAACTTGGTAATAGTGCTGTGTTAAATGTAATTACAGTATGTGGACTGGGCATGATTTTAAAAAATATTTGCACATAATATAAAATATTTACTTCATCAAGCCTAGTGTAACTATTATGGATTCTTGTTAATCTATTAACATTTTTTGTATCTATATGAATAAGATTTTACAGGTAATTTGTCATGTAATGTGATGGTATTTGCTATCATCATCATTATCATCATCATTATCATCATGTTTAGTACTCCCATAGTGCTTTTGAAAAACTAATTAATTAATCCTCACATCACTTCTGTGTTGTAGAGAATGAAATGTTATCCAAACTCTACAGATGAGGAAACTGAAACAGAGATAGAGTGAGTTGCCTCAAGGCCACAGAGGGAGTCAGAGCTGGATTTAGATCAGCAATGTCTCGCTCCTAACCTTGTGCTCAGTCCACTAGTCCATACGCCTGTATTGCAAGAATGGTCATATCTCATTTCACCGTCACATGAAAGAAATATTTTAGGAGGTGCTTTTTTTTTGATTAGGTAGAGAAAACTATTAACACAAGAAAATACAGTACTGTACATAACATCTCAGTTTGCTAATCTTCCAATATGTATGGCTTGATTCTCCCATCTGTACTTTTAATTCACAATGTGCATATATTAAAAAGGTGATATTAACAACTCACCTTTCTGCTTTATGCTATGAATGATTGTCCTTCCCTGTTCATCTGTAGCCATTAGAAATGTAGTAACACATTCATTTTCCCCTTGTAAAGAGCAGGGAATAGATTTATCCTTTGAGAAATCTGTGGAAAAAGAAGCCACCCAGTAGGTCAAATGCAATTTAACATGTAATAAAAACAGAGACTATGGATTAATGTGTGTCATGGCCTCTTCAACATATAGTAAAGTCAGGAAGAGAAGGAAATATCCTAAGAATGTCCACTATATTTAACAACTTTTTCTTCCACTCTAAATGGCTTTTTGTTTTTGTTTTAGATTTTCCACTTATGTTTCAGAAGAGTACGTCCAGGTGTTGTCAATCTGAATTGACCATCAAGTGCACCTATCAATCTGCTGTAGTGTGAATTTCAATGAATTGCAAATACTTCTAAGACACTTTCCACCAGTTGTCTAGAGAATATAATAGCCCTGATTCTAGTACAAAGTAAACAATATGTTCTCTTTGGCTTAGAGCTACTGGTAGTATGTCTAGATTACATTTCAGAAGTAGATAGTCACATATCAAACAGATACTGATACCTTTAAAAGGACTACCATTTATTCCTTCCACAATGCTGTTCCTAAAGAATACTGTGGCATGTATTGTAACAATAATAAAATATAAATTAATAACAGAAGTAGTTGTGGGATCATTGTAATGTGATTCCGCGGAAGGCAGATACAAAAGTAATCCATTATGACAATCTGCCCAGTTTTACTTGCCCCTTCACTTAATGTATTTGTGCAGGAAAACTTAATCCAGTATTTTTTTCAAACCTTTCCGAAGTAGGGAACCTTTCATGTTGGGTTCATTCAAGAGGTCGGGGGTGGGAATGAATAGTTGTGGCAGACAGTAAAGAAGAAGCAAAATGATTGGAATCTGAGACTGTATATCCAATTCCAGAAGTGCCACAATTCCAATTCTAACATTATATAATATCTTTATGTTAAGAAAATATCCTTCATTTTTAGCAATGCCTGCTAACACCTCTGTAGCTGAACATCTGTTGTTGCTTCTGTTATAAACTATGGTTTCAAGACATTTATACAATAACTCAGCTCTAAAAATTAGCTTTTCCTTTTAATGGATTTTTAAAGAAGCCTGTCCGTCTTTGTTATTTTTAGATAGATGTGAGAAAACTAGAAGTTTGTCAAATGGATTTTTAAAAATGAAATGTTATTGGCGTTTAAGGCTCTATTCACCACTCCTTCAGACAAAACTCTATGGGAGTTTGGCTGAGTAAGAAGTGCCAAATAGCCCAACCTAAACCTTTCAAACATCCAAATCACAAAAAAGGAAACAAACAAACAAAGAAATAAGTTGGCTACAATAATGGAATTTTCAAGGAAGCTATTGTACATACACAATGTCAACTTTTATTTACTATGTATCACATACTTTCATATAATTTGGCCTTTATTTATATCATACATAGGGATGCAATGTGGCCAGGTAGTCAAGTGATTATAAGAGAATCTCAGTTTTCATTAAAAAAAAAAGTAAGTTTCTAGTTGTCAGTAGGGTAGAGAAAAGCTTGAAAAGTGTGACCCAAGTGCATTCAAAAGGCTCAAGAACCAGAAGGCAAATAAAAGGAACCCCAAATTTATTACTTTTTAAAAATGCCACGACTTAAACTAATCACAGGATTTTTCAGGGCTTGACTCCAGATTTTTGACAACACTGCTTTAATTTCTTAAATTTAATTTACACTGAATATATTCATTCCTCCTCCAAGGTGTCCCACTGTTTTAGTATATGAGGTCATTAACACTAGGCATTATCTAGGTTTTTTAAAAATTCATACTCAAAATACAGCCCTCTATAGTGCACACTGAGTTTTATTAACAAGACAACACAAGAAATATGTTTAGAAGACATGTGTAATTTGCACTAATTATGGTATCTGTGGCCATGATTCACTACATTACTCCAGTTTTATACCAGCATAATACCATTGATTTCAGCAGAGTTTGAAATCAATGGAGTTACACCAGTATAAAACTGCAACGACACAGTGGTGAACTGGGCCCTGAGAACACACAAAACTCAGTTAAACCTGAATGGGTTCCTGGACATGCTAGTGGATGCAAAAAGAGTTTTAGACTGCAGCATTTATCTGGTCATCTGGAAAATTTCTTGTTTGTCTTTTAAAAAAGGTATCCCTACCACTCCCCATCTCAAAAAAGAAACAAGAATTTAAACAAAATAACAGTAAGGAGCTGATTTTAAAAACACATTTATCTGAAGAATAAGGATAAAAAATGTACACACCAGTTCAGGGGTGCTGGAACTAGGGACGCTGGGGGTGTGGCAGCACCCCCTGGCTTGAAGTGGTTTCCATCATGTACAGGTCTTACAGTTTTGTTCAATGGCTTTCAGCACCCCTACTATGAAAACTGTTCCAACTGCACCAGTTTGATTCCTTCTGAAGTGTTTCAGCTTTGTACTGGGTCAGATAGCATGCAAGGCTTATCCTAGGCAGCAGGACTGCAGGATTAGTGCCTGAGGTTTACGTTGCACTGAGATGGGAAGCTGACAGCTTTAAAGGGGTGCCTCCACTTAAATGTTCTTAATTATGCCAAAGTGGAACAAAATCACTTTTGTCAAATATATCTGCCGCTTATGCTCCTTTTAGTTCTTTCCTAATCATACTGTCCTGGGCTTTTAGAATTGCTTGATTGTGACTCATACAAACAGTAAGGGAACATGTATAGACCTGATAGGATGTGTGTGCGGAGCAGAGCTGGGGGAGGAGTATGGGAACACACTGAACCCTAGCTGTGCATGTGCCTCAGGGATGCAGCTCAAAGCAAGTGCCTGGCCCTCTCCCCAATCTGCAGCTCATTTCCCTGATCCTCTCCTCTGCTGGCTCTATAAGCTGGTTGAGTATGTTCCTCCTAACCCTGCTCCCTGGCTTGTAGCTCCATACCTAGCTGCATGGAGGGACAGATGCCTCCTTGACCTTTCTTCAGTTCCCATCTCTGGCTCCTGTAGTTCATATAGATTTTTGCAGCATTTTTAGAAATTTTCAATTTTTTAATACTTAACATTAATTTGACAATTTCTCTTCATCCATGAAAAACAGTAACATAAAGTAGCACCTATAAAAACTCAGAAACTTCAGCACCTCCACAGTTGTTGTGTTATGTTGACACCCTGTTGGAGTATAAGGACAAGAACATTCAAGTGAGCTTCCTGCACAGCACTTATAAATGTGATGCTAGCACTTAAAAAGTGGGACGTGGAACGGACTTTGCACAGTGCGCTGCCAAGTGCACAAAGTAGGCAATCCGAAGAAACAGAAAAAAACATGTATGTGTTTTTGTGTGCATTTTGGGTGTTTGTGTTTAACTGTTTCTCACTTGTAATCAGCTCAGGTTTTACGTGTAACAATTATTAGTAAAGGAATCTTTCAGACAAAAATCTATTTAGAAATTTTTAATATTCTATATAAAATATTTTTAAAAAATATTCAAATTTCACAATGAAGCACTCAAAAATCAGGAAACACCCAAGTTGAGGTTGCAACCTTGCCCAGAAGCAGGACTCCTAAAATGCAACAGAACAGGGCTCCCTTTGTGACTCTTACAAAATGGGCAACCCTTCTTAACTTCTTTGCCGCTTACAAGGTCTATGGGAAAGGAGTGAAGGGATCCTCTAAACCCCTTGCCTCAGTCCATATGCAGCTACGTTAGCCATGCATAGTGCAGTCTTCCTTAGCTGCACTCTTTGGACATGACCAAACTCCTGTTGAAGTCAATGGGAGCTTTTATATTGACTTTAATGGGATTTGGATCAGACTTTTCAGAGACTAACAAACACCCCTCACACAGATACATACACACTATATACAATTTCAAAGGGTTAGAACTTGTTAAGTTAAAGCCAATGAGTATTATTATTTATCACAGTAGCACCTAGATGCCTCAGTCAGGGTTGAGGCCCCATAGTGCTAACCACTGTACAAACATAGATTAAAAGATGGTCCCTGCCTCAAAGATCTTACAGTCAAAATATAGGATGAAATGCAACAAATATGTATAACTAACAATGAACAAGAAGCCGGGGGAGGAAGAACAAGGGTAACAGTGACAAATTTATGCAGTTACATAGGGCAAGTAATGCACAACTTGATTAATTCTCATTGCATTGCAGTTCAATGAGAGGGAGGGATAGCTCAGTGGTTTGAGCATTGCTAAACCCAGGGTTGTGAGTTCAATCCTTGAGGGGGCCATTTAGGGAACTGGGGTAAAAATCTGTTTGGGGATTGGTCCTGCTTTGAGCAGGGGGTTGGACTAGCTGACCTCCTGAGGTCCCTTCCAACCCTGATATTCTATGATTCTGTTGTTTTTGGAACCTCTGATTATTTTTTTCTTTTAAGTATTCATTTTCTCCAGACCACTTAAAGTCACTTCTCATTAAGGGCTATTTCCATGCCCAAATCAATCATTCCACCCACCACTCTCAACCATTTTGGATCAAGTGTAGAGCTGTTCAAATAAAGTTTGCAATAATTATTTTATTTGTGGAGTTAGAATGGAAACTATCATGCAGTTTTTACTACAACAGTTGATACTACTGTTATGAACAAAATCAAAGTCTACAGTTGCTGAAGATTATGGTCAGGGAAGGGTAGAATTTGAAAGAGGCTCAAGTGCAAAATTAGGACAAAGCAGTGTCAACCCAGATTCTCTCTCTCTAAACACACAAGGATATAGACAATGCAATGGGCTAGTCCCAGTTTTCAGTAGTATTGTGGATACCTTAAATAGAATGCTCTATGTATCCTTGGCTACAAAGATCTGCCATTCAATGATAGCTTTTTGAAAATTTGTACTAAGAATACCAAATGATACCAAAAACTGTATGGAAGGTACTCAGATACCAAATATCCATGCTACCCACAGTCTTCTAAATAACTATCCAAACAAACCTGTTCATTCAATTTATTACTTTTACTTGTATGTTTCTGAGAATTTTTGCCATAAATATATACTACTTATTGTACTTTTACCATAAACTATAGGAACTTATTTGGATTTATAGATTAGTATCATCCAAAGAAATGTATCTATCATTTGAACAATGATTAATTGCTTTTATGAACTTATTTACAGTTTATAGAATTCCATATGTTCATGAATATATACCACATATATTAATCATTGTAACTTATTGTTAAGTTCTGGAATACAATGTTGCCATCACTGCCCCCAAAGATAAATTCTTACAATTTTTGCACGTTGTATTTGATAGCTGTAATAGAAACCACAAAATACAACTGTGCTGAAGCTCATCTCAGAAAGGATGCAAATGTCACTGGATTGCTGCTATTTGTGATCCTGTGGATAAATTCCCAGCGGTTTAGTGCAAACAATCTCAAGATGTGCATACAGCATTCTGCATTGTTGTCCTAATTATTGTATTTGCCTGATCTAGAGGTGAAGTCATATCTGTGATATGTTTACAGCATAGTGATTGTGCTGCCTTGCCTCAGAATTACAATATGTCAGGGTATTAGCTGGCACTGGAAGTAATTACAGATTGTCTGCAGAACTATATGCAGGCCCCTCCCTTTTTTTCTTTTTAGAAAAAGCAACGATATTGCTTAGCGGTCTTGTTTAAAGTTTTATTTCTTTGTCTATGAGGGTAATATTTTATTCAATTTCTGTCCTGGAAGTTCTCATGAACTTCAAAGGGGTCACTGCATGTGCATCTGAGGGCAGAAATCACAATGAAACTTATGGGTTGGGTATAATTTTACACCCAGATGCTTTTGTCAGGATACTGCTTTCATTGGGAGTTTGTATTAGTGCACGTAAGACTAAAATTCAACCATAGGTGGATTACAGTTTTCAAAAGTTGGTTAGGAAACTAAGTGTATAGTGGTGAGTTAATTAACCTGAAGGGATAAATAGTTCTGACTGCTATTAATAAGAATGTTTTTCAGTGCAGTACTGTATATGTAGATAGATAGTGATTGGGTCAAATAACTGGTATAATTTTTTAAGCCAATCCCATGGAAAAAAATGATGTATGTACTGCAGTAATTTTCAGATATTGTATATACTTTTATGTAAAACTAATGAAAAATGAAGCTATTAATAAGGCAGACAGCAAAAGGCAGTTAAATAAAAGATGTACAAACCTTCTGCACTGTTGACAGTTGCATCAACTAATCTACATTTTTCATTGCATTCTGCCTGTGACTGGACATCAGAAGCCAAATGACATTCTATGCAGCTCCTGTGAAAAATAATTCAAAAGCTCATCAATCTCTGTCTGTTACAAAGCACAAATATAAAGGAGAATATATATGCTGTCTACTTTTTAAAAAGAAGCCAACAAAAGGTCTTGTGCTATAGATACAGTAGTTCTCAGAAATGTGATATGTATTGCCTCCAAAAAACCCTGAATAAAGGTACTGTAGTTAAGTACTCTTTTGCCCTCTTTCTCTCTAAGCTCTTGTTAGTTACCAGACAGAACCCCAGGCAACATTATTCATGTATGTCTGATAAAGAAATGGGGTTACTCATACATAGCATTCATTTTTAAAGATAAAGGTTCTGAATTAAGCCTACACTAAATACTTGTCAGAAGAATGTCTACCAAATGGACTAATATTTGATATTGACTTCAATGTGAGGAGGCTGAGAATCTAATATAAAACTCCCTATGTTTAAAATCTCTTAAATATTGTGTTATATTTACCAAGTAACTAAAAACATGCTCAGGTATCTTAACAGATGTCTCTCAAATATGATTCACTTGTCTCAGGAGCTACTAACACAGATGCTAATTAAGCTGATGCAAGTTATTGGCAAAATAACTTCAAAATATCTTATTTACTTTATTTACTTGTACAATTACTGGAATATTTAAAAACAAACTCAGGGTCTGATCCAACTCCCACTGAAGTCAATAGAAAGTCTCCCAGTGATTCAATGGGAGTTGGAGCCAGTCTAGAGTCTGCTAGTGGAATAAAGAAAATACATAAAGAAAATTCACATAAGAAAATTGTTGTTGCAAAGTATATTGGAACAATTCTAGGTTTAAAGCACTGACTGGATTCAGAGGCTGAGACTCTGAGAACAACAACTCTGTAGGACTGACTGTTTAAAAAGAAACTGGCCATCACAGTTGTTGCATTGAATTACATCCCTCTATGAGAATAATGCTGAGGGTACTGTGATTGTTTTCATGAGATGGGGGTGACCTTATCACTCACAAGTGAAGCAGTGAATAGAATACATGAGTGGGTAATGGGATAGTCCCTATCAAATGTAGATACATTCAGTGTTGTTGGTGTTTTTGTCATATTTGCCATGTTTCTCAAACTACTCCCCTCACTTTCTCAGCTGCCTAACCATGTCTCTCAGTCCCCTCTGACCTGGTCTCTTAACTTAGCCATGTCTTCCAATCTTCTCTCTCTTGGCTTTTCCAGCCATATGTTTCAGCTGTCATGGCAGTGACAAAGAAAGAGGAGAGATGGAAAAGGTCTGACAAATGGATAATGTGGAATATATTTTTAATATGCTAACTCAATGCCCATCAGATAACTAAATATCTCCTATTAGTCTGCTGAATTAGTCAGAGTATAAACAGATCAATAATATTTACTGCATAATGTACATAATGTACTCAAGGGCTATGTTTACTCAAAATATTATGCACTTAGCCTATCCCTGTGAGTCTTGAGCAAACTGTATTGGCCTTCTGGGACCTGATCCACTAGTTGTACAGAGCCATGGTAGTATAAGTTACACATCATGGAACGGGTTCCTTTCTCATTTACAATGCTATATTGAGAATAAGGCAATGGAATTCCAAAGGGGTAAAGACAGTGTGGGAGAAGAAGCGGGCCTCAGGTATAAATCAATATAAGTAGCAGAGTAGTGATACTTTAACGTAACTTGCACTGATTCAGCACTCCGTGAACGTGCAAATGTACTTCACATCAATTTGGTATTCTATGGAGAGCAATTCAAGCACCTTGCCTAATTGGGCAGTTGTGCCTACTTATATCAAGTAGGCACTACTGCAGATAAATTCAAGGCTGAATTTATCCTCGGACGATTTGGCGATAGTGCAGGCATACGAATGTGTGTTTAGAGGATCTGCTTTTCTTACCCTCTTTTTAAATGCTTTTACTGGTATACCCATGCATGCAAGCTCCACTTCTTTTACATATCTCAATGAAGGTGAAATCAGTGCCTCTTTGCCACTTATGATCAGTCTCAGATCAGCTTATACCTGATGCATAACTTACGCCACTGCTTTTATCTCCACTGAACTCACCCAGACACTCCTATGACAGCTGCATCTGCTTAATCCACGCTCCATTTAGCTGAATTTGGTATTTGAGTTGCTATATATGTGTAAATCTGGTGTAGCTTCTGAGAGCAGAACTTGGCCTTCTGAATCCGTAGACGTAAATAATGTAACAGTCATGTTGCAAACTTTATTATATGTTCCTTCCCTGTCTGTTTTTCTTTCTGTGACATTGGTTATGCTGCTGTGTTGTTGTTCTGTTCCATGAACAGATATCAGTATTGCTCAGCTGAATTCATTGTAGGACTTTTCCCTGAAGTTCATTTTGAGATCTAGCGGATCAATGCTGAGAAATGTTTGGTTTCTGCATTATGATTAGATAGCACAGAAGAAGCAGAGAAGCCCTTAGGTTCTAGGACCAACACCCAGGAAAAATGTGGTGGGAACCCCAGAGCTATTACTATACTGCACACATCTGAATGAAGCAGAAAATACAAATATGGTAAAAACAATACCTTACCGTTTGGAACTACAAGGATCACCACATGTAGGGCATCTTTCACATGTGCTACCAGAGGCCCCGGGATTTGTGCAAACACATGTTCCACAAATGCATTCACCTCTTCCACTGCACAGTATTCCATCCTCAGAAACACAGGAGTTAGTGTCAGTTGTGCAGTTACAATATTCACCAGTCCATCCCCTGTGGCATACACATTCACCACAGTCACAATCACCATTACCTAGAAAAGTAATGGTTATCTTGCCAGGTTAGTGTTTTCATTTAAAAGTGACAGAAGAAGTCATTACAAGCATTCTATTTCAGAATGCACATTTTCATTACTACCAGCACCTCTCATATTTAAAAAAACCCCACCCTTTTCAATATATAGTTAAACATAAAGGGCCTGATTCGCATCTCACTTAAACTAGTGCAACTCTATTCACTTTAATGGAGTCACTCCTGATATATATGGGTGGGAGCAGGGCCGGCTCTAGCTTTTTTGCCGCCCCAGGAGGCCGGGGGGAGGGCGCCGGGGGGGAGGGCGGCCAGAGCGCCGGGGGGAGGGCGGCGAGCCCGGCTGTGGCCCCGCTCTCCCCGGCGGCCCAAGCGCCGCGCCGCCCCCCTCCAGGTGCCGCCCCAAGCACCAGCTTGGTTGCCTGGTGCCTGGAGCCGGCCCTGGGTGGGAGATAAGACTCGATCCTCATGGGCCAAATTGTCTTTTCATTGACACTGGGATAACTCCAACCTACCTGATTCACTACTGTGCTACTCCAGAGAGATGCCAGTTTAACTCTATTCCCATTGTTTTTAATGGACTTGCTCTGGAATTACAACGCTGTAGCAGACAGAATTCAGTCCAGAAGAAGAAAATAAATATAAAGGGCCTGATTCTTACTTCACTGACACTGGTGTAAATCAAGAGCAATTCCACTTATATCATTGGCATTACTGGTATAAAACCAGTGTGAGATCTGAATCAGGCTCAAAGTGATTAAATACAGGAGGGCATACTTGGATAATTATAAAACAGAGAAATGGTACAGTTTTGGGGACAGATCTGGAAATGACAAAATGAGACACACACACCCTGGAGTTGCCAATAGCCTGGTGGTTAAGGCACTCACCTGGGATGTGGGAGACACAGGAACTTGTCCTAACCACTGGGGTACAGTCCCTCATTCTCTCTGGTCCAATAAATATTTAATTATTTATTTGTAGAAAATGGAAGAGCTCCAACAGGAAAGATTGAGACACTGCTGCTATAGCATCGCAATTAGGGCACTCACCTAGCATGTAGGAGACCCACAGACCGGGACTCCCACATGCCAGGTGAGTGCCCTAACCATTGGGCTATGGGATATTCTGGTGTGGGAAGGGATCTCTCTCTCTCTCTCTCTCTCTCTCTCATTTTTTTGCAGAAATTTTTGAAAGGTTCTGGTTTCATGCCAACGTGGAATGAAAACAAATGTCAAAACCTTGAAATTAGCTCACATCTGGGAATACACCTATAATGAAGGTTACATCTACATAAAAGGTTATAATATAGATTTTAAAAATAGTTTAAGGGGGACATACCTCCACATTGCAATCCTTTAAATCTCACGCAAGAGAAATTGTCACATTCACAGTATGGCCCATAAATATTTCCATACACTGAGAAATGGCAAATACACTGCCCGCAGTAACAGTCGCCTCTCCCGCTGCAGGAGCTCTGCTCTGGAGACCTTTTACAGGAATTTGTGCTCAGGGAGTTTTCATTACATTCACAATAAGGACCCATGTAGCCAGGGTTGCAGGCACACACACCACACTCAAAAGAGCCCTTTCCTTTGCTGCATTTGGAACTGTTCATCTCAGCCTCCTTCTGACAGTTACAGCTGCATTCCAGCTGAATATCAATTTCCAGGGCATCACTCAGGCCCACAGGCTTTATTACAATCTGCCTCCACCTTTTCTCACAGGTAGGTAGGCTTACTGTCATGTTGAAAGAGACCTGGGAAAGAAAATATATTAATCATTCGTGGCTGCAGCATACAAAATGCAAAGAATACTCTGGACATATAATTCACAGCCAAGAACAAGAATTTATTAGGTATTGCCTAATAACTCTCAATTTGTTTGGAAGAGATTTAAAAATAAAGGAAGCAAGATTTCTACCTTGGTGTTCTAAAAAATCTCTCTCAGTTTTACAGGAATGAATGTCATTTGAGAATCTGTTATCTACTTACTGTCTCTCCCACTTTTATATGGGAACATTTCCTCTGGTGCGGAAAAATGGTACCATTGTTACAGATTGCCGTGAAAGAGAGATTGAGTCCTTCTGTGTCTCCTAACACCTCCAGCTCCACTTCAGATCGTAGCTCCTTAAAGAAAAGGAACACGATGGATGGAATGGTTGCTCCAAGTCTTTGTGACATATATTGGAAAAACTCAACCTTATCTATGCAGTAAAGAATTCCGAATTTTGATACTTTATTTACATACTTCTTTCTTACAAGAAAAATGGAAAATGAACAAAGTATTGGCTTTTAGGCTAACGTCAACAGCCGTATCAGCTGAATATCTGATACCAGAGCGACCATATCCTGCACTTGTAGGGTAATGTACTTAATGCTCTAATAATAAGTCTTCTTTCATTTCTAAGTACTCTGCTCCCTTCTGTAGGTTTTAATTTAGCCATGGCCTTACTGAGGAATTTATATGATCACTTTGCTAACACTGTAGCTTTCCTTGTTTAGCATGTAACCTTACAGTCTTTGCTCAGGCATGACACCCATTGACTTCAGTTTTGTCTGAGAATGGCCAGAGAAAAGACTCCAGGATTTGGCCCTATCTTTCCAGTACCAGAGCCAGCCCTAATCCTCTGGCTCTGGCTCACTCCATTGTGTAAATCTAAGTCTCTTCTTCTTCCTGTTTTCTTCTGTTCCCCAGATGGAAACTCTTTCAGTTTATGAGCTTTCGCTTGGATTTCAAAACGGGTTCAGTAATGCCAGAAATCATGCTATTATTGCTTAAGGAAGAGAGACTCTTCATGTTGCTGCCTGCGCTCCCTCACACTCTGCTTTCTGGGTTTCATTCTTAAATGTTTTTGTATTACACTTTTGACAATATACTGAGACTTGATCTAAAACTCACTGAAGACTGCGGCAAGATGGACTCCTATGGACTTTAATGGGCTTTCTAATTCAATCAATAGCGTGCATCAGGCTAAACCTCAGATACATAATCCGTTTGATGGGAAATTTTCATAAGTGCTTAAGGGATTTAGGAGCACAAGTCCCACTGACTTCCAATGGGATTTGTGTTCCTAAGTACTTTAGATGCTTTTGAAAATGTCCACTTTTTCTTAATTTCCCTGGAGACTCTCAGGTGAGTCATCCTAATGAATGGGACCACTCACTTGAGTAAAGGTTTACAGGACTAGGTGCAATGGGCATTAGCTGAAACTTCAAGTGGAATATGTATAAACTTGCATAACTGTCTCATTTGTATAAGCTTTGGATTCTCTACATCATCTGTTTAACTACCTCATTTTAATTGTGTCTTTCCATCTGAAAAACCTCACTGAAGTATTATTTTAATAAGATAAATGATAGCAGCCCATTTGTTAAGCAAGATTTTTAATATATTCATTTAGCTCCAAATCCACTCTATAGTACACAGCTTGAGCAACAAGGCTGTGCAGTGAGGATCAAGCTGGGGAGCTGGATGGGATGCAATCTCTCCCTCCCCGCTGCTACTCCAGCCACCGGCTGAAGTAGCCTCTGTGCTGCCTGCATCTCCCTCTGAAGCAGGAAGATGGGCACCTCCTCTGGCTCTGCTGTTCCCCAGCCTTCTCTGTTTGGAAGTACAAAGGAACCTCCTTAGAGAGCTCTAATTCAGCTGGCAGGGTCTGTGCAATCTGTGTGTGGCATCCCCAAATCCTGCCTACTCTCCAGGCAGTGGAACTATACAGTTTCTGCTGCCACCAAGGTCTTGTGTGCCCATATAGGGAGGGGACAGGGATTTACCCCTTAGTGAAAGTGACATTATTGCCAACTCCAAGCATTCAAAAATTATGAGTCCAGCCCCAGAAAATCATGAGATTTGCTTAAAAATCACGAGATTAAAAATGATAAATATTGTGTTCTTTTGATTTGCCATCTGGTGTGGGGATGTTTAGGGTCACATGGTCAAGCTTTTCTCTGCAGCCATGAAGGCAAGAAAATTCCTTAAAAAAAAAACAAAACCCAAAAACCAAAAGCAGAGATTATCACACAGTAACTGATTCCAGCAGCTGGGGGTCTAACAAAAGCATCAACTACCATGAGAATGATGCTAAAATAAGGAGAGTTGGCAATGCAGACTTTATAAGATGTACCACACAATAGTCTGGTTTTCAACTCCTCACTCCATCAGCTGGATTGGAGGTCCAGGGCTGGAATTGAGGTACAGCACTGCAAAACTATTTAAAAGTGAAATTGTAATTGTAAGTACAAATTAAATGCTGCTGTGCATAAGCCCATCATCCTTTTGGTCAGATGCATGGGATAGATCTTTATCACCACGTCTCCATTTTCTATTTGTGAAATGTTTTTTTAAATTAAAAATATGTATCACCTTCAGCTGAAAATGAATGAAAATCCGGGGTCAAACTCCACCCTGTTTTCACCTCCATGACTTCAAGGGAAGACTCAAATCTAGTGGGTTACATGGGCATAACTGGGAGCAGAATCTGGCTCCCAAGTACAGTGAGCATTAAAACATTCCTGCAGAAGCACTTTTAACTCAAAGATTTCCTGAATGAAACAGGCATCAGCGGTGTTACAAACTTGAGCCTTTGCCAGCAGCTCCCTCTGATCTGTTTAAAATATTATTCCTTCAATCTTTATTACCCTGTAAGCCAAAAGGGACCTGGCTGCTGGAGAGAACGGAATTCTTTGTATTTTTAAGAATGCTGGAATAACCTGGGAATCAACAGGCTTGATTTCAGATATAATGCAACTTGAATGAGTGCTTTGAAGATACAAAGCTAATACAGAATTTACCCTTTGTCAAAGCAGGTAGCGACATGCTTACCGGAGACTATGAATCACACTGGGGGGGGGGGCCCACGGGGAAAGATGAGAACATTTTACAACAAATATTTTGACAGCTCATAGTTTCCTTATTTGCTTACTCCCACTGAAGATTTTAGAGGCCAATACATCTGTGAGTGATATTAATAATAACTTGAGTTTCTATAGTGTATGTCATATAAAGAACATAAAGCATTTTAGAAACATTCACAGATTTAACCTAACACCATCCTTCTGAGGTAGGTAATTATTATTATTCCTAGTTTACAGATGGGGAAACTGAGGCAGAGAGAGAGAATGTAAGGTGACACAGGAGTGTGGCAGAGCTGGAACTAGAACCTAGAATTCCTAAGTCCCAATCATGTGACTTAGGAATTTTTAACAAGTCCACCTTTATTCCCACCACAATTTCAGCTTTTCTACACTCCCACCAAATATAAGGAAATGGTGTTTCATTCAGTGAGGCATCACTTCATTTTTATTTAAAATATTCTGCAAAATAAATCTTCAAAGCACTCAAGGAGGTGGGAAGGAGGATTTTCTTAGTGTTTGTGTTAACTTGCTTTTTGTGCTTAAAAGAGTTTCAAACACGAACTAATGGAATAATTAACCTTTAGCATTAATACAATGGGCACGAATAAATTCTGAAAGTCTCTCAGCCAGGGGGCCTTGATTCATATGTGGCAACATAGGTATCTACATGAGGCTCTAATTGGCACTCCTCTCACTCTCTGCCCTGATCAGAGGAACCCTGTACTTTTCAAACTAGCCAAACTATTTGTGGAGTGCTGAGCAATGTGTAGGAGCGGCTAGGATCCATTTTCCAGCTTCACCTCTCTTGCAGATAGTAAGTAAAAGTGGCTTTTCATCCATTAAAGGTGGAGTAACAGTAGCTATGTCCTAAAATTCCATCCTCAATTAACCCTAACAGAAGGCATGTACCCTTAGTCCTATGTTAAACTCCAGAGGTGGAATCCTGGCTCCACTGGAAGTTTTACCATTGACCTCAATGGGGCCAGGATTTCACCCCAGGTCTATTGCAATAGTAGTCCCTTGATTGATTGATTTTAAAGTGCATTGTCATATTTATTTTTTAACTTTATAGAAAATCTGTTGGTGTTTATTAGAAACCCATAGTATAAAAAGCTATTACAATTAATTATAAAAGATTTCACAATTTATGTTATTTTTTCTTTGTCCTGCAAATCAAAATAATTTTGTTGAACATATTAGAGATATGATATAAATAAAGGATGTGAGAATAAAAAAGCATGGGAAATGATAATTACAAAGAGGGTTTTTTTAAAACGTAGTAATTGCTAGAGTACATGCTTGTAATAAAGAAAAGTGAAGTAAAGAAAAAAAAAAAGAAAAAAAAAAACAGGGACTAGCACCCTCAATATATTACTGTAAATGTACCCAGAGAGATTCCCCCGACTTCCAAGAGCAAGGCAGCCAGGATCTATTTTATAAACAAAGCTCTGAAAGGCAGCACCAGGTTTATGTCCCTATTTGTATTTCCCCACATAATCTTAAATACATTCAAATCTTTTTTTCCTGCCTATATTCTATCCTTTAAAAATATTAGAACAACTTCACAGCGGCACCACCACCTAGCTAAAGCAGAGAATAGCATTCTTAGTGCATTGCTTTCCAATATTACTGCAAAACAGTGTGATGTATATGCTCAAACAACATTTGAACTTGCATGTTCTTTTTTTCAGGACCGATGGAAAGTTTCTATAATGCTGGGCATCTGTGCACAACTGATGCACTTATTGTAAACAATGCAGAAACAAAACCAAAGGCATTTGTTTTCACCAAATCACAATTTAATATCTGAGAATAGCAGACATGCAAAAGGAGAAGTATGTTATAAACATACCTTATATGCATCAATGATCAATTGGAGAATATTTCCAGAATCTTTCTGAAGTTGTCCAACAGTAGCTCCAGGAATAAGTTTGGCATAATTCTGGAAAGAGCAAGTATAAAATATAGACTTAAGTTGTTAACAATAATTTGAAAGCATAAATTGGTAATAGGTGGTATGGTCCATCTTACTGGCAACGTACCCCACCCCCCAAGCCCATAACTACCAATCTAAAGAATTATGAGTAGGATTTTCCAAAGCACCTAAGTGACCTCAGAGCGAGCACAAGTCCTTTTGAAAGTCAATGGAGGAGCACAAGTCACTTAGGAGTTTTTGAAAATCTCACCTATAGTGTTCTCCAATTAAAGTGAAAATATACTCTCAACAGTTCTATTTGTTTTTAATAAAAATAATCAGAGCCTGATTCTGCTATTCTTACTACTATTGTAATGTTGTTCCCATGAGCCCTATATGCATTTGTTTAAGAAACTGTACTTTTCTGAGGCAGGAATATGTTAACTAGCATATAGTGTACTGTGCACAAGGGCTCAGCGATGAAGGGGCCATAAGGCCTCAATAAGCATGAGACTGGTGAGCCTGGAACATAGGCTCTGAACTATTTGCTGCTGTTTTATTACTGGAATAGAAATACCACATGTTAATCATTGGTTAGTTATAATTCAGGAACGATTGCCTGACTATTGCCATCGGGGCGGCTCTATGTTTTTTGCAGCCCCAAGCACAGTAGTCAGGCGGCCTTTGGCAGCATGCCTGCAGGCGGTCTGCGGTCACATGGCTTCGGCGGCGTTTCTGCGGGTGATCTGCCGGTCCTGCGGCTTCGGCGTACCTACCGCCGAATTGCCCCTGAAACTGCGGGACCGACGGACCTCCCGCAGGCAGGCTGCTAAAGGCCGCCTGACTGCTGCCCTCACAGTGACCAACAGGCTGCCCCCCACGGCTTGCCGCCCCATACACGCGCTTGCTGCGCTGGTGCCTGGAGCCATCCCGATTGCCATGATTATATGCTAGTTTTGTGTTAACAAAATTGTGGTCATTTAATGTCCAGTCTCACCTTTGTGCTGTCATTGTAGCATGACACTCAGCAGCTAGTTGTTAGAACTAGTAGCTAATATTAATCTCATCTGGTGGTTACTACAGTGCATTTAGGGCTTGAACCAATGCCTATTGAAGTCAATGGGACTCCTTAGAGATAATGAGATGGGCAGTTAAAAGAGAAAATTGGTAACGTGATAAACTCTGCAGAAGAAAGCTGCTGTTATAATGCTGATTTTTTAAATATTAAAAACATTTTAAAAAAATCAGTGAAGATGGACAATTTGATTCCCTTAAATCCCTCTTATACTTTGCACTTCCATCAGTATTATGCTTACTTTAAATATTATGTATGAAATACCTACCATTCATTACATTACTAAAGTGCTATTTTAAACCAGCAGGATTAAAACACATTTTATGTTACAATAGGCGATTTGGCATGCCTGACTCCTGTGAATTATAGCACTCCGTCTTTGAAAGATTGTTCTTAGCATTTTGTAAACATGGCCGTTATGCAGGCTGATTATAAATGAGAGTTGGAGAGTTTGGAATCTAAAATATCATTGCCTTTTATCTGGGGCATGCAAAACAAACAGTAGGAACATAGTGGGCTTAGGGCCATATTCTACCTTTCCTCTTTGCACAAAAATGCCATGGATGACAATGTGAGTTCCATGGAAGGCACAGGTGCAGACTATGGATTGATTTTAAGAAAGTTTCCATCTTTGAGCATATGTTTTAATGTTTTTCCATATAAAGTTTCTGAGCCGATTTACCAGTGTGGTGTGATTGCTTTGGATCGCATGGTTAATATTGTTAACCAGTTACGGCAGGTTGTCTTTTTAGTGCTAGTGTGACACAAATAGACCTATCTTTTTAGCATGCGTTTACTAAATAGCTGATTTATTTTATTTACAGATATATTTGCAAAATTCTGCTCTGACTCATTCTTAGTGGAGTTAATTTGAAATTGCTCCACTGAGGTCAGTGGAGTTGCAGATGATTTGCACCAGTGTAAATGAGAACAGAACTTGTGACATGATCCAGGGTGGAAGAGTATTATGCCAAATTTAGAAGAACCACATGACATTTTTTGAACAGATCTTAAGCCTAGAGAGCTTCTAGTGCCATTTGGCTATGTTGAAATGAGAGTTTTGAGCAGCTCATTTTTAAACTATATTCTCTTTGTCTAGAAGCAAAAGAAGAATTTTTGCTTCAAAAGAAGAATATTTTTGTTTGCATGGCACAGGTTTCCATTTAGTTAGAAATACATTTGTGTTGTTTTTTCCTCAGCTTTAATTAGAATGATTTTTAACATAATTTTCCTTGAAAATAAATTTCAATTAAGGAAAAACTGTTTTGCAAATCTCCAAAAAAATTCCAAGAAACCCAAAGCTTTAGACAAAATTAACAGTTTCATTAAAACCTAAAACACCAGTGGATTCCCCTACCCTAAATGTGGTACACATAGTCTGTCAAACTCTCACTGTCATCACAATACTCATAAAAATAATTTTCAAATCAATAGCTTTTAAAAAGAAATTATTTTCTTACTCTGTTATAAACAGCTTTCAGCTAAGAATAATGATATATTATTTGGTCAGCCATATGTGAATATATTCCAGAGGAAGGTCTTTTTTGTTTGTTTTCCTGACCTTTTCTTTTTTATAAACTATTTTAAACCGACATGCCTCATTTGTAAACAACTTCCTTCCCCCTCACGTGCCCATGCCCCTCGGTTTTTAGCTTTTGAGTAATCTTGGCAAATGTTTAATTTAAAACCACTAGTTCAATGCTACTTTAAAAGCATCTGTGGTCATGTAATACTTTGCTGTTTTAGTTTTGATTCTCCCATGCAACATGACAACTGCTATTTTAAAATTAGGGGAACAGTTTGGTGTTTGGTGACATAAAATACATGTATTTGTTGTCTGGGTATACCGCAAGAAGGACAGGAGACTTGTTATGGGTTTTAATCAGGCCGCAACTTTATTATATAGATGTCTGGGACTACCTGGCAGATAAAGTGTACAGTGCAGGCAAATCCATGCTTATTTAAATCAATTCTCTGGGGCTTTCACCAGCCCCCCCCCTTTGTTTAATCCATACTTATTCAACTCAGTTTTCCAGGGCTTTCACCAGCCCCCCTTTGTTTCCATCCAGGTCCCCCAGCCGACCCATGGCTTGGACCTTACCATCCACCAGCCTCGTGAGAGGGTTTAGGAGGGCTATGAGAACGGAGGGGGTTGGCTCCCTGCTGTGCCAATCATAGGAGTCCCCGAACCCCGTCCCCGTTCTGTCCCTTTATCCAGGATCTCCTTTTAAGTCCTTTACCAGGCCATTTATCTGGTCACTGACTGCCCTCCCTATGGAGTACCTGCACTGAACATCCACCCAATATTACAAAATAAGTTGCGACTTATGGCCTACCACCTTTTCTATTGACCAGAAAAGGTCCATCCTCACACGTGCTGTGAGGAAGGCGAAAAAACCACACTCCACCGAAGCCAATTCTGGTGGTGCGGGAAAAATTCCTTCCCAGCCCCGCTTTAAAAGGGGCGACTAGCGTAATGCCCACAGCAAGTCCTAACCCAGCCTGCCAGTCGCTTCCGCAAGGGGAGGGAGGGTGGGTGTTGGCTTCCTTGCTGCTTGGACATAGAGACTTGCCCCACCCTGGTTTCGTACCTTTATGCACATTCCGGGGGGGGGGGGGGGGTGAGTCACCGCTGCAAAGCACCTTTTGCAGCAGTTTCTGACCTTCCTCCCTTCCCGCTCCCACCCCAACCAACCACAAAGCAGAGCTGCCTTCTTTGGGTAAGCCCAGACAACTTTTGCCCCACCTTTAGTAGTGGTGCAGTCAATAATATACACATCTATCTATGTGGGAGGTAGGTCTGAGCCTACATTGGATCTGAAGGGGATTAGGAATATTAAATGAATACACGATTGACATATGCCATGCTAAACTAAAGGGGGATTATAAATAGCTAGAAATATAATGGTACATTTGATTATTTGACTACTACATTTATTCTAGACTAATGCCATCTATCCAAACTATTTAAGGAGCTTCTGGATAAATTCTAATATAGTGTTTGCCCTCCTTAGAAACTAAATTATCATCTGTCAAGATCAATTATATTTTTTGGTCCAATAAAATACAGTTTCAAGTTTCTGGGCCTGATCCTGCAAACTTAATGTCATTTAGGGAAAGCTCCATTAGGCTCAATGATAGTGGTTTCAACTGAAGTTTTGCCTGCGGAAGGCACCGTCTGTAAAGGTGCCACCAAAATGTTTGACTAAAGACATGAACCTTTGAGCATAGGGGTCCTTCACATACTAAAACTAGGTTACCAACCAAAGTCAAAAGTGCCCTGTTTCTTGGCAGCACTGATTGGCTGATACTATTTCCAGATGTGCCGAAACCTGATCTTTCACAGGCGGAGTTAAGGTTTGTCATTACATAAAGTGGCTGAAAGCATTGCACACAGGTAGCTTTGGTGTTATGGATGAGTACATCTGCATATACTGAGTGATGATTTGGGTTCAGCTGCATCTGCTATTGTATCTTATTAAATAGTGAGCTCTTTGTTCAATGAGAAACCCTTAGCTCTGACTGTATAAGCACAATAGGCTTCCATTCCTTAGCCTACTCTTGTTTCTGGAACCAAAATCATCCATTTTCCTCAAAATAGTTTAGATTCCTTCTTTAGTTTCCTCCCCCCACACCCGCTCCTTCCATATAACAATGGAATGCATATTTCCCAACACATACATGATCTCATGAAAAAAATCACGGTTAGTTTTTTGACTCTTGGATTTCAGTTCATCCTTTGTCAAAAATAGATAATATATCACTTGTGCAAAGACTAAGAGGTTATGCATTTTAAAGTCTCATTGACTTCAATGGGACTTAAGCACTTGCTTAAAGTTAAGAATATGCTTAAGTGCTTTCCTGAACTGGAGCCAAAATGCATGCTTGCAGCTTGATCCTGCTCCCAGTGAAGTCAACGATAAAATTCCAGTGGACTTCAGTGGACCAGGATCAAGTCCTTAAGCAAGTCGCTGTCCTCCCTTGTCTCCTAGCACTCTGTCCTCTTCTTATTCCCCTAGTACCCTTCTAATTGCTCCTTCATCATATCCTTTGGAGGATCTTCCTTATTCCCCCTCCCCCCCACCCCCCTGCACCAGGTTTCTGTGGGGATTTCACAGGGCTCTGTCCTTGGTCCCCTTATCTTCTCCTTCTATACCTCATCTCTGGGTAATCCCATCTGCAAACGCAAGTTCAACTACCATCTCTATGCTGAGGACTCACAGATCTCTCTTTCTCTCTCTCTCTCCACTCCAGACTTGTCTCCTTCTGTCCAAACAAATCTTGGCTTGTCTCTCTGACAACCCCCTCCTGGACGTCTAGCCATCAGCTCAAGTGCAACATGGCTAAAACAGGGCTTTAAATGTTCACCTCAGTCCCTCTTGCTTGCATCCTTTCTTGGTCACTCTGGGTGACACTGCCATCCTGTCTGTCCTGGGTGTCATCTTTGATTCGGACGTCTCTCTAGGTCCTCAAGTCCCAGCTATCTAAACCTTGCTGTTCTTTCACTATAATACCTGTAAGGGTGTGTGTCTACGCTGCAATCACAGGGTGTGACTGCAGCTCACGTAGACACAACTATGCTAGCTTTAATCTAGCTAGCTTGGGTATTGGAGCGAGACTGCAGCAGCATGGGTTTCAGTGCGGACTTCTCAAGTCTGTCCGGAACCCTGACCCTGAGTGGCTAGCCCACACAGACACCTGTGTGGGATAGCTAGGTTAAAGCTAACTCAGGTATGCTGCCTGCTGAACTAGCCTCTGACTACACCCAGGGTTAAGGGGGAAAGTGGAAGCTAGTTTTGCTCCCATTGCTTTAGTGCACTAACCCCCTAAGGACTGCTCTGGTGCACCTGAGGAGTAAGCCCCAGGTTGTGGCTGCAGAAAAAGATATTTAAAGCAAAAAAAAAAAAATCAAAATACAAGTTTTAAGGTGAGTCCAATCTCCATGCTCAGGGGAAATAGTGCACTCTGAGTTCAACAGATAAGGAACTAGTAGACGTCACTCAAGTATAATCACACTGCAACATATAGTTACATAATCAAAGGGTATAACTAGCTAAATATTTATGGCATCCACAGAGCAGGTATTAAAATTCTATCACCTAAGGTTTGCTGGCTGGGGGCCTGATCCTATGGCCAATACAATCTTTCCACTGACATTAATGGGTGCTGGATTAAGTCCTACACCTAAATTTGGAGCTATGCAGCTCCTCTTAATCTACTGTTTTATTGCACCGAAAAGATCCATCCCTCACTGACTGCATGAAGGTTTCCTTTGGAATTTTCCAGTGGTCACGGTCTGCGCTAGCCAACACCGTTCTTATCAAAGGTTTTATGTTTCAGTATCTCTGTGTCAGTTTTATACCAGTATCAAAGTTATCAAGTGGCATGCTTTGTTCACTGGGAACTCTATACTAAGATTTACAACTAACAAAAAATGTGAGCCATTGTTAATCCATCTATTATTTTTTGTTCTCTACTTTCTTTGTCAGAAAAATTAAGTGGCACCATTTTCTGTCTTGTATAGAATATAGCAATTCTTTTAAACATATTCTATCTACTGCTTTCATCTTTTGCATGTGGCACTCTGTCACTTAACTGAGTATCTGCTGTTATTGTTCCTTGCGCACAGCCTCACTAACCTGCGGGTTAGATGGACAGTTAGTCAAAGCAAATACAAAATAATAATAATAATTAAAAAAAAATCAGACTTTTACGGCTGTCTTTCACAAACATCAAAGAGCATATCTAAAACTATGGGACAGTATTGTCACATTCCCCACCTGTGTCAATCAAACTCAGAATATTAACCTAGAAGTCTGATTCGCTCATGCTTATGATTATAAAGAAAACGTAATATGATAATATAAATCAAGATTATAAGACTGCAAACACTGAATTCTGATCTAGGATTTATTTTTAGACACTACAGATTTCTTCACAACAGCCTGACTGGGCAAAAATATACATAATAAAGTAAGATGGATACTGGCAGTTCTCTTAATGGGGGCATTGTGCCTACCCACTGCACAACTCAGAGTGAAAGAGCAGAGAGGGAAAGGCCCCTTATGTGTGGGAAGAGCTCCCTGTAAAAATCCCCAAAGACATTACAACTTCCAACTCTCTCCTTAACCCATCTGCGCTGTGACTTCACTTCTACCCCAGTTCAGGGAGCGTTGGCTGGAGGACATAGGGAAAAAGGCCAACAATAGCATGGCAGGGAAGCTGAAACCAGGGACTGCATGGATGGTTAGGTCTTCATGTGTAATCTGGGATAGGTGAGACTACAGCCGATCTTTTCTATAGATCCTCCAGATCCAGTGTTATAAGGCCAGGGGTATAATTTTCAAGAGTGTTTTCAATGGAACATAGCCCCTTAGCCATGCTGTCCCCTCTACAGCATGGGCGGTGGGTATAATAGGCCAGGGGAGGCTCAGCTTCCCCTAGCGTAGCCGCTGCTGCTGGACCCCGGTTGCAGGTTTGACGGGGGAAATTTTTGCTTTTTATTATGCCCCATGCAGGTTCCGGGGCAGCTGAGGAGGCAGTATGTGCTACTCAGCTTCCTGGGTTCATCAGTAAACTCCCTGGAGGCCAGAGAGATTACTAATGAGCCCAGGAAGTTGAGTAAGACATACTGCCTCCTCAGTTGCCCCGGAACCTGCATGCTGCATATCAAAAGCTCAGGTTCCTCTTCCAGAAGAGAAAAGAACTTTTGAATTTTCCCGGGGAGCGGCATAGGGTCTGCAGTGGCTCTGGCTGGCCCAGGGCTCCTCTGGCATGGGAGGGGGGTGTAGGGGGCCTTGGGACTCCAGAAGGGGGGGCAGGCGGGAGAAGGGGTGAGCTGGGGGCTAGCCTCCCTGAAGTGGGGCTCCATCTGCCGCCCATGCTCCACAATGACACAGACACCTCATAATGGAGGGGAAGGGGCTTATCAAGCACCGAATTGTCAGATTACTTTTCTGTGGTTTTACTGCAGACAGGAAACATGCTTTTTTTCTCTCCCATCTTCTACTTATTTTTACTCATCATTTTAAACAGAAACTTTAAGTGCTGTGGGCCCACTCCAGGGCTGTCCTATCACCCCATACACTGGTTCTGCTGGTACTGGTCACTGGGAATTCCCCAGCTATAGGAGAATCCCCAAGTATATTCAGTCTAGGGGACAAACTGGGGGTACCTGGGGAAAATGTGCATGCCGACACAAGTTATGGCTGCTTTAGTTTCGCTGAGGGATGGAACCACCTCTGGCCAAACCCTGAATAGATGCACAACAGTGGTGCGAAGTATCTTTTCCCCTCCTTGCTCCAGTCCCATTTGCAATAAAATGTCTAATCTCCTCTCCACTCTCTCTGCTCCCATTGCCATGCAATGACTTTTTAAACAAAAGAGTCTTCATGTAACTGAGACTTGTATTCTTCACTTCAAACAATGCTAAGTATCTTTTCTCCCTTCAGTGCATACAGGCAGTTCGATGTCAGGGGGAGGGGAGAAGTTCTCCCTTCTATTTTGCCATTTTGTACTTTATATTTCCTGCTATCTTCCAACTTATCTCACTGAAAAGAAGTTTGAAACTGAAGAGCAGGAAGAAAACTCTCAGAGCAGGTGAAAACACATTATCTGAGAGATGAACAAAAGTTCATGATGACATTTTGTTTCAAGGGGTATCCCTGTCTCACAGGAGAAAGAACAGGCTCAAGTATTAGTACCCAGCATCTTAAGATATAACTGTCTAACGCTAGTGATTATGCTGAACAGTTTAGATAAGCTTCAGGGTTGAACATCCTTATCTACTATGACTTAAAAAGTAGGTATTCACAGTGTGATTCAACATAAAACCCAATTTACAATTACATAAAGAACCATAAAAGCAGTACATGACGAGGTGCTTTCAAAGTAACTGAGTTTTTAGATGTTCTAAATCAGGTATCTAATTTTCTAGCTATATTTTTAATTAAACATGCACCTTGCAGTGTTGAATCCTCAATGCTAGTCTTCTCAAGCGGTACTGTATAAATAGGGCCCTTCATTTTCAATTTTTATTTTATTTAATTTTTCTTTGGAATTTATCAGACACCAACCAACCAACCAACAACAAAATCAGGTAAAAATCAGTGCAAACATCTATTAATAAATTTTCTGGGTAAATATCAGGGTTTATTTTGGTGGATGGAAAGACAGAGGAAAAAAGTATTCAGTAGATTAATGCTTTGAATTCCGTTCATCAATGTGGTTTGCTGCAGAACTAAAACAGAACTCAAAACACAATGCCACCTCAGAGTTTAAAAAAACAGTCTCTCTCTAATCCCCAGATAAAACTTTTAACTTGAATAAAAAGTTTACTGTTGTAGACTTAGAACTATTAGACTATGAATATTTACATTTAATAATTGGGCCACACCATTTGCAGTGCATACATTCAACATCATCCTTTTCTCCTATTTTTGTTTTTTTAAAACTTTTGAATAGTTCCTTGTGTTCTGAAACGTATTCTGATACAGATTTTCATTTTCTTCCCGTTTTAGTGTGTTAAATCTTTAAAGCATTATCTGCTAACAGCTTGAAATGTGGTGGCATGAGATTCATCAGTGTGTTCAGATGCACACACAATTCCGAGCTTGCATGCGTGCCTGTTTATTGTGTGTATCTTCTAGACCAGGGGTCGGGAACCTTTCAGAAGGGGTGTGCCGAGTCTTCATTTATTCACTCTGATTTAAGGTTTTGCGTGCCAGTAATACATTTTAATGTTTTTAGAAGGTCTCTTTCTATAAGTCTATAATATATAACTAAACTATTGTTGTATGTAAAGTAAATAAGGTTTTTAAAATGTTTAAGAAGCTTCATTTAAAATTAAATTAAAATGCAGAGCCAGTGGTCAGGACCCGGGCAGTGTGAGTGCCACTGAAAATCAGCTCACATGCCGCTTTTGGCACGCGTGCCATAGGTTGCCTACCCCTGTTCTAGACTAATACATAGCCTTACTTCAACAGGCAGCTTTGCATATACACACAGACTAATATATTATCATAATACATATCTCATGCAATGTATTGTATTTTCTTGAAAAAAAGTTATTTTTTATATATTTGAATGATACAAAAGTAGGGTGAAAATTGGAAATAAACTGAATAATACTTTTTGTAAAACCCGGGAAATTTTTGGTAAAATCAGTTTAAACTGAAAAAGAAAGGGCTTATGTATAAACATTATCAAAAGGAACATTAAAGCAAAACACTGGAGAGTTACAAATTTTAGTTACCTCACCTCATATAAGTAAACTTGTTCCTTTGTTACAGCAAAAATTAGTAAAACGTTATTTTGCACAAGCTTGTCTGTTAGTTGTCCAATTGTTGGATACTCCTGAAAACAAATATAGAGAGCCAAATCAATCTCTGTTTTACAAAAGGACCAAGGAGTTAAAAATAGTGATGAAAAACATTGCATGTTATCTTTAATGAACATACATTCATACCATGCTCAGTGTAATATAAACATGTAATTACACACTACATGTGTACAGAGTAAGTGTGTATGTGTACATAGAGCCTTTCCTTCTGGTGCTCACATTACCCTGAAGAGATTAAGGATCCACCTGTATGTCATGCTTCGGTGCCTGGGGTCAGGAGGTTTTAGTCCACACTGGAACACAGGCCTTTGGAATCTTCTTTAAATCTCTTAATTCTTGAATTTAGACTTTAAGAAGGTGAGAAAACTAACTCTTTGAGGCAAGGACACTACTTACCTTTGTGTTTGTACAGCACCTAGCACAATACGGTCCACATCCTAACAGGGGCCTCTAAATATCACCATAATAGAACTATTAAATAACAGTATTAGTCAGATCACTTAACTCTTAGTTTGAAATGTTTTTCTGACCTCAGCAGTGTCCTACACATTCCTGAACCACTCCTTAATTCACTTCCTTTAAGACAAGTGATGAAAGCATATTTTTGCTCCTCTCTCAGGAGAGGATGCCAATAGGTCCTGTTCCACATGTTACCCATGGTGGCAGTTATTGGGAATAAGAGGCATCACTTTTTCTAATCGTAACATGTTCTGAGATCACTTAGGTCAATATGCTGTGTTCTTAGTTTTGATTTTATGAAAATATGTGATTAAAATTAAAATGGATGACATCAAATAACTGGATTTCCCAACTCCTACTGCATATCACTGAACACTATCATTAATATTCCAATTCATCTTTCCTGTACTTTAAAATTCCCCAATGAAAGAATTGTACGAAGCACATTACCAAAACTGTTGACATGGAATATTCATTATTGTGGTCCAAGTGACAATGCCCATCGTTTGGAATAACAATCCCTGCCAGTTTACTGTCCATCCCAAAATGGGAATCAGCATCACTCACAAACACCAGCAGATGTAGAGAGTCATTTCTCCACCCAATCTTTTCCTGTAATTAAAATGTAACGGTTTAGTATAGACTTTGATTATATTGATAGAAATAATACAGGATGATGGGGTAGAAAACAGAAGAAGAGGTCTTTCAAAGAGATCTTTAAAAGGTAATGTCCTCTCTCTGCTTTAAGCAGACATCGAAAGACACCATGACAATTATTTAACAGAGTTCACCCCATTGCCTCTGACCAACATATCTCCTCTTCCCATTGTTGTGTTGAGTGAAGTGTGTATAGCTGCTTGTCATCTATATAAAATATTGTTAATCATTAAAATATTAAAAGAGAAAAAATTGAAGAAAATATTATGATTACGTGGTAATTTTATTGCTTTTCATTTCCCATAGACACCTGATTATTACATGATCAGTGCTTTTATTGATGGAAACTACAAAACAATCATTTTTCAATGTGCGTATTTAACTTGATTATATATACTTTTCTAATGAAAAAAAGAGATAATTTGAATATACCTTTACAGTCTGACCAAATACCCACTAAAATCAATGGGAGCTAGATCAGGGTCAGAGTCTACATTTTGAGAAAACAAGAGCTGCTTTTTAAAAAAAAAAATCCATAAAAATCTATTAATATTAAAATGTGGAATAATAAATATTACACCTAGAGGTTTCATTACCTTGCAAACAGCTGCCTGCATAATTGCATCAAATCCTCCCTCTGGAGTATCTATATTAGCTGAGATTTTCTGTTCTTTCACAATTTCATTGAATTTTTCAGCGTCATTTGTTAATGGCAAAACATGTTTGTATCCAAAGGTGGGTAAGCAATCTAGTGGAACACTTCTATAAAATAAATGATATATCTATGTCTATATCTTACAGCCAAAGCAGAGATAGAATGCACACACTGTCGTTTCTTTGTAACTCTATCTAGCTTAGTTTTCAGGTGAACATTTCTTCTGTGTAACTAGTTTTATTAATATCATTGCTGAAAGTAGTACCTTTATAGTTCAGTGAAACAGACCAAGTGAAAAAACTTCAAGGTTAAAACATAACATGGCACTCAGTTAATTTTAATGAGAAACCGTGCATTTAGATATGCTGTGGCTAAAGAGTGGTGTGTAACCTGCACTTCCCCAGGAATAGCCCTGAGAGGCATTGTACCCCAATGATACCCCGCAGTGGCATACTCCTCCTTTGCTCCTCTTGTAATCTGCTCCAGCCCTTTACAGGGCACAGTATACTCCCACCCTCACATCCAGATAGGCCCACTGGGTGCCTCCCCACTTGCTCTGAGGAGGAGAAGAGTATCAGGCATGCAGCCCCCACTCTCCCCAAGCACCCCAGAGTTGTGATCTGGGCAGGACTCATGGAGCATGGGGCTCAGGGGACTGTTCCTGGTTCTTTAAAACAAATAAATAATAAGAACATTAATAAATATACTGCACTGTTGTTGTTTGGTATTTTTGAGTACCCAAAAGTATGGTGAGCCTTTACAGCTGTAACAGGAATAATCCAGGATTTAAATAAATAATATATATTTCAAGCAAATTAAAGAGACATATAACTTGAGTATCAATATGCTAATCAGTCAAACACACCTGTAACTAGCAGGAAAATCTAAACAGCAAGCAAAAAGGCAAACCTCTTCCCCCCTAAACTCCCCCTCCTCCCAACAACCCAATGGGGTACAGAAAATGACCAGAGTATGAACCAAGAGCCAAGTCCCATTTGCTTTATTCGCTCAACTGCAAGTGAGTAAGGTGGAAAGGCTCCAGTGAGGGCAGTGAGCAGGATTTTGCCCCCAGTGTTCAATCTTATCTGTGTTCCTATATTAAATAATAACACACACATAGGTGCTTTCTTTGCCTACCTGCAAGGGTTGTTTATTTCTTCAGCTGTGGTTTTGATGAATGGTGAAACTGGTTTTTCAACAAAAGACCCAAAGCCCAGTCTAAAGTTGCTTGTTAATTTTGACATTTCTTTGGAAAGAGTTGAGCCTAATTCCTTTATTGTATTCAGATCATCATCCATGGAAGCGGAAAGGTCCATGAGGTAATAGAGATCAACTGGATAATCTTCAGTCTGGCGAACTTTAATCTCTACTGTTTCTTCATTTCCTAGTAAAGCCATAAGGGAAATGGAGAAGAAATTAACACATTTAACTTTAGACAATGTTATGGGCAATATAGCAATGATGCTGTCTGTTTATTCTTAATCCTACCGTATGTGCCATTGGTGGAATTAACAGAAATGTATAAAATTATTAATAAAAATTCCAAATAGAAAATCTGAAAGGCCTTAAGTAAGTATTACGTGAGTCGTACAGTAAAAGTTAAGTACTAACTTTAGGTTTAGGACTGTTTGATTCCTGTAGATCTAGTGTGTTAGAAAAAACAAATGGCAGAGTGCAGCTTTAAAACCTTCAAATATGAATCGATAACAAAACAGAAGTTAGCACTTGTAGGAGAGAGTGCAAGTGTTAGTGGTCTGAGAATGTGACTGGGAGAGTGGATTACAAGTGCGCCTGGGTTCTATTCCTGGTTCTAATACAAACATACTGTGTGTTATTCAAACCTCTCTGCGCCTCATTTTTCCCTAGAACAAATTCTGATCTATGTTATATCGGTGTAAATCCACAGTAACGCCATAGACCTCAGGAGATCTTGCAAATCACATTGATATCCTTAGATAAAAACACTATACGGCAGATTTTCTGCTGCAACTGAGATTTTCCCAGGGTAGCAATGAAGAGGCGAGACACTGGGGAGCTGGCTATGGTTGCAGTTTCCCAATTCTCTCCTCATCTCTGCCATGGCCTGGATGCAGGTTAGAGAAGTCTCCAGAATAGGTGCTGGACCTGGTGGTGCTGCTGCCGTGCCCCCTGGCCTGAAGTGGATTCCATTATATATAAGGTTTGCAGTTTGGTTCAATGGCTCTTAGCAAACCCACTATAAAAACTGTTCCAGCACCCCTGGCCTTCAGACTCCTCTAACCAATACCAGCTGGCTACATCCCCTGGGATAGCTTGCCTACTGTGCTATGGCCACGGCCCCTTCATTTCCACCCTCAATACATGGCACAAGAGGAACGGTATAGGAACTAGCTCTTCCAGCTCTACACCCACGGGGGGAATTCCCAGCCCAATAGATCTGACACATTTCCATTCCCTTTGTGCTGCCCCGGGCCATGAAGAGAATAGAGCAGGGAGATTAATCTCCTTTTACATAAATACAAAGTACTTTGGGGGGAATTTAAATAGTGTACATTTTAGATCTATCCATCAGATTAACACACGATAAATATTCACTAGGTCTTATTTGATTACAAATAATGCTTAATTTTGAATTTGTTAATACATTTTATTTAAATACAGTAAATACATTCTGGTTTTTAGATCATTAACAATTTAGTCTGAGAAACCTGGAAAGATAGCATCAGCAGGAAAGAATCACAGTTATGAACTGAATAACTTACCTGGTCGCAGTCTAAAAGTTAACTTTTGAGGGGAAATCTGTGTGACATCAGAGTTATTCTTCTGGATTCCTATGCTAAGGGGGTTATTTTTGTGAATTTCTACTTTAGAAATGGGAAATTCAATAAAGTTCAACTGACATCCTTTTGACAAAAGATTTTCTGGAGTATCACACCTTCCGTGAATTCCAGATGAGTCTGTATAATTCTGAAACAATCAACAGAAAGAATGGAAGAGCTAAATTTATTATTGAACAATGGAAAATAAATTATTTTCTGACCATCGTACACCTGATGTTTAGTTAACACCATATTTTCATGACCATGAATTTAGCCCAGAGATACACGTAGCACTTGTATTCACTTCCTTGAATTCAGCCCTGTGTGCTGTTTGGCCTTCTCCTGCACTTAGGACCTGATCAATCTAAAGCCCATTGAAGTCAACAGGAGACTTTCCACTGACTTCAATAGTCTTTGGATCGGGCCCCTGCATTCCTATTCAAGCAAAACTCTCACCAACTGGAATGGGAGTTTTATGATTATATATTATTCTTCCTCTTCAAAGCACTATACTCACAATTTTCACAACATTGTTGTAAGGTATTATCATCATTGCCGTGTGAAAACTTTGGCAGAGAGGCTAAGTGATTTGACCAAGGCCACAGAAAGACTCCATGTCAAAGCTGGGATTAAAATTTGGAAATTCCTGGTTTCCAATCCTGTGCTCATACCACTGGTCCATACTCTTTTCTTGTGCCTATATAAGGAATTTAAACTTTGGCCCTTAAACTGCAAATGTCCCCTGAATTTTGTCACTGAGAAACACTATGTTAAAGTTACATCAAAATTACTTTAAATCCACAAAAGCCCAGAAATTCAGAGTTAATGCTAAGACTCTGCTCTTTACTTCCCACTGGGAGTCAAATTCTGTTCATGGATATGTGTGTGTCTCATTGATTTCAGTGGAAACGTCGGATGGAAAAATTTGCCTCTCTGTACTTGGACCACTTCTGATATCTACTCAGACAAAACACCCATTGACTACAGGATCAAACCCAGTGTACGTAAAAATCACCTATTATTATGAAACCCTTGGAAAGCAAAGCATACCGTCCGCAGTAGATAACACTGAATTTTCTGGCTTCTCAAAACATGCATTATCAGGTAAACACATGGTTCAGGGCTAGTTAGAATGTGTATTTTTATCCAATAGACCAGGGGTCGGCAACCTTTCAGAAGTGGTGTGCCAAGTCTTCATTTATTCACTCTAATTTAAGGTTTTGCGTGCCAGTAATACATTTTAATGTTTTAGAAGGTCTCTTTCTATAAGTCTATAATATATAACTAAACTATTGTTGTATGTAAAGTAAATAATGTTTTTAAAATGTGGTCAGGACCTGGGCAGTGTGAGTGCCACTGAAAATCAGCACGCGTGCCAGAGGTTGCCTACCCCTGCAATAGACTATGATGGCTACTTTTATTGAGTCTAGCCTGACACTAAAGTAAATATACAGATTTTAAATATACAGATTCTTTGCCTGCCCCACATCACATCAGTGCAGCAAATAAATCCATGGGCAAACATTATATTTATTCCACTGCCATTTCCAATAAGTGCACATGATCCATACATGATCATCTATACATGATCTATACATCTATACATTCCAAACTCAAGAACTTAGTTGTTTTCTTTTTGTGTTTTATGAAAACACCCAATGGCAATTGGCCTAATTATGTACCTAATAGCATGGAAAATTTCATATTATGAAATCCTGCATTTTGAGTTGTACAGAAATATTTTTTAAAAAAGCATAGAAAAGCCACTTTTTTGGGGGGTGGGAGTGGGGGAACTTTCCTAGTGTTATATCTTGCAAATTGCTAAATTGCTTTTAGTAAAAACTGGATTAAAAAAGAACGGTATGTCAGTTTCATCCAAGATGGTATTTTTACTGTTCAATTAAACCCCCCTAAGGAAAGCGTTTATAAATTATGTAAAGAGTCCCTTAAAAGAGAGCTGTAGAGGTATGAACAGTAAACCACCACAATAAAGTATTTTAACACACATTCTGTTTCTCTCTCATATCTGATCTATGTATTGTGTTTATATATTTATTACATGCTTTGGACCTGATCCTTTGAAATGCTTAGCACTCTCAATTGCCACTGAAATCAATGGCTATGAAGGGTGCTCAGCAGGACAGAAGTATCAAACACAATCCACTTGACTAAGACATTATTTTAAGAAATTTTGCAGTACATGCCTATCTGATCAATAATTCAAAAACTATCTAGCAATTGACTGGCTTGCTGTTGGCTGAAACAGATTCACAAAATCGTGTGTTTGTCTATCTGTATTTATAAGAGCCAAGATTTCCAAAATCTAAAGTTAGGCTTCTAAAAGTCATATTTAGGCTCCTGAATAAGCAGTCATCTTTTCAAAAGTGCTGAGCACCTAATAGTTCACCTTCTGCTTTAAAAGGGAGAGGGACATGTGGCTCTCATTTGAACCCTGCTTATTTTATTTATTTATAGCCATGTCTATTGAGCCTTTAATCGCAGTAGCCAACTGCTTCACAAACACTAACAAACTGAGGCTCAGAACACCTGCTGTGAGGCCAGGAGGTATTCCTATTCCTATTTTACACATTAAGAACTGAGCCACAGATAAGTTAAATGACTTGCCTGGGGTCACACAGGAAGTCAGTGACATATCTGGGAACCAAATCCATATCTGTTTCCCAGCCCCATACTTTAGCCATAAGACCTCCATATCTTGGGCGCTCTATCCAGTATCACAGGAGCTGTACAATCCTACCATATTTACTTCCAAAATGATGAGGGCAGCTCCTCTGATAGGGAGAAACAAAGGTGCTAAAAGCTGGGGATCTTTTTTTAAAGAAACAGAGAACAATAAAGCATAATTTCCAGATGTACCACTTTTGATTTCCAGAGAAAATTACACAGGCAATTTTCCCCCTCTAAATTCCTCATGCATTACAAAAGCACCGGCTGACCCAATTAATTCAATAATTCCATCACTCATAGCCACTGCAAACACTCAAATTGTATGGCTTTGAAATTTTAAGATCATTTACTTTACCTCTTGAGAACACCAAGCACACTGTGGTCCAGAAAACAAACAATCTTCACAAGTCACTGCACTCCCTGGAGAACAATTTCCTATATTTAAACCCAGGAAGGTAAGAGATTAATAATGGGTTTAATTATTTGTATAAAATGTCCCATTTTGTTAAAAATATTGGAGATAAACAATAGTGACACATTAGGACATACTTAAGATTATGGATAAAATTCCATCATTAAAATATTTATATTAGTTTAGTATTTAACTTGATCAATAATTACACTATTACTGGTAATTAATAAAAATGTGAGCACCTGAAGGTCACTCATCTATGAACAATATGCATACTATTATTTGTTTTCTGAAATGCATTTCATAATTGTTAAATTTGTTTCATCATAACTAGAATTTTTAGCAAAATAGATCTGTCTACATTGTACACATTACAGTTGTTTCATTCTGCTTTCCAATGTATTTGCTCTGGAAGTTAAAATTATGCCAGGTTCCATAGACACACTACCAGAATCACAGATGTAGTGTGAAATTTCATGATGGATCAAACTCTGATTTGTTTAATTAAAATGGCTCAAAAGCCTGTGTGTTTTGTGCAGGTAGTTCTATATTATGAACAGATGTACTCTAAATACATTTATTGGCTATGTAGTCGTACTACACTCTGTCAAAACATTCATTAAGTGGAAAGGAATGACTGAACAGACAACATGGGAAGCTAGTTAATATAAAGTTGTTAAACAAAAAACAATGTAAAATATGCTTTTAAAGAAGCAGAGTTCACTAATTGTACGCCTTACCTTGTACATTGTTATTTCTTTGCAGAAATAGAAAGAACAGGAAAAGCAATACAATCCCCATTCGTTTTCAGTTCTGGCTGTGTGAATTAAAAGTATAAAAGAATAATTACCTTCAGGGTAAATGATTAATGTGGAATGTTGTAAAAGTCATAGATTCCTGAAGTGTGTATTCTAAGATGATACTTACACTGGTTTGAAGAGAAACTTCCAAAATACCAGGACAGAACATTAATACAAAGAAAACAAAAGCTACCTGAATAGGTAAAGACGACAAGCTGTGCATAAAAGCAACTTCAACATGGTTATGGAACTTAACACTGCTCTTTATCTTACTTCCTTATTTTCCTTATAAGGAAAACAGGTACACAATCATAAGAAGGTGGGGGAATTCATTCAGGTACTGATTTTTTTTTCTTTTTTCGGTCAACACTCTCAGTCTCTCTGGGTCCTAGAGAAATTTGTCCAGGAGATTTTTATCAAGTGTACAATAACTCTAAAATACTGGTACTCCTTTGACTGTTTTCTGACTGAGTTCAATATACTGGCAAGTCATACAAATAGTGAGGTGAATATACCTGGAGAGATGTATAAATCCCATTTTTTCAGGTTTCATGTTGTGGAATGAACTTTCTAAAACCAGCTGTGAAAAGAAAACAAATCACCAGAACTTATTATAACACTATAATAGAAAGCCATTTTAGGAATACAAAATGTCTTTTGTTTTACTGTGTAGAGTTTATATATGTTTTATTAGCATTATAAAGTGAAAAAGAAATAAATCAAACCTACATTATTGTGAAATGCAGTTACTATTGTACAGGTGTGGTCATCTGCATGTTACTACCCCAATAGAGAGTGTCTCTTCTGTGATGGAATTCAAGGTAATTTCCCCTGCAGCTATTAATACATTCAGGTAACTATGACTAGAAAGAGGTTTTCATTGCATTTCAAAGCATGTGGGGAACAAAAAAACTCACCCAACCTTCACAACAGTGAAGCAACAGTAGTGAGTACAAGATGCAAGGAAAGACAGTATGGTTAGAGAAGGGGAATGGTGGCTTGAACACCAGGCTTCAATTCCCAACTCTGCCACTGACTCACAGTATAGCCTTGGGAAAGTCACAATCTTTAAGATGTTGTGAGGTGGTTTTTAAGACACATTTAACTCCTTGGAGGAAAGGTTAAATATAAGTTCATATTATTATTATGAAAGGAAATTTAAAAATAACAAAACCCCATGTTTATATGTTGTTTTATTTCCCCCCACCTTTTATCCTTTTGTCCTTTTTAGCGTATAAGTTGTTTGGGACAGGGACTCTCTGTTCATAATGTGTTTGTAACAGCACATGTCAAACATTAGACTCTACTGTATAAATTATAAGTAATGTTAATAATAACCTGTGTACTAAAATAAAACTTACAAATACATACGTCATTCCTCTTTGATCATTTCAGTATGTCTGAGCCAGTTCATTACACTAGGAGTTACAGGGACCCAAAGTTGTCCCTGACGTTAGATCTCACAAGTCTTGGTGATTTATTTTAACTAAAATTTGCCCTTTCTATGCTTCACAAACTGATTCCAATTTCAGTTAATGTATTTGCTGTTCATAAGTATTCACCAAATAGTTTATGTGAACAAATACGCTATTGTTTTTGTCCCTTTGATGGACAATGTTTAAAATAAAACAGACTAAAAATTACAGCATATTTACAAACTAACTAAATAAAAATTCACATGCACTAGTCATACTGCCTTTGACCTTAAGAACATAAGAAAGGCCATACCAGGTCAGACCAAAGATCCATCCAGCCCAGTATCCTGTCTATCGACAGTGGCCAATGCCAGGTGCCCCAGAGGGAGCGAACCTAACAGGTAATGATCAAGTGATCTCTCTTCTGCCATCCATCTCCACCCTTTGACAAACAGAGGCTCGGGACACCATTCCTTACTCATCCTGGCTAATAGCCATTAATGGACTTAACCTCCATGAATTTACCTAGTTCTCTTTTAAACCCTGTTATAGTCCTAGCCTTCGCAACCTCCTCAGGCAAGGAGTTCCACAGGTTAACTGTGCACTGTGTGAAGAAGAGCTCCCTTTTATTTGTTTTAAACCTGCTGCCCATTAATTTCATTTGGTGGTCCATAGTTCTTATATTATGGGAACAAGTAAATAACTTTTCCTTATTCACTTTCTCCACACCACTCATGATTTTATATACCTCTATCATATCCCCCCTTTGGGCTTGGCTACACTTGCAAGTTACAGCGCAATAAAGGAGCCCCGGGTGCACTAGTGCACTACCCGTCCACACTGGCAAGGCACGTAGAGCACTCTGACTCCGCAACTACAGCGCTGCTGGTACTCCACCTCGGCGAGTGGAATAACGTTTGCTGCGCCCCCGCTGGAGCGCCACGGCACCAGTGTGAACGAGGTGTTGCTTTACTGCGCTCTGATTGACCGCCAGAAACATCCCATAATCCCCTTAAGTCAAGTGGCCACTCTTGTCATTATTTTGAACTCGCAGTACAAATGCTGTAGGAATGCGGATATGCCCTTTCAAAGCTCCGTTTCTGACAGCTGGCTGCTTATCTGCTCTGGGACAAAGGAACCATTACAGAGGAATGCTGCTTGCTTTGAGTGAGTGAGAGAGAGGCGGGGGTGGGGGAGGGAGGTCTGCTGCTGTCTGAACTTACAAGACAGCATGCTGACACACACTCAGCCCCCCCAAAACCCACTCTCTCTCCCTCCACATACACACAACGCACTCCCTGTCACACTCCACCTCACCCCCCGCATTTGAAAAGCATGTTGCAGCCACTTGCATGCTGGGATAACTATTACAATGCACTGCTCTCTGTGGTGTTGCAAGAGCTGCTAATGTGGCCACGCCAGCGCGCTTCCAGCTGAGAGTGTAAACACTCGGCAGCGTTTTCCCTACTGCAGTAACTCCCAGCGCTCTACAACTGTAAGTGTAGCCATGCCCTTAGTCTCCTCTTTTCTAAGCTGAAAAGTCCTAGCCTCTTTAATCTCTCCTCATATGGGACCCGTTCCAAACCCCTAATCATTTTAGTTGTCCTTCTCTGAACCTTTTCTAATGCCAGTATATCTCTTTTGAGATGAGGAGACCACATCTGTACGCAGTATTCAAGATGTGGGCATACCATGGATTTATATAAGGGCAATAAGATATTCTTCATCTTATTCTCTATCCCTTTTTTAATGATTCCGAACATCCTGCTTGCTTTTTTGACTGCTGCTGCACACTGCGTGGACATCTTCAGAGATCTATCCATGAACTATCTCTTTCCTGATTAGTTGTAGATAAATTAGCCCCCATAATATTGTATGTATAGTTGGGGTTATTTTTTCCAATGTGCATTACTTTACATTTATCCACATTAAATTTCATTTGCCATTTTGTTGCCTAATCACTTAGTTTTGTGAGATCTTTTTGAAGTTCTTCACAGACTGCTTTGGTCTTAACTATCCTGAGCAGTTTAGTATCATCATCAAACTTTGCCACCTCACTGTTTACCCCTTTCTCCAGATCATTTATGAATAAGTTGAATAGGGTTGGTCCTAGGACTGACCCTTGGGGAACACCACTAGTTACCCCTCTCCATTCTGAAAATTTACCATTTATTCCTACCCTTTGTTCCCTGTCTTTTAACCAGTTCTCAATCCATGAAAGGATCTTCCCTCTTATCCGATGACAACTTAATTTACGTAAGAGCCTTTGGTGAGGGACCTTATTAAAGGCTGTCTGGAAATCTAAGTACACTTAACATATCTTCTAAGGTTGGATCCTTCAAACATATATACATATCTTTTTAAGGATGAGCTGTCCACTTCCTGAAAACCATTATTTCCTTTTCTCCTCCCCAAACACTGCACATCTTTCACGGATCATAATGACCCCATTTTTCTGTCTGTACCTGCAAACTCTCCCCTTAGACTAGATCTGCTGTTTCCAGGACCAATTCCTTCTCTCCCTGTTTACCCTTTCATTCATCTTCTTTTTTCATGGCCACTTTGGAGCATCAGCACTAAGAATACTATTATATTGATTTCTATCAGCTCTGGGCCCCTTGCATATTCCTATTAGGCCAAATTCTGCTCTCAGTTACACCAGTGCAACACAGTAGAATTTGGCTCATTATTTTAAAAGATGGGCAACACTAAAAATATAAGCTTTTTGTGATCATGGAACCTGGGACATTTCAAAAGATTCTGCCCTGTGAATAAGATTTCTGTGGTCTCAGAGTGTATGTGCAGTCTCTCTCTTATTCCTACCCTTTATAGTATATCAAAGATAGCAGAAAAAGACATTCTAGCTGCCTGCTGAAAAAAATCAGAAATCTGGTAGTGAAAAAGCTTTGAAAAGGTACAAAACCGGGGAAGATGCATCTTAGGCACATATGAAGCCAAACTAAAATATATCCTAAAGGAATGCTAAAAAAAAAAAAAAAAAAAAGTATTTTCTTTCTACAGCTAATGTGTAGCTTTCCTGACAAGCAAGATCTTGTTTCACTCATTGAGCCAAATCCAAATGGAAGGGTGGTGGCCAGAAATAAAGATTGTGTAAAGATTCTAAAACAGAACATGTTTGCATACAAAAGAATGCCTAATAGTTCATGCATCTTCATCTGAATAAACACTTTCCCTTTGAAAAAAGCCAAGCTCTGTAGCTAGTAAGTTAGGAATTGATGTATTAGATATGACAGTTACACTTTAGGAACCCAGTCCCGGACAAAACGTCTATGGGTTCTTTCCAAACTAGGCAAGCTCTGGAAGAGAGGGGATGCTGGCTCCACAGAAGACTGATCTACCCAGGAAAAAAGGTCAGTAGGACACACAGATGCCTGAAGGCAAGGAAAAACCCATCTCAATAACTGGGAATTGGAGAGCTACCCACTAAGAAGAAAAGTTCATACACATGATCTTTCTACTTCATAGGCTACATATCTTCTGATTCTTGGGACTGCTTACTACCCCCACCCCCATAAAACCATGCAGCATGTAGGATTTATTACAGCTGAAAAGTTACAGTAATTCCCTTGAATGGTCATTGTTGGGGAATTCAAGGGCTTGGTGTCTACAGGCAGAGATTGTTTTAAATCCTCCCCTGTTGTTGGAGAATGGTGTGACAAGTGGACACAGTGGGACAGCTTCTCAGTTGCCCTGCAGGTTAGTCATTTACACCTCTGCAAAGTGGGTGTAAAATGCCTAATCAGAATGGTAATGATTTAGAATCCCTGTACACTCAGGGCTGGAGGGAGGTGACTTTATATTTGGGTCACATGGCTAGTTCTTCCTTTCCCCTCTGGGCTGCAGAACAGATCTGCCAGCCAAGGAATTCCCAAGAAAAACCTCTTAAAAGATTTCCTACCTGACTGTCACTCATTCCCAAGAATCTACTTGCTCAGTATGGCGATTGGGAGGGTGGAGTTGCAAACTCTGTGCCTGTCAGTAGTGCTTGGTCACTTAATAGAGATACTTCCCGTCTAAATAAGATGTTACCTTTATAGCTGCTGAGCCAAGAAGCTTGAGGCTTTCTGTAGGACAGCAGACAGAGAGACTCATTTTCTCTGGATTGGGTGACTGCCCAGAAAGATATTCCTGTCAACTGGAAACACCTGGTTCCAAAGACTATCTATAACAGAGATTCTTCAAAGGCTGCATATCAATTACCCAAATAAGGTTCCCTGAAAAAAGGTCTAAAACTTCAGAGCTTACACTAGCCCTTCTGAACTACTGCTGATTCAAGTAACCCCATGGAGATCTGAATACTTGTAAACATGGAATGGTCAGATGTAGATAAAATAACTACCCACAGCAACAGTGTTTTGATGTAGAAGACAGTGTCATGCGCCTGTCCGCTACAGCATCACTCCTGGCTGTACGGGGAGGTACAGTTGGCAGTAGTACCTCAATGCCTGCTGGAAGACGTAATGCCTCTGGCAATTTTATATAATAGGGAAACTCATATTACACAGCCAGGTGGGATTTTTAATTTTTTTAATTTTTGTGTGTATGGAACCCTCTTGGTATTTAATTATGTCACCGAATGGAGCACTTTACAAAATAAATAAAACTAGTCTGAACTCATATGCTTTAATGTCAGTTAATGTTGCTTGCTGCCTCTTGCTCCCTTTGTTCATTAGCACAGCTGGAGATGGATGATATCACTGCAACAGAAAATGTCCCAGATACAAAGAAACAGCTGTAAACATTCAGGGCTAGCTTGTCATCCCTTACTTGGCTATACAAGGGAGTAACGAGCAGTAATGCCCCACTGCTCAGACTGTGACTGCAGGCACATTGAGCTGCTTGCCCAGTGCTCCCCCCTGAGAGAAACAGACAAAATGGGAGGAGCTTTGGCACCACATCCCCTGTTCCTTAGTCACTGTAACTAGCCGGTTACACAGAGGGAAGTCATTTCCTCCCCCACCCACCCTGAGCAAAATGAAATGGAGGCCTGGAGGGTGTTGAAGAACTGTGACTCAGTGAGTTATGATTCATTCTCCAGTCTGCCCTGAACTCAGGTAGAGACATAATCTAGCTCTAAAACAGATCTGCACAGAAAGAGAAAGAGCCAAAATGCTTACAAATGCTGAAATGAAAAGTAAACAGTTCACTAAGAGTAGTTTTTCAATTTATATGTACCTCAGCCAGAAGTCAGGACTTGGTGGCTTCAGTTCAGGGTGTGTGTTTGTGCGCGTGCGTGTTCTGAATTTGCTTTGCACGGGTGACCACTCCTAGAGATTTGTTTGATTTTCAGATTTGGACAAACTCTCACACTCAAAGCAAAAATAACCTGCTAAAGTTCTCCCGGACTCAGGTGGAAACACTGCAAAGCGACGAGGCTTCTGTCCTTGACTGCAAGCCAACTCAACACTGTTCAAAGGTGGCCCAGCTTGCCAGAGCCAGGCAGCTGCATGACTCCTGCCTGAGTTTGGGTTTTACCTTCTTGGTTACATTGTCAAAGTTTTCCCCACTTCCAGGGAGGTCACTTTACTGTATGGTACAGCTTAGTACCATTTTGGCTCCTTTTCGGATCCATGGGGAAACCTCTCTGCCTGGTTACCTTTCAATATCTCATAGCTTCAAGTGCTGAGGGGCTTCCTTCTCCCTCAAACACATGGAGGACACAGAGATCCTGCCCATGCCCCCACTCTTAAAGGGCCAGGAGCACTCCTGAAACACCTAGTCCTTTGCTCCACAGCTAGTTCTGCATCCCCTCCTCTCTGACCCCAAAGCAACCCCCACTCCTTCCGGGGATGAGGAAGCTTCCCTCCTGCCCTATGGAGAGGTGAGGGATTTCCAGCTGAGCCCCATCAGGGCAGCACCGAGAGGCATGAGGAAGCGTAGCGCTAAGGGGGGGGGGGGGTGAGAGGACAGGGACCAGCGGCCGTGTCTGGACAGGTGTGTCTGGGGTATAATGGGGGTTGGGCTTGTGAGGAGTGGCAGGTTAGTTCATTTGGGGGGCTAGGCCCTATTCTGTTTAAACTTCCAGAAGCTGTCAGGAACTCCCCCAGCAAGCCCTGTCCAGCCATCCTCAGCCAAGGAAGGTGCCATGATACAGGACCTGGAGCATGGAAAGGGGGCTTCTCACTTTGCCAGCCCTCTGCTATGTCAGATCCACATTTGTGATTGGATTTTCCCCTCTCTGCCTCTCCTTACCTCAGCTCTCAAGCACAATGTGAACCAGTTAACGTATAAAGTTCAGACAATCCTACCTCTAAAAAAAGGGAAAATGGATTTGCCCACCCTGTGTGATTCTCTTTTGCCACCAGTCAGTTTCTCACCACGAACAGGTAACATTTAAAGACTCTAGTGCAGAGGTTCCCAAACTTATTTGGCCTACTGCCCCCTTTTCAGAAAAAAAATTACTCAGCGCCCCCCTGGAAATCTACCTTCTTTAAGCGAACAAACAGAAAGATGCAGTGACAAATTTGCATTCTTTTATGTATCTATATTTCTACCTATGTCCTACAATATAGTAAAGAAAGATGTGTTATTAGAATATCGCCCACGACATCAGGTATACAGTGGTTTTTGCGTAAGACGGCAAAAGACAACCAAACTAAAATACTAATGAAACTAATAAACTGGGTTTTGTTCTTTGCTCAGCATTAGATATATGTATTTGATATTAAATTGTCAAATATCAAACTAAATTTATCAAGAAATAATTAATTTAAAAAATAATCAATATGCAATTAAAAATCAGTTAATAGTTTTAATTTAGTTTGCCCTTATTTAAATAATTGTTCCTTATTAACACACGCCTTATTTACCAATTAACACAGATGATTCGATAGATATAAATAAATGTTAATAGTTAACAGTTTTTTTACGATTTCATTCCCCTGTTTTCGTTAATATTGTAATAAAAATATGACAAATATATTGACTGTACACTTCAAATAGTACTGTACCGACACAAGCCTGCTATGATTTTATTATTAGTAAGCACTAGAGACACAGAAACGTACGGTAGATATGTAAGAAAATGTATAAAAATACTCATGTGTAAATTGCTGTTTTATTGAAACAACAATAATACAATTTGCTTTGTATGTGATCCGTAATCCGTAAAGATCGAAGGTATCGAATATGAATAAAAATTTTTAAATACTTATTGCACTATTGTTAACTGCTTTTTACACAATTCAGAAACAATCTAAATTAGATTTCATACATGTCGCCTATATATAGTATCGTATTGTAAACAAGTCATTACACGCACATATTCCTGCCGATGCATGCTGGACTTCCCGACAATGCGTGACACGCTCGCCTGCCAACACTTGCTTGTTAAGAGCTGTTGGCGGACTTGACACCTGATCGGTTATAATTTGTGAATTTATTTGGAAAATAAAGTAATCACTACAACTTTAACTCTATGTTACACAACAGATGAAACATGTACGAACGGTTTTTCAAAATTTTCTTATATTCTCTTCTTTCTTTATGCTTCCACCGCCCCCTTATTTTTATTCAACGCCCCCCAATTGCACCCGAGGCTACTACTGCCCCCCTAGATTGTTCCAGCGCCCCCCAGGGGGCGGTATCGCCCACTTTGGGAACCTCTGCTCTAGTGGGAGCAATCCCTTTCACCAGTGCGCACTAAGGATTCCTCCCGAGGACTGTCATCATAGTTCCTATTAGAACTATAAACATCTTGCTGAAGTTACATATATGGCAGGCTGATTCTTTGCTGAAATACAGCTTGAATGTGGCTAGCATAGGGAGAGTCACTGAAATTGGTAACTATATTCTGGTCAGTGCCAAATGGCTTAGCAGACCTGAGACAGTGGGTTCAAGCAACAAACAAAACACACTAGAATGGTAAGGTTCCGATATGTCATTTTGGAATCTTGACTACATTGGCTCCATTTACAGTAACATGTTCAAACCCTTTAGACCTGTGAATGGATTCACTCACATCTGTTATTTCAGGGAAAAGTCTCATACTTGGGTTTTCAAAAGCTCTTCACACAAAGTGCTGCCATCTTCTGGGGACTTTACTGTTCTGTGCTTGAGAAACAACGTTCTCTCTATAGTGGGACTTTATAGTGGGAGTTTATACGCAGTGCAGGTACTACATTACCTCTCTGCCTCTAGCAATGTTCAACCAAACTATATATTTAAGAACCTTACATAATATTGATTCAGCTTCTTTGCTGAATATTTCTCAGGCTATTAATGTTAATATGTTTTTTCAAACTCATCCTGTAAAATCCTTGCCTCTCTATAATGGAATAAACGGAACATTCCTTCTATCATTTTTAGTATGTGCTCAGTGAGATATATGGCTCTAAAACTAAAGCAAACTGTTTCTAACGTCTTGATCAGTGAATTGTATTTTAAATACGTTGCCATTACTGTAACACAATACAGTCTCATGAAAATGGTAGAAAAGGAATTAAAAGGGACACTGTCAACTTATGTTTAACCTAAAATTTAAATGTTGTAAAACAACTTTTTATAAAAGATAAGACCATTGTTGCCATACTACTTAAATTTCAGTAAAAACTGTTGTCTTTAAATACACAAACATTTCCAAGCAGTGTTTGAAACTCAAACATTGCAGCACTAAAAATCTGAAATTGAAACTGTCTATAAACAAAAATGAAACTGGTTTAATTGATTTGAATTGTCCTTGTTGTGTTATACAAAGAAAATAGAGACAAAGAAATTTGATTTTAAAAATTGTCACTTTTAATAATTTAAATGTTGTTACTAACAAAAGTAAAGAAAAGTAAAAAAGGGATTTTTATTTAACAATTTGTAATTTTTAAGTTACCAGTGTTCCTTTTTGGTCTGAAATTGGTGAGTATTTCTTACTGCTGCTAACTGTGATAATGCAATGCATGCTGCCATGTTGGTTATGTAGAAAATAGTGTTGGACAGAAATTTCTTAAATGTATGCAATTTGTTCAGAATGATTCATCACATAACATCCATGAATATAGTTCTTTCTGTAGCTCATTGCAAGTATTTGAAGTTAGAAATTATGAACAGCATTATGAAAGTATGAACAGCATTACTTAGACACCCAGTTCATAGGGGTTCTTTCTGTTTTCTGATTAGATTAGCATCACTCTTAGGAGTTAGGTTTCTAATGCAAATATACACTAAAACTGCTTTCCATGAATATTCTCTAGTATTCAGTGAACATTTATTGGTTTTGCAAACATTCCTGGCAATCTTGTTTACTAGAGTTTTCATGAACAGTGAACAAAAAAGGGTTTTGAATGCAATCAAAGACGATCTAAAAATTCAAACTACTATTCATAGCAAGCTTTCTGAAGAATTCACCCAGCTGTAATGGAAAGTCTGATTTATTGTAATCTTGTTATATTCTGATAGTGAATACTGTAACTGTTTGTGCCTGTTACATTCACTCTGTTGCCTTTGAAAAAATAAAGCCAGACCTTTGCCTCCTCTAACAATCACCCAAAAGGCAAATATTGCATGGAAAATAAGTTTTAACATGCATGTGCAAATGAATGATTTATGTATGTGACATAATTCTTCAATTTACATCTGTATCATGAACATGTAAATGTTTAAGGTATTGTGTTTTTTATACATCATTGTACACCTCTGCTTGCCCAGGGAGTGTCAGTGTCAGTGACTAAACATTAACAAATTCATGATAGAGTACCTCATTTACTTATTTTAAGATCATAATATCTAGAGACTGTGCAGTCATAAATCCATCCCCCGGCTAGGGCTGGTTTGATAACAGCATAGAGAATTTTTAAACTTCTATGCTGCAGCTGTCATGGAGATAAAAGAAGATTCGCTGTACCACCCTGTCTGTGTCTCAGAAGTTCTGCCCACTGGAATTTTTTTAAATCCTGGTTTCCTTTGCTTGGAAATAATCAGATTTTTCTCAGTGTGTAGAATTTCCCATCTACTTGTGGGCAAGCTTGATCAAATTCAGGTTGAGTGGGCTGATGTTGTGATCATGAATCTGTTTTTGCCTGGGGTAAACCCAATGGCTTCTCTCTATCTTCTGGCATATTGGTGCTGCTTTGTGCTGCTCAGGTCAGGTCATGCATGGTAGCCCTAAGGCAGTTTTAGTCAGGGAAATTCCACATGGCATTCAGCCATTGTACAGTCTCCTACCCCTTCACCTCCTTGCTAACCATGTGCCCTGGTGATCCCTGGTAATCCATAGCTACTGGAATGACGCTCAGGAGCCTTTGTGGCCAGAGCAAATTAGAGTAGCCTTCAGACATGCACTGAAAGCCAAACTGGTGCCTGAATTGCCTCAGTATTAGGGGAGTAAAAAGAAGGCTTAAAGGTGCCTTTTCACACACACGGATCCCTGCTGTGCCAATCACTCCTCACCAGGGATTCTAGGAACAATGTCTTCAACAAAATGAGAACAAAGGATGGACAAATCTTAATTATGAGGGCAGAAACTACCCTGCCCTAGACAAGATCCTTCATCCAGCTAAGTAGCATCTCCCTCATCTTGTCTGGATGTAGACTTGAACAACTCACTCATATCCAGGTGCTTTTCTCGGACACTGGGAAAGTCGAGACTCTGCACCATCTGTGTCCAATGAAAAAGTAGATGCAGAAGTGACTGTTGGCTTTCAGAGCATGATGCACAGCTATGTCTTCAGGCTTCTTCTTGAATCAGAGCTGGGTGCAAGACTGGCATTTTGTGAAAAAAATCAACACAGTTCTTCTCTTGCTGACATGGATCCTCAGAATAATGTTTTTTTCCCCCCCAAGTCAGGCCATGGGATGCTTTATTTTATAAATCAATCGAGATCACATGACACTTTAAACTGATACCACACATGATCTTAGCTGAGAAGTGATTTTTACACTTTGAAGTCTTGATTGGCACACTTAGCTCAAGTGTAGGTAGCAAGCAGTCCACAACTGCCTAGAGCAGGGGTGGGCAAACTACGGCCCGTGGGACCGTCCTGCCCGGCCCCCGAGCTCCTGGCCTGGGAGGCTCGCCCCCGGCCCCTACCCTACTGTCCCCCCTCCCCCGCAGCCTCAGCTTGCTCGCTCCGCCACCGGCACAATGCTCTGGGCAGCAAGCTCCTGGGGCAGCGCAGCTGCAGAGCCCGGCCTGACCCAGTGCTCTGTGCTGTGTGGTGGTGGTCGGGGCGGTGGCAGCATGGCCCGGTGCTCCAGGCAGCGTGAGCAGGGAGCAGCGGGGGTTGGATAGAGGGCAGGGGAGTTCGGGGTCGTGGTCAGGGGGCGGGGGTGTGGATAGGGGTTGGGGCGGTCGGGGGGGAAACAGGGGGTTGTATGGGAGCAGGGGTCCTGGGGGGAAGTCAGGAAGGAGGGGGGGTTGGATGGGGTGGCAGGGGGCAGTCAGGGGTAGGGGTTCCGGGGGCTATCAGGGGACAGGGAGAAGGGGTGGTTGGATGGGGTAGGGGTCCCAGGGGGGCTGTTAGGAATGAAAGGAGGGATTGGATGGGACGGGGATGGGGTCCGGGGGCAGTCAGGGGGACAGGGAGCGGGGGAGTGTGGATGGGGCAGGGGGTCACAGAGGGGCCATCAGGGAACGGGGCGGGGGGAGGTTGGATGGGGCAGGAGTCCTGCGGGGGGGGGGGGGCAGATAGGAGTTGGGGGCTGAGCAATGACCCCCTCCCCTAACCGGCCCTCCATACAATTTACGAAACCCGATGCAGCCCTCAGGCCAAAAAGTTTGCCCGCCCCTGGCCTAGAGCCCTGCAGCTTTAAAAAACAAGAAAAGTAAGCTTACCTGTAGGCTCAATGCAATGGGTACTAGAGATGGCAGTCAGTAAAATGCCTGGTCGGGATAAATTTTCTGGAGAGTTAAGTCTAGTATTCCAAACAAACATTAATGATACTGGGGATCTCAGAGAGAACTATCTTGGGAAAATCCAATGGTACTTTTCACAAGAGGAGAAGAGTTAGCCATAGTGTCCTGCTCAATTCGCCCTTTATTTTCATACTGTATTCTTCTTCACTTCCTGTCCTTATGCAGTTTTCCTACAATATATACTGTTAAACATCTGTTATGTCCCACCCAAGAGATAGCTGCAGCTCTATGGTTGTTGAAATGACTTCTGTTTATGTATATTATACATCGATTATACAAACTCATACACACTTTATATACATGTAGCTAGTGAATAGAATCCTTTTGGATAATGGAAATATTTAATGAAGATACTGACTTTATTTTTATAAGACATGGGACAACTTTAAAATTAAATAGTTCTCAAGTTTTATGAAGAAATATTTTTGAATGGAAGAAGAGCTATGGGAACAACTTGACTATACTTTTGAACTTAACTATTTGTCAAATGTCTCAACACTTCTCCTGAAGGTATTTTAGTCAGTTACAGTTAATCATTACCTGAAACTATGTGAAAAATCTATCCAGAACCAGTGGACAGTACACTGTTGTTTTGCTAGACAGGGAAGAAATGTAGACAGTTGAGTCATAGCTATCAGTTATTCATTACACTTAAATTTAGTCAACGACTATAGGATTTTCCAACACTATTCCCACTTTTGATTTATAGTGTTACTGATCTCCTAGGATAAGCTCCTCTAAAAGAGGGCAGAATCCTACTTCTCCCATTTAGCAAGGCTAATTGCTTTGTGGTGGGAAGAACAGGGAGTCCAGAGGCCATGCACAAGGAGCTTCACAACCCCCTGCTTGCTGTGGATCATGTCTCTCTAAAGAAGCATCCAGGCAGAGTTCAAGGGTGGGTTAGGGAAATGGTGGAGCTCTGGAGAAGAGTTCTGCCAACTGCACAGAATCACTAGCTAGGAGCCCTGCTGTAGCAGCAGCCATGGACTGGTTGTGAAGATGCACTGCATTCTGGACACAGGTGATGGGCAGCGAAAGATTCCATTCTTCGAGCCATGTGAAGCCCGTTTACTTGGGTTTTGTGCCAGTCATATGAATTTAACCTAAGGTGAGAAATCTAAAGAAACATGTTGGAAGTACCCTCTATGCACAAGCCATGCTGGAGTAAAGGTGGCTGGTAAAGAATACAGATGAGCATTTACTAATTTCCACTCTTGCAGAGTATGTAACTCATGAGCCACAATCATGGATGTGATTTCAATTAGGGTCCTTTAAGACACAGTACCAGCAATGGAGTGCGGTTGCTAATGATCTCTTATACCAGTTAAGTATTTATCATAATTTGATGAAATTTTTAAGCTTCATTTTTATTTCTTGTTTCTTAAAAATATTAAACAATTATCACGATTAAAGGATAATGTGAAAAAAGCAGATATACAATTTTATAACCCTCTATTCAAACTGCTGCGGCTTTTGAAATCCACCAAGATCTAACTTCCATAAAATGCCTGCATAAAGCAGCATTCCTGATATAATACTTGCTTTCACCAGAGTTCCCTCACCACGAGTTTGCTCGCTCTGCATAATAAAACTTGTTTTCACCTCCAAGTACTGAACTGAGTTTATATCATCACTTTCTTCCAGCTCTTTTATTCCTACTACCTTTTTGTATGATTTTCAGGGGATTTTTTGCTGGCTCTTCAGAAGACCCCATTTATTTTGTTTGCTTTTTTTTGGAATGAACTATAATAACCTGATTTTTGCCACTGCTTTGAAAATTATCAGTAATGAACCTTCGGAGACTTAGCTTTTTACCAGCATTCTTCTTTCATCTGTTCGTAATCTTCATGGAGATTACTCAAAGGATGCATTTTTGCTTCATTAGTTGTTATGGTGATGTGCTTGAGGAAGATATTATAATTATTGTTTGCTTGAAAGAAGCACCTGTGCTTCAGGAAGTAGGTTTCACTAGAATCAGCTCACGTTTAGGCACAGACACAGAATCACTAGCATTTGCTTGAGTGGCCCTTCTTGGCTTAAGAACTTTCTTAGTGCATTCTTGTGAGAAACCTTTACGTCTGCTCTTCTTTTGATTTTTATTTTCCCTATTAACATTCTGCTTAACAGCCCAGGCAGCATCATGGGCTTGGTTCACTTCCACTGACATACTGAGAGGCAAACTGTACTTTCCTGTGCGAACAGGGGTCACTGCTTGCAAGTAGGTATTCAGGCCTGGGGAGGACAGATGGTATTTTCACCTCCACACTTTTGAGGGTCTCACCAGGAGAGGATAGCTTTAATCTCCACTGGGCAGCCATAGGAGCCACGTTTTCAGAAGTTGTTTGGGGACTGTACTGAATCAATGCATTTTCTGGTGCTTCAGTAGTATCTCATCCCTACTCCACACCTTTCACTTCAGTCCAATTCAGATCGTGGCTTTTCTTTCTGACATCCTGTCATGGATGTCTAGCTGTGAGCTCAAGCTCAACAAGGCTTAAACAGAGCTTTTAATGCCCCCCCCCCATTCATTGCTCCCCACTACCTCATTCTTGACCTCTGTGGGTGACACCACCAGCCTGCTTGTCTCTTAGACCCATAACCTGAGTGTACTCTGACTCGTGCCTCTCTTTAGGTCCCCCCCATCCAGACTATGCCTAAGTCTTGTTGATTGTTTCTGCATAATGTCTCTAAGATAAAGCCTTTCCCCTACCCATCCACACTGCTAAAACTCTCATCCTGGCTGTCAGCATCTCACATCTCAATTACTGCAACACACGTGTGCCTGGCCTTGACAAATACAACATTGTCCTGCTCACATCCATTCAGAATACTGCTGCAAAGTTCATTCTCCTAGCTTTTCACTCTCACCATACTTTGCTCTGTTGGCTCCCCATTCTCTATCACATCAATTAAAAGCTTCACATTCAAGGCCTTTCATGGCCTATCCCCACCTACCTACCATTTCTCATTCAATGTCAAGATGCTGACTTCCTCCTGTGCTTGTCCCCCCTTTTCAAACAAGCACCTTTGTGCTTTCTCCCATGCTGCCCCTCAGGCATGGGAGGAGCCCCCAATACACATCTGCAAAGGACTTCCTTGTTATCCTCTTTCAGATTTCTCCATAAAGCTCTGCTTTTTTGTGATGCTTTTCTGACATCACACCGTGTCCCAGCAAACACATAGGAGTTATTGCAGGAGTCCTTTGATTCATGAGAGCTGCTTTAGTTGGAGCTGGAACAAACACGCAGGAAAATCCCAGCTACTGATTTGCATTTTCTTATTAGTTGTTTGTGATACTGAATTTAAGAGAAGAGTTTCAGATCCACCCAGACACTGTCCAAGCCATTCCAGTGGTTTGACAGACCCTCACTTCAGTGACACATACTTATCTCAATGAACTTCTAAAAATGAAATCTTGATAATCACAGGACATTCATCTGATCAGAGATGCCCAAAATCCAGTCACTCTTACATTTTTTAACAATCAATGGGCACTTTCTTGTACCCAGAACCTTGGTAGAGGGACACTCCATCAGTTTCCTTTCATTGCAAGTTTCAGTGAGCTGATGGAGTCTACCAGGTTGATGAGCTGCACGTACATTGTAAAAGACACCATGAATCTGGCTGAGCATATTGAAGTGCTTCTTAGATTATCATGTTCCTTAATTTAAAATTTCAGTGTAGCGGATGAATCTCTCATACTTATCACAATGTTTATTCTAAAAGGAGCAGTCATCCAGAAATAAATGTAACATGACATAAAAAGTCTGAATAACTAATGTGGACAAATAGCAATACTAAGCATTGCTTTTGTTTATTCTACAAAAAGAGGATTAGACAAATGAATCAGTGTCCATATGAGACAAATATCGTTTTACCTGGGCTGGTATACAAAGGGTGCAGACATTAGATCATGATTTAAATATGTAGACATATGCATTTCAATTATTATAAGGCCATTCTTATTTCAATCAAGATACCATCATGGCTTTTGGGGGATGGATGATTATTTTTCTATTGGGACAAAATTTGTTTGGTCCCTGAAGTTAGGCAACTATATCTATTGTTAGGCACCTTAATAAGGGGCCAGATTTTCAGACATGCTGAGCACCACATCTCCCAATCAAGTCCGTGGGACTTGCACCAGTTGAGGACGGTTTCTTAAGGACCATATACCAGTTACGGATATCTAAAGTGCTCAACTGAATGAGACAAGAGTCCTGTGGGGAAAAAATAGTACAAGATCATGAAATTAATCCATATGCCCAAGGAAGCACAATTAAGATTGCACAGCCAACCTTAATTCTGGCACTTTCTAACTGCTGAGTGCTTGGCTTTGCAACCATAATATTCTTTTAATGTAATTTATTTGTATAGAATTCCCACTCACACATGTGTGTATCTATTACCTACAAGGAATATAATAATGTACCATAATAAAATAGCATCAAATATTTGTTTCACATCTGAATTTTGACAACCAATACTTTTTATAGCTCATTTCGTTTACTTGCTTTGCCCATAAAGAACCCTGAAGGATTCAAGATTTTTTAGATCTAGCTTCAGATTACATCTTTCCTACCTGTGGATGTCAGGAAAATGCACAAGCACCAGCTCCTAAATACTGGAAACTTTTCAACTGGTTTGTTAAAAGGCCAAGGTAGGGATGTAAAAGGGGGTGTCAAAAACGTGCATATGACACCATAATTGAATATCATCATATTGAGTGACTGTTGGTTTGTTTCTGGGGTCTTTTTAAAGAGACATTTAACACAGCAGGGGAGTGAAATGAATAGTGGATTTTTAAAGTGAGAAAATATAAAGACCCATTTTGGATCTGTGTGTTGCTGTGTAAGGAACAAAGATAAGGAATACAAAATAAGAACCTATATCCATAAGTTCATCACTCACGAGAAGGGAATCTCTGTTCACTTACAAGAAGGAAGACCAAAATAATCCGACCGTATGCTTCATCAACACAAAGAAAAATTATACCATAATTATATTCAACTGGATTATCACAACCAATTTTCTTTTGCAGGGATGTGCATATTCAGTTTAGAGAAAAGCTATTTAATTGATTAAAGGTACAGATTGCTTTTAGCTATGATGGCAGAGGCATTTAGGCCAATTTTTAATGTTGCCAACTATCATGATTTTTGTCCAGAGTCCTGTGGTATTTGGTATTTTTCTTAGAGCCCCAGCTGATGGAATCAAGAGATTGCATGACAATCTCAGCTTTCATTAAAAATAACAGACACTCATAGTGCACAATACTTAAGCTACAGATATTCCCTCTCACAGTAGGATTAAACTTAACACCAGTGTTGAGATCAGGAAGAAATTTTCCACTACAACATGTTTGCATTGCATATTTTTACCTTCCTCTGAACTGAGCAGGCATCATATGTTAGGGTCACGTATGCTTGTCCCATGTGATTGGTTTTCTTGCAGTTGAAAGGAGGGCCTTCATGTATCTTGGTCCTTTCTTTCTTCTATTTCAATGCTAATGCTAAAAAAATAAAATTCCAAAATAACTTTTCAGTATTGAATCCTGTGAGGTCAAATTAAACTTTGTACTAAACCAAATTGCTTAGTTCACTCCCAATGAATATCACATTGGACAACAAAATAGGAGATGAACTGAATTCCTGTGTAGTCAGGCCAACTGACCTCTTCACCCTCTTTCTTTGAGGAGGGATCCATGAATGGTTTTCCAGGCTCCAGAAAATTAAACAAGTAAAGTACTCTGAAGGGATCTTGGGTAAAAGGACACTTCTGGATGCTTCCTTTTCAGTAGTTTTATTTCTCTTATTTGGTGTGATCAATGGAGCCTTCAATTGCAGTCCATGCTTAGATATCACAGTGTTGGAGTCTCATGGCTTTTCTACACAGAGCTGCAGCGTGCTCTACAGAGGTGGGCGCTATCTAGTGTGCATTAATGTAGTCCGTGTGAAACCATAGGTGCTGGAACTAGGGGTGCTGCCGCACCCCCTGGCTTGAAGTGGTTTCCATGATATAGAGTTTACAGTTTGGTTCAGTAGCTCTCAGCACCCCCACTATACAAATTGTTTGAGCACCTCTGTGTGACACGGACAGGACTATATCAAGATGGGAACTAGGTACCTTTTAGTTTGTGCCAGCAAGATCTACACAGGGCAGACAAAGCACTCTATGGTTTAAACCCCTGTAGGGTGCACTGCGGCACTGTGTAGACAAGCCCTTAATATAAGTGATGCCCTCTGAGAAGTTTGAAAACAAAATTTCTAGCCCTGCAAATTTATTCTTATTAAAATCTCCATGTTTGTCAAGCTCTTTTTTCAAACTCTGTTGGAATGTACATTTTTAGCTATAGTTGGTAATGACCTTGTTGATTACATCTTGCCTATGTTCTAAGGGAACAGGCTCTTTAATTGTACATCAATAAATATTGAGCAAGTTCCAAGCTTTTAAAGCACAGTTTATTATGCGGGTTGCACAACTCTACTGTATTAATTCTCAGATTACTGGTATTTGAGACAGGGTAATTCTAAACACTTTAGCCCTTTCTCTGTTTACTAGATAGAGTTTGAAACACTACCAATAAGCTATTTTGTTAACCATGATGGATAACTACAGTTGGCGAGACAGGCAATAAACCAGCATCTGCTTTTGTATTTTCTGTAAATCAGGCTGCAAATAATTAAACTTCAGATTTCTGGAATCTACCCAATTAATGGGAAAAAGCCTGCTGTGTTCAGTGCCCTGGAATGTTCTTTTACCATGAAGTCATAACTGATATTGTACTAGTTGAAGAGTATTCTGCTCATCTCCTTATAGATCTTTATAATTTAGACCCATCTATTAGCAGGATGAATTAATTTCTGCTGACGGTGGTCTGGGGTCATAAAGGAATATTGTTCTTCTTGAGGCATTAAACATCTCCATCACAGGATACAGTCCTGAAAGCACCTATAGATTACTCACTCTAATGCTACTACCTTGAGTAGTCATATTAAAAATCAATGGATTACTCATGACAGTAAAACCTAGTAAAGATAGTAAACATTTGCAGGCTCTATAACATTTCTATACTTCAGGCAATATTCTATAATTATTCATCCTTTTTCTCCGTCTTTGTCTATATTTATGTGTGTCTGTAGACCCAATCACTGCTATAAAAGTAAAAGATTTGACATAACTACACATGAAAATTCATCTGGACAAACCAGTTGTGTATACAGGAGTCAGCAACCTTTCAGAAGTGGTGTGCCAAGTCTTTATTTATTCACTCTAATTTAAGGTTTCGCGTGCCAGTAATACATTTTAACGTTTTTAGAAGGTCTCTTTCTATGATAGTCTGATACTTTCCATCAGCTCTTAACACAGTCCCCTTAAGACAGTAATGGGAAAAGCTCAAACAATTCAGGGCAGAAAACCCCCCAGAAGAAAGACAGAGCAGAAAGGGAGACACCCGATAATAAGGTAGCACTGGGAGCAAGGAAACATACAGTAAAAGGAGTGAGACCTTTAGGAATTTGGTAGAAAACACAGCAAAGTGCTGGGACAGGATGAGAACTCAGACTGGGATGTGCAGAAGTAGTTACTGGTTCTGCCTTGTACAAAAATATATAGTGGTGTTTCATTGTAAAAATAGTCATCTCACAGAAACATGATTTGACTCAATTTCTCACTCTTGGCCAGCAAGCCTGGAAGTGCTATAGAGGTACTTAGTTGCGGGGAAGGTGGGGCTTTTTATGACCCACAGCAACAACTCTGGCTGAGAACTCATATCAAGTCCCTCCCAGCTACAAGAATCATAGCTGTGATGGGGGGTGGGGCGCACTTCAAGAGTGATGATGTTGTAAATGGCTATAAAAAGGAAAGTAGGGAAGTTAACGGAGAAGATAGACGTATTTCAGCACTTTGGTTACACCTGATGATTCAAGTGATCAAGCGTTAACAATGCACTGAACTCAGTGCCTTAAATTGTGGGGGTTATGGGAGAGCAAACTCACCAACGCACTTCAGCATTATGTCCAAATCTCTAAATACTAATCCTTTTTTGTGCGTGGTGTTTTTTTCACTTCAGAAGCATATCCTTACTTGTGTTTTCAGTACTTGGTTCCAGCCTGCTTGGGATCAATTAGCATAAGGCAGTGTGCATAGTATTCAGGATGGTTTATAACTATGATCTGGTTTAAAAAAAAAAAAAAGAATGGCTATTAACAAAGGTAAGTTTCTGAAGATAAACATACTTTTGAGCCTGTGTAATGCTGTCTTCTCTTGGAGATAAATCCTGCAATTCCTACTCACTCTACACTCCAGTTGACTTCAGTGGGAGTTTAGCCTGAATAAAGACTGCAGGACTTGCCCTTTGTTTGAAGAGAAGATATATAGGCAGAATAACAACCTAATATTTTATGAAACCTCAAGAAGAACCTGAGTAAACTGATGTCACATTGAGATAAACTGGGCTTGTGCTGTGCTGCAGGCATTGGCTGTTTAAGAAAATATTTAACTCGTGGCTTGCACTTGCATTATGCAGATGAAATAGGTTAGAAACCATCTTGGAAAAGCTCTTCTGCAGGCGACATGGTCTGCAGTAGTCTGCTATGAGCTTCATATCATCATTCAGGACCTTGTCAATTTCTGAGAAGGACTGAGCTTGATAGTTGCGGCAGATGTCGTCGGCATAGATAAACTTGCAGGAAAGTGTTGCTGGCAAGTTGTTGATGTACACATTGTACAGTACTGGTGAAAGAACTGAATCTTGAAGAAGACTGTTAATCTGACAGTTCCAGGAACTGCAATGGTCGCCTATGTGTATTCTGAACTGCCTATTTTGGAGGAAGAGCTCTACTACTTCACCCAAAGTGGGGCAACTCGAGAGAGTTTACATGGAAGGCCTCTCTGCAAACCATGTCATAAGCAGCAGTCCAGGAAGATGGCTCCTGTCTTTGGTTTTCAACAAAATCTATTTTATATAAAGGTTGTCAAGGCCAAGACTTGATCACAGGTGCTACGTTCTTTCCTGAACCCTGCCTGCTCAACCTGCAAAACATTGTCCAACTCCGGAGCAATTAGTTGGAAGATCAAGCACTCAGACACCTTAAGACACACTGACAGCAAGCCATGTGGTGAGGGTCCTTGCCCAGCATGAGCATGGCAATAATCTTTGCTTGACGCCAAGTACATGGCAGCTTCTTCTCATTAATGACTCGTATATAGAAATTAGTGAGCCACTGTGATGCCTTTGGTCCAAGGTGCTTAAGGAATTCTGGCAAGATGTTATCATACCCTGCCGCTGTACCTGGTTTGATGGAGTTAAGGGCCTTATCTAGCTCATCGACCGTAATTAACTTTGGTTGACTCCTGCCTACATTCTAATGTTGAAGTTGACACCATTCATCATGTACTTTGTGTTTAATCGTTTCTTCAGCAGAACCTTTGCTTTGCTTGCAACCTCACTGGGTGATTTTGGCCTGGTGATCACTGAACAACACCCAGCCAATAGATCAGATTCCACCACTTCTGGCTGGAATAAGTGAAGTCAAGCTTCCCCATAAATTCCTTCCACCAAGCGGTGTCCAGAGACTCATCAGATGGTCTGCAATGTCTAGGTCACCAGATAATTCAAATTTCCGGAGCAAGGCTTGGTAATCGGCACTCAGGCAGAGAGTTTAAATTGATTGATGACAGCCTCATGGTATAGCTGAACATGCAGCTTTGTAAATGGCTCCTTGGAATCAGCGTAGGCTTCATTGACTGGGGTACAGTGTGATCGAATGGTAACCACACTACCAGTTCAAGAGCATTGCAGAACTTTTCCCAATCTGCCTTACGAAAATTCCACCTGACACTTGATTGAACTTCAAATGGTGGGTAGCTGGAGCCCAATGTGGGCATCAGCTAATTTGTTACTAATTTAAATTAGTTAATAATCTCTCAAGTGCAACTCTCCCTGTCCTTTCTTCATTGAAGTGTTTCTAGTCAACTTCACGACCAGGTACAATAAACATCTTTAAAAAAAAACAAAAAAAAAACCCAAACCAGATGATTTGATGGTAGGATGCGTATTAATGGTCCATCCTTCAAGATGCTGAATCCATTCTGAGAAGAGCAGAACAGCCTTGTGACAGGGCAGGGTCCTGCTCCTGTCTCTTTTCAAGCAATAAACCTCTCAGAGACTTTCTTCTGATCAAACATCTCATGGTTTACTTCACAGTGTTCTCCCCACCACTTCTATAAACTCACGCAGCTCTGTATATACAAGATCATAAAACCCTTAGCTCACTCGGCCAATGAGGAGGGACACAGAAGATATCGTCCCCCTGAGAGAGCTCTGGCAAGCCTGCAGATCTCTCTCTTCCCCTGAGTACTTCCTTTACATACCTTTTCTACCACTTGGGTAATGGGATAATTAGCCTTTTGGGCTCTTCCCAGCCAAACCCAATCCACATGTTAGGCACAGCTCTTCTTAATCAGGGCTAATCGAGAGCAACTACTTGTAGTGGCAGTGACCAGAGTGCTGCATCAGTTGCTGTTTCCCAGCACTCTGTCACAATCCTCAATGCCTATTAATTTCTATTGGGCCTTAACTCAGACAGCTCAGGGTTATAATAAGATGTTGTGCTCTTAGACTTTTTGCACCTGTTTTCTACTGCGTCTTACAAATGAGAAATTTGAACCTTTACTTGTAACTCTAATAGCTAAACCTCCTCCTCTTTAAAGAAGCATTGAATACGTGACATCCCCCATCCACCCAATGAAGCAAGACAGCTTCAAACATTGATATGGGAGGCTGCAGTGTAGCAGGAATGGCTGGACTAAGATTAAGAAAGGAATGGACATTAAGAGTTCATGCAGTTATTAGCTCCAGGGAGCAATTAGTGTGGGGAACAGACTCCCTAGCAGCAGCTGAAGCTGCATTTAGAAATATTTGGAAGAATACAAAGGGTAATTGGGGCAGTGGACACTGAGGACCTGATCTTGTTTTCACTAGAGTTGATAGTTTTGCCACTGACTTCAGTGGAGTAGGACTGGGTCCTAAAGGGCTAAGATGAAATTCTGTCCTCAGATATGTAACATAGACATACCTCCTCTGAAGTACATTGGAGTTTGTACTGATCTAAATACGTTGTGTGGACTCAGTACTGTAAATTAGCATTTCATTTACAACAGTGAATCAAAAATCAATTTCCTTTTGAATCACAAGTTCTGCAGCCAAGTTCATTCCTGTGTAACTCCAATAACTTCCACTCCATTTGGCCCCTCATGTCTCAGGAGTAAAGAAGTATGGAACCCTCATAGGAAAAAAGTGTTAATTAAATACAAACACATGCGCTTTAGTCCATAAAGCCATTCAGTGCTTTCTCTGAGTAAAATACCCCAAATCCTGTGTTCAGAACAAGCAGTTAATGGTGAAGCAAGGTGTCCTGAAAGAGACTTCACTCCCAGCTATGAGAACAGCATTAGTAAAACAGAGTGTCTAACAAGTCACAAGGTGTTACCTACTGTTACTGTGCACTACCCAACAGGACCAAATTCTGCCCTCAGCCATGACTGTACACCCCATTTGACCATAATGAACCTGCATGGCTATAGCTGAGAGTAGAATCAGCACCATATTGTGGCCCAAAAGCCTAACAGACTTGCATTTAAGAACTTCTCTAAAACCTGAGGGACGAGCTGGTGAGCAACTTCCTATAGTGCAATCCATTCCCTAAAACTAACCAAATGTAAAACCCTCAAGAAGCTACCTAGAACATCTTCTGGAGCAAAAGCCTTGCAATTTGTATTTATTCAAGATAACATTTATGGGTGTTTAAAGTTAGGCCTCTCCATCTGTATTTAGGACCCTAAGTCAAACTGACCCAAGGACTTTCAGTTGCTATTAATACCTAGCTCTTATAGACCTTTCCATCAGTAGTTCTCAAAGTGCTTTACAAAGGAGGTTAGTATCATTATCCCCATTTCAGGCACAAGAGGGGAAATGACTTGCCCAAGTGGCTAGCTGGCTGAGCCAGGATTAGAGCCCAGCTCTCCTGAGTACTGCTCCAGTGGTCTGTCCATTAGAACCACACTGCTGTCTGCGTATTTTTATGTCATGGACAATTTCTGCCACACACCCAGTCTGTGGAACCAATTTAATTATTATTATTTGTCTTACAGTAGTGACTAGAGTCCTCAGTCAGAATCACAGCTGCATTGTACAAACACATAATAAGACAACCCCTGCCC